>NW_027361738.1:33682500-34882500 GCF_039654945.1 Dendrobates tinctorius
CAGTCTGTAGACAAGTTTCATGGCAGAGTGAGGCAAATATTCCAAATTTTAGGCTTCACTATTCATGATCAGGTACACGGACAAATGTTGGTACAGGCCTTTGTGCATGGACTAAGAGAACCAATCAAGAAACTGCTGATAGTGGCCATGCCTGAGTACAGGACAATGGCAGTAGATGCCCTGCTTGCAGTAGCCAGAAGGATTGAGTCCCTCCCAGGAGTGCGGAGGACAGGCCCTCTCATGATGGCCACTGACGTGGAGGAGCAACCACCCTGCAGAAACAGGAGAGCTGGCATGTGTTTCAACTGTGGCAACTTTGGCCATTTCCGGAACCAGTGCACAGCACCCCGGCAACCCAGGTCATCCCGCAGAGGACTAGGCCAAGAAAGAAACACAGAAGACAATGAAGAACCCTGTCCATAGGACAGAGGCAAACCAGGTCCGCCAGACGTCACGCCCCTGACATGCGAAGCCCCATCAGCGGACCCAATACCTCAAATCACTGGGGGCTGTCATATCTTTCCTTGTGGACACTGGTGCAGTCAGATGTGAAAATCCCCAACCCCACCAGTCCACCAGAGCACTGTGTCTCATATGGGGAATAAAGGTCAAGACAGACATTCCCCATCTTGCAGGCTCCTGAGCATGTGGACACAGCCAGGACACTCCATCCTGTTCCAGTTTATGGTGGAGACCTGTCCACCACACCTGATGAGAGCAGACCTACTGCAGGAACTGAAGGTGACAAAAATGTCCCATGAAGATGTGACCTTGACCTCTTCTCCACCCCAGACCCAAGAAGAATCAATCATGCCCATGCTGGTGGCCCTACAAGAGCCTCGCCTGACCAATCAGTGCCAGCATACCCAAGGAGGTGCTGGACATAGCACCCGGAAGCCTATGGTCCAAGGGAGACTTCAAGTTGCGCCAGTACGGTTGTCACTCACGTTTTGAACCCCGGACGCTCAGAAGGCCCAGCATCCGCTGCTCATCACCCAGAGCCAAACTGCCTCTGACCAACTGGAGGTCTAAGTGGAACTGCTGTTCAAGAAACGGCCTAAGAACTATGGCATGGGCCAGGAAAACTCTCAACCCAGAGGGACCACACCCACTTCGTGAAATGGCTGCACTGCTTCCGGTTCCAGCGCCAGAGGATCATCTTGGACAAGATTCTGAAGGTGCTCCCTGAAGTTAATCCAGGCCCTGGACCAGAGGACAGCCACTCAGCTCCTCAAATTGGTTAACAAGATGCTGACCTGAGATCAAGCTGGGTGAAAGGAACTGCTGCTGGCTGGTAAAGAAGACGCCCCAGTAAAAAGACCCCCTGTGAGAGCAAGAAAGCTCAGCTGGACGTCATCTCTGATGAGGAAGACCCCAGCAAACGGCTTGCTTCCCTGCTGGCCCTGTGCCAGAAGATGGGAGTCCCTCACGGCACTGTGAAAAGCAAGGCCAGATTGAGCCACCTCACCCATGGGAATCATCATGCAGTCCCAGCTTTTCTCAATCAAGAGGAAGACTGTGACAGGAGAACCAGACTGGATGCATAACCTGAGGGCTGTGAGCGAAGCAACCGTGGTTGAACTGACAAACGTGCCAGCAACAGCAACGGTGCTCACGGCAATGGATCTGCCCTTAGCTCCCCTCAATGTTCCCCCTCACCTGGACGACCAGTTCCTGAAAACGCACAAATGGACAGTGATGCCCAAGAGGGCCCGGAACAGCCTTTCACAGCTCGCCAGAGCATTGTCCTCCATCCCCGTCAACTGGATTGCGGAGCATGCAGCAACGTAAGTTCTGCAAAAGCAGAGTCCAGTGGTGTCAAAAGCAAGTTCCTGAAGACACCGTATCGCTCATTAGACGAAACACTTGACAGATGACCGGAGGACCGCAGAGGAGAAGATGGCTCCCTCAACAACTCCGAAGATGCAGGCCTCCCTGGTGGTCTAGTCTCGTACTGCAGAACTTGGATCCCTGGTGCTCCAGGCTTAATACAGCCTTCGTCTCGTGCAGGAAACTGAAAGACTTCATGGTCTCTGCGCCAGCTCTAGGCCTCACTGACTATGAGAAGCCATCCCGTCTTGGCCGAACAGAAAAGGAAGGACAAAGATGGAGAAGACCATGCTACTGGCCAGTCCTAAAACAGACCCCGCCAAGGAAAACCAGAGGCCTCTAGACTACATCTCAGCCGGCCTGGATCCAGTTGCAAGGGGGGCCCTCCTGCATGAAAACAATATCTGCAGCACACGCCCTCCTGACAAGGCTGCTCTCCACCACTCTTCAGTGCTCCCAGCCGTTACCTGTCTCTACTCCCACTCCCAAGGGGGGATGCGGATTCGGACCCTCAGATGAAAAATCTCCAGGATACCGTAGATGGCTACAGTTTTGCAAATGATGAAGGAAGGTTCTACACAGGCTGTGCAGTGACCAGCAATCAAAACATCCTATAGTCCAGAAGTTTGCCAGCCAAGAGCCCAAGAAGCGTAACTGATAGAGCTGACGAAAGGCCTGCCAGATTGCGAAGAACAAAACTTCCAGGTACTCGCATGGCATAGCACATGACTTCGGACCCATCTGGGCTGCAAGAGACTTCATCACAGCAAGCGGGTCGACCATGAAGCACCATGGAGCCATCAGAGACCTGCTGGACACCCTCCAACTACTAAAAGAAGTGGTGGCAGTGTTGAAGGTCAAGGCACACGGAAAATTGAACACAGTAGAGACATGGGGCATCAACATGGCAGATGTGGCAGCCAAAGAAGCAGTCAGAGGAAGACAATATGGAAAATGGGAGAGGTCGTAGAGCCGGACGGCTACTACATGACGACTGAAGACGAGAAAACCTCGCATACAGAAGTCAATGGGAAAACCGCTGAAGACACCATCTCTGAATTGGACAGAAGTGCTGCCTCCTCCTCCACCAGCCAACGAGCTGAATCACTTCCAGGATGAAGACTCTGACGTGGATATGAATTCTGAGGCAGAAGAATGGTGCCCACCTTTACCAGGAAGGACGTATTTGATGGAGAACATTTCAGAAGATTGTCCTCCACCACCCCCTCGTGGGGAAGCTTCTTCTCCAGCACAGTCCTACAGTCAGCAGTCCACGGCAACACTTACCCCGTCCCCCCGAGACGAGCTGCATGAGTCCGAAGATATCCCAAGGCTACAACAGTTTGACCTTCCCCCTCATCCCTGGAGAATACCGGCTGGATCTGTCCCAATGCAGAGTCCCAAGTCCTCCTTTGACACAGTCTAACCTGAGTCTTCATACAGAGGGATGCACGGACATATACGAAACCTCAGCTAAAATCCCACAATCAGCTCAGAGAATGTCAATTACCACAACCCAGTCAACTAAACCTGACAAAATGACTTCCTGAAACCTGTACAAGAAGTAGCAGGATCAGACTCAGAAGGAGGAGAAGGAAAGCTGGATGCTGTAGGGCAAAAGCACTGAGCTCCAAGAAACCTGTCTACCTCAAAACGTCTACCTCAAGACAGACCTAGTCTACCTCAAAGTGTGTACCCTACAGTGGTTCAATGGGCACATGGCCCCCGCACAGAATTGAAGACAAAGATTAATGACCTGATTAGACTGGACTCTCGCCTTAACAGCCAAAATTCCCAGCAGCTGCTTGGCCACCAACAAATCCAACATCAGACAAGCGGGAAAAGCTCACCCACGCCATCCGGCCTGAAGACTTCCCAGTAAGGAACCGGTTGGCGAAGACTACTGCAAAGAAGCTACTCTCAAAATATAGTGAACAGATATGGGGGTTCCAGAAACAATAGCAAGTGATCAGGGACCCACATACACAGCAAACCTGACACAAGAGATCTGATCAGCAGTAGGGTCAGACTTAGGCCTACACACTTCTCACCGTCCCACACCATAGATTAGGTGGGACACTTAAGAGCAGCATGCTAAAAAAATTCTGCCAAAAAACAGACAAACCCTGGCATTAGACACTCCCATAGGCTGAGAAAAAGCTGTCACCAATATGAGACTTTATTTGGGTCTAACCCCCAGGTTAGGGGTATTCTTTACTTGGCAGTTAACTATGCAAAATGATACTTTGTCTGCATGTGTAATTGAATTTATCAAGAATCTTGCTAATGTCCATTCTCGAGTTTTTCTCCTTCATTGCCAGGTCCAGATTCGGTGCCTGGTATGCACGTCCTGAAGTCAGGAGACTGCTGAGTGTTGGTGGAAAAAGTCCGTAAAGAGAAGCACTCGATCCCAGATTTGATGGCCCTTCTCCAAGTGCTGACGCCACCAACCTGGAGGGAAAACCCCCACCCGGATCCACGCATCGCATTGCAGGAAAAGGCCTTCATACCAGAAGGCACACCTGAGCTGGAATGATGCTGTGGATGACCTACCTGACTGAATAAATTACCTACCTGATAGAGAATACACATGCACTGACTGCATAGACTGCTAACTAAGAGACTTTGATTACATTACACCAAACCCCCGTTAGGGACAGATCTCCTGACCGCCCATTTGCGAAAAGTCTGTACAAAGGAGGATGTATGCACTAGGCATATGTCAGTTCACTGGCAGCACAAAAGAGTTGCAGCGCTTTGGGCCAGGAGCAGGATTTTAGGGCAAGTGATATCTAAGGGGGGATTGTTATGGCAATATATAGGTATATGTATTTCATATAGATCTCACTTGCCTGCTATAGGCTATATACTCCATATACTGCTATCTAATATATAAAACTCAAAGTGTGTATGTATGTATGCATGTATGTGTGTATGTGTGTATGTCCGGGATAGGCATCCGCACCGTCGCAGCTATAGCCACAAAATTTGGCAAAGTCACACGTCTGGACCCCGAGAGCGTCCTAAGTAGTGTTGTGAGGCGAAATTTTAACCCCATGCGTTCCAATTCACCAAACAATTTTGCCCCTATCTACATACTGGGGAAAAAGTGTGTGCGCGTCAAGCCCCGCCCCTCATTATGATGTCGTAATGCCCCTATTTGCATAATGGGGAAGCAGTGTGTGCGTATCAAGCCCCGCCCCTCATTATGATGTCACAATGGTTGCCATGGTGACGCTGATGTCATCATAGGTTGCAAGCCCTGCCGCCGCTCATTATGATGTCATAATGGTTGACTATGGGATGGGGGATGTGTGATGGGTATATGGGCACTCGACTATGGGATGGCGGATATGTATGATGGGTGTATGGGCACGGGACTATGGGATGGAGGATATGTATGATGGGTAAATGGGCATGGGACTATGGGATGGCGGATATGTATGATGGGTATATGGGCACGGGACTATGGGATGGTGGATATGTAGATGGGTATATGGGCACGGGACTATGGGATGGCGAATTTGTATGATGGGTATATGGGCATGGGACTATGGGATGGAGAATATGTATGATGGGTATATGGACATGGGACTATGGGATGGCGAATATGTATGATGGGTATATGGGCATGGGACTATGGGATGGAGAATATGTATGATGGGTATATGGGATATGGGCACGGGCCTATGGGATGGAGGATATGTATGATGGGTATTTAGGCACGGGCCTATGGGATGGTGGATATGTATGATGGATATATGGCATGGGACTATGGGATGGAGGATAATTATAATTTGTTATAACTAACCACAGTTAGTTACTATGCCCGGGCAGCACTGGGCTCTTCAGCTAGTATACTTATATACTCTTATATGCACACAGATACATATTTACAGTTTGAACTCTATAACTAGTTGGTGGAAATGACCTCCTGCCCCCTCATGAGAGAATCTGGGGAGCTGATGTGATCTCATGATAGCATAGTCTTGTGACATTTGTCCCAGACACACACAAGAGGAAGTTAGGCCAGATGATCCAAGCCGATACTTGGAGTCTTGCTGACATCACAAGTAAATCATCTGATGCTTAAGTAACCCCATGCTGGACACCCATATATGTTCATGTATTTAAACTGACCAATTAGATAAGAAGTTCAGCCTTTATGTTAATGAGTAACCACTCCTTTGTACGAACTGATAAAAAACCATGAATGTGAATAAACTGGCAGAGTTCTGCTGGAATGAGTTGTTGCTAACCAAGTGTAGCTTCCTCTTTTCCTTTGAGCGCTCAATAAGACTCTGTCTAATTAGGACAGGAAACAGCACGCGCAAGGGTATATCTACCCAAATCAAAATCAATCCACATCAGCTCAGTGGTTAGCACAGTTGCTTTGCAGTGCCATGGTTCTGTATTCAAATCCCACACAGCATAACATCTGCAAGTAGTTTGTATGTTTTCCCCATGTTTGTGGTGGGCTTCTTCGGGTTCTCCGGTTTCCCATCTCAAAGGCATTCTGCTAGGGAAATTCAAATGTGTCCAATGGGGACAATGATGATGTCTGTAAATTAATGGCGCTATATAAGGGGGTAAATAAATACAGTGGGGAAAAAAAGTATTTAGTCAGTCAGCAATAGTGCAAGTTCCACCACTTAAAAAGATGAGAGGCGTCTGTAATTTACATCATAGGTAGACCTCAACTATGGGAGACAAACTGAGAAAAAAAAATCCAGAAAATCACATTGTCTGTTTTTTTTTCATTTTATTTGCATATTATGGTGGAAAATAAGTATTTGGTCAGAAACAAGCAATCAAGATTTCTGGCTCTCACAGACCTGTAACTTCTTCTTTAAGAGTCTCCTCTTTCCTCCACTCATTACCTGTAGTAATGGCACCTGTTTAAACTTGTTATCAGTATAAAAAGACACCTGTGCACACCCTCAAACAGTCTGACTCCAAACTCCACTATGGTGAAGACCAAAGAGCTGTCAAAGGACACCAGAAACAAAATTGTAGCCCTGCACCAGGCTGGGAAGACTGAATCTGCAATAGCCAACCAGCTTGGAGTGAAGAAATCAACTGTGGGAGCAATAATTAGAAAATGGAAGACATACAAGACCACTGATAATCTCCCTCGATCTGGTGCTCCACGCAAAATCCCACCCCGTGGGGTCAGAATGATCACAAGAACGGTGAGCAAAAATCCCAGAACCACGCGGGGGGACCTAGTGAATGAACTGCAGAGAGCTGGGACCAATGTAACAAGGCCTACCATAAGTAACACACTACGCCACCATGGACTCAGATCCTGCAGTGCCAGACGTGTCCCACTGCTTAAGCCTGTACATGTCCGGGCCCATCTGAAGTTTGCTAGAGAGCATTTGGATGATCCAGAGGAGTTTTGGGAGAATGTCCTATGGTCTGATGAAACCAAACTGGAACTGTTTGGTAGAAACACAACTTGTCGTGTTTGGAGGAAAAAGAATACTGAGTTGCATCCATCAAACACCATACCTACTGTAAAGCATGGTGGTGGAAACATCATGCTTTGGGGCTGTTTCTCTGCAAAGGGGCCAGGACGACTGATCCGGGTACATGAAAGAATGAATGGGGCCATGTATCGTGAGATTTTGAGTGCAAACCTCCTTCCATCAGCAAGGGCATTGAAGATGAAACGTGGCTGGGTCTTTCAACATGACAATGATCCAAAGCACACCGCCAGGGCAACGAAGGAGTGGCTTCGTAAGAAGCATTTCAAGGTCCTGGAGTGGCCTAGCCAGTCTCCAGATCTCAACCCTATAGAAAACCTTTGGAGGGAGTTGAAAGTCCGTGTTGCCAAGCGAAAAGCCAAAAACATCACTGCTCTAGAGGAGATCTGCATGGAGGAATGGGCCAACATACCAACAACAGTGTGTGGCAACCTTGTGAAGACTTACAGAAAACGTTTGACCTCTGTCATTGCCAACAAAGGATATATCACAAAGTATTGAGATGAAATTTTGTTTCTGACCAAATACTTATTTTCCACCATAATATGCAAATAAAATGAAAAAAAAAACAGACAATGTGATTTTCTGGATTTTTTTTCTCAGTTTGTCTCCCATAGTTGAGGTCTACCTATGATGTAAATTACAGACGCCTCTCATCTTTTTAAGTGGTGGAACTTGCACTATTGCTGACTGACTAAATACTTTTTTTCCCCACTGTAGATGTGGGACCACATTTACTACTGTATACATTTATGACATGTCCTGTGGATATGCATTCAATGCATGAACTGAATAAAAAAACAACGAACTAAACCAAAATAATGTCCAATAATTAGCAAATTTATTTAGGAAATATACAGAGAGGGGCAGGAAACCAATGCCATGGAAGGGCACAACACAGGGGACACTAGAGTATGTCAATAAAAACAAAATTTGGACCACATATCAAATTTTCAAATAAGCACAATTATGTGCAGTACATGAGGTAAAAGTAAAGTGAAAATGCATAAAAAAGTATGTGCAAAAGTATATATAATATGTGCAAAATGGTATAGAACTAATAAGATAACAATAATAATGCCAAAACGCGTGTCAGGGTGGGCGCATCCTGGGAAATCCATCAGCACATGAGGTAATAGCACTGCACTTCACTTTAGCTACCTTTTTTTGTTCTATTATGTGATACAGTACATTCTCTTTATATAATATCCTACAATGATCCACTGGGCCCATTGTGGTCTCCTGTCATGTGTGGCAAGATTTGTTGATGCACTGGTATTGAATTGCATGCACTTGCACCTTATTGTTATCTTATTAGTCCTATACCATTTTGCACATATTATATATATTTTTGCACATACATTTTTATGTATTTGCACTTACTTGTACCTCATGTACTGCACATAATTGTGCTTATATGAAAATTTGGTATGTGGTCCAGATTTTGCTTTTATTGATATACTCTGATGTCCCCTGTGTTGTGCCCCTTCCATGGCATTGGTTTCCTGCCCCTTTCTGTATATTCCCTAAATAAATTTGCTAATTATTGGACATTATTTCGATTTGGTTCGTTGTTTTTTATTCAATTTTTTCCGAGTTGTCCTCCATTTATATCCATGAGTGCACAAAGTATATGGGAGTTTTTTTATTTTTAGTATATATTTATTTGGTGCCCTTTGCCTTGAGTTTGTTTAAATGTATGAATTGAGAATAGCCCTTTTAAGATCAAATATTTTGCTGGCAGTTTCACGTAAACTTGAATTGACTGGTGGTCAATCTGTATAATAATAGACTAACTATAGAATATATTTTATTTGCAGTTTTGCCATCCCTTCAACCCCTTCTCATCAGAGCCAATTTTATTTTTTTGTGCTTTTGTTTGTTCCTTTTATTCTTCCTTAATCCATACACTTTTCTCCATCTCCATAGTCATATGAAGGCTTGTTTTTAGCAGGACAAATTTTAGTGTTGAATGTCACTTTTCACTTTTCCATATAATGTACTGAAAAACAAGACTAACATTGCAAGGAGAGCAAACAGTGAAAAAAACCCCTGCAATTCCACCAGTGTTTTTTTATGATTAATTTTTTTCAGTATTTATTGTGCAGTAAAATTGAACTGGTAACTTAATTTTTGTCGGTCAGTACAATTATGACAATTCCAAATTATTGATATAGTTTTTTTCTTTATTACTGCTTTTTTAAAAATTCAGAACTTTAGAACTTAAAAAAAATGCAGTTGCCATTTTCGGAGACGCTTTTCTTTATTTTAATGTGGATGGGGCTGCACGAGGGCCTGTTTCTTGTGGAGCAAACTGTAGTTTTTATTGGTATCATTTTGGAGTACATATGAGTTTTTGATTGCTTTTTACTACTTTTTTTAAGATGTGAAGTGACTGAAAAATAGCAGTTATGACTGTATTTTTTTCCCCCATTTTTGAATTAGAAAAAAGGGTAGAAGCTAATAATAGGATGTCATGCTGCTAAGAGTCGTAGTAGTCAGCAATAATATATGATATAACTCGTTAATTGTGTTGAAACAGATCTTAAGTTAGGAAAATTGATGTAAAATTCAAGTTACAATCTGCAAGATTTCATATATTTTCAGACTTTCTGATATGATTGAAGTAGCATTTTGGAAAAGAGTGATAAAAAGTGATGGTTCAAATTGCATTTTAAAGTGGATAGTCAATCAATGCGGTGACTGGCACAAGGTGAAGGAAATGATCTAATGGCTGGACAGATCAGAATCCTAACGGCTGAATTCAGAATGGATTGGAGTGTGATAGCTTATTACATTTAGTGAATTCAGTGACACTCATGTACAGTATAAAGGCTCATTCAGACACCAGTCTTTCACGTTTGACTTCTAGCCATGATTTTCACGCTCGAGTTCTATTCGTGTTTTTTCACATATAGAACTCATACCTTTTATAGTCTACTGTGTTGTTTTCAAGTCTGTGTATATTTGGTGAATAGTTTGGTCTGCAAAAATACTTGGAGATGTCAGTTTTTCATTTAAGTCATTGATCAAGACTATGGAGCTGTGAAAAAGTTGGAGGTAACTCAGCTGGGATCTGTGTGTTGTCCATTTTTCATGGACTGCTTGATATGAGAAGCTTGAGAAGCCTCCATCATTTATATTTGCATTCGAACAAAAACGGATAAAAACTGACACACTGACTAAACTCTGATGAAAATCTGAAGAATCAACTGATGGATAGTTTTTTATTTTTTTTGTGCGTACAAGAAAAATCACTGATGTCTGGAGGAGATCCAAATTGTGGTACTTTTAGCGATTTTGGGTTGTGCTAACTAGAGGTGCAAAAGATGAAGAAAAGTTTCTCTACCACAGCAGAAGTTGAGCGCACTGTTGGATTTACCCATCTTTGAAGGCCAAGAAAGAGGGACAAGTAATGTAATGTGCAATTTCAATTTTTCACTTTTTCCAATATTCTACCCTTGTCTAGGTCTTGCAATGGGGCTTTTAGTGGCAATTAAAGAGAGACACTATGTGGCAGGATATCTCTATGGAGATTTGAGGTAGAAAAAGCTCTTACTTGGTGAGAGGGAGACAGTGGGTGGCAGGGGCTCTTGGTGGGGGTTACAGGGAGACAGTGAGTGGCAGACTGTCTTGTTGGGTATTAGAGGGAGACATTAGGTGGCATGGGCTTTTGGTGGAGATTAGAGGGAAACAGTGGGTGGCAGGGGCTCTTGGTGGGGATAAAAATGAGACAGTGGGTATCAGGAAGTTTTGGTGGGAATTAGAGGGAGACACTGGGTGGCAGAGACTTTTGGAGGGATAATAGGTGAAAGGGATGCTTGGGGAATTGAATGAGACAGTGGTTGGCAGGAGCTCTTGGTTGAAATTAAAGGGAGACAGTCGGTAGCAGGGATTCTTGGTGGGGATTAGAGGTAGACACTGGGTGGCAGGGGTTCTTGCTGGAAATTAGAGGGAAACAGTTGATGGCAGGGGCTTTTGGTGGGGATTAGAGGCAAGCAGTGGGTGGCAGTGGCTCTTGGTGGAGATTAGAAGGAGACAGTGCTTGGCAGAGGATCTTGATGGTGATTAAAGGGAGATTGTCTTCTTTATTGCCTGCTGCTGCCTTTTAATTCTTGTTCTCTTGGTTCTGATTTCTGGCTTTTCCTAACTATCATCATGGCTTGACCTTCAGATATCACATCTGAGACTTTTGTTCTTCAAGTTTGGACTACCTGCTATTCCTAACTACACTTCTACTTTGGCTGCCAGATATCATGTGTGACACTTGTTGTTCCCTTGGTTTTGACACCTGGCTATTCATGACAATGCTGCAGCCTTGATCCCTTGGATACAATAACTGGTACCTGAAATTTTTTTCCTGGCGACTATGCCAATCCTCTAAACAACTAAGCAATTTTCACCTGCTCCACTGCTGCCAATCAGGTATTATTCTGATGACCCTGACCTTGGGATTCATCTACTGCTAAGTCCAATCTTCTTTGACAGTTGAAGAGCACGGAATTCCCTATAGAAAAAAATAACCAAGCTTGTTGTCTGCCATTCTAAATGTAGAAATCCATCAAACCTTTATTCTATGAAGGCATCATAGAGATGGTAGAGAAGTTTGGTCACTTTATTCTAGATTTGTTCTGTCCTGGCTTTAGCTAATGTTAAGTGGACTTGTCACTTAATAAACTGCTGCCTTTGGTAAATTACTCCAGTGTCTTTTTTTCCTTTGTATTGTTGCTAAACTTTTTCCAAACTTACAATTGGTGTCCCTGCCATTTGATCTGTCTCATGTGATGTAAACCGTAAACTATTCCTGACAAACATTTTCATCTAATCAAAAAATCTGAAATTATCCTAAGCGGACATGTTACCACTCCTTGAGTAAAAGGCAATTAATGATTGCAGGCACACTAAAATAGGTGATAATAAACATTAAAGGCAGTGAAGTAATAAGTAACTGCAGTGACCTGTGATAAAATCTTTAATTAAAGTTAACGTGATAAAAAAACAGCAAACAAAACGTGCAGAGAAAACCGCATCGCTGAACAGTTGGGTGCAGGGTTGTTTGCTGGTTTTATGTGCAATGAATACATTTTCCGGACCTCTGCTCTTGGATTGACTGCTCATCTCCATTAAGGTTTTTTTCTGTCTTTCCTAAAATCATTCTCTTATGTGAAGGCTCAACAGTGTTCAAGAGAACAGACAGCTTCTGCAAGGAGATTTAAAGAAAAGGGCCTGTACACAAAATGTGAAATTTTATACATAAGAAGGATAAATGTTTCCTCATAGAACTCATAAAACCATGTCTGGTTTAGACATTTTACATTTACTAGTCTCCATTGAATACCTTATATATTTCAGCCTCAAACCATAATATTATAATATATATATATATATATATATATATATATATATATATATATATATATATATAATTTATTTCTTTTTTTACTGGAAATGGTCTATAGAACTCTGTTCATGTAAAAAAATATATAGAAAATGATCATGGACCTGACTTTAGAATCATGATGCAAGTACTTTAAAATACATTATTTAAGGTGTACCTGTTATTTTGGGTGACTTTTCAAAATAAGTTGTTACGTGCTTGATTCTGGTCATTGTATAACTTGTATCATACATTTTTCACAAGTTATCCCCTCTGCATGTTCTGTCTTTAATTTTCAGTCTCTGAGCTAGTGGATGGAGACTAGTTGCTATGATGTCTCCATACACAGTACACAGAGACTTGGGGAATTCCTGCCCTCTTGTCTCTGTGTAGCATATACAGGAGCACTGCACAGTATAGCTGTGACTCCAGCACCAGGAGTTAGGTAAATCACTAGAAAGCGTCAACACCACCGGTCTCTCTGTTTCACTCTGCTCTCCCCTTCCCACCTCTCTATGGGCTTCAATAGGCAGCTGATTCTGATACTACAGTGAACTGAGGAGTAGTGGCATAACTAGAGTCTTGTGGGCTTCAGTACAACATTTGGACCTGGACCAAACCAGCATGTTGGTCAGATTTACATCCGCTGCCAGGAAGGTCAAACAAGGGTAAGACACTTCTCTATTCCCTTGGGTTATTTCCTATAGTTAGTTAATTAATTGCATTCAACTGTACCGACCTGGCATTATATATATATATATTTGTTGTGACCATTCCATTATACATTGTGTTTTTAAACGGTTTCGATTCAAAGTTATTTTTTAAAGGTTTTTTTTTCTTCTTTGGTTTTCTGTGATTGATATAACTTGTTTATATAATTTAGGTGTTCTAGTCTACCCCACCAGCATGTTGGTCAGATTTACAGGCCCCTGTAATAATGCCCCCCTTCCTGGCCCCCTTCATTTAATAATGCCGCCCATCTTGACCCCATCCTGTAATAATGTCCCTTATCCTGGCCACTTGAGAATGTGGTACAATCTAATCTTTTCAGAGGTTTCCCAGCAAAGAATTCTACTTGAACTCATCATGACAGTGAAAAAGTTGGATTATAACATAGTGACGTCTGTACTGAACTATACTGGGCTGCAAGACATACATTAGCATGTAGTTGTCATTGTTTAAAAAATATTTGCGATCTGAGATCGAATATAGTTTTTTTCTATCAACATGAGAGGACCTTTGCTCTACTCTTACATCACTGTACGCAATTATACCTTCAAAATGTTGGGTAATCGAGTTAGTCTAGTTCTCCTACCTTTGAAATACAGTATAATGACAGGGTAGAGTTTGTGCAGGGCTGAGAATCAAAGGATAATACAAATAAGACTCTTCTTCTAATGGCTAAATCTAAGACTCTTCCAATGATGGCATGAAACAGGGACTTCTTGTTGAAAACAGCTATGCTTTGCTCAAATTAGTGCTGTGGGAAAGGGTAGATGAGTATAGGGGGCTTCCTATCAGTTACCCACCCTACTTAGTTAGACCTTTTTGTCAGATTTCTTGCTATTACACAAAGAGGGAGATATCTGTCAGGTGAAGAGTA
Source organism: Dendrobates tinctorius (assembly GCF_039654945.1). Taxonomy (NCBI): domain Eukaryota; kingdom Metazoa; phylum Chordata; class Amphibia; order Anura; family Dendrobatidae; genus Dendrobates; species Dendrobates tinctorius. The sequence goes on from NW_027361738.1 coordinate 33,696,800, forward strand.
GTGATGAGTGAGTATACTCGTTGCTCAGGTTTTTCCGAGCATGCTCGAATGTCCTCCGAGTATTTTGGCGTGCTCGGAGATTTAGTTTTCTTTGTCTCATCTGCATGATTTGCGATTGCTAGACAGGCTAAATACATGTGGGAATTCCCAAACAAACAGGCATTCCACACATGTATTCAAGCTGTCTAGCACTCGCAAATCATGCAGATGAGACAAAGAAAACGAAATCTCCAAGCACGCCAAAATACTCGGAGGATTCCCGAGCATGCTCGGAAAAACCTGAGCAACGAGTATACTTGCTCATCACTAGTGAAGAGGAAGTCTGACTGCTTTGGATCCCCCAAGCCCAAGATTAGGTTGGGCACATGAGCACTGGTGCAGGAGGCAGTTGAGACAAGCGGGAAACAGGTAGTAGAAGCAGTGGAGACAGAAGGCAGACAGGAGACAGAGAAGCAGTTAGCAGAGGTACTGGAGATCACCAGCAGACAGGAGATCGTGAAGCAGATAGCAGAGGTACTGGAGACTGCAGGCTGACAGGATGCTGGAACACTAAAAGTCTTAATACCAAAACACAGATGTGAGGCTTGATAGGCCTTAGTCCAGGTTCACATTGCGTTAATGCAGTCCGTTCAGCGCATAGCGTTGATGGACTGCATTAACGCTACTGTCATTTTGTGATCTCGCTTAGCGATCATGCTAGCGAAGCTTCCGTGTCTGTGCTAGCGGTGACAGACCCCCCGAACGCTGCAGCCCGCGTCCGAGGGTCCATCACAGAATGACGGCACATTGCGAACACATGCCAATTATGGCATGCGTTAGCGATGCACTACATAATGGCGGTCTATGGCTGCGCTAACGCATCCGTTACATAGCGTTAGTGCCGCTATGTAACAGATGCCGTCAGCGCATTGCCATTAGCGCAATGTGAACCCAGCCTTATATAAGCCCAAAAAGACGATCACATGGGAAAACTTTGGGCTGCCTGCAAAATCTAACGTGGAGCACAGAAGAGTTCAGCGGACCAGGGTGAGGGGAGAAATGCCTTGATCCCAGACAGGAGTGTAACATTGACTTTGTTTCATGCTGCTCATACTCCTGGAAGAAGGATTCCCTTAGACAGTTTTGGCCAAAAGTATTGACACCCCTGCAATTTTGTCAGATAATACTCAGTTTCTTCCTGAAAATTATTGCAAACACAAATTCTTTGTTATTATTATCTTCATTTAATTTGTCTTAAATGAAAAACACAAAAAGAATTGTCCTAAAGCCAAATTGGATATAATTCCACACCAAACATAATAAAGAGGGTGGACAAAAGTATTGGCACTGTTCAAAAAATCATGTGATGCTTCTCTAATTTGTGTAATTAACAGCACCTGTAACTTACCTGTGGCACCTAACAGGTGTTGGCAATAACTAAATCACACTTGCAGCCAGTTGACATGGATTAAAGTTGACTCAACCTCTGTCCTGTGTCCTTGTGTGTACCACATTGAGCATGGAGAAAAGAAAGAAGACCAAAGAACTGTCTGAGGACTTGAGAAACCAAATTGTGAGGCAGCATGAGCAATCTCAAGGCTACAAGTCCATCTCCAAAGACCTGAATGTTCCTGTGTCTACCGTGCGCAGTGTCATCAAGAAGTTTAAAGCCCATGGTACTGTGGCTAACCTCCCTAGATTTGGACGGAAAAGAAAAATTGACAAGAGATTTCAATGCAAGATTGTGCGGATGTTGGATAAAGAACCTCGACTAACATCCAAACAAGTTCAAGCTGCCCTGCAGTCCAAGGGCACAACAGTGTCAACCCGTACTATCCATCGGCGGCTGAATGAAAAGGGACTGTATGGTAGGAGACCCAGGAACACCCCACTTCTTACCCCGAGACATAAAAAAGCCAGGCTGGAGTTTGCCAAAACTTACCTGAAAAAGCCTAAAACGTTTTGGAAGAATGTTCTCTGGTCAGATGAGACAAAAGTAGAGCTTTTTGGGCAAAGGCATCAACATAGAGTTTACAGGAGAAAAAAAGAAGCATTCAAAGAAAAAAACACGGTCCCTACAGTCAAACATGGTGGAGGTCCCTGATGTTTTGGGGTTGCTTTGCTGCCTCTGGCATTGGACTGCTTGACCCTGTGCATGGCATTATGAAGTCTGAAGACTACGAACAAATTTTGCAGCATAATGTAGTGCCCAGTGTGAGAAAGCTGGGTCTCCCTCAGAGGTCATGGGTCTTCCAGCAGGACAATGACCCAAAACACACTTCAAAAAGCACTAGAAAATGGTTTGAGAGAAAGCACTGGAGACTTCTAAGGTGGCCAGCAATGAGTCCAGACCTGAATCCCATAGAACACCTGTGGAGAGATCTAAAAATGGCAGTTTGGAGAAGGCACCCTTCTAATATCAGGGACCTGGAGCAGTTTGCCAAAGAAGAATGGTCTAAAATTCCAGCAGAGCATTGTAAGAAACTCATTGATGGTTACCGGAGGCGGTTGGTCGCAGTTATTTTGGCTAAAGGTTGTGCAACCAAGTATTAGGCTGAGGGTGCCAATACTTTTGTCTGGCCCATTTTTGGAGTTTTGTGTGAAATGATCAATGTTTTGCTTTTTGCTTCATTCTCTTTTGTGTTTTTTCATTTAAGACAAATTAAATGAAGATAATAATACCAAAGAATTTGTGTTTGCAATCATTTTCAGGAAGAAACTGAGTATTATCTGACAAAATTGCAGGGGTGTCAATACTTTTGGCCACAACTGTAGGCTATATTGTGGTACTTCGTTAGCTTTTCTAAAGTCGATGCAGAGAATGAAGATGATTCTGTTCTGGGTTCATTGCAAAAATGTAAATGCTTATACAATATTGCAATGAAAAAAATCTGTAGTGTAATTTTCTAATGGGAACACAACATCCTGTCTTATTGCAGTAGACAGAACTTTGGTTTTGTTGTACTTATTGACAAATTATAAAATAATTTTACATGTCTATAACTTCATATTTATACTGTATGATATCTGAGAAATGGTCAGGCAGAAATGGAGTTCCTGCTGATTAGAAGATATCTACACAAAGGCTATTTAAAAATGATTATTTAGGGGGCGTCAATTATTTTTACTCATATTTATTGAAACAGTTCACTATTCCAAAATGCTGAAGATGACATTTTGCGAAATATTCAATAATCTTTCTTTAGTGACTTTTGACATTGATGGATTGGAGGAGCTACTTCTTACACTTGAATTTCAAATCACTTCATATACACTAAATTGCCACCGCGCAACCAGTGATAGATTGCTCTATTTTACTATTTCTATTAATGAATACTTTGATATTTAGTGTGCTCATTACTTGCAGGAGAAGTTCAACCTGCTCCCTCTCATGATATTTACAACCCTATTGCAGTCTATAAGGTTACACGTTCTATCATAAAATGAGCCACATTCCTCAATATTTATGCTGGATTATCCAGCCCGTATCATTGCATTAGGGACTATGCATTTTATCAGTAGTGAGTCTAATGAGACAAATTATGTCATCTGATGAGGGACGTTTTCCATGAAACATTGTTATAGCTTACACTGAAAATTACCAAAAATAGATTTGCATAATCCTCACTCTAAATGACTTCAAAGTTCATAAACTTTCAAGAAAAAAAATCCAATTAATGTTAAATCAGAGATAGGGCTTATTTGTTTCCATTTTACTGAGTCTTTCATTAAATGAGCCGCTATTCATTGTATCATTTGGCACAGCATGTTTCTGATAAATTTAACTTCATTCTCAAAGTATTATACATAGATATTAGTACCCTGAGGTTTCCTTGTTATGTCAGATTGCTCAACATTAGGTATGTGGAAATTTATGGGCAAATTAGTAGTCCAATTTAGCTAAAATATAAGGCACATACTAGATCAGAGAGGCAAGGAAGTGTATAATCACACATTATATTAAATGTGGCATCTTGTAACTTATGCCTGAATTACTCATGAAAAGAAAGATTTAGCTTCAGCAAGATCATCATCAGATGCTTGTAATCTAAGGGGTAACTTTTCTGTTTGTGGAGAATGACATGCCTGGCATGCCAGTGTAAGGAGGCTTATAAGCCACGCAATGCTCCCATGGGAAACTGAGGCAATTTGGACATCAGATACTTAAGATTGCACTGTACATTGTCTTCTTCAGGGCTCAAAGGAAGTGTAAATCAAGGATCATTCTGCGGAGGATTAAGTTTGAGTTGAATTTCCTGAAACTATTGGTTCTAAGAAAATTTAAACACTTTCCAATTCAATTAGCAAAAAAAAAAAAAAATGCATGGCTGTCGTTTTTGGTGAACAGTTTAGGTTTGGCAAATGGTAAATAAAAAAACAAAATGAAAACTAATTTTCACCCCAATGATCAAGTCTTCAACCCATATGCTTCTAGCTGCCTGCCATCTGGTCCACCATCGTGCGCTGCATCTTCGGCCTCTTCTCTATAAGCCAAGACTTCTGGCCACGATTATGCCTTGGGGTTCACTAGTTGTCATAGAAGCAAAATAAGAAAGAAATATGCAAATGCTATTGGATTTGAATGTAATGAAATGTGATGGCAGGAGACCCAGGAGGAACCTACTGCTGACACCGACATAAAAATGCTAGGCTGCACTTTGCCAAAATGTACACGAGTAAGCCAAAGTTCTTCTGAGAAAGCGTCTTATGGACAAATGAGACCAAGACAGAGTTTTTGGCAAAGCACATCATTCTGAAAATGGAATGAGGCCTTCAAAGAAAAGAACATAGTACCTACAGTCAAATATGGTGGAGGTTCAAAAATGTTTTGGAGCTATTTTGCTGCAACTGGCATTAGGTGTCTTAACAGTGTGCAAGGAATCATGAAATCTGAAGATTAGCAAAAAATTTTGAGTTGCAATGTAGTGTCCAGTGTCAGGAAGCTGGGTTTGCATTCTAGGCCAGGGTCTTCCAGCAGGACATTGACCCCAAACATACTTCAAGAAGCACCAAAAAATGGATGGAAGCAAAGCACTGGAAAGTTCTGAAGTGACCAGCAATGAGTCCGGATCTAATTCCCATTGGACATCTGTGGTGAGATCTTAAAATTGCTGTTGGGAGAAGGCACTCTTCAAATATAAGAGTCCTGGAGCAGTTTGCAAAAGAAGAGTGAAACAGAATTCCAGTTGAGAGCTGTAAGCATTTTGTTGATGGTTATAGGAAGCGATTGATTGCAGTTATTTATTCCAAACGTTGTCCAACCAAATATTAGGTTGAGGGTGCCAACAATTTTGTCTGGCTCATTATTGGGGTTTTGTGTGAAATTATGTCCAATTTTTATTTTTTTGTCAGTTTATTTTGCGTTGTTCCAATACACACTAAGAAAATAACCATGTGTTTAACAAAATGTGTGATTGCAATAATTTTCTGGGAGAAATACTTCAGTTTCTGCAACATTTTCAAGGGTGCAAACAGTTTCGGTGATGACGGTAGATGGGATGTAAGTCAGTCACTCTATACTGTATAAGAAAACGGTGCCAGGATAGGATACCACTCCAATTAATCAATGAAGAGAAAATCCGGTACTCTTTTGAGTTGCTGAAAAACAATATCATATTTATTAACCCCTTCACCCCCAAGGGTGGTTTGCACGTTCATGACCGGGCCAATTTTTACAATTCTGACCACTGTCCCTTTATGAGGTCATAACTCTGGAACGCTTCCATGGATCCCGGTGATTCTGACATTTTTTTCTCGTGACATATTGTACTTCATGATAGTGGTACAATTTCATTCAAATAACTTGCGTTTTTTTGTGAAAAAAAAGGAAATTTGGCGAAAATTTTGAAAATTTCGCAATTTTCCAACTTTGAATTTTTATGCCCTTAAATCACAGAGATACGGCACACAAAAAACTTGATAACTAACATTTCCCACATGTTTACTTTACATCAGCACAATTTTGGAACCAAAATTTTTTTGTTAGGAAGTTATAAGGGTTAAAAATTGACCAGCGATTTCTCATTTTTGCAACACCATTTTATTTTTACGGACCACATCACATTTGAAGCCGCTTTGAGGGGTCTATATGATAGAAAATACCCAAAAGTGACACCATTCTAAAAACTGCACCCCTCAAGGTGCTCAAAACCACATTCAAGAAGTTTATTAAGCCTTTAGGTGCGTCACAGGAATTTTTTTGAATATTTAAAAAAAATGAACCTCTAACTTTTTTTCACAAAAAAATTACTTCAGGTTCAATTTTTTTTATTTTACCAAGGGTAACAGGAGAAATTGGACTGCAAAAGTTATTGTGCAATTTGTCCTGAGTATGCTGATACCTGATATGTGGGGGGGAACGACTGTTTCGGCGCATGGCAGAGCTCAGAATGGAAGGAGCGCCGTTTGACTTTTTCAATGCAAAATTGGCTGGAATTCAGATCGGACGCCATGTCATGTTTGGAGAGCCCCTGATATACCTAAACAGTGGAAACCCCCTACAAGTGACCCCATTTTGGAAACTAGACCCCCCAAGGAACTTATCTAGATATGTGGTGGGAACTTTGAACCCACAAGGGCTTCACAGAAGTTTATAACGTACAGCGGTACAATTAAAAAATCATATTTTTTCCACAAAAATGATCTTTTCACCCCAATTTTTATTTTCCCAAGGGTAACAGGACCCTAAAAGATATTGTGCAATTTGTCCTGAGTACGCTGATACCCCATATGTGGGGGTAAACCACTATTTGGGCACATGGCAGAGCTCGGAAGGGAAGCAGCGCCATTTGACGTTTTTGGCTGGAATTGAGATCGGACACCATGTCGCGATTGGAAAACCCCTGATGTACCAAAACAGTGGAAACCCCCCACAAATGACAAATTTTGTAAACTAGACCCCCCAAGGAACTTATCTAGATGTGTGGTGAGCACTTTGAACCCCCAAGGGCTTCACAGAAGTTTATAATGCCAGGTCATGAAAATAAAAAAATCGTATTTTTTCCACAAACATGATCAATTAGTCCCCAATTTTTTTTATTTTCCCAAGGGTAACAGGAGAAATTGAACCCCTAAAGTTGTTGTCCAATTTGTCCTGAGTACGCTGACACCCCATATGTGGGAGAAAACTACTGTATGGACACACGTCGGGGCTCAGAAGGGAAGTAGTGACGTTTTGGAATGCAGACTTTGATGGAGTGGTCTGCGGGTGTCATGTGCGTTTGGAGAGCCCCTGATGTACCTAAACTATTGAAACTCCCCACAAGTGACCCCATTTTGGACACTAGACCCCCCACAGAACTTCTCTAGATGTGTGCTGAGCACATTGAACCCCCAAGTGCTTCACAGAAGTTTATAACGCTCGGACGTGAAAATTTGTCATTTTTTTCCACAAAAATGATATTTTTGCCCCCAATTTTTTATTTTCCTAAGGGTAACAGGAGAAATTGGACCCAAAAGTTGTTTTGCAATTTGTCCTGAGTAGGCTGATACCCTACATGTGGGGGTAAAACACTGTTTGGGCGCATGACAGAGCTTGGAAGGGAAGGAGCACCATTTGACTTTTTCAACTCAGAATTGGCTGGAATTGAGATCAGATGCCATGTTGCATTTGGAGAGCCCCTGATGTGCCCAAACAGTGGAAACCCCCCAATTCTAACTCCAACCCTAACGCCAACACACCCCTAACCCTAATCTCAGCCCTAACCCTAGCCCTAACCCTAGCCCTAACCCTAACCCTAACCCTAGCCCTAGCCCTAACCCTAACCCTAACCCTATCCCTAGCCCTAACCCTAACCCTAATGGGAAAATGGAAATAAATACATTTTCTTTTAAGTTTATTATTTTTCCCTAACTAAGGGGGTGATAACAGGGGGTTTGATTTACTATTTATGGCGGTTTTTATGTTTGGCAGCTGTCGCACGCTAAAAGACGCTTTTTATTGTAAAAATAGTTTTTGCATCACCACATATTGAGAGCTATAATTTTTCCGTATTTTGACCCACCGAGTCATGTGAGGTCTTATTTTTTGCGGGACGAGTTGACGTTTTTATTGTTACCATTTTCGGGCACGTGACATTTTTTGATCGCTTTTTATTCCGATTTTTGGGACACAGAATGAACAAAAACCAGCGTTTCATGAATTTCTTTTGGGGGGTGCGTTTACACCGTCCTGCGTGCGGTAAAATTGATAAAGCGGTTTTATTCTTCAGGTCGGTACGGTTACAGCGATACCTCATTTAGGTCATTTTTTTATGTTTTGGTGGTTTTATGCAATGAAAACTATTTTATATAAAAAATAATTATTTTTGCATTGCTTTATTCTGCGAGCTATAACTTTTTTACTTTTTTGCTGATGATGCTGTATTGTGGCTCGTTTTTTGCGGGACAAGATGTCGTTTTCAGCGGTACCATGGATATTTATATGCGTCTTTTTGATCGCGCGTTATTACACTTTTTGTTTGGCGGTATGATAATAAATCATTATTTTTTGCTTCGTTTTTTATTTTTATTTTTTAAGGGGTTCGCTAAAGGGGTTAACTAATGGGACAGTTTTATAGGGCGGGTCGTTACGGACGCGGCGAAACCTAATATGTGTACTTTTATTGTTTTTTTTTTTATTTCCAAAAAATGGATTTATTGGGGGAATATTTTTTTTTTCTAATTTATTTGGCGATTTTTTTAAAATTATTTTAACACTTTTTTTATTTATTTTTTTAACTTTATTACATAGTCCCAGGTGGGACTTCACTGTCCTGTGACAGATCAGCGATCTGTCACAGGCACTACTGCAGACTTCCTCATGCCTGAGCTTTGCAGTCACTGAGGAAGCCAGCTCCCTGCAAGCCCCCGAAGGCCCCTGTCGCCATCTTGGATTCGGGGGCCTGTAGGGAAAGAGACCTCCGCAGCAGCGCTGCACATTGCGCTGCTGTGGGGGGCTCAGGGAAGCACGGAGGGAGCCCCCTCCCTGCCGATGCTTCCCTTTAACCCCCGGTACACCACGATCATGTTTGATTGTGGTGTGCAAGGGGATAACGTGTGCCGGGTGTCAGCTGTGATAATCAGCTGACACCCGGCCGCGATCAGTGGCGCTCACCACGTGGGCGCCGCTGATCGCGCTAGACGTACTATCCCGTCCATGGGCATAGGGGCCCGGGTCCCATGGACGGGATAGTACATCTGATGTCAGAAAGGGTTTAAAAAAAGCAATTCAAAAACAGTGACATTTTAGATGAAAGGACCTTCTTCAGAGAGATTGTATGTGATACACTGCATGGAACAGCACTGTGTGGAATACGGATTCATGCCCATAAGATTTTCCACATAAGGCAAATTCTAATCATCAAACAGGTGGCTGATCCTGCCGAAATTAGCTGAAAAAAATACCTCATGACAATGGCTTATATCCATCAGGAAGATAGGATTTAACATGTACTATCATTCTTTTTGGAGACATCTACTGTCAGGAACAACCAAGAGGGCCCCAAACACACATGATTATCAACTGGTCCCATAAAAATCTGTCTTCAAAGGCATTGTCTGGCATTAGACTACAAGTTTGCAATCACTCCATGTGGCTGTAGACTTGTGAATCCTGACATTGTATTCACTGCGCACTGTGAGAATTCTCCGGTGCCAGCGCCAAAAGTGGGCAGTCATGTGACTGCAAGTATATGATTTGCATACTTACTGCCACATTCTGACTAGACTGTGTCCGGGCTCGCTCAATACGCTTGTATTGAGTCAGGTCACGCCCATCTTGTCGGCACGTGATTGCATGTATGCAAATGAAATACTGCAGGTCCAGGCTGCTCCCATGCCATCAGCCCCTGTTTGGGACTTCTGAAAATGCTCTAATTAATCTTTTCCTTGACACTACTTGAGTATGGTTTGAGAAAGGCCTCTTAGTAGGTCGAAACGTAACCATAGTATACTCATATCCTGGATTACGATATTATACCCACATTTTGGATACTTCTTTTGTCTGCGGTGTTACACTATTTGATGCATTTGAAATAAAATAAAAATCCAAAAATTTCACAAAATCTTCAAGATTTTTTGGCAAGATTAATCCACACTTGAGTGCGACTGTTTATCTACTGACTATTGTTTGTGGACCCTCCACGTACAGTCAGCACCTATCTCCTCCACAGCAAGAGTGCGCGTCTTTCTTCTTTTGCAAATGAAATACTTGCAGTCATGCGCCTTCCAGTCCCAGCGTCTGCACCAGACAATCCTCACAGTGCGCAGTGTGCAAAATGTGAGGATTCACAAGTCTGCCCATACAGAGTGACTGCAGTCTTGTGGCATAAGGTCGGGCAACTCCTTTAATGACTGTGCAAGTTTGCAACTTATCAAATCAGTAAAAAATAACAAAAATAAAGAGACTTTCAAAGTTTAAAATTGAATCCATCATATCTGTGAAAATTGTGATTAGTTGGTTTCATAATTAGAGGGAAATTCTGTAGACAGACATTTTGAGCCAGTGACTAATTAAGTCGAAAACATTTGTACTCCTTTGCTTTCATATAGTTGTTAATGTTGTCATAATCCAAATGCTGCTCTTAGCTCATGCACTGGTTTCATTGCAGATATATCTGTTCCAGGTTCTCAGTATACCATGTGTCATGTTGTGATAACACATTCAGATAGGAAGGTTGAAAATTAACCGCTGCCACCTGAGAAGAGCTAATTACGAGGCAATGCTTAGCTGTAAACTGTGCTCATTCTCAATCTGGGGCTATTATCCTTCTCAGAATAATTGTGGATGGATTAAGGAAAATAAATTAGATAATTTTGTCTACAAACAACAACAGTGCAAAGCAATACAGATGCAATATTCACATACAAGTAGAAAGTATGACCAGCTAAGGAATTGGAAAAGTAAGTTCTCAAACTTTCCGCTAACTAAAGGAAACTTCTTGCTCCAACCGCAAGGCTCTAGATGTGTAGGGGCTATGATACCCGTGGCCTGCTGGAGTAAGTGACAGAGTTAGCGACTTGGTGCTCCGTCACAACTGTTAACAGTATGGGTGTCTTGAGAACACAAATTCTGTTAGCAACATAGCAGACAAGGCAGCCCACAGCCAGATAGCCCCTTCTGGCATTTGCCAGAATTGCCAGATGACCAGCCCGTCCCTGTGCATAAGTTTAATGAACAACATGGGTCCCCATGTCATTCTCTCCCCATTTTGATATCTGCTCCTCTCTACATGATGTAGCATCCCGTCTTTATTTGTTTATGCTTGATTAGTAGTGCACCCTCCTCTATTATTATCACTCGGAATAATGACTAGAATACCAAAAGAAATAAACTGAGAACCGGTCAAGTAAATAAATACAAAATAAATTTAAATTTAAATAAAAATGCCTTTATCGTAGTATATTTGGGCATGTGGTGGCACAGAAGGCACTCTCACAAAATTAAAATGATGAATTACACATTGACAAAATATATAACACAAAGCAGCATAAATTTTTAGGCCAAAAATTGTGATTGCACAGACCTATATCAAAGTTCAATAGTGCTAGACAGCAATCGATTTTTAGATCAGTAGTATACTACTCACTAGAGTTGAGCGACTTTTGGTTTTTTAGGGTCGCGTTTCGTTTCGTGAAACCCGACTTTTCCAAAAGTCGGGTCGAGCAAGATCGTCCGATTATAGGGAAAAGTCGGGGTCGTCCCGAAACACGAAACCCAATGTAAGTCAATGGGGAATAAAAGTCGGCAGTGAGAGGAGGACAGGAAACACACCTACAGTGCCCATTTGAATGCCAAAAGCATCAATTCTTCTTACTTAAACTTGTCAACCTTAATTAACTTCATAATACAAGTTACGCACTGAAAAATGGGGGTTATTTGGCTAAAGTTGTGGGGGGGGGGGCTGGCTGCAGGTTTTCATGTGCCCTGGGCGAAAGAGCGCCCCTTTAACACATACCACAACTCATCATGCTCTGATACGGCAGAGAAATAGCGGTATAGTACAATGAAAAATACTTCACTTTTTACATCTCATGACGAGGCCCAACTATTTCTCCATACAGAATCATTGGTCCCATATAATGTTTGAAACAGTATATGATGAGCTCCACATAATGCTACAGTATATGTTGGTCCCCATGGATGAAGCTCCACTGTCTTATGGGCCCAAATAATGCTCCAAAAATAATGGGCCCCATTTCTAATGCTCTAGTGTATAATGGGCCCTGTAAATGCTGCTCCAGTGTCTGATGTCCACCTTTGGAATGTTCCAGTGTATGGTGGGCCCCATCTATCATTCTCCAGAGTATAGTGCTCCCCAAAAATTGCTGTCCCAACATTGAAAACAATCAAATAAGTCTCCTCGCTAGGGAATCCCTGTACTTGTCTGGACTCCTCGTCGTCCCCATCTTCCATCTCACTGCACAGTATTTCAACTTTGCAAGTGCTGTGATCCTGAGCAAGCAGGGGGGCCAACTCGTTGGTGACGGCACTGGCACAGGGCCCCTGATAGTACGGTGGTGTGTCTGATGGCGGGTGGGCCGAACCTGCACTTTCATCTGCAGCTTCCTCTTTGTCACCGTGTAAGATGGAACTGTATATGGGAAGGGTAACCTGAGTTTCATCAGGGTCAGATTCAGGCCGTGTAGCGTGCGAGGGGAATGTAGTGGTCTGGGTCAATGTACCAGCAGATTCATCGAGCAGTGGCTGGGCATCAGTGCACTTGTGTCGCCCCCAGGAGTACGGTCGCCACAGTGGCATTACCTTCTTCCTAGGGAGTGTGATGTCATGCTTGGGAGCAACGAACGATCTCTCTAGCAGGTTAACTGATTGGGCGGCGTTATTCCCACGAGTCATGACCCTCCAAACAGCGTTCATGAAGGCAAAGTGTTTGTTTTACGTGGGCAGTATGGTTGCAAAGCTGAACCTTAAAGGAATGTCCAGAAGGGTACCACCAGGAGTGGAGCCTACAGTTAAATTCGACTCCACCTGGGAAACCTCAACCATGCCAGCTACAGAACAGATGCACACATTGCAAGCTTAATTCCGTTAACGAACGAGACTCCGTCATGCCCCGCGGTCCGAGTCCGGCTTACTAAAGGGACACGTGAGGCTCTGGCACATGAGATTGGCCAATAACTGGTGTGTCATGCCCTTACATGTCCGTGGCTGCATGTGCGCTACACTGAAAAGGCCAGCGTTTGTCGCTTATAGGTGCAGATAACCCGCTGAACAACGTTAGTGATGGGGATCACTGATTAGAATTATTACCCGCGAACAATGATTTCCCAGTAAGTGCAGGTAAACCGCAGTTCCGGAATTAGGCCTAACTGTCATTCCTGAAAAACTGAAAAACTTACGTGTGCAAACCACAGGTGCAGTAGCTTGCTTAACAGCTCGCCAGCCGTTCTCACGCCCAGTATGGATTACACGTGATTGCACAAAGGTGAGAAAGGGTACCGTATCCCCAGATAACATGTATGGATAGCGTACACATTCAAAATATATGTCTATACATCAGGAGGCAGGCTCAGACGGTGATAGGCCCAGTATGGATTGCACGTGATTGCACAAAGGTTAGAAAGGGTACCGTATCCCCAGATAACATGTATGGATAGCGTACACATTCAAAATATATGTCTATACATCAGGAGGCAGGCTCAGACGGTGTTAGGCCCAGTATGGATTGCACGTGATTGCACAAAGGTTAGAAAGGGTACCGTATCCCCAGATAACATGTATGGATAGCGTACACATTCAAAATATATGTCTATACATCAGGAGGCAGGCTCAGACGGTGTTAGGCCCAGTATGGATTGCACGTGATTGCACAAAGGTTAGAAAGGGTACCGTATCCCCAGATAACATGTATGGATAGCGTACACATTCAAAATATATGTCTATACATCAGGAGGCAGGCTCAGACGGTGTTAGGCCCAGTATGGATTGCACGTGATTGCACAAAGGTTAGAAAGGGTACCGTATCCCCAGATAACATGTATGGATAGCGTACACATTCAAAATATATGTCTATACATCAGGAGGCAGGCTCAGACGGTGTTAGGCCCAGTATGGATTGCACGTGATTGCACAAAGGTTAGAAAGGGTACCGTATCCCCAGATAACATGTATGGATAGCGTACACATTCAAAATATACAGTGGGGAAAAAAAGTATTTAGTCAGTCAGCAATAGTGCAAGTTCCACCACTTAAAAAGATGAGAGGCGTCTGTAATTTACATCATAGGTAGACCTCAACTATGGGAGACAAACTGAGAAAAAAAAATCCAGAAAATCACATTGTCTGTTTTTTTTTTCATTTTATTTGCATATTATGGTGGAAAATAAGTATTTGGTCAGAAACAAGCAATCAAGATTTCTGGCTCTCACAGACCTGTAACTTCTTCTTTAAGAGTCTCCTCTTTCTTCCACTCATTACCTGTAGTAATGGCACCTGTTTAAACTTGTTATCAGTATAAAAAGACATCTGTGCACACCCTCAAACAGTCTGACTCCAAACTCCACTATGGTGAAGACCAAAGAGCTGTCAAAGGACACCAGAAACAAAATTGTAGCCCTGCACCAGGCTGGGAAGACTGAATCTGCAATAGCCAACCAGCTTGGAGTGAAGAAATCAACTGTGTGAGCAATAATTAGAAAATGGAAGACATACAAGACCACTGATAATCTCCCTCGATCTGGTGCTCCACGCAAAATCCCACCCCGTGGGGTCAGAATGATCACAAGAACGGTGAGCAAAAATCCCAGAACCACGCGGGGGGACCTAGTGAATGAACTGCAGAGAGCTGGGACCAATGTAACAAGGTTTACCATAAGTAACACACTACGCCACCATGGACTCAGATCCTGCAGTGCCAGACGTGTCCCACTGCTTAAGCCTGTACATGTCCGGGCCCGTCTGAAGTTTGCTAGAGAGCATTTGGATGATCCAGAGGAGTTTTGGGAGAATGTCCTATGGTCTGATGAAACCAAACTGGAACTGTTTGGTAGAAACACAACTTGTCGTGTTTGGAGGAAAAAGAATACTGAGTTGCATCCATCAAACACCATACCTACTGTAAAGCATGGTGGTGGAAACATCATGCTTTGGGGCTGTTTCTCTGCAAAGGGGCCAGGACGACTGATCCGGGTACATGAAAGAATGAATGGGGCCAAGTATCGTGAGATTTTGAGTGCAAACCTCCTTCCATCAGCAAGGGCATTGAAGATGAAACGTGGCTGGGTCGTTCAACATGACAATGATCCAAAGCACACCGCCAGGGCAATGAAGGAGTGGCTTCGTAAGAAGCATTTCAAGGTCCTGGAGAGGCCTAGCCAGTCTCCAGATCTCAACCCTATAGAAAACCTTTGGAGGGAGTTGAAAGTCCGTGTTGCCAAGCGAAAAGCCAAAAACATCACTGCTCTAGAGGAGATCTGCATGGAGGAATGGGCCAACATACCAACAACAGTGTGTGGCAACCTTGTGAAGACTTACAGAAAACGTTTGACCTCTGTCATTGCCAACAAAGGATATATCACAAAGTATTGAGATGAAATTTTGTTTCTGACCAAATACTTATTTTCCACCATAATATGCAAATAAAATGAAAAAAAAACAGACAATGTGATTTTCTGGATTTTTTTTCCTCAGTTTGTCTCCCATAGTTGAGGTCTACCTATGATGTAAATTACAGACGCCTCTCATCTTTTTAAGTGGTGGAACTTGCACTATTGCTGACTGACTAAATACTTTTTTTCCCCACTGTATGTCTATACATCAGGAGGCAGGCTCAGACGGTGTTAGGCCCAGTATGGATTGCACGTGATTGCACAAAGGTTAGAAAGGGAACCGTATCCCCAGATAACATGTATGGATAGCGTACACATTCAAAATATATGTCTATACATCAGGAGGCAGACTCAGACGGTGTTAGGCCCAGTATGGATTGCACGTGATTGCACAAAGGTTAGAAAGGGTACCATATCCCCAGATAACATGTATGGATAGCGTACACATTCAAAATATATGTCTATACATCAGGAGGCAGGCTCAGACGGTGTTAGGCCCAGTATGGATTGCACGTGATTGCACAAAGGTTAGAAAGGGTACCGTATCCCCAGATAACATGTATGGATAGCGTACACATTCAAAATATATGTCTATACATCAGGAGGCAGGCTCAGACGGTGTTAGGCCCAGTATGGATTGCACGTGATTGCACAAAGGTGAGAAAGGGTACCGTATCCCCAGATAACATGTATGGATAGTGTACACATTCAAAATATATGTCTATACATCAGGAGGCAGGCTCAGATGGTGTTAGGCCCAGTATGGATTGCACGTGATTGCACAAAGGTGGGAAAGGGTACCGTATCCCCAGATAACATGTATGGATAACGTACACATTCAAAATATATGTCTATACATCAGGAGGCAGGCTCAAACAGTGTCAGGCACAGTATGGATTTGACGGCCCAGACTACACAGCGGAGGAGCAGGGAGAGGTAAAGATTGCAAATGCTGGGGCCCTGCCCAAGCAAGGGGGGCCCACTCATGGGCGTCGGTACTGGCACTGGGCCCCTCGTAGTACGGCGGTGTGTCTGACAGCGGGTGTGCACCACCACCGTCAGAGACACTTGATTGCACTATGAGGGACCCTGTGCCAGTGCCCGCGCCCAAGAGTCGGCCTACCCACCTGTCCAGGGCAACGGCACTCGCACGGTGTCGTGCGCTAGGTGGTGACCCCGGCCATGGGGGGGGGCAGCACAGTTAGGGAGTTTTAGAAAGTGGCATATGTTGATGTTGGACATTCAGCTGATGCAAAAGGTGAAATAGGTCAAGTCCCAGGAAGAGGTGGACCAAAGCACGCCATTTTTTTGTCACCCTATGTGTCATCAGGGGAAGGTGGGACAAAATCCTTGGAAACCCATGCGTGGTTCATTTTAATGAAGGTTAGATCATCCACATTTTGGGTTGACAGACGGGTCCTTTTTTCTGTCAGGATTGATCCAGCTGCACTGAAGACTCTTTCCGATAGCACACTTGCAGCTGGGCAAGCGAGCTCCTGTAAGGCATATTGTGCCAATTCAGGCCAGGTGTCCAGTTTAGCGGCCCAATAGTCAAAGGGGAATGACCTGTGTGGGAGAACATCGATATGGGAGGAAAAGTAGTTTGTAACCATAGTTGACAACTGCTGTCTCCTGTCACT
Organism: Dendrobates tinctorius; assembly: GCF_039654945.1. Lineage (NCBI taxonomy): Eukaryota > Metazoa > Chordata > Amphibia > Anura > Dendrobatidae > Dendrobates > Dendrobates tinctorius. Next base: position 33,713,965 of record NW_027361738.1, read on the forward strand.
TTCCATCGATGCAGTATTACCAGTTGTGTGAGCGGTACTTGAAAAATCAGTCCACAACATTGTCATGAAACCCCTGTCTCCAACGCCACTTCTGCTGTGTGCACCACGAACACCTCTGCCAAGCTGACCCCGGCCCGTACGGCTCGTGTGAGAACCATCACCGCTGCTGTGTGCTGGGAATGCCTCAAGCAACCGATTTACCAGAGTTGCTTGTTTATTAGCCAATATTAAGTCAAGGTTCTCCTGTGGCATGATGTTTTGTAATTTGCCTTTATAGCGTGGATCCAGGATGCTGGCCAACCAGTAGTCGTCATCGTTCATCATTTTGGCAATGCGGGGGTCCCTTTTTAGGATCTGCAAGGCATAATCTGACATGTGGGCCAATGTTCCCGGTGTCAATGATGCACTGCGAGTGCTGGTTGGAGGAGCACTTTCTGGCAAATCCACATCCCTCCAGTCATGCACAAACCCTGTACCAGACCTTGCCACGCCAACATTTTCACTTGCCCCACGAGATGCATCCTCCTCCCCTAAGTAATCATCCCCATCATCCTCCTCCTCCTCTTCTTCCTCCACCTCGTCCAGGAGAGGTCCCTGAGCAGACAATGGCTGAATGTCATCAAGGATTCCCTCCTCCTCTTCCTCCTCATCAACATTGGCTGCAGAAGCCTGCTCCTTAAGGTGCGTCAAAGTTTGCATGAGCAGACGCATAAGTGGGATGCTCATGCTTAGGATGGCGTCGTCTGCGCTTACCAGCCGTGTGCATTCCTCAAAACACTGAAGGACTTTACAGAGGTCTTTCAGCTTCGACCACTGCACACCTGTCAACTCCATGTCTGCTCTCAAAGTGCCTGGCCGTGTATCTATCCTCCCACAAATGCATTATGGCCTGCCTCTGCTCGCACAGCCGCTCCACCATGTGCAGGGTGGAGTTCCACCTTGTTGCAATGTCGATAATGAGGTGGTGGTTGGGAAGGTGGAGCAATCGCTGCAGCTTCTGCATACGAACGGAGTGTACAGGCGACCGGCGGATGTGCGCGCACAGTCTTCGCACCTTCTGGAGCAGGGCTGTTAACTCCGGATAATTTTTGAGGAAGCACTGCACTACCAGGTTCAAGGTGTGAGCCAAGCAAGGTATGTGGCTGAGTTTTGAAAGGGCTATTGCTGCCACAAAATTACGGCCGTTATCACTAACTACCTTGCCTGCCTCAAGATGTACACTGCCCAGCCATGACTCAGTTTGTCGCTTCAAGTACTCGGCCAGCACCTCGGCGGTGTGTCTGTCGCCCAAACACATCATCTGCAACACAGCCTGCTGACGCTTTCCACTAGCTGCTCGATAGGGGGACACCTCGTGTGCAACAGTGGCAGCTGCAGATGGAGTGCTCGTACGACTGCGCTCTGTGGGCGAGCTTTCGCTTCTGGAGGAGGAGGAGGAGGAGGGTCGAACGCCTACAGCCAACTGTTTCCTATACCGTGGGCTAGGCAGCACTGTCCCACCACCGCTGTCCCCTGTGGACCCTGCATCCACCACATTAACCCAGTGCGCAGTGATGGACACGTAACGGCTCTGGCCATGCCGACTGGACCATGCATCAGTTGTGAGGTGCACCTTTCCGCTCACTGACTGCTTGAGTGCATGGACAATGCGGTCTTTCACATGATGGTGGAGGGCTGGGATGGCTTTGCGAGAGAAATGGCGACTGGGTAGGTCATAGCGTGGTACTGCATAGGCCATGAGTTCGCGGAAAGCTGCGCTTTCCACCAACCGAAAGGGCATCATCTCAAACGAGATTAGTTTGGCAATGTGGGCGTTCAAACCCAGTGTACGCGGATGAGAGACTGAGTACTTTCTTGACCTACTCATAGTGTCTGGGAGGGTGAGCTGGACTTGAGAGCTGCATATGGTGGAAGTAGCGGTGGACAGGGCGGACTGAGAGAGGGTTGATGATGGTGATGGAGTTGGTGTTCTTTCTGATGGCCTAGAATCAGTCTTTCGTTGATATAAAGTGGGATTCCCTGACTGCTGTGGCCTTGCAACGACACCTCAACATTTGCTGCTGTGCTAACCGGTGGGCTTACAGTGGGGGAAACAATGTAGCGTTGCTGACTACCTTCGTTGTGATCAGTTGCACATGTGGCACTTGAGGTTTGGTGTTGTGTCCACGCTTGCAAGTGCATGGTGTTTAAATGTCTAAGCATGCAACTGGTATTCAAATTTTTCAGTTTTTTCCCTCGGCTAAAGGTCTTTGCGCACTTCTTACAGATAACCTTGGCCTGATCATGAGGATTTTGTTCAAAAAAGTGCCACACTGCACTCTTCCTACTTTGGCAGACATTTTGCGGCCTAGCACGCTGTGATCTTTTGACCCTCTGGACAAGCTGTCCAGCAACTCTTTTGATTTTTGGAACCTGTCTTTGGAGTGCTCCGGGCCTGCCAGATAACAGCTGTTGCGATGTCGATGTCTGCTGTGGATGCTCCTCATCTGAGCTATTGGAAGCAGCACCCTCTTCCCCCAATGGATGCCAATCTGGGTCAACAACTGGGTCATCCATCACCTCCTCTTCAATGTCATGTGCACCTTCCTCTGTGTCACCGTGTATGGTGGTATAGTGTGCGGGAAGGGGCACCTGAGTCTCATCAGGGTCAGAATCTGGCTCTGTACACTGCGAGGACAATGTAGTGCTCTGAGTGAATGTACCAGCAGAATCATCCATCAGTGGCTGTGCATCAGTGCACTCCATGTCAGATTCATCTTGGCCTGGGTAATTCACCATTTGACTTGATAATCCAGGCATGGTATGTGAAAACAGCTCCATGGAGTAATCAGTAGTATGGCCTGCGTCATCCTTCAATCTTGGTTGGGGTGAAGGACACAAGGAAAGGTGTGGTCCATGAACATGAGCCTCCAATGACGACTCAGTGCTTTTACTTTTTACAACTGAAGAAGAGGAGGCGATAGAGCTGGAGGCTGAGTCAGCAATGTAAGACAAAACTTTTTCCTGATGCTCTGGCTTTAAAAGCGGTTTGCCAACTGCTAGAAAACTAAGCCTTCGAAGCCTTATGGAGCCAGACGATGACGCAGGCTCAACACCTCCTGCATTCGGTCCTATTTTGCTCTTGCCACTACCATCAGATCCACCACCAACACCATCATTACCAGCTGCCAACCCCCGCCCAATTCCACGGCCTCTTCCACCAGCCTTCCTCATTTTTGGTAGAAATGTAGACAAAATCCAACAATCTATATAGTAATGTAAAACAAGGTACAAGGTGTCTACAGGACAGGGGAGATTTTGAATTTCTGCTCACACTAGTGTACACTGGACACTTTTGGATTGTGTGAGGCCCACTGAATATCTGAGCGCTATGTCACAGGCTCGATGGCACAGCTGTGACCAAAGTGACTAGAGGATAAGTGAGATTTTGAATTTCTGCACACACTTGTGGACACTGGACACTTTTGGATTGTGTGAGGCCCACTGAATATCTGAGCACTATGTCACAGGCTCGATGGCACAGCTGTGACCAAAGTGACTAGAGGATAAGTTAGATTTTGAATTTCTGCTCACACTAGTGGACACTGGACACTTTTGGATTGTGTGAGGCCCACTGAATATCTGAGCGCTATGTCACAGGCTCGATGGCACAGCTGTGACCAAAGCGACTAGAGGATAAGTGAGATTTTGAATTTCTGCAGACACTTGTGGACACTGGACACTTTTGGATTGTGTGAGGCCCACTGAATATCTGAGCGCTATGTCACAGGCTCGATGGCACAGCTGTGACCAAAGTGACTAGAGGATAAGTTAGATTTTGAATTTCTGCTCACACTAGTGGACACTGGACACTTTTGGATTGTGTGAGGCCCACTGAATATCTGAGCGCTATGTCACAGGCTCGATGGCACAGCTGTGACCAAAGTGACTAGAGGATAAGAAAGATTTTGAATTTCTGCAGACACTTGTGGACACTGGACACTTTTGGATTGTGTGAGGCCCACTGAATATCTGAGCGCTATGTCACAGGCTCGATGGCACAGCTGTGACCAAAGTGACTAGAGGATAAGTGAGATTTTGAATTTCTGCTCACACTAGTGGACACTGGACACTTTTGGATTGTGTGAGGCCCACTGAATATCTGAGCGCTATGTCACAGGCTCGATGGCACAGCTGTGACCAAAGTGACTAGAGGATAAGAAAGATTTTGAATTTCTGCAGACACTTGTGGACACTGGACACTTTTGGATTGTGTGAGGCCCACTGAATATCTGAGCGCTATGTCACAGGCTCGATGGCACAGCTGTGACCAAAGTGACTAGAGGATAAGTGAGATTTTGAATTTCTGCTCACACTAGTGGACACTGGACACTTTTGGATTGTGTGAGGCCCACTGAATATCTGAGCGCTATGTCACAGGCTCGATGGCACAGCTGTGACCAAAGTGACTAGAGGATAAGTGAGATTTTGAATTTCTGCAGACACTTGTGGACACTGGACACTTTTGGATTGTGTGAGGCCCACTGAATATCTGAGCGCTATGTCACAGGCTCGATGGCACAGCTGTGACCAAAGTGACTAGAGGATAAGTGAGATTTTGAATTTCTGCAGACACTTGTGGACACTGGACACTTTTGGATTGTGTGAGGCCCACTGAATATCTGAGCGCTATGTCACAGGCTCGATGGCACAGCTGTGACCAAAGTGACTAGAGGATAAGTGAGATTTTGAATTTCTGCACACACTTGTGGACACTGGACACTTTTGGATTGTGTGAGGCCCACTGAATATCTGAGCGCTATGTCACAGGCTCGATGGCACAGCTGTGACCAAAGTGACTAGAGGATAAGTTAGATTTTGAATTTCTGCTCACACTAGTGGACACTGGACACTTTTGGATTGTGTGAGGCCCACTGAATATCTGAGCGCTATGTCACAGGCTCGATGGCACAGCTGTGACCAAAGTGACTAGAGGATAAGTGAGATTTTGAATTTCTGCAGACACTTGTGGACACTGGACACTTTTGGATTGTGTGAGGCCCACTGAATATCTGAGCGCTATGTCACAGGCTCGATGGCACAGCTGTGACCAAAGTGACTAGAGGATAAGAAAGATTTTGAATTTCTGCAGACACTTGTGGACACTGGACACTTTTGGATTGTGTGAGGCCCACTGAATATCTGAGCGCTATGTCACAGGCTCAATGGCACAGCTGTGACCAAAGTGACTAGAGGATAAGTGAGATTTTGAATTTCTGCTCACACTAGTGGACACTGGACACTTTTGGATTGTGTGAGGCCCACTGAATATCTGAGCGCTATGTCAGAGGCTCGATGGCACAGCTGTGATCAAAGTGACTAGAGGATAAGTGAGATTTTGAATTTCTGCAGACACTTGTGGACACTGGACACTTTTGGATTGTGTGAGGCCCACTGAATATCTGAGCGCTATGTCACAGGCTCGATGGCACAGCTGTGACCAAAGTGACTAGAGGATAAGTGAGATTTTGAATTTCTGCAGACACTTGTGGACACTGGACACTTTTGGATTGTGTGAGGCCCACTGAATATCTGAGCGCTATGTCACAGGCTCGATGGCACAGCTGTGACCAAAGTGACTAGAGGATAAGTGAGATTTTGAATTTCTGCAGACACTTGTGGACACTGGACACTTTTGGATTGTGTGAGGCCCACTGAATATCTGCGCGCTATGTCACAGGCTCGATGGCACAGCTGTGACCAGAGTGACTAGAGGATAAGTGAGATTTTGAATTTCTGCAGACACTTGTGGACACTGGACACTTTTGGATTGTGTGAGGCCCACTGAATATCTGAGCGCTATGTCACAGGCTCGATGGCACAGCTGTGACCAAAGTGACTAGAGGATAAGTGAGATTTTGAATTTCTGCAGACACTTGTGGACACTGGACACTTTTGGATTGTGTGAGGCCCACTGAATATCTGAGCGCTATGTCACAGGCTCGATGGCACAGCTGTGACCAAAGTGACTAGAGGATAAGTGAGATTTTGAATTTCTGCAGACACTTGTGGACACTGGACACTTTTGGATTGTGTGAGGCCCACTGAATATCTGCGCGCTATGTCACAGGCTCGATGGCACAGCTGTGACCAGAGTGACTAGAGGATAAGTGAGATTTTGAATTTCTGCAGACACTTGTGGACACTGGACACTTTTGGATTGTGTGAGGCCCACTGAATATCTGAGCGCTATGTCACAGGCTCGATGGCACAGCTGTGACCAAAGTGACTAGAGGATAAGTGAGATTTTGAATTTCTGCAGACACTTGTGGACACTGGACACTTTTGGATTGTGTGAGGCCCACTGAATATCTGAGCGCTATGTCACAGGCTCGATGGCACAGCTGTGACCAAAGTGACTAGAGGATAAGTATGATTTTGAATTTCTGCAGACACTTGTGGACACTGGACACTTTTGGATTGTGTGAGGCCCACTGAATATCTGAGCGCTATGTCACAGGCTCGATGGCACAGCTGTGACCAAAGTGACTAGAGGATAAGTGAGATTTTGAATTTCTGCAGACACTTGTGGACACTGGACACTTTTGGATTGTGTGAGGCCCACTTAATATCTGAGCGCTATGTCACAGGCTCGATGGCACAGCTGTGACCAAAGTGACTAGAGGATAAGTGAGATTTTGAATTTCTGCAGACACTTGTGGACACTGGACACTTGGATTGTGTGAGACCCACTGAATATCTGAGCGCTATGTCACAGGCTCGATGGCACAGCTGTGACCAAAGTAACTAGAGGATAAGTGAGATTTTGAATTTCTGCAGACACTTGTGGACACTGGACACTTTTGGATTGTGTGAGGCCCACTGAATATCTGAGCGCTATGTCACAGGCTCGATGGCATAGCTGTGACCAAAGTGACTAGAGGATAAGTGAGATTTTGAATTTCTGCAGACACTTGTGGACACTGGACACTTTTGGATTGTGTGAGGCCCACTGAATATCTGAGCGCTATGTCACAGGCTCGATGGCACAGCTGTGACCAAAGTGACTAGAGGATAAGTGAGATTTTGAATTTCTGCAGACACTTGTGGACACTGGACACTTTTGGATTGTGTGAGGCCCACTGAATATCTGAGCGCTATGTCACAGGCTCGATGGCACAGCTGTGACCAAAGTGACTAGAGGATAAGTGAGATTTTGAATTTCTGCAGACACTTGTGGACACTGGACACTTTTGGATTGTGTGAGGCCCACTGAATATCTGAGCGCTATGTCACAGGCTCGATGGCACATCTGTGACCAAAGTGACTAGAGGATAAGTGAGATTTTGAATTTCTGCAGACACTTGTGGACACTGGACACTTTTGGATTGTGTGAGGCCCACTGAATATCTGAGCGCTATGTCACAGGCTCGATGGCACAGCTGTGACCAAAGTGACTAGAGGATAAGTGAGATTTTGAATTTCTGCAGACACTTGTGGACACTGGACACTTTTGGATTGTGTGAGGCCCACTGAATATCTGAGCGCTATGTCACAGGCTCGATGGCACAGCTGTGACCAAAGTGACTAGAGGATAAGTGAGATTTTGAATTTCTGCAGACACTTGTGGACACTGGACACTTTTGGATTGTGTGAGGCCCACTGAATATCTGAGCGCTATGTCACAGGCTCGATGGCACAGCTGTGACCAAAGTGACTAGAGGATAAGTGAGATTTTGAATTTCTGCAGACACTTGTGGACACTGGACACTTTTGGATTGTGTGAGGCCCACTGAATATCTGAGCGCTATGTCACAGGCTCGATGGCACAGCTGTGACCAAAGTGACTAGAGGATAAGTGAGATTTTGAATTTCTGCAGACACTTGTGGACACTGGACACTTTTGGATTGTGTGAGGCCCACTGAATATCTGCGCGCTATGTCACAGGCTCGATGGCACAGCTGTGACCAAAGTGACTAGAGGATAAGTGAGATTTTGAATTTCTGCAGACACTTGTGGACACTGGACACTTTTGGATTGTGTGAGGCCCACTGAATATCTGAGCGCTATGTCACAGGCTCGATGGCACAGCTGTGACCAAAGTGACTAGAGGATAAGTGAGATTTTGAATTTCTGCAGACACTTGTGGACACTGGACACTTTTGGATTGTGTGAGGCCCACTGAATATCTGAGCGCTATGTCACAGGCTCGATGGCGCAGCTGTGACCAAAGTGACTAGAGGATAAGTGAGATTTTGAATTTCTGCAGACACTTGTGGACACTGGACACTTTTGGATTGTGTGAGGCCCACTGAATATCACAGCGCTATGTCACAGGCAGAAATTGGCTAGTGTATCACAAACTACAAGGTGTATGTAGAATTGGGCAGAGTAGGAATCTCCCTAGAGTGCAGGTCTGTAAGAACGGAACATGTCCTCGACTTATTCTCACAGAGTGACACAGATAGCTTCACTGTGGCTGTGATAACAGCCGTTACACGGTACTGTGTGAGGAGCGTACACCGCTGTATGGTGTGAAAAAATGCACGCTCAGTACCTCAGCAGGACAAAAAAAAAAAATTGGGATTGCTTTTAAAAAATCAGTTTGCAGAGCAGTGGGTAAACAGCAATGCAGCTGTCAGGAAGCCTTAGAAGGCAGCCCAACAACCAACACCACTGATACACCACAATATAGCCTCCCCTTGCACTGCACACACAGTGACTGGTGTGTTGTACAGGCACAATCGCTAGCAGCAGAAGCAGCTTTTTTTTCTTCTTCCCTGCCTAACACTCTCCCTACAGAATCAGCAGCAACCTCTCCCTATGCTAAGATCGGCAGAAGTAAGATGGCGGTCGGCGTGCATGCCCTTTTATACCCCCTGTGACGCCCACCAAAGCAAGCCAATCACTTGCATGCCCTTCTGAAAGATGGTGGTGACCCGTGCCTATGTCATCACGTTGCCCACAGTGTCCGTGGATCCTGATTGGCTGAAAAAGAGCGCAAAAAAAAAACTTTTGAAACACGACTTTGGCGCGTAAGTCGCCGACCTCGTGGCCGACCTCATCCTAGGGTCGGGTTTCGTTTCATGAAACCCGACTTTGCCAAAAGTCGGCGACTTTTGAAATTTTTCGACCCGTTTCGCTCAACTCTACTAATCACATGATTGAAACCTAATTCAAAGTGCTGAAGTGCAGATATGGAAAAATATAAAATCATAAATACACCATTGCTATTTAAATGGTAGATCCATTATTGCAAGAAACCTATTTATCCTATACATACTGGTTAAATCTGTAGTATATAACTAACAACCCCATTTACCATAGACTATATAAGGTGTATAAATCAATCAGTATCTAAAACACCTATTAATAAAAATAGGAGGCAATTCATTGGTAGGTGTAATTATTCAGACATACTGACATAATTAGAAAGCTGCTGATGGTGTGGCACCAAACCCCAATCCATGTTTTGGATCAAGCCTTCGTCAAGGGATTTGAACATCATTGAAAAATCTATGGCTATATCTCAAAATAGCAGTGCATGCAAGACAACCAACGAATCTCACAGAACTGAGGAAGTTTCCAAGGAAGAATGGATGCAAATCCCTCAAAAAAGCATTGAATGAATCTTGACTGACTACAAAAGGCGTTTACAAGTAGTGATGCTTTCAAAAGGTGTGCTACTAGGTACTAAACATACAGGGTTGCCAAACTTTTGCATCTGCCTATTTTCCTTTTTACAATTTTTCAAATGTAAAAGATGAAAATATATTTGCCTAAAATACAAAGGAAATGTGTCATCTTTAACTTTAGGCCTTTTAGAGATCATTTCAACTTGCTTTTCACAAAAAATTAGTTATCACTAATGCAAATGAAACCCATACAGCCTTTTCCTAGCCCTGTATCAAATGGAGAAACTCCTCATCTTGAAGAAGCTTATGAATCTGAGGTCCAATAAAACTCCTTCAATTATCTTTGCTTCACTAAGTCTTGGAAATGTATCTATGAAATACTTGAATGCTATTGCATTTTTATCCATTGCCTTTACAAAGTTTCTCATTAGGCCCAATTTGATGCGCAATGATGGTAACAAAAACTTATGTTGGTCAAGAAGTGATGGATACAGGACATTTTTACTACCTGGCTGAAGTAAATGTTGGAGAGGCCAGTTTCTTTTATTGTAGAGCCGCCACACTGCTGAAGGAGGAGCTGCCGCACTGCTGCCACCAATGAGGTGATATGATAATACCACTTACGCCCTCCCTACTTCATCGGGACCACTCTCCCACCATATGCACTCGGCGTATAAGACGACACCCGGCGTATAAGACGACCCCCGACTTTTAAGAAGATTTTCAGGGGTTAAAAGGTTGTCTTATATGCCGGAAAATACGGTAAATGCAGTGTATTGCCATTATGCAGATAGAAGGTTTTTAGGCTTGTTTTGGACAAATCGGTGAAGATCCTCCATTCCTCTGGATTTTATGACTTATCTTCAGGACTTCCATTAAACTGGTGATGTTGTTACATGGCACAAGATTGCACTCTGTGAAGAAGTATTGGGCAAGATCTTTATCACCGTTACGGAACGCAAAAATCCAAACATCGCCCTCGAGGAGATTCCACTGCTGTAGCCTGGAACCTAAGAGCTCAGCCTTACTCTTGGACAGATCCAGATCTCTAATAAGATCGTTCAGTTCGCTTTGTGTTATAAGATGTGGTTCAGTTGAGGTTGCTGACAGAAAGTCTTGGTCATTTTAGGAAGATGTTTCATGATGCCAAGTGCCCTCTTCGTCCTCACTTGACTCAACTGAAAATGTTTCTGGTGCTTTTTAAACTGGCAGCTCTTCTGTGTGTGGTACTGGGCATATTACAGATGGAATCTCTGAATACTGTAAAGTCCAATTCTTTCGCCCCGAAACTCCTTTCCCTATGGGAGTCACCATGCAGAAATAGCATCTGGTAGTGTGATTAGTTAACTTTCTCTAGATCATTGGGAATTGCAAACTGCATAGATTTCCTCTTGCCATGCAACCACTGGTTAAGATGTGAAGCACATCTATTTCAGCATATGTGTGGAGCCCAACTCTTGTCCTGATCTCCTATTCTGCAGCCAAAATATAAATTGTCGGCTTTCCATATCATGGTGGTCAAGACTCACCTTTGTGATGCAAAAGTAACTTCTCTTCTTATGTAGCAAAAACTATCCGCTTTGTCAATGCAAGAACGAGGCATATCTGAAAAAAATATATAAACATGTCAATATGCTAAGAAACAAAGCTCAGAAATCCTAAAACTGTATACCTTACACAAAGAGCACTCATAAAAGTAGGTGATGCAATTGTAATTAGGATTACGTCATAGGAGCTGAGTTTGCATTTTTTGATTGGTCACCCTAAGATGATAGAATACTGAATGCTCAATAGACTAAAGAGATGATGTAATAGACTGTCACGTGTACTGTCCTGTGTGACACGACCCGCAGGCCGGTAACTGAAACAACAAGACCAACACGTGTACCTGTCCTGTGTGACACGACCTGCAGGCCGGTAACTGAAACAACAAGACAAAGGGGAAACAGTTACAACGGTGGGCCCTGCAATAGGGAACGGGGACATGGAGACCTCCTGCACTCCCCTGAGGCAGTGTCCATAAGCACTCCTAGCGTTCCCTATACAGGCTCCTCACCTGTCCCCAACCAGGATACCTGAACCCTCACTCGCCCTGCACCTACCCCTTTCTAGGGAACTGGATGGTGCAGACACTGGTCCCACCACTGCACTAATACACACAAGGAAAAATACACAAAACGGGGAATACAACAAAACACTTATCTTTCTCTGCTGCAGTCACCAGGCAGCAGAGTGCAGCACCAGATCAGCTTTCAGCAGTGGCTCGAACCCTCAGAGCCAGCTGCTACCTTCACCATCTTCAGCAGTGGCTCGACACCTCAGAGCCAGCTGCTCCCCTTTCTCTGCTGCAAACACCGGCAAGCAGAGTTCAGCACCAGACTTTCAGAAGTGGCTCAACACCTTAAAGTCAGCTGCTAACTTCACCATGGTTGGAATCCCAAAAGGAAGCTGCTATCACCAACAGTGTGGATGCCTAGTTCCACCAAAGATCACTTCAGCCATCATCTGGCACTCTGGGTCATGGCAAGAGAGGGCAGATGGAGGTGATGACGTATACTCCGGAGGCACCACAAATCTCCAGAGCGCTGACCTGGGGAATGAGCTAGGCCTGGGTATAACAAAGGGTAACTCAGACGCCCATACAAGCACGTACACACCCAGGTCCAGACCTGAACATTTATTGTCATTCACTCTCTTGCCACTAGATGGTGAACTCCTCACAGAACTGACAACAGAGGCATACCCCGTGTCATAACACTCACACCCCCACAAGGCTCAGAGGTAACTAGTCCTCTCTGCCTCCCCTCCTAAGAGGACTCTGACTCTGAGGGGCAGCTTGTGGTGAGAGTTGCGACTTGCCCCTACTCCCTGGCAGCACCCTTGCTGCCACTACTGGAGGAGAAGGGGACGGGAAGATGGAGGAAATATACACTCCCTGGTCATCTTCCACCACACGACCAGGAGGGGGCGGCTTCTTCAGTGGCATAGAAGTTTTGGCGTGAGCCGCGCGGACCAAATCATCAGTCTGCTCACTACAGAGATGCACCCCTTCACCTCGGGGAACCCCAGGCAGCACCATGGGGACACCAACTCCTCCCACCTGCCTGGGTGCGTCAGCGAGTATAAGCAAGTCCCGCTCCCCAGCAGGGACTCCAGGGGGCATATTTGCCAGAGCCGCAATTGGGAAGGGATGGAAGAAGGAAATATACTCTCCCTGGTCGTCTTCCTCCACACAACCAGGAGGGGGTGGCTTCTTCGATAGTGTAGAAGTTTCGTCGTGAGCCCTGCGGACCAAATCTTTAGTCTGCTCACTACAGGGACCTACCCCTTCACCTCGGGGAACACCAGGCAGCACCATGGGGACACCAACTCCTCCCACCTGCCTGGGTACGTCCACGTGTATGAGCAAGCCCTGCTCCCCAGCAGGGACTCTAGGGGGCATATACGCCAAAGCCGCACATTGGGATTCTGGTTGAGCCAGAGGGGAGGCCCCAGACCCTGATAAATGTTGCTGCTGCTCCAACACCCCATGCAGCTCCTCACTCTCCTCAGGACCAGCAGCAATTAATCGCAGGTCTGTACTTGGCCCATGGCTCACCAGAGAAAATGAATAGGTTGGTGATAAACTTTCACATGTACTGTCCTGTGTGACACGACCCGCAGGCCGGTAACTGAAACAACAAGACCAACACGTGCACTTGTCTTGTTGTTTTGGCCTGCTGGTCGTCTCACACAGGACAAGTACACGTGTTGGTCTTGTTGTTTCAGTTACCGGCCTGGGGGTCGTGTCACACAGGACAAGTACACGTGACATAGACTAGCTAATAACAATGCAATAATGATGATGAAATAATAAAGACACAATTTTTCTATAAGCCTGCATGAAAGGTGTCATAAGTAACTATAACTAACCTCCTCTGGATCTTGAAAATTAGAGCCAATCAGAAAATGTAAGTATCATATTCGTTTTCAGCACCACAGTACTAGTTGTGTTCAATTTGGCTGTAGAACAGTGTTATAAGCATATTAGTATATTTTTAGTTAAGTGTAAGAAAAGGGAAGTCCCTGAAATGTTGAAACAGGTGTAGATGCTGACTTCCATCTCCTAAGCACCTGGTTATTCACAGCTTGGAGTAGGAGCCAGAAAACTTTGACATGGGACTTAATTCCATAATGGTGTTTATGCTGGTGGGTTTGTTATTAGTTTTGTATTGAGTTGAAGAGTTATATATACAAAGCAGGAATTTCTTTGTTTTCATAGAAATGAGCACTGAATATATTGAAGTGTACCACAGTTTATGCATGATATACTGATGCAATATGGATGACCTATAGATCACATAAAGGTGCCTCTCTCATTGAAACACTCTGTGAACACTTCTATGAATGTTTCCTGTTCACAAAATAGAATAAAGTAGTGCATGCTCTGCTTTATAATACATATATGATGTTTCATATTAACTCTGTATTATGGGCAGAATAAAATGTATGAAATATGTGTAAGAGTCATTGACTGTACTTTAATGTTTCTACCCCTGAAGTTACCAATTGCATTATAACAGAGTGTGAATAATGTTGTGTCTTTTACATATATATTGTGATATTGTAATGTGTAATGTATAGAGTGTGATAAGCATACTATGCATAGTGTATAGTATAGGATGTGATAAATTAAGGTATAGTACAAGTACTGTTATTAAAGTGTTTTGATAGGGAAGTTCCGTCAGGCAACAGACAGCAAGATAAGTGAGAGTATTAAGAGTTGGGACTAGGCCACAGTGGTTGGGGCTAGTGCAAGGGAAAGAAGACTAATTTCTAATAGTGAAATAGGAGTTAGAGTTTGGAGTGTAACAAGGATGCAGTGTTGCCAAGAGGTGATCCAAGCTAAGAAGAGACTGGAACAAGGCATAGAGATATCATAAAGGGAGAATTACTGAAGAGACAGTGGTCTTCCACCTTAATGGGTCCTTAGATAGATCGACATGTCACGAAAACCAGAGAGCTTGCTAGTTTTGAAGGTAATGAAACTAAAGAGTACTGAGAGCATGAGACTAGTGGGGGTTCCATTAGATCCTGGAAGTCTGCAGTAAAAGCATGCGTAATCACTGAGCGAGTAGAGAGAAACTCCTTGATCAGGACTGTGGCCTAGAAGCTGGAATGTAGCGAAGTAGGGTGAAACAGTGCTTGTCACCGGATCGGGTGTCTACTACACTGGAAGGACACGATGTGTGTGAAAATGCTTTTCAGTGTGAAGGAAATGAGCTTAAGACTGTTTACTCACTATCACTTGTACGTAACCCATATCAGGTTCTGTAAAGTCCCTATGTATGGACGCAAGTCTCTTTTATTAAATGTGCCTTTTAAAGATATATATGATTTTACCTGATGAAAGCTAATTTTATGTATAGCCGAAACGCGTTGTGTTTTTATGTCTATTAATAAACTGGATATTCCTTTAAATATTCGGAGTAATTAATGAATCAGTCGGAAGCACTCCTTGACAAACTGGAAATCCTTTTCTGCATTCTCTGACGAATCTCCTACAAGGTAGTTCGTTCCACCTGTTTTGAGCTGCAGGCCAGCAGATCCAGACGATTACTCCAGTACCCAAACACAGGGTTATACGCTGAGCAGCAAGACACCAAAAAGGTGAGAAGAATTTTTTATTTCTATCTGACATAATTAAAACTCTGCACTTAGATCTGAACCCACCTTCTTTTTCTGGATATTCCTTGAAATACTCGGAGTAATTAATGAATCAGCTGGAAGCGCTCCTTGACAAACTGGAAATCTTTCTCTGCTTTTATTAATGTGTGGAATTTGTGATCCTGGCCAGATAATAACATTGGTTAAAGGTGGCCTGCATGGGCACAAGGCCCTCACATTACCAACACTCCGCCAGGACCCATCTCTTCCTGTAAAGTACCAGGGCGTTATGAAGCAGCAGATGGATACGGCTGATATACAGACTGAAACAGCAGGTACTGCTGGTATACAGGCAAGTACGGGCAGGTAAAGCTGGTAAGCTGGTATACAGGCAGGCACATCAGGTGCAGGCAGGTATGGCTGGTATACAGACTTACACGGCAGGTGCCGACAAATACGGCTGATATAGAGGCAAGCGTGACAGATGCAGTCAGGTATGGCTGGTATACAGACTGGCATGACAGGTGGACAGGTACAACTGGTATACAGGTAGACACTGCAGATGTAGGGAGGTACTGGAAGATATACTAGAACAGGGAACCTGAGAACTAGCAAGCATGCAAACAAGCAGAGTAAAAACATTACTCAGGCACCTCTCAACAGGTGGAGGTGCCTTAAATAATCAATGCCTTCAAGCTATTGGCTGGGGACACTTCAGGACAGCACACTCTGTTTCTTTAAGAGACTGGGAGCATGCCCTAGGTGCAGTGCCTGGGGATCTGCCAGGCGTACCCGGACCCCGGTAGGCAAGAGCAGGTAGAGGAAGCGCGGACTGTAGGCCAGGGACGGTGAGTAAGTCAGCGTCCCTGCTGGGGAAGATGAGGCTGGGAAGCGTACAATGTGCATAATGACAATATGTTCTTTTGTCGGCTCAGAGCAGGAACAATGAGCTGGCCACAGAGTGCTGTCAGTGCTCTCTGTATGCCAGGTATTCTGACACTATTCTGTTGCCAGCTCGTTACTGCTGGTCTGAGCTAACAACAGAGCGCACTGTCATTGTGCACATCACTCAGTTTACAGCCCTCAGGAACAGACCAGGGACTAGCCCAGTCCCTGAAACAAGGGTCACTGATGAGGCATCTTGTCACAGAGGGGGCAGTGACTGCAGCAGTAACTGCAGCCTCTGCCCCTTGGTTTGATGACATTTGATTTGAGTATCCCAGCATACACTGGGATTCTCAAATGAAGTGCCATCAAAGGAAGCAGGGAAAAAGTAGAATAGCTGTTAAATAGTGTAGTTAGGGAAGAATAGGGATATTTTAATGCAAGTACTGTATATTAGAAAATGGTTTGCATTATGTCACTAAATAGATAGGGATTTAGAATCAAAATTACTTAGCCTTTGGACCACCTGTTTAAGTATAAATTCTCATGTATTGCATGACATTGGTAGTGTGCTGTCTAACAAAACCATGTGCATTTTACCATAAGTTACAAGTAAATCACTTTATAAAAATGTATGTCCACAGCCCTTTGTTCCAAAATACTGTAAAGTCCATGTTATCTCTAAAATCCATTTAACACTTTGAGTCTCATTGCTTTTAGAAAAGATCATCCAATCGTGCTGTGTAAATTGAATATCCTCCTTTGGTTTCCATACTCTTTAATTTGTAAATATGTGATCAAGGGTAGTTTTGTGTTCAAAATTTATTTCCTTTTATTTTTCAATATTTCACCTGAAGTCATTACAAATTGTACTAATATAGAGTTGTAATGTTCTTTAATTGCTTTTTGTTCAGGTTTAACTCAGGCGCAGTCTCCGTGGAGCTGGGGGTTATTTGGACACGCTGTTATTAAATTACTAGGCACTTGA
This sequence comes from Dendrobates tinctorius, assembly GCF_039654945.1. NCBI lineage: Eukaryota > Metazoa > Chordata > Amphibia > Anura > Dendrobatidae > Dendrobates > Dendrobates tinctorius. Next base: position 33,731,099 of record NW_027361738.1, read on the forward strand.
TTGCCAACAAGGTAGACAGGGAAATAATGTTAGACATATTTATTTGGAAAATTATGTTTTACTAACATAACTGCAAGCTGATAGCAAATCTCTTAAGACTGTGACAGTCACATAAGATCTCAGCACTATGTGAGCTACAAGGGAAGTTCATTTAATGAGGAGATATGGAGGAGTCCCACAGTTCTACTTTGATATCTACTTGGAGTAAGCCAGCTTCATGCTTACTTTGGAGAGAAAGCATGCTGACAGTTCTGCGCAAATCAATATATCAGCTTGAAAAAAATCATTATAGTGCAAAAAGAGATCAGATAGTAACAGAAATGCAAATGCTCTTCCCTGCCATTTTCTTAGCATTTTTAGTATGGGTTCAGACTTTGCATTTTGGTATGATTTATAAGCTATGTTTTGGCAAATCCAGCATCCCTCAAAGGGAAAAATATTAATAAGGAAACTGTATGAGGCTATGTTCACAAGTTACGTTTTTTTTGCATCGTTTTTAATGCAAATTAAAACTGCTTTTTACAGTACCGGGAAAAGCTGTGAGATTTCAGAAATCTCATGTGCATGATAGTTCTTCTTTTCCTGCAGTCAAGGTAAATGTTTCGGTCATGAAATGGCCTTCATCAATACACTGCAGTGATCAAGGTATCACAAAGTAAACAATAATTTTAAGCAAAACAATATCTACAATAATTTAATTAATCAGCATATCAAGATAATATTGCTAGTTAATATAGTGCGACCAGTGGTAAACATCTGGTGAGGAGCAAGGGTAAGGAGAGGAAGGGAGGGAAGGGAACATACCAAACTGCTCCCTGGGATGTCCGTATAAGCAGAGCCTATAATAATAATAATAATAATAATAATAATTATGTAACATTTAGAGAATTAACACCATTAATTGTGATCTGATGCATCTATAGAATAAGGTAATTCACACTAGGGACACTCTCCCAAGATTAGGTCACAATATAAAATGGTATTAGACACTGGAGGAGTCCTGTGTTCACAAAAAGTACGTCAAATTGTTCTGTAGGAGTAATAAGATAGCATCACATTGGGCAAAATTGTGGCTAGTGTGTTAGATGACCAACCTGATATGTGCCAAATGCTGAAGTGGCTTTTGGAATACTGGCCAACAAGAAAGTATTTCATATGGCCAGAGATCTGGTCATTAGTTGATACTAAAATGGAGAATGAAATTATATAAAAGCGAATGCCATACTGAATGTAAAAAACGTATGTGTGCGTATCATGTAACATACCCTACAATGTATTGTGGTCAGAAAGAACCTTCAGAAGGGCTGGCACTTATAAATGGCTGTCTGTATGAGCCAAAAGGTAGGGAGGTGATAAAGTGAATATCTGTATTGACGCCGGTGGGGAGATATATGGATTCAGTATGTGGGAGACATAAACGGTATCTCTTACCAGTGGTGGGTGGTGATATCGTCTGCCAATGTGGAACGTGGTATCCACTGCTGGTTCGCAGGCAGTCTATGTGGGAAATGACGGTGTTTCAAAGTCCGGGGGCAGGAAAGAAGTTCCCGCCGCTACCGGAAGTACGTCACTGGAAGTGATGGTGCGGTGCGTGTCACCGCTGTTTGCATTCCAGAGGTAGCGCTCAGTGTGGTGCATGTCTCTGCTAATGTTTGTGTGTAAATAGGGGTGAGAGATAGCGCCCTTTGCGTCAGAAAAAGGTCAGAAGCCAGGAGGGTACATCATAAACAGAAGGAAGAGAAGACAAAAGCATGGTCAGGTAACGTTCTGAGGTCAGAATACCAAGAGGATAATGGATCAGAGCAGAAAGGGGTTAAACAGATGAATGGTCTGAACGAAATCCAAGGTCAGGCACAAAAGATCAAGCATATAGAGCTTAAGGCATAGGAAACACAAATCTTATTAGCTGAATGTAAGTCTGGCAGAGGTCTGGGAGAAACATCTACAGTTAAGTAGCATGGCAATCACCTGGGATAATGAACAATTGGAGACAGCCGATGCCTCCCAGTCTTAGATTGGATAGTCGAGCTGTCAATCAACAGACTGACAGCTCAGTTCATCCCTGTAACAGATTGGATGGCTAAGCTGTCAATCAAAGTACTAACAGCTTCAACACGCTCCTGTACCAGATTGGATGGCCGAGCTGTCAGTAACTGCATTCACCCCAGACACACTGAGGGGTGGAACCGTCGAATGTCCCCAAACTTTTGCATCCGCCCATTTTCCTTTTTGCAATTTTTAAAATTTAAAATATGACTCTCTCTCTCTCTTTATATATTCACACAGATGTCAACTTTGACACATGATAAGGTTATTAATACTAGACAGTGTAGGACCGCCCCGACCATACTTTTGCACCGGTCAAATTTTGTTTAAATGCAGATTGCACATTTTCTGTTAGTACAATAAACCTCATTTGAATCTAGAAATATAACTGAGTCCATCAGTTGAAATAGCTGTTGCAAAAACTAAAATTGTTATAAAGAAAAAAGGTTAACATTAATAGGGGTGCCCTAACGTATGACTGTATATTGATAATGAAGAAAAAAATGTTTTCTTTATGTCTTAAGTAAAATTGTAAAAGTGATTTCCACTTTAAAGGCCCTTTTACATTTAATGATGCACCAGCGATCCGACCAGCGATCCGACCCGGTCAGGATCGCTGGTGCATCGCTAAATGATCGCTAGTGAGCTTCCACACAGGAAGATCTCACACTGATGCAGCAGCGACGCAGCGGACGATACTCACCTTTCACACACAGCGATCCTGACGTCCTCCCGTCCGCATCCAGCGTCGCTCGTCTCACACAGCAGGAAGCCCAGCAGGAAGCTGACGACGAGAAATGGAGCCGCCCGATCTCGCGCGATCAGCGATGGACAGCGGGGGAGCCGGTTGGAGGTAAGTATCACACATAGCGATATCGCTAGCAATATCGCTATAACGTCACAAAATCAGTGACGTTTTAGCGATGTTGCTAGCGATATCGCTATGTGTAAAACCCCCTTAAGACCAGTAAGTAGAGAATGGCTAATTTAATTAATCACATAAAACTATGTGACTCTCTGTTCTTGCATAAAGTGCATTTGAGTATGGAGACCTTTAGATTCTCATAATGACTCACATGATATTGGATGAACTATTTCTTTTACTGTTTTGTAAAATCAGTTTTAACTCATGTTTTATACCGCTAAATTGATAATAATTATATTACAGATTCATATAATTACTATTTAAATTAATGAATTCATCACCACAAAGCATTCAGATGAACTTATTGCTGAGACTAATGGTAGATTCTCATCAGAGTGCACAAGCCTGATTTAACAGCATTAAATCTATTTGCAAAGTCATTTTTAATAAATTCAAATTGGGCAAATATTGGATGTGTGATTTGTTGCCTCCATTGGAATTTGCTGGACTTAAAATTATTAAATACTTTTTTCTCTTCCTGTGTGTCAGAGAGAGCCTTAGGATGAGGCTGAACCCTCTGCACCCCTTTAGCCATACGTTAATTTTTAAAAAATCCACAGCATTTACAAATGTATTGACACTTAGGACAAAAACAGCACATTTTCCCTCTCTGATTACTCTCATTTACTCACCTTTTTTATAGTCTTTTATGTCTTACCTATTAAAATTTTGCATATCTGGTGGTCTAGGGTACTGAAAAGGGTAATATTGTTTTTTATTATTTGCTGTCATATAAGAAAGTTATAAGTTAATATTTTAAATCCATAGAGGTTGATGGTAATTTAGTGATAAATACTTAATATTATGTCAAAACAAAGATGTTATCCCTGAAGAGTCCTTTTCAAGGGAAAAATGCAAAAAAGAGTAGAAAAGGAGCGTTACTCACCACTAATATGTGAAATAGCAGTACTTTATTCGGTTGTTACTTGAGGAGCATAGACATAAGGAATGAATGAGCGACAGATGTTTTAACCTACGCTTCTTCTGGTTCTGAGGGCTCCATGGGAGCTACGTCTTCTGCATTACCTGCCTACTATCAAGGAATTTGAATCCATCTAGATCGAAAAATACTGCATAGATAATTTAAACACTGTTTGAGCAAAGGAGTGGTTTCTGTCGGGAAATATATATTTTTGTGGTTGCCCCAAAATACATATTGGCAAACCAGTCTATGAGCAGAGGAAAAGAACCTCAAAGCTCTACCAATACTGGTGAGGACACACCTCATGGAAGGCATGTACATAGAAGTGACTTCAGAGTACTGACATTTTTTTGGAAAAGGCAAATTTAATTGGTATCGAGAAATGGCAATGAAGACAAGAAGCAAAGTTGATATATAGATTGAATTACTTAAAGGGAAGCAATCAATAGAAAATTAATTGTTGTTTAAATTAAATTTGTTACATATATTTTGGGTGATTATATATATAAAAAATAAAATAAAATAGTAATCGTACATGTCACACTGGCTGCAAGGGCTTTTATGTATATGTGTTTGTTTTTTTTATAAAATGATGTCTTAAAATGCCTCAGTGGCTAGTGTCAAAATTTCAAAATATCTATTTTTTAAATACAGATTGTGATATGTCAAAAGGAATAAAAATATTGCCTAAAATGTTTCAAAAATACATTTAACATAAAAACCTGGTTTAATCAACAATTCATTGTATGATGAGAGCTTCACAATGATAGCTTCACAATTTGATTACAGCTTCACAATAACCTTTCAACACTCATGAGAAACTTCATTACAAAAAATAGGGCTGGGTCTGACCATTGCAGTTATGTACGTGTATTGTTTCTTCAAACAGAAGGAAGTTAGACTCTAAAAAAACCCCAGTTCCTAGTGTGAAAATTGCAAGATTTCTATTTTTGTTTTTTTATGCAGATTGTGATATGTAAAAAGAAAAACCATTGTCAAAAATTAACACAAAAATCTTATTTTAATCATTAAGTTATTGTCTGATGATATGTTCTCTTTAAGAGGGGGTGGTCTGAAATACAACTTCAAGAGATATTCCCATCTCCAAGATTCTATCCAGTGTGGAGTAGGTGTTATAATAATAATATTAGCAAACACCTCCAGTTAGAAATGTAACTTTTTGTTTAGGCCATTGCAGTAACTTAGGTATCTGTGACGCTCTTCACTTCTCATGGCCAAGTCATAAGTCAGGACAGTCAAGAAGTCCAAAGTCAGAAGCAAGGAGGGTACGTCATAAATAGAAGGAAGAGAGAAAGGAGTAGTCAGGTAACATTCTGAGGTCAGAATTCCAGCAGGATAGTGGATCAGAGGAGAAGGGGTTAAACAAATGGATGGTCAGAACAAGGTTTGTACTCCCCTTGAAGAAGCTAGCGAAAAACACTCGTTGGGGAACCCACCCCTCAGCACCAAGGTTGTAAAGATGATTATATTGATTCTCATGCCTCATGTGTGATCTGCTTTTTTTGCACTATACTCCTAATGGGTCGTATTACTGTTGCACTATATGCGTACGTTATAAGTAAGACTTCCTTAGATCCTCTAAATTCAATACAGAATACTTTTGCATGTCTGATATAGTTTTCTGACCACATGTGAGATATAGTAATTACCTCTGTTTGTATCTGCACTTACCATTTTTTCCCTGCTTTTCCATTTTTTCCACTTGGAAGTATAACTAAATAACTTGATTATAACAGTACTATCTTTCTTTGGAAACCAGTGTTATATATATGTCATGATTCGCAATATACTTTTTATGTTAACTCTATATACCTTGAATATTTATACCCTGTTTAACCTGGCTATGTGAGGGTTCTTTGCCATTTTCTCCTTGTCTTTTGTTTTACTTTTTACTGCTATTTTTTTAAAAAAATTGCTACATATTATATATTTTAACATACAGCTTTATAATTCCTTCTATTTTTTGGTTTTGCTGTATACTTGGAAGTGCTATCATATAGGCCACCTAATTTTTGGATACTATTCCTCTCAGTGTGGTAGAGTGGCAGCTCAACCGTATAATCTGGGGCAGGGGCATGCTGAGCTGTCAGTATCATGTTAGACAGTTCAGGTGTCCAATCTGAGGCTTGGACGTGCTGAGCTGTGTCATTGTAGTGAGTGACAGTCGAGTTGGCCAATCAGGATTGGAGTTTGCGGGGTTTCCTCTAGGTCTTTCATGTTCAACTGATTCCCAGGGTTTTTAGCTGGTTCTTTGCCTATTATTTCTATCAGTTAGAGGTCTGCTCAATTTTGTGTGAGTGCTCTGAGCTTTGAGTTCTACTAATTTGATCCTACCTTGGATCTGCCTGAGACCATCTGCTTGCCTAGCCCCTTTGTCTGCTATTTTCTTGGAATTCTGACTCCAGACTGTGACCTGACTACGCCTTTGCCTCACCCTTCTGTTTATGACGTACCTTCTTGGCTTTTGAACTCAGACTCTCTGACTTTCCCACCTCATGACGTGTCTGTAAGTAGTGACTAGCATCATATTTGACTAGTGACTGGTGTCACTTTTTTTTTCTTGAAGAGGCTAACAACAGTGATTTTGATTGGCAGTAGCATTTTTAATTTTTTTTTTTTAACTTCCTGCCCTGTATTTATTTATTTTAAATTTATTTCACATATTGTGCCCCATCCATAAAGTCATAAATTAACTTTAGGGGGCATTTCAGCATTTAAATCCTTTCTTTTTTAATTTGATGTACCCTGTAACTGGTGCTAGTATATCAGCTCCAGTTGTTAGGATTGGCGGATTGCACTAAATAAAGATAAATAGTAAAGTGCAATCGCAATCCGTGCAGAGATGTATAACTGCTGCTAGTGAACAATGATGAAAGCAAACAGGGAGCGATTGCTTGAACACACTGTGTTAACGCCACACAGTGTGAACGGAACACTAAGTACCAAGCTTCGTTACTTCACAGAGTGGTACTGAAGAAAAGAATACTAAGTGCAATACCCTGTTAAAAGTCACAGGGATAAAGCACGTGAAACTTCTGTGATGCTAGATATAATACCCTCTAGGCTAAGGGTTGAACTTGCTCTGTTTTTCAAATATTTTATTAAATTTTTAAGGTTTTAAATGGGAAAATTGTAGGAAAACAGGAAAGGGAAGGAAAAATTGGGTAGGTTAGGGAAAGGATAATAAAATTAGAAAACTCTGCTAATACAGAATATAAAACAATGAATTAAGTAACAAAATAATATATTTACAATAAAAGAGTATAACCATTTTACAAACTGCTATTGATTTGGTATGTATAGGGAAACATTGAACAAAATAACAGATAATTATCGATCAGAAATTAAAATAGAATTTAAAGAGGATTGAATTACCACCGAATGTTTGGGTTGAACTTGCTCTGTAACTCAACTGTGCTAACTGCACACATGAAGGAAACAGATGCTAAGTCAATAGACGAATTGCCCCCACTGATGCTATCTGCCTACCAACGCGTACAGTCCAGGTTTTTTTCTGGTGTATTCCCATGTAGAGATGAGCAAACCTCTCAAGGTTCAATTTGGTTCATCGATCTTTGAATTGAAGTTTCATTTGAGACCTGGTGGGTAAGGGAGCAGTGAAAGCCTTCTTTGCTGGGAACCCTGATACTTCATGTAACAGCTCAATTTTTTTTCTCCCAGCCACACTCAAAAATGTAAGGATGATAACACAAGTAGTTGAGTGAAAGTAAGTGCAGGCCTGACGGTCAGAGAGACCTACTGCTCTCAACTTGAATTGACCCAACTTGACTTGTCCACATTTCAAAAAAATATTTGTAGCATCACTAGTAGTAGCAACAGCAAGCACAGAAGCCATGACAAAGGTGTCACAGACTGCAATAACGCGAGATCAATGCATGACACTAAAAACGACACTATTGCCTAGTCTACCCAGTCTGCGAGGAGGTGCAAAAGTCATTAGAGATTCATGACTTGTTCTTTTTGATGAAAGTTATGTGGTCTACATTTTCAGGGTACAGCTGGATGCACTCAGAACACTACCACCAGTGCTGAACACACGTTCTGAGAGAATGATGGCTGCAGGGCATGACAAAATGTCCAAGATATGACAGGCATGCTCAGGCCACTCTTCCATTTTTGAAGCCCAAAATGCAAAAGGATCAAAATTTCCCCTATTGGCAATGATATTAAACTTGAGATACTCCTGCACTATCCTCTCCAGTCGTTCACAAAGTGTCAGATTTGTACTCTGTTCTGCTGGAGCACAGGCTGATCTAAAAATGTTTCAAGTGACTCAGAGAAATTTCTTAGGCCACTTATACTGCTGCTGATAATGTTTTTGCAGTGACACCTTGATGTTCCAATGCTTGGAGGTCTAGAACTGCGATGCACACTGTGTGCCTCACTGCTGTCTTGGGAAAAACTAATCATTAGATTATTTAGAAGCGTGCTGCAGTACTCCAGCATGTGTGCGTCACCTTCCAGGGGAAGCATCTGGCTAAATTTACTCTTGCACTGTGGATTTACCAGAGTGACAGACCAGCAGTCAGCACTGTTTCTAAAGTTAAGAATATGGGAATCATGCTGAAGATAGTGCAGCAAGAAGGTGTTCACGTGTCGGGTGCTTTCATGAGGTCCAAGTCCATGGTGTGTTGGTGACGAGTTAGCACTCAAGGTTGCTTCCTTCATCCCCTCCCTCCAAGCATGGACAACAGAGAGGGAATCATTATCCTTTTCATCTCATGGCTGTTGTGCTCCCATCACCTCTTCCTCCTCATAATCCACAATTTGCTCCTCAGCTCGTGCACCTTCACTAACAATTTGTTTGGTATTATGAGCCCCCTAGATCGCTGTAATCCACCCTCCCATTGTTCGGAATGGCGGAACTCACTAAATAAAAATAATAATAAAGTGCGCTCGCCGCTCGGGGTCCACCGTGCAGTAGGTGATATAACCGCTGCTAAGTGGTGGCAGGAGCAATATGGCGGTAATGCGCACAGGGTTAAACGTCACCCAGGTGCGCAGAGCAATCTCTGTTAAGTCACAGAGATGCCAAATAAACACAAATACGCAGACTGAGCCTGTTGAGGTCACAGTACTCAGTAAAAATACACACACGGTATCAGGTCACAGGCGTAGCCCAAGACGGCGGCATTACGTCCGTCTAGACCTACCGTGTGTGCGGCATCGCAGCTGCGGACGCTAAGGACAGCTGCTACTGCAGCGCGGCGTGGACACTGCTGCTAAACGACAAAGCTATGACGCAAGCGCAATGTCGGACGCTAGCAGCTGTGGATGTTGCAGCAGAGGAGCGCTGGCGCTGATTCTAACTCAGTCCCTAACCACATATACAGTGGGGCAAAAAAGTATTTAGTCAGTCAGCAATAGTGCAAGTTCCACCACTTAAAAATATGAGAGGCGTCTGTAATTTACATCATAGGTAGACCTCAACTATGGGAGACAAACTGAGAAAAAAAAATCCAGAAAATCACATTGTCTGGTTTTTTTTCATTTTATTTGCATATTATGGTGGAAAATAAGTATTTGGTCAGAAACAAGCAATCAAGATTTCTGGCTCTCACAGACCTGTAACTTCTTCTTTAAGAGTCTCCTCTTTCCTCCACTCATTACCTGTAGTAATGGCACCTGTTTAAACTTGTTATCAGTATAAAAAGACACCTGTGCACGCACTCAAACAGTCTGACTCCAAACTCCACTATGGTGAAGACCAAAGAGCTGTCAAAGGACACCAGAAACAAAATTGTAGCCCTGCACCAGGCTGGGAAGACTGAATCTGCAATAGCCAACCAGCTTGGAGTGAAGAAATCAACTGTGGGAGCAATAATTAGAAAATGGAACATACAAGACCACTGATAATCTCCCTCGATCTGGTGCTCCACGCAAAATCCCACCCCGTGGGGTCAGAATGATCACAAGAACGGTGAGCAAAAATCCCAGAACCACGCGGGGGGACCTAGTGAATGAACTGCAGAGAGCTGGGACCAATGTAACAAGGCCTACCATAAGTAACACACTACGCCACCATGGACTCAGATCCTGCAGTGCCAGACGTGTCCCACTGCTTAAGCCTGTACATGTCCGGGCCCATCTGAAGTTTGCTAGAGAGCATTTGGATGATCCAGAGGAGTTTTGGGAGAATGTCCTATGGTCTGATGAAACCAAACTGGAACTGTTTGGTAGAAACACAACTTGTCGTGTTTGGAGTAAAAAGAATACTGAGTTGCATCCATCAAACACCATACCTACTGTAAAGCATGGTGGTGGAAACATCATGCTTTGGGGCTGTTTCTCTGCAAAGGGGCCAAGACGACTGATCCGGGTACATGAAAGAATGAATGGGGCCATGTATCGTGAGATTTGAGTGCAAACCTCCTTCCATCAGCAAGGGCATTGATGATGAAACGTGGCTGGGTCTTTCAACATGACAATGATCCAAAGCACACCGCCAGGGCAATGAAGGAGTGGCTTCGTAAGAAGCATTTCAAGGTCCTGGAGTGGCCTAGCCAGTCTCCAGATCTCAACCCTATAGAAAACCTTTGGAGGGAGTTGAAAGTCCGTGTTGCCAAGCGAAAAGCCAAAAACATCACTGCTCTAGAGGAGATCTGCATGGAGGAATGGGCCAACATACCAACAACAGTGTGTGGCAACCTTGTGAAGACTTACAGAAAACGTTTGACCTCTGTCATTGCCAACAAAGGATATATCACAAAGTATTGAGATGAAATTTTGTTTCTGACTAGAGTTGAGCGATACCGTCCGATACTTCAAAGTATCGTATCGGATGGTATCGGCCGATCTTTAAAAAAAGTATCGGTATCGCCGATTCCGATACCGGAAGTCCCATTCAAGTCTATGGGACTTCCGGTATCGGAATAAGAAAAACCCTTTCCTGCCCTTGTACAGCCTCTCTGGGGTCTGTACGGGCCTTTCGGGGGGCTGTGCCGGCCTGCCAGGGGGTCTGTGCAGGCTCCGGTGGTCTGTGCCGGCCTGCCGGTGGTCTGTGCAGGCTCCGGGGGGCTGTGCCGGCCTGCCGGGGGGCTGTGCAGGCTCCGGGGGGCTGTGCCGGCCTGCCGGTGGTCTGTGCAGGCTCCGGGGGTCTGTGCAGGCTCCGGGGGTCTGTGCAGGCATCGTCCGATGGGACTACAAGTCCCATCGGGCGATGCCTGCTACCATGACAGTGATTGACACATTAGCCAATGATGGGACAGTAGTAGTCCCATCATCCGGCTAATGTGTTAAATGTAAAAAAAAAAAAAAAAAAAAAAAAAAATTACATGCTACATACATACAACATGCATGCTACATACATGCTACATTCATACTGCATGCTACATACATACTACATATATACTACATACATACTACATGCATGCTACATGCATCATACATAACACATATATACTACATGCATGCTACATACATACTACATGCTACATACTACATATATACTACATGCATGCTACATACTACATGCTACATACATACTACATATATACTACATGCATGCTACATACATACTGCATGCTACATGCATGCTACATACATACTACATACATACTACATATATACTACATACATACTACATACATACTACATGCATGCTACATACATACTACATGCATGCTACATACATACTACATACATAACACATATATACTACATGCATGCTACATACATACTACATGCTACATACATACCATATACATACTACATACATACTACATTCATACCATATACATACTACATGCATGCTACATACATACTACATGCATGCTACATACATACCACATACATAACACATATATACTACATGCATGCTACATACATACTACATGCTACATACATACCATATACATACTACATACATACTACATACATACCATATACATACTACATGCATGCTACATACATACTACATGCATGCTACATATATACTACATGCATGCTACATACATACTACATGCTACATACATACTACATATATACTACATGCATGCTACATACATACTACATGCTACATACATACTACATATATACTACATGCATGCTACATACATACTACATATATACTACATGCATGCTACATACATACCACATATATACTACATACATACAATACATTCATACAATACATACATAGACATACAGTACATATAACATAGAGTAACATACTTACCAATACTTGTCACATTGTTCCCCGAAGCCATTGTCTTTCCGGAATAAATATTAACATAACAAACCACAAAAATACTCACCCACGATCCGAAGCAGTCCACGAGTGTGTCCCACGACGATCTTGGGTAGAGAACTGCAGCATCAGCTGTTGCTGCCGTTCTCTACTGGCTGCAGGAATCCAATGACGGAAGGTAGGTATCCTTCCGCACTGTATTCCTCCGCCACTTAAAAAAAAAAAAGTCCCTAGTCTCACTTTATGCCATTGCTGTGTGGCAGCAATGGCATAAAGTGAGACTAGGGACTTTTTTTTTTTTAAGTGGCGGAGGAATACAGTGCGGAAGGATACCTACCTTCCGTCATTGGATTCCTGCAGCCCGTAGAGAACGGCAGCATCATCTGATGCTGCAGTTCTCTACCCAAGATCGTCGTGGGACACACTCGTGGACTGCTTCGGATCGTGGGTGAGTATTTTTGTGGTTTGTTATGTTAATATTTATTCCGTAGACGACAATGGCTTCGGGGAACAATGTGACAAGTATTGGTAAGTATGTTACTCTATGTTATATGTACTGTATGTCTATGTATGTATTGTATGTATGTAGTATGTATGTAGTATGTATGTAGTATGTATGTAGCATGCATGTAGTATATATGTAGTATGTATGTAGCATGCATGTAGTATATATGTAGTATGTATGTAGCATGCATGTAGTATGTATGTAGTATGTATGTAGCATGCATGTAGTATGTATGTAGTATGTATGTAGTATGTATGTAGTATGTATGTAGTATGTATGTAGCATGCATGTAGTATATATGTAGTATGTATGTAGCATGCATGTAGTATATATGTAGTATGTATGTAGCATGCATGTAGTATATATGTAGCATGTATGTAGTATGTATGTGGTATGTATGTAGCATGTAGTATGTATGTAGAATGCATGTAGCATGCATGTAGTATGTATGTAGCATGTAGTATGTATGTAGCATGCATGTAGTATGTATGTAGTATATATGTAGTATGTATGTAGCATGTAGTATGTATGTAGCATGCATGTAGTATATATGTAGTATGTATGTAGCATGTAGTATGTATGTAGCATGCATGTAGTATGTATGTAGTATTTTTTTTTTTTTTTTTTTTTTAACATTTAACACATTAGCCGGATGATGGGACTACTACTGTCCCATCATTGGCTAATGTGTCAATCACTGTCATGGTAGCAGGCATCGCCCGATGGGACTTGTAGTCCCATCGGACGATGCTTGCACAGACCCCCGGACATCAGCACAGCCCCCCGGCAGGCCGGCACAGCCCCCCGGCAGGCCGGCACAGACCCCCACAGGGTGCACAGACCACCGGCAGGCCGGCACAGCCCCCCGGCAGGCCGGCAGAGACCCCGGGCAGTCCACACAGCCCCCCGGCAGGCCGGCACAGCCCCCCGGCAGGCCGGCAGAGACCCCCGGAAGGCCCGAAATGACGGCGCATCATGATGCGCACACACCGCGCATCATGATGACGTCAGGCCGTCAATCAACTGAACTTCCGATTCCGATGCCGAATTCCGATATTGAAAAAATATCGGAAGTCGGTATCGGAATTCCGATACAGCAAGTATCGGCCGATACCCGATACTTGCGGTATCGGAATGCTCAACACTATTTCTGACCAAATACTTATTTTCCACCATAATATGCAAGTAAAATGAAAAAAAAACAGACAATGTGATTTTCTGGATTTTTTTTCCTCAGTTTGTCTCCCATAGTTGAGGTCTACCTATGATGTAAATTACAGACGCCTCTCATCTTTTTAAGTGGTGGAACTTGCACTATTGCTGACTGACTAAATACTTTTTTGCCCCACTGTATAATATCAGAGGGAAGTGGTTTTATAATGAGTCATTCACCAGAATCATACATCCGTCCTCATACACACAGCAGCAAGTAAGTCTATACTAGCGCATGGCGGAACAGCCATGCGTGTCTTTTATAGCAGCCGGGACCTTCTGCAAGCCTCCAGATCTCTGAGATGGACCAATGAGATCTGGAGCAGGACCTGAGCACATGACTCCCAATCACCAATGGGAGATTGTCCCATGAGCATGCTCAGTAGGATGGCAGAAGGACTTAGCCTCAGGAGAGATTTGCTGCAAGGCAATCTCCTCTGCAATCTCCTCTGCACTAGATAAACAGCAGGAGACTGCAGAATGTGAGGGTCTGGATCCCTGCAGAGTAAACGCAGAAATCCGACGCCTAACACCCATGGCCTGTGACACAACAGTCTGGAACTTAGAGATATTGCTATCCCTTTCACATCCTCTTCTGCTTCCACCTTATCCGCTGGGACCACCACCTCCTTACTAAAACTATTCAAAGTGTGCTCTGGCATGTAGATGATTGCAGTAGTGATGCTGATAATGGCATCGTCAGCACTTGCCATCTTAGTAACCATTTCAAAATTGTGCAGAATGGTGCAGAGGTCCTTCATCTTTGCCCACTCCGCAAGCGTGATTTGCACCACGCTCATTCTGCGTTGGCTTAAGCTATGTAAAAGGACATACTGCACCGGGACTCTTTGCTGCAGCCACAGTCACTGCAACATGTACAGATTGGAATTCCACCATGTCGGAACATCACATATCCAATGGTTAAGCGTTAGGTCGAAAGACCTCTGTACCAATGAAAGTCGATGACATGCGGGATGCAATTGTTGGAAATGAGCACACAGCGAAAGTGCTTTCTGCAGCAGTACCAGGTGGAGCAGCAGCCCAGGTGGAGGCCCTAGAGGAGGTGGAAGAGCCAGAAGTGGAGGAAGTGTTAGATACAGAGGTTTGTCCCGCGAGCCTTGGGGATTTCAAGACATTTGTAGCAACCACCACAATTAGATCAAGGGCTTGCTGCTGTGATGAGAGAGGGTTGATTAGGGTGAATGGCACAAACTGCTGGACTGTGAGTGAGGTGCATGTGAAGATGTTATAGTGGATTGAGAAAGATGTAATGTGCTTAGTGAAACAAAAACAGCAGGTATGTCCATTTCCATAACAGCTGATTGGTTCTCAAGCCCCCGTCACACACAGTGATCTCGCTAGCGAGATCGCTGCTGAGTCACAAGTTTTGTGACGCAACAGCGATCTCACCAGCGAGATCACTGTGTGTGACACTGACCAGCGACCAGCCCCCCTGCCGGTTACCGCTGATCGTCCTGGAATGGCCAGGACATTTTTTTGATCACTGGTCTCTCGCTGGCAAGCACGCATCGCTGCGTGTCACAGGCGGGAGACCAGCGATCAGCGAACAGGAGCTGGTAGCTAAGGTAAACAGAGGGTTTCTAAGCGGCGCACAGTGCCTCCTCAGCGTTCAGATATTTACCTGGCGCCTACGCTGTAATCTTGTTTCTTGGGCATGCGCAGTTAGCGCTGCCCGTCCACTGACATCACATGATGTCTTCCTTCTCATGCCTGCATGGACGCATGGCCCGAGATCCCGCCCTGCAGTGTGAATAAATCAGAAGAGACTGCGGGGTGGGATCTCGAACCGCGTGTCCACACAGGCGCGAGAAGGAAGACATCATGTGATGTCAGTGGATGGGCAGCGCTAACTGCGCATGCCCTAGAAACAAGATTACAGCGCAGGTGCCGGGTAAATAACTGAACGCTGAGGAGGCAGCGCCCAGAAGAATGGAGGAAATGACTGATGGCTGTGAGGCATCTGTGCCCAGGGGGAAAGACCTACCCCCATACAAACTAGAAGTATGAGTGACAAATTATAAAAACGATTCTTTCAGCGGTGGAAGGGACCCCAACTTAAAGAGCCACCTTGACAGAATGCAGCATTAGTGCTGCACAAGGTGGCTCTTTTAGATAAAAACACCTGGGGGAGTGACAGGTTCCCTTTAACAACAAATGCATCAGGTTAGTATAATCTGATAAAACTACTGTATACTGTGTCTATCGGATAAGACCCTATTTGCGCTAATTGTTCCTACAACCTCATTGAAACTTCTAATTTTGGCATCCCTTAGTGCATATGCTTCACCAGTGTAGCAGATCCACTCCTTAATAGTGGGAAAAAATGCTTTTCTGAGGCTCCACCTTCTACTTGAGGGAATATTTTTTTAAAACCAGAAGAGCTATTAGAATATGATCCCGTGACTTGTTATGGGCTGTCAGGTGGTAGTCACATAGGGAGTTCCCACACTGTATACAGGATTTCACAGCTGGGGCAGGAGAATTTTCAGTAAGTACAGAAGATCCTGGTCTCCTCCAAATCAGGTTGAGTAGATGTGAAATGCTCCACCATATTCCCCAGCAGGGTTGATGAAATACTCTAATAATACCGCTGTTATCTGCAATTTGTGTGTTTAGCTGTCACAGTAGGTATATCATATTAGTGAGGCATTGGGTTCCTGCCACTGCACAGCAGGAATCCAGAGCCTTGCACCCAGTGGTCTCCCATTCTTCTTCAGCCGCAGTGGAGGCTGCTCAGCAGATTCGTCAGTCCCGGCGCTCTGCCCAGGACAACTCCTTGGGTTTGCTTGCTGCTGCCACCTCTGGCACAGCTATGACAATGCATGCTGCTCAGCAGCAAGATTCTCCAGGGACTAAGTCCTCATGTCGGGCCACTGAGCATGTCCATGGAGTGATCTCCCATTGGAGATTGAGGGTCACGTGCTCAGGTCCTGCTCGTGTTCAGATTGGCCCATCCGAGAAGCAAGGAAGGTCCCGGATGCCCGTGGCTATAAAAAGTTTGCATGGCCGCTCGCCCATGCGCTAGTATAGACTGTATTTACAGACTATGTGGAGTGAGTGATGTATGCACGTATGAATGTCTCTGGTGAATGACTCATTAAGAAACCCCTACCCTTGGTATGCATGTGTTGTCCAGCCTAGCCTGCTAACGCCCAGGCTTAGGCGTAGGTAGGTCTGAGGTTGAGTCAGGCATCTGGCCTCACCAGGGACTCGGCACGCCTCAGTGCACGTGCTCCATAGCCAGCGTCTATAGCGGCGCTAGTGGCGCTCACGGCAGCGACGCCGCACGTTCAGTGGGCCTAGAAGGACTCTAACCCCGTGTCCTTGGGGTAGAGTTCTGTGGCCGTACACTGTGCACTCTCTTGGCCGAGCTCTGTGAGTTAACAGGCTCCGGCATTTCCTTTCAGCGGTGGTGCGGCTCTGTGCAGTAACAGAGTTCGCCCTGTTCACATTGGGTGACGTAACCCTCGTGTGACTGGTTTCACTCTGCTTAATTCTTCCGCCATTACTTAGCAGCAGTGTACCACCTCTGCACGGTGGACCCCGGGCTGCGAACGCACCTACTATTATTTTATAATTTGGTGCATTCCGCCAGCCCTAACATTATAGTAGCACCAATGTCTGGCTAGTAATGGCGGATGAACAGCAACTGCTGCAGTACATCCGGCAGCTGCAGGGCAGGTTGGTGGCTCTCGAGCATTCAGCCTCAGCTGCGGATGTTACTGCAGTCGCTGTTCAGGCAGCCACAGAGGCTGTCTCCCGTGTGACCACAGCCATCCCTGCCCCGACTATGTCCCACCTCCTGCTGCCCGAGAAGTTCTCGGGTGATAGTGCTTCTTGTAGGGGTTTCGTAAGCCAGTGCTCTATATAGCTGGAGCTGCTGGCCGCACGATTCCCCTCTGAGTGGGCTAAAGTGGGATTTATTATTTCCCTCTTGTCGGGCAGGGCTTTGAAGTGGGCCACACCGCTGTGGGAGCGTGGTGATCATGTGGTGCAGAGTGTCTCGCGGTTCTAGGACACTCTGAAGCAGGTCTTCCTGGGGCCACGAGTCACCCATGACACTGCGCTCCGGCTGCTGGCATTATCACAGGGATCGTCCATGGTCAGCCACTTTGCCATCCAGTTCCGGACGCTGGCCTCAGAGTTAGAGTGGCCAGATAAGGGTCCTCAGTTTGCGTCCCGGTTTTGGAGAGAGCTTTGTTCCCTGCTCAGCATTGAGCTGAATCTCTCCTCGGCCTATCATCCCGAGACAAACGGGTTGGTAGAGAGAGCCAACCAGACCCTGATCACATATCTTCAACATTTTGTCTCGGCCAGGCAGGACGACTGGGCATCCTTGCTGCCATGGGCAGAGTTCGCTTTGAACAATGCTGTGGCCGACTCCATTGGTCAGACCCCATTCCTCCTAAATTACAGCCAGCATCTGCGCGTCCCTGTGCCCCTGCCCGTGTCATCCACCGACTCCAGGGTGGCAGACTGGGCGGTGGAGGCACGCGACATTTGGGATTGCACCCAGGATGCTATCCGGGCTTCTAAGGAGAGAATGAGGACCTCCGCTGATGCACACCGGCACCCTGCTCCGACTTTTGCCCCTGGCGACTTGGTGTGGCTCTCCACCCGAAACATCAGGCTGCGGGAAGAGTCCGCTAAGTTCGCACTGTGCTACATTGGCCCCTTCAAGGTCCTCGAGCAGATCAGCTCTGTGTTCTACCGTCTGGCCCTTCCACCACACTTGGCTATCTCTGATACATTCCACGTGTCCCTCCTTAAGCCTGTTCACTTGTCCCGGTTCTCCGAGTCATCTGCAGGGACATCAGACTTGTCTTCGGACGAGTTTGAGGTCAATGCCATCATGGGATGCAAGGTGATGCGGGGCAAAAAGTTTTATTTGGTGTATTGGAAGGGTCATGGTCCAGAGACTCGGACCTGGGAGCCAGTGGAGAACATCCACGCTCCGCTCCTCATTGCGGCGTTTGAGCGTAGTGAGGCTCAGAGGGGAGGGGGCCCTAGGAGGGGGGGTAATGTTAGGCATTGGGTTCCTGCCACTGCACAGCAGGAATCCAGAGCCTTGCACCCAGCGGTCTCCCATTCTTCTTCGGCCGCAGTGGAGCCTGCTCAGCAGATTCGTCGGTTGGCTCTGCTCAGGCCAACTCCGTGGGTTTGCTTGCTGGTGCCACCTCTGGCACAGCTATGACAATGCATGCTGCTCAGCAGCAAGATTCTCCAGGGACTAAGTCCTCATGTCGGGCCACTGAGCATGTCCATGGAGTGATCTCCCATTGGAGATCGAGGGTCACGTGCTCAGGTCCTGCTCGTGTTCAGATTGGCCCATCCGAGAAGCAAGGAAGGTCCCGGACGCCCGTGGCTATAAAAGGTTCGCATGGCCGCTCGCCCATGCGCTAGTATAGACTGTATTTACAGACTATGTGGAGTGAGTGATGTATGCACGTATGAATGTCTCTGGTGAATGATTCATTAAGAAACCCCTACCCTGGGTACGCATGTGTTGTGCAGCCTAGCCTGCTAGCGCCCAGGCTTAGGCGTAGGTAGGTCTGAGGTTGAGTCAGGCATCTGGCCTCACCATGGACTCGACACGCCTCAGTGCACGTGCTCCATAGCCAGCATCTATAGCGGCGCTCGCGGCAGCGACGTTGCGCGTTCAGTGGGCCTAGAAGGACTCTAACCCCGTGTCCTTTGGGTAGAGTTCTGTGGCTGTACACTGTGCTCTCTCTTGGCCGAGCTCTGTGAGTTAACAGGCTCCGGCATCTCCTTTCAGCGGTGGTGCGGCTCTGTGCTGTAACAGAGTTCGCCCTGTTCACATTGGGTGACGTAACTCACGTGTGACTGGTTTCACACAGCTTAATTCTTCTGCCATTACTTAGCAGCAGTGTGCCACCTCTGCACGGTGGACCCCGGGCTGCGAACCTCGCCTACTATTATTTTATAATTTGGTGCGTTCCGCCAGCCCTAACAATATTACAGCCATCAAGTCAGGGATTATTGCCATATGAATTATAATCCTTGCTGTTGCTTTTCTCCATACACTCATTGACAGATTCATGTGTTTTACAATTATCTGTAGTCAAAAATTCATCAAACTGCCAGTGTTGCTTGCATTCCTCCAGAATTTGTTGCTGCCACATACTGTACATGAAAAAAATCTTTTCAGGGCCAGTTCAAATCCCTTCCATATTATACAATATTATTGCTCTTATCTGCAATTCATCTACGGTGAGCTGTCACAGTAGGGATAGCGTATTACAGGCATCTAGTCAGGGATTATTGCCTTATATATTATAATTCTTGCTGCTGCTTTTTTCCATACTCTCATTGATAGATTCATGGTTTTTTATAGTGATCTGTACTCAGAAATTCATCAAATCTGGAAGTATTGCTTGCACTACTCCAGAGTTTGTTGCTAACATGCACAAAAAAAAATATTTTCAGGGCTGATTTAAATCCCTTCTATTTTCTACAATAATAACAGCCCTTATCTGCTATTCATCTAGGCTGAGGTGTGGCAGTAGAGATAGCATATTACAGTCATCTAGTCAGGGATTATTGCCTTATAAATTATAATCCTTGCTGCTGCTTTTTTTCATATAATAATTGACAGACACATCTTTTTTTACAGTGATCTTTAGTCAGAAATTCATCAAAGGTGGCAGTGTTGCTTGCGTTCCTCCAGAGTTTGTTGCTGCCACGTACAAGACAAAATCTTTTCAGGGCTGATTCAAATCCCTTCTTTATTTTATAATAATACCGCTCTTATTTGCAGCTCAACTAGAGTGAGGTGTGACAGTAGGGATAGCATATTACAGCTATCTAGTCAGGGATTATCGCCCTATAAATTACAGTGATCTGTAATCAGAATTTCATCAATGCTAGCAGCGTTCCTCTAAAGTTTGTTGCTGCCACGCATAAGACAAAATATATTCAGGGCCGGTTCAAATCCCTTCTATATTCTTCAGTAATACTGCTCTTATTAATTCGTCTGCTGTGTGCTGCTGCAGTCGGAATAGCGTATTAATGACATTTAGACAGGGATTATTGTCTTATAAATTATAATCCTTGCTGTTGCCTTTTCCATACATGCATTGACAGATTTTTATTTTTTGCGGTGATCTGTAATCAGAAATTAATCAAAACAGGCAAAATTAAGTGATTTAATGTATCTCTTCACAGTTTCACTGTACAGTAGCTGCTATATGTAAGCGGTACTGGGGGGAGACTTTATACTACTGGAGCTGGAATTACTGCTTTTGATTTCTCCAGTGCTTTTATTTCCATCCATTTCTGGGGGTTTCTTGAAGTATGATTATGCCCCATATGCTGCCCCATAAAATGTTCCATAGAATAGGCCCCATAAGATGCTCCATAGAATAGGCCCCATATGCTGCCCCTATAAGATGCTCCATAGATTATGCCCCCATATGCTGCCCCCATAAGATGCTCCATAGATTATGCCCCTATATGCTGCCCCCATAATATGCTCCATAGGTTATGCCCCCATATGCTGCCCCTATAAGATGCTCCATAGATTATGCCCCAATATGCTTCCCCCTTAAGATGCTCCATAGATTATGCCCCCATATGCTGCCCCCATAAGATGCTCCATAGATTATGCCCCCCATATGCTGCCCCTATAAGATGCTCCATAGATTATGCCCCCATATGCTGCCCCTATAAGATGCTCCATAGATTATTCCCCCATATGCTGCCCCAATGAGATGCTTCATTGATTATTCCCCTATATGCTGCCCCTATAAGATGCTACATAGATTATACCCCTATATGCTTCCCCATAAGATTCTCCATAGATTATGCCCCCATATGCTGCCCCCATAAGATGCTCCAAAGATTATGCCCCCATATGCTGCCCCTATAAGATGCTCCATAGATTATGCCCCCATGTGCTGCCGCTGCTGCATGTACAAATAAAAAAAATGACATACTCACCTCTCCGTTGCTGGGGGCCAGTTGCCGGTGTCACTGCTGGCACCTGAGATATTCACCTGTCCCCCGGTCCATTGCTGCTTGCTGCTGTCTGGCACGTCATTTGTCAGTGACGTTCAGACTGCAGGGGGTGCGGCGCGCACTAACCACGTCACCGTGCCCTCTGCTGTCTGAACGTCACTGACAGATGACGTACTAGACAGCAGCAAGCAGTGATGGACCCCGGACAGGTGAGTATCGCTATACTTACCTGTCCTGGCATGGTCTCTGCAGCCCCCAGCTTCTCTGCGATCTCCCCTCCTGCCTTCAGCGGTCACGTGGTACCGCTCATTACACTCATAAATATGCCAGTATGGTCAGCTTTCCTGAGCTGACTTAATAAGGAGAACAGTTAGCCTGTTTACATGTAGGGCTAACCAAGTGATCTAATCAAAACCTGTAGGGCTAGGATTTAACCCAAGCCTACCTGGCTTTGCTACAATTTAAATGTAACAGTAATTGATATTTTAATCTAGGCATATGTGTATGGAAATTATTAGAAAATCACTGTGTCAAATAATGTTTTTAAATTTTTATTGTTTAAATTCTTTTTTTTCCTTGTCAATTCCTCCTGTGATATATTACCAGAGTGCATTATATCGCCGTCTCACTGATGAAGTATAGGAGAAAGTTGTAATCAAGATGCCATTGCTTTGACGATTTGTTACTCTAATATATCAGGAAAGAGACAGCTGGAGGGGACTATGATCTACTAAAAGCACATAACAAGAGAGGCATATAAATATAGTTTATATCTCTCTTGTTGGTTTTACCAGTAAGATTTACAGTTTTGATTTACAGCCAGGAGAGAGAATAAAAGACAGAGTTCATAATAATCTCTGCACATTTACTTGCTGAGCCTTTCTTCTTAGATTAATTTCTCCTACATCAAGTTATTTCCTTTTTTTACTCACATTCAATGTCCTTTTCTTGTTTACTTGAGTGGAAAAACTGGTCTGGGAAGCAAAGTACTACCAGAGATCATAAACTGCTCACTCATGGTTGAAATCACTTATTCTTCACATTCATTTCCCTATGATCTCTCTATCTAATGAGAAAATATTATAGACATATATACAGGTAAACCAGACATACCATATACAGTCATAGCAGAAAGTGTCAGCACTCTCGAAATTTATTGCAACTACACATGTTTTATTATACACATGTTTATCTCCTTTGTGTGTATTGGAACAACACAAAAATAGACAAAAAATGCAACTTGGACATAATTTCACACAAAACCCCAAAAATAGGCCAGACAAAATTATTGGCACCTTTCCACAAATG
The DNA here is from genome assembly GCF_039654945.1 of Dendrobates tinctorius. Classification (NCBI taxonomy): domain Eukaryota; kingdom Metazoa; phylum Chordata; class Amphibia; order Anura; family Dendrobatidae; genus Dendrobates; species Dendrobates tinctorius. The sequence goes on from NW_027361738.1 coordinate 33,754,245, forward strand.
TGGGTAAGCCACTTTCTTTCAAACATGTGATACTTGTTCAAACTCACCTGTAGCAAATAACAGTTGAGGGCAATATGAAAATCACACCTGAAACCAGATAACAAGGGGAGAACTTGACTCCATCTTTGCATTGTGTGTCTGTGTGTGCCACACTAAGCATGGAGAACAGAAAAAGGAGAAGAGAACTGTCTGAGGACTTGAGAACCAAAATTGTTGAAAAATATCAATCTCAAGGTTACAAGTCCACCTCCAGGGATCTTAATGTTCCGTTGTCCAAGGTGCACAACATAATAAAGAAGTTTACAACCCATTGCACTGTAGCTAATCTATCTGGACGTGGATGGAAGAGAAATATTGATGAAAAGTCGCAACGCACTATTGTCCGAATGGTAGATAAGCAGCCCCAGTCAAGTTCCAAAGAAATTCAAGCTGTTCTGCAGGCTCAGGATGCATTTCCATTGACATTTGATTGAAATGAAATGCTATGGCAGGAGACCCAGCGGGACCCCACTGCCGACACAGAGACATAAAAAAGCTGGATTGCAGTTTGCTAAAATGTACGTGAGTAAGCCAAAATCCTTCTGGAAAAGCATCTTGTTGACAGAAGAGACCAAGATAGAGCACATCATTCTATTTTTTTACCGAAAATGGAATGAGACATATAAGGAAATGAACACTTTACCTACAGTCAAATATGGTGGAAACTCAAAAATATTTGGGGCTTTTTTTGCTGTCTTTGGCACTAGGCTCCTTGACTGTGTGCAGGACATCATGAAATCTGAAGATTACCAAAGGATTTTGGGTTGCAATGTAGTGCCGAGTGTCAGAAAGCTGGGTTTGCATCCTAGGTGATGGGTCTTCCAGCAGGACAATGACCCCAAACATACTTCAAGAAGCATCCATAAATGGTTGGAAATAAAGTGCTAGAGAGTTCTGAAGTAACCAGTAATGAATACATGTCTAAATTCCAATGAACACTTGTGGAGAGATTTTAAAATTGCTGTTGTGAGAAGGCACCCTTCAAATATGAGAGACCTGGAGCAGTTTGCAAAATAAGAGTGGTCCAAAATTCCTGTTGAGAGGTGTAAGAAGCTTGTTGATGGGTAAAGAAACTGATTGCAGTTATTTATTCCAAAGGGTCTGCAACTATATATTAACTTGAAGGTGCCAATGGAGCGCCCGCCAGGGCCGTGGGGATACTCGGTACCGGGCCAGTCTTAAAGGGGATGTGTCACGGTAGCGGTGACCGGGTCCGTGGCCCTGGGCATCCAGTTAAAATGATAAAAGGGAAAATAAAATTTATAAAGTATTTTTCGTGACTCCACCTGTGGTATTCGGCAATTAAGGTGTTAGTCGACACTGCAGCTTCAGTCCACTGGGGCAGATGGTGATGCAGCAGAGTTGGTTCAGCTCCCCACAGGCAGAACTATTCCCCAGGGCATTTATGGTGTAAAACGGTGATGATGGTGTTGTAGTGTAGGGCAGATGATGCAGCAAATAAACAGAAGGACACAGCAGAGTGCAGTCTTCACATGGTTTACTCACAGTTCAATTGTTACAGTCCCCAGCTGGGGTGCTGTGTCCTCCAGGCTTGTGGTCCAGACAGCTCTCAGGTAGCTTGGGGTGCATGTTGCCAGAGCTCCCTTTGATGTTCCTTTCTTGGCAATCTCACTACGCTGGCTACCACCTCTTCTGCACTGCATCTTCACATACAGTGTCCTGAGCCAGCAGACTCGGATCTTGTCGGGCGATCTTGGTCAGACCCCGGGATCCTATATGTCTGCCTTTTTGGCGAATGAGTATGGGGTCGGCTGCAGAACTTAAAGATACTGGCACCTCTGGTGTTGTGAGTTCATTTTTCCCTTCACCATTGAGGTCTGATGAACTCCCTCCTCTAGTGAAGGAAGGTAGTGAGACTGATTACCAAACACCTGGGCAGCTAGATGATGACTGGGTGGCTGGAATTGAGGACTGGATATAAGGCTGCCGACGCCCTTCTTCCTGGCTGGTGATTTTCCTGCTGGATTCTTGGAGACCAGTCTGATTCCTGCATCTCAAAGCTAAGTTTTCTGCTCTGCTTTGTACTCTTCAGTTTTGTTTTTGTTTTGCCTTGTTTTTTGGGAGTTCTGCCATCCCCGGCCGGGGGTGAGCTGAATTCCATTTTTGTCTCTGATCTGTTGTTATTTTGCTCTGTCTTCAGAATATACCTGAGTGCTGATATAGTATTTTGAAGCCTAGCGACTTCAGGGCCTGTTTTTCCTATCAGTCGGTTGGCTCATTTTGATAGGGTTTTTGCGGATGGCAGACAGCAGCTTTCCTATCCTGTCCTATGTAGTTAGCTTGGGCCCCATCATTTGCTCAACCTATCTTTCTATCTGTGTTGGTGTTTTCATCTTGCTTCACCATCATTATATGTTGGGGGCTGCCTATTGCTTTGGGGTCTGCTCTGGGGCAGTTTAGTTTTTCCCCTTTCTGTCTTTAGGCTATATAGTTCTCCGGCTGTGATCGAGGGGTCTAGGGCACCGTAGGAACCCCCCCACGGCTACTGCTAGTTGTTGTGGATAGGTTCAGGGGTCTGCAATCCGATAGCTGCCAACCTCTCTGGTTTTTCTGGACTTAGCTGGTATTTTGTTTTTTCCTCCTTCGGTGACTCATCATAACACTCTGGTTTCCTAGCTGAGTCCTTAGTTTCTTCACTAGTTTGGGGGCCGGTCCCCTAACTGTGACCTGGTCACTCTACCGACCACGCCGGTGGATGCTGGCCCCACAGATGGATCTCTCACTATGCGTGCCCCTAAGACCTCTTCTTCCTCTCCTCCTGGAGCTTTCCTTCCTTACTTCTCTATGTTCACTCTGTCCCTCTCACTCTCTTTAGTCTGGAGACAAGCTGCACTCAGCTTCAATCTCCACAAGCGACTCCTTCTCTCTCCCTTCTGACTGAATTCTGTCCTCTAACACCACTCTCTGACTGACTGACTCTTTCCAGAATAATGTCTTTACCTCAGCACTAACTTCTCCCACCAACTGTCACTCCTGTTACCATGACAACTCTCCACTCCCAACTGTCAGCTCTCTCTCCAGCTGTCCTACCCTTATCTACTTCCTCCACCCACACCCTCTACTTAACTTCCCCCTGGCCAGATGGGGACTAGTGTTGGGTGCTGGTGTGTGAGTCCTGGAAGTGCCCCTTCCTTACCTGAGAGCAGAGTACCACACCTCTGGATGAAGTGCAGTACCCTGTGGTGACTGAGGCTGCAGGTGCGCCACACCAACAATTTTGTCCAGCCCATTTTTGGGGATTTTGTGTGAAGTTACATCCAATTTGCCTTTTTACTATATTTTTCTGTGTTGTTCCAATAAACGCAAAGGAATTAAACATGTATTTCACAAAACGTGTGTAATTGCAATAATTTCCTGGGATAAATTCATCCTTTTCTGGAGCAATTTCAATGGTGCCAACACTTTCGACCACAACCATGAGTGTATTTGAAAGCTTTGCTTGTTCTGGGCCTAGGAGTCCATGGGTGTCGAAATTTGATGATTGACTGAGTTTCAGCTAAACATTACTGATTAGAAGTGCCCACTGGACTCCAAACCCAGAATTAGCAGAAATTTCAATGAATGAATTACAAGTTATTCTGACTTTTTCCCCCATAATACTACTTATCACCTAGCTCAGTTTCTCCTGATCTACGCGTATACCAAGATGCTGGCACGTTAGACAATATCATTAACATGATAAGTTTCCTTTAAAGTCTAAGTTCCATTTGAAGTCTAGAAGCAAACTTGCTATTATAGGTGTATTTTTGGGAATAAGTCCTTGTGTGTTCTTTCATACCTCAGTGTCGCCAGTATGATATTTTTTCTAGCAGTATTTACTGTCTGCACACTCTATTTTAATTTTCACTTTTTTATGAGTTCAGTTCCAGAAAGCATAGTCGCTACTTGCAACCTGCAATGATGCTATGAGCACTTCCCCCTGTTCAGCAGTTTACATGTCTGTCCTGCTTCTAAAGATCTATCAGAGGTTCTGGTAAGTATCCTGGGTTCTCCCAGCCTCACTATAGTGTTTTAAGATTTCCTAACCATTTTAATTTCTGTGAACCATCAAAAAAAAAATAGGGAAGCAATAACCTACTGATATTTTTTCATGAAAATGAAAATTACTAATATAATGTAATACGCATGACACAGCAGAGTAATTCAGTCTCCAGTCATCAAATCCTACTATACAGAACCGAGACCCTCAAATAAATTCAGACCCAGACGTCATAGTCGATAATTTCCGACACAAGAACCCTACATTTTTTTTCATTTGAAGTGTAAATCCAGCACTGGAATCCATTCGAATAAGCACAATGTCTACCTTATTTCAAGACATTAAAATCATAATGTCACACTCCTGGATTTGATCCTTTGAATTTGTGCTCTGTGGTCGGCTTCTCTTTCTGCCGAGCCACATTAGACACACCTATTCTCTGGGTGTTTGTGTTTTGTTATGTTGGCTGCAGTCTGTCTAGCTTAACACAGGTGTTTTCATTCAGTCTGTCTGCCCTATCACTTTTCGGGTGCAGCTTTAAATACCTTCCCCTACTGGTGTTTCCTGCTGGTGATTCTTTTTGATGTTCTGACATTCTATTGATGTTTGGAGCCATTCTTTGTATTTCCAGCTAAGGGGTTTTCGCTTTGCTGTTTCTCTGCCATACCTTGCACTTATCTTCAGATAATTTTTAGGAAGTAGGCAGCATATTTGTTAACAGAAATTGCTTTATTCTTCATTAGGTATTTTGTTATTTATTTTATTCACTCTGTGATTTTTTCTTTGTTTGGCACACTTCTACTCTTGTAGGTAATTCATACTCTGCTCTGCTCTCCTATTTTTAGGATGAACATGAAGCAATTCGATCTTTCAGGCAATTAGGTCTGAGTTACCATCTCCTAGTCTGTGGTTAGGGCTATCTCTGCACCTGCAGGCACTACTAGGGACTGCAGAATGAGGATATCTAGTCTTTAAAGGAACCGGCATGGTCAGTTGCATATTTTTTACGCATATACTATTAATCCTGAGTGAGTTGCTGCACAGGCATAACACACAGATGTGCAAATAACCTCTCCATAGAGGAAGAAAAATTGAACTCTATAGCCACCTATTAGGGGTAGCAATCCTTAAAATCAATAACATGCCTTGTCATGTTACTTAGGTTCAAAAGCCAAATCAGACACTCCAATTACAGACATGTTTCAGGGTTTTTGCTTCTCATCAGTGCAAAGCAGAAGAACTGGCTTGGCTGAGTGAGAGACCTTTTGATAAAGGGATAAAATTTCTCTTGAAGAGAGCACCAAATTGGGGCAGGGAGACACAGAAACGAACCAGACTTGTTAAAAAAAACAGCAGACACATTTCAAACTGAAGTCCTTAGTCACTACATATACAGTGATTTTTTTGGTGTCTCTTAAATCACTTTTCTATTTAGCTAATTGGAATAGCATGATAGTAGAGTACTACTTTATAATGATACTAGCTGAAGAGCCCGGCGCTGCCTGGGCATAGTAACTAACTACGGTTAGTTATAACAAATTATAATGATTTTATCTATATATATAAAGCTGAGTGTAGAGCCCCGCCCATTCCGCATAGTCACATTCACTATAATATCCCACATCATCCCGTTAGCAAGAGCTACCGGACTACTACCCATAATATCCCACATCATCCCATCAGCCAGAGCCACTGGACTACTACCCCTAATATCCCACATCATCCCGTCAGCCAGAGCCACTGGACTACTACCCCTAATATCCCACATCATCCCATCAGCCACAGCCACTGGACAACTACCACTAATATCCCACATCATCCCATCAGCCAGAGCTACCAGACTACTAATAATATCCCACATCGTCCCATCAGCCAGAGCCACCGGACTACTACCCATAATATCCCACATCATCCCGTCAGCCAGAGCCACTGGACTACTACTCCTAATATCCTACATCATCCCATCAGCCAGAGCCACCGGACAACTACCACTAATATCCCACATCATCCCCTCAGCCTGGAGTCAGGACTAGAGCGCTGAGTGGAACGGTCCTAACTTCCATAGTGGGGATCCCTTTAAGAGAGGCCTGGTGTCAGAACCAGAGCGCTGAGTGGATTTGCCCTGACTTCCATACCAATGATCTCTTTAATAGAAGCCTGGGGTGAAAATCATAGAGCTGAGGGATTTACTCTAACTTCAATACCGGAGATCCCTTTAAGAGAGGCCTGGGGTCAGTACCAATGCACAGAGTGGATTTTACCTCACTTCCATACCGAGGATCCCTTTAAGAGGGGACTTGGGTTAGAACCAGAGTGCTGAGTGGATTTGCCCTAACTTCCATACTGGGGGTCCCTTTAAGAGAGCCTGGGATCAGAACCAGAGCACTGAGTGGATTTGCCCTGACTTGCTTACCAATGATCCATGTAATAGAACAGTGGGGTCAGAATCAGAGCGCCGAGGGATTTGCCCTAACTTCCTTGCATGAGATCCCTTTAAGAGAGCCTGGGGTCAGTACCAGAGCATTTGAAGGCAATTGCCCTGACTTCCATACTGGGGATCCCTTTAATAGAACCCTGGGGTCAGAATTAAAGTGCTGGATGGATTTGCCCTGACTTCCATACCGGAGATCCCTTTAAGAAGGGCCTGGGGTCAGTACCAAAGCGCAGAGTGGATTTGCCCTAAATTCCATACCACTGATTCCTTTAAGAGACCCTGGGGTCAGAACCACAGAGCTGAGTGGAACGGTCCTAACTTCCATACCGGGGATCCCTTTAAGAGAGGCCTGGGGTGAAAACCAAAGTGCTGGATGGATTTGCTCTGACTTCCATACCAATGATCCCTTTAAGAGGGAAGATGTGCCTATAGGATGGAGGATGTGTGATGGTATATGGGCACAGGAGGGGCGATTCATTTCTGTCATGTGCTCTGTGCTCCCTTCAGGGGGGCAGACAATGGCTGGGAGCTTATATTCCCGAAGATGCTATATTTCTCCCACCATGTCAGTGTCTGCTGAGGTGTTGTCAAGTGGGAAAACTGTTGGTCATAGCAACCAATCACAGCTCAGCTTCTTTTAACCAGCTCTGATGAAATGAGAGATGCTTAGTGATTGTTTGCAAGGAAAACTGTTGCTCATAGCAACCAATCACAGCTCATCTTCTTTTGAACAGCTCTGGTGAAATGAAAGATGCTTCGTGATTGGTTGGTGATACACACACACACACACACATTCATTTTTATCTATAGAGATCACTGGAATAACATTTATCAATAATGGTAAATATCATGACTATCATTTAACTGTCAAAGTGTTCTTGTTTTAAGATTATAAATCCACCATGCTTCCCTGTTTAATAACAATTTTCCTCTGTGTTCGCTACCTCTTACTGATTTGAATATGTTTGATATCAATGACCACAAAACTAATTACATTCCTTATACCTTGCTTTAATAGGCCACTTGTGCATGCCACATATTGAGTATTACAATATGTACATGTAATAAGAAACACAATAAATATTGACTTAGAATTTATATGGTTGTTCATTAGATAAGTTTTTTAGATACCATAGTTGTAAAGATTTGGGTTTTATCTACATATAATCAACATTTGCAAATATTGTAACCACAATTTTAGAATCTTTGGTATATAGCCATATTTCGTTCTGTTGTGGTTCACTAAAAATCACATTAGGAACTAAGATAGAATTAATAGTAGGTGCCTGTTTTGAAACAAAGAGTTACATTTGTTTTAAAAAAAAGCACCCACCATTAAATCCATCTTCGCTCTTAGTCTATTGGTGAACAAAAGCTTCTTTACGGTAATGACATATGATTAATGAGAGCTCTCTACCGGGAAGACTGAGACTATCCCGATGAGGAGCACCGCTCAGCCATTGCTGATGCCTCCAAGCAGCTTTGCTGTGTACAAAGTAGAGTTTTCAGCATTCAGTATTGTATTCTGCGCAGCCAATATTCACTGTATTCTGAACCCTGTCTTGTCTGCACAATGTGCTCGATTTTGGGGCTAAACTAAGATAAGGTCTGAGCTGTCAGATCTCCAAGAATTTAGTAGTTATCATCACCTAACCAATGCTTGTCCATGGAATACTGGAGAGGGTGTAGTCATGCAGATTGTGTGTACAGACAATACTCTGGTACGTGGAGTGCATGTTGGTGGAGAGTGTGTGTATGTAGAATGCATATAGATGTGCAAAGTGTTTGCAGAACCGGTCACAATATTTCCTCCTTATTGAATGCTTTTGGCTTCTTATACAAATTGGTTGACCCCAATGTAACACAAAATAGTGTACATATGGCAGCTATTGCTCTTCTACCAGTACATGCTTCCCTTTAGTGCCGAGAGCGCACTTATCACAGCTTGCACTGTGTTACTACCGTGTTTCTCCAAAAATAAGACAGGATCTTATATTCATTTTTGCCCCGAAAGTTGGGTTATGGCTTAGTTTCAGGGGATGTCTTATTTTTTTTCATGAGCAACAATCTAAAATCATTCTTGAACAAAAAAAATCAACATTTATTCAAATATAATCATATCATCACACACACACACTGCACATATTGTACATACCAGCCTGTCTCCTCTTTAGTTCCAATAGACTCCTGTTTGTACTTCCAACATAAAAATCAGATATCTATTATCTTCAAGTGCCTGATGAGTGACTGATGATTGGGACATACCTATAGGGGGTGCAGCAGTTGTAGTCGCACATAGGCTCTTAAGAATGATGGAGGCCTTTGGATCACTCCGTCCTGAAGGAGGAGTTCAAAACGAAAAATGACATAATATATTCTGCAGGATTTCCATTGAGACCCAGGATCATCAACTTCTCTCTGTGTCTTATTATAATCACTTTATAATGCAACAAATTAATGTGCCAACTACAATCATAATAAACCCGTCCAAATTAAAATTGAAAACAAATAATAAAAATAGCAACCTCTATTGTTGGACATGCAAGGCTATTCACCCCTTTAAACACATAAATATGGGCAAAAGGTAGAGACAATTATACTATAGCAGCTAACCAAAATTATATGAACAATACTGGGCAAAGTTCCCTCTCATTAAATACGCTCGGACAAAGCCGCAATTATAAAAGCCCAGCATCAGCCATAGCTTATACCAGCGCTTGGGAAACAAACAAATGCACTAATTCCGGCTTTTAGCCATAGAAAAAACTGCCCAAATGCAAGTAACTATCCACCAAGATTAGTACCTAAGCTGCAAGTAAAATTATAACTATAAGAATATCTCACCTAGCCCACGGAAACCGTGTGGAAGGAAAGCCGCATCCCTCACTCCAACGCGCGTTTTGTCCTCTTCTTCAGGGGGCGTAACGGGGAAGAGGGAGAGCGGGTATTTAAATAATCCTTCCACCAATGAGAGGGACTTACTTAAAAGCTTATTATGTTCTAACCGCCTTTCTAAGTAGCGGTGCGCCATGTCATTCAGCCGCTACCTTTCAAAATGTCTCGTCATCTCCGGTTAGTGAAGCTCAAACAGCCAGGCTGCCTAGGTAACAGGTCCGTGGGTGTCAAGTCATCTCCATGTTACCGGAGGATTTCAAGACTAGGAGCAGTCAGAACTCTATAGCGCGCACATAGAAGGCAGAAAATTAAATAAAAGTAATATGCATACCAATTTAACAAGGAATCTACCAGTGCATAAAATATATATATATATATATATATATATATATATACAGTCATATGTTAAAGTTTGGGCACCCCTATTAATGTTAACCTTTCTTCTTTATAACAATTTTGGTTTTTGCAACAGCTATTTCAGTTTCATATATCTAATAACTGATGGACTCAGTTATATTTCTGGATTCAAATGAGGTTTATTGTACTAACAGAAAATGTGCAATCTGCATTTAAACAAAATTTGACCGGTGCAAAAGTATGGGCACATCAACATAAAAGTGACATTAATATTTCGTAGATCCTCCTTTAGCAAAAATAACAGCCTCTAGTCGCTTCCTGTAGCTATTAATGAGTTCCTGGATCCTGGATGAAGGTACTTGTGACCATTACTGTTTACAAAACAATTCCAGTTCAGTTAAGTTTGATGGTCGCCGAGCATGGACAGCCCGCTTCAAATCATCCCACAGATGTTCGATGATATTCAGGTCTGGGGACTGGGATGGCCAGTCCAGAACATTGTAATTGTTCCTCTGCATGAATGCCTGAGTAGATTTGGAGCTGTGTTTTGGATCATTGTCTTGCTGAAATATCCATCCCCTGCGTTCCCTTCAACTTCGTCACTGATTCTTGCACATTATTGTCAAGAATCTGCTGATACTGAGTTGAATCCATGCGACCCTCAACTTTAACAAGATTCCCGGTGCCGGCATTGGCCACACAGCCCTAAAGCATGATGGAACCTCCACCAAATTTTACTGTGGGTAGCAAGTGTTTTTCTTGGAATGCTGTGTTTTTTAGCCTCCATGCATAACGCCTTTTTGTATGACCAAACAACTCAATCTTTGTTTCATCAGTCCACAGGACCTTCTTCCAAAATGTAACTGGCTTGTCCAAATGTGCTTTTGCATACCTCAGGCTTCTTTCGCATCACTCTCCCATACAGCTTCTCCTTGTGCAAAGTGCGCTGTATTGTTGACCGATGCACAGTGACACCATCTGCAGCAAGATGATGCTGCTGGTCTTTGGAGGTGGTCTGTGGATTGTCCTTGACTGTTCTCACCATTCTTCTTCTCTGCCTTTCTGATAGTTTTCTTGGCCTGCCACTTCTGGGCTTAACAAGAACTGTACCTGTGTTCTTGCATTTCCTTACTATGTTCCTCACAGTGGAAACTGACAGGTTAAATCTCTGAGACAACTTTTTGTATCCTTCCCCCGAAAAGCTATGTTGAATAATCTTTGTTTTCAGATCATTTGAGAGTTGTTTTGAGGAGCCCATGATGCCACTCTTCATAGGAGAATCAAATAGGAGAACTACTTGCAAGTGGCCACCTTAAATACCTTTTCTCATGATTTGATACACCTGGCTATGAAGTTCAAAGCTCAATGAGGTTACAAAACCAATTTAGTGCTTCAGGAAGTCAGTAAAAAGTAGTTAGGAGTGTTCAAATCAAGAAAATGATAAGGGTGCCCATACTTTTGCACCGGTCAAATTTTGTTTAAATGCAGATTGCACATTTTCTGTTAGTACAATAAACCTCATTTGAATCCAGAAATATAACTGAGTCCATCAGTTATTAGATATATGAAACTGAAATAGCTGTTGCAAAAACCAAAATTGCTATAATGAAAAAAGGTTAACATTAATAGGGGTGCCCAAACTTTAACATATGACTGTATATATATATAATATAATATTAAAGTGACAATGTGCAGCATAATTAATCTTTTTGTTTACAGACAAATATAAACCAAAATCACATACCAATGATCATAAACAAATAGCTAATTATTTTTCATATAGTGACAATATACAAATATTCAATATAAACAATAATTAAACAATCAATGAGGAAGTGACAGTGCAAAAAATATTATGAATAAATATCAATATAAAAGTGACAGTGCACATACATACCAAATACATATATTAAATATTACAAAAATACAAAAGTGCATATAATATAATATATAGATCCACTTGAAAGATTGATAGAGATGGAGATCATTTTGTGCATATTCATCATAAAATTCTTCATGGTGTCCAGACTTAATACTCTTATTACAACAGATTTTCCATATTTTCTAAAATAAAATGAATAAATGATTAAAAATAACCCAAATAACACTCCCTCATCACAGGAGGAGATGAAAGAGAGTACAGAGATACTAACCAAGCTTTTGTGGAGTGGTGTCAGAGGAACCACCTTAAGATTAATTCCGGGAAGACCAAGGAATTGGTGGTGGACTTTCGCAAGGGAAAAAATCCACCAGTGGTGGTGAACATTCAGGGAAATGACATTGAGATAGTCAACACCTATAAGTACCTTGGTGTGATCCTCAATAATAAGCTTGACTGGGCCCATCACTTGGATGCAGTGTACAGGAAGGGCCACAGTAGGCTTTATCTGCTCAGAAGGCTGAGAGCCTTCGGAGTTAGGGGGGCACTCCTTGCATCCTTCTTCAACTCTGTTGTGGCATCAGTCATCTTCTTTGGTGTGGCGTGCTGGGGTAGTGGCATATCAACCAGGGACAGGAATAGGCTGGACAAACTGATTAGAAGGGCCATCTCTGTCCTGGGATGCCCCCTTGATCCAGTTCAGGAAGTAGGCGACAGGAGGATACTGGCTAAGGTGAGCTACATGGTGCAGAATGATTCCCATCCCATGCATGAGACCGTGACAAAGATGTGCAGTACTGTCAGTGACCGGCTACTTCATCCTAAATGTGAGAGTGAGCACTATCGAAAGTCCTTCCTTCCTGCTGCAGTTAGGCTGTATAACCAGCACTGTCCAAAACGGAGAACGACCCAAACAGTGAACAGAAAGATCCAAAGTTGTGATAGTCCGGTTATATCTTTTTTTTTTTTTCGTATGTGTACTTACCGACTGTCAATGTAATGCCTTTATGCATCTGTATCTGTACTTGTTCCTGCCTTGTTGCTGTAATGCTCTGAATTTCCCCATGGTGGGACGATTAAAGGATTATCTTATCAAACCCCTAAAAAGACAAAACTCCACTATAAAAATGCACTGAAGCCAAAATTTTCATTTCACCCATGAGGGACTAAAGTCCCCAGCCTGTATATCAATTTACATTCAAGTTTTGCTACATTTTTACCCAAATCACCTCCCCTTGATCCCATTTGAACCACATCAAAGCCTTTAGCCACTAGGAGACTCGAATCACTATTGTGATGATGAAAAAAGTGTCTCGGTATAGTTTTGAGAAGGGACGGATCCTCAACAGTTCGTCCCTTCTCAATGTCTCTGACATGTTCTCTAATACGAATGTGCAATTCCTGTGTGGTGAGTCCAACATATAATTTTCCACAGGGACATTGCGCACTGTAGACAACACCTTTAGTTGAACACGTGATGAAATGTCTGATAGTAAAATTACGGGTACCACTTGCGTTAGAGAATTCTTTAGCTTTGATCATATTATCACATCCCTTGCAATGTTCGCAAGGATAAAACCCTTTCATTTCCAACCATGTGTTGCTAACCACCGACGGGGTCTCATAATGGATGTGTACCAGAAGATCTTTGAGGTTTTTAAAAATTTTTTTACACCAACTGGGCACCACTATGGGGGCTTCCTGCACACCCTCATACGCCAATTTGTTTTTGGGTGAGTGGGAAAGGGAGATTTTCATCAGCAACCCTGTTCCCAGTATTGAGAACACACATCATTGGATGCGATACATCGATGATGTGTGGTTCCAGGGGCGTATCTAGGGGGGGCAGCCGGGGCAGTTGCCCCAGGCGCAGCCAGCAGGGGGGCGCAGTCGGGCCGCCTAATGCAGCGGTCCGCAGTGTCCTCCTTGGCGGCTGCGTTCTGCCGCCCCCCCGGCCTGAGAGTCGGCGGTTCTCTGTGTCAGCTGTCAAGCTGACAGCCGGCGCAGAGAAGGAGCGCGTGCCGGCTCCCAGGGAACAATTGTACTGGCATCTATACAGACGCAAGTACAAATGAAGCTCTGACCGCAGGGCCAGAGCGACGTCAGCATCGTGATCAGGTCATGTGATCACGCTGCTGACGTCACTTCCCGGCGCCCAAAGCAAACGCTGGTGGTAAGTGTGCTCCTCTGTGGAGCTGAAGAACCACTGAAGATGGGAGATGAGGGGGAGTTAATGAGTGGAGATGGGGGGATTTGTAGAGGGGATGGTGGTTAATGTGTGGGGGTATTTAGAGTGGGGATGGGGGTTAATGAGTGGGGATGGGGGTTAATGTGTGTGGGGGTTAATGAATGGGGATGGGGGTTAATGTGTGGGGGCGTTAATGTGGGGATGGGGGTTAATGAGTGGAGATGGGGGTTAATGTGTGTGGGGGTTAATGAATGGGGATGGGGGTTAATGTGTGGGGGTATTTGGAGTGGAGATGGTTATTTAATGTGTGGGGGGATTTGGAGTGGTGATGGGGTTAATGAGTGGGGATTGGGTTAATGTGTGCGGGGGTTAATGGATGGGGTTAATGTGTGGGGGCGTTAATGAGTGGGGTTGGGGTTAATGTGTGGGGGTATTTAGAGTGGGGGTGGGGGGATTTGGAGTGCTGATGGGGGTTAATGAGTGGGGATTGGGTTAATGTGTGGGGGGATTTGGAGTGGAGATGGGGGCTATTTAATGTGATGGGAGTTAATGAGTGGGGATTGGGTTAATGTGTGCGGGGGTTAATGAATGGGGATGGGGGTTAATGTGTGGGGGCGTTAATGTGGGGATGGGGGTTAATGAGTGGAGATGGGGTTAATGTGTGTGGGGGTTAATGAATGGGGATGGGGGTTAATGTGTGGGGGTATTTGGAGTGGAGATGGTTATTTAATGTGTGGGGGGATTTGGAGTGGTGATGGGGTTAATGAGTGGGGATTGGGTTAATGTGTGCGGGGGTTAATGGATGGGGGTTAATGTGTGGGGGAGTTAATGAGTGGGGTTGGGGTTAATATGTGGGGGTATTTAGAGTGGGGGTGGGGGGATTTGGAGTGCTGATGGGGTTAATGAGTGGGGATTGGGTTAATGTGTGGGGGGATTTGGAGTGGGGATGGGGGGTTATTTAATGTGTGGGGGGGATTTGGAGTGGGGATGGGGGGTACTTAATGTGTGTGGGGGATTGGGGATGGGGGGATTTAATGTGTGGGGAGATTTGAGGACACAAAATAAAGAGTATGTATGAAGAAACAGTATGGGGGATTGGTGCAGACAGTATGGGGAGCGAATGGGTTAATGTAAGTGGACACATTATGGGGAGTCAGGGGTATGTGTGAGCAGACAGTATAGAGAGTGAGGGGGTAAATATATGAGGAGACAGTATGGTGAACAGGTGGGATGCTAGAGGGGAATAGTGTGAGACGACAGTATATTGCAGATATTTTTATTTAGGGACATTATGACACTTCTATCTTTAAGGGCGTCGTGTGGAGAGTTGCTGCAGAAGACCGGAGAAGATGGACGTCTACAGAGAGGAGATGTGGATGAGAAAACTCTTCATGGGGTCTAGAAGAAAAGGTGACTGACTGCAGAGACGACGTCATCTATAAGGTACCTGGATGTAAATGTTATTTGTGCTACAGACTTATTCTCATGTTTTTATTTGTTAGGAGCATTATAGGGGTTTGTCCTGGTCTGTGCTGAGTCTGCAGACATTCTATGTGACTGCAGACTTCTGAATTCTCACAGTGCTAACTGAACGCTGTTAGGATTCTCTCGTGCCGGTAATTTACATACATGCGGTCACATGCTGACTAGACATGTGTGGCCTCTCTCAATGAAAATGAACAGAGCGAGGCCGGGCACGTCTAGTCGGAATGTGGCCAGAAGTATATAAATCACATGCTTGTGCTGACATGACTGTACATCGGCAAGGGAGAATCCTAAAAGTGTGCAGTGCATTCGTTGTGAGAATTCAGAAGCTGCAATGTCAGGATTCAGCTCTGCAGGTTCCAGTAGTCATCACATGGACACTTCACTCATATGCAATTTTCATAGGTATGGTCCTGTGACAGCGAGCCTCTCTTCCTGCTTCTCTCAGTTTTTTACTGAACATTGAGAGCATTAGGAAGAGCAGCTCGCAGGTACATGGCTAAGTGTTCAAGTCGCATATGTACTTGGGCGGGGGGGGGCGCCGAACCGAATTCTTGCCCCGGGTGCCAGAAAGCCTAGATACGCCTCTGCGTCTATGAATTATGTTTCCTATTAGTAGGAATTAGAGGGATCTTCCAGGTGAAATGAGGACGTCTACCCTGCTGTCCCTGTAAGGTAAGAGTCTGCTCTCAGTGATGTTGGGGCTTGTGTTGGAGTTTTTGGTTTTCCTGGATGTTGACTGTCACGACGATGCTATAATATTAGTGTTGAGCATTCCGATACCGCAAGTATCGGGTATCGGCCGATACTTGCTGTATCGGAATTCCGATACCGACTTCCGATATTTTTTCAATATCGGAATTCGGCATCGGAATCGGAAGTTCAGTTGATTGACGGCCTGACGTCATCATGATGCGCGGTGTGTGCGCATCATGATGCGCCGTCATTTCGGGCCTTCCGGGGGTCTCTGCCGGCCTGCCGGGGGGCTGTGCCGGCCTGCCGGGGGGCTGTGTGGACTGCCCGGGGTCTGTACCGGCCTGCCGGGGGGCTGTGCCGGCCTGCCGGTGGTCTGTGCACCCTGTGGGGGTCTGTACCGGCCTGCCGGGGGGCTGTGCCGGCCTGCCGGGGGGCTGTGCTGATGTCCGGGGGTCTGTGCAAGCATCGTCCGATGGGACTACAAGTCCCATCGGGCGATGCCTGCTACCATGACAGTGATTGACACATTAGCCAATGATGGGACAGTAGTAGTCCCATCATCCGGCTAATGTGTTAAATGTTAAAAAAAAAAAAAAAATACTACATACATACTACATGCATGCTACATACATACTACATGCATGCTACATACATACTACATGCATGCTACATACATACTACATATATACTACATACATACTGCATGCTACATACATACTACATACATACTACATGCATGCTACATACATACTACATATATACTACATACATACTACATACATGCTACATACATACTGCATGCTACATACATACTACATACATACTACATGCATGCTACATACATACTACATATATACTACATACATACTACATACATGCTACATACATACTGCATGCTACATACATACTACATACATACTACATGCATGCTACATACATACTACATATATACTACATACATACTACATACATGCTACATACATACTGCATGCTACATACATACTACATACATGCTACATACATACTACATATATACTACATGCATGCTACATACATACTACATGCTACATACATACTACATATATACTACATACATACTACATACATGCTACATACATACTACATACATGCTACATACATACTACATACATGCTACATACATACTACATACATACTACATGCATGCTACATACATACTACATGCATGCTACATACATACTACATATATACTACATGCATGCTACATACATACTACATGCTACATACATACTACATATATACTACATGCATGCTACATAAATACTACATGCTACATACATACTACATATATACTACATGCATGCTACATACTACATGCTACATACATACTACATATATACTACATGCATGCTACATACATACTACATGCATGCTACATACATACTACATGCTACATACATACTACATGCTACATACATACCACATATATACTACATACATACAATACATTCATACAATACATACATAGACATACAGTACATATAACATAGAGTAACATACTTACCAATACTTGTCACATTGTTCCCCGAAGCCATTGTCTTTTCCGGGATAAATATTAACATAACAAACCACAAAAATACTCACCCACGATCCGAAGCAGTCCACGAGTGTGTCCCACGACGATCTTGGGTAGAGAACTGCAGCATCAGATGATGCTGCCGTTCTCTACGGGCTGCAGGAATCCAATGACGGAAGGTAGGTATCCTTCCGCACTGTATTCCTCCGCCACTTAAAAAAAAAAAGTCCCTAGTCTCACTTTATGCCATTGCTGTGTGGGAAATTCCCACACAGCAATGGCATAAAGTGAGACTAGGGACTTTTTTTTTTTAAGTGGCGGAGGAATACAGTGCGGAAGGATACCTACCTTCCGTCATTGGATTCCTGCAGCCCGTAGAGAACGGCAGCATCATCTGATGCTGCAGTTCTCTACCCAAGATCGTCGTGGGACACACTCGTGGACTGCTTCGGATCGTGGGTGAGTATTTTTGTGGTTTGTTATGTTAATATTTATCCCGGAAAAGACAATGGCTTCGGGGAACAATGTGACAAGTATTGGTAAGTATGTTACTCTATGTTATATGTACTGTATGTCTATGTATGTATTGTATGAATGTATTGTATGTATGTAGTATATATGTGGTATGTATGTAGCATGTAGTATGTATGTAGCATGTAGTATGTATGTAGCATGCATGTAGTATGTATGTAGCATGCATGTAGTATATATGTAGTATGTATGTAGCATGTAGTATGTAGCATGCATGTAGTATATATGTAGTATGTATGTAGCATGTAGTATGTATGTAGCATGCATGTAGTATATATGTAGTATGTATGTAGCATGTAGTATGTAGCATGCATGTAGTATATATGTAGTATGTATGTAGCATGTATGTATGTAGCATGCATGTAGTATATATGTAGTATGTATGTAGCATGTAGTATGTATGTAGCATGCATGTAGTATATATGTAGTATGTATGTAGTATGTATGTAGCATGCATGTAGCATGCAGTATGTATGTAGCATGCATGTAGTATATATGTAGTATGTAGTATGTATGTAGCATGCATGTAGTATATATGTGTTATGTATGTAGCATGTAGCATGCATGTAGCATGCATGTAGTATGTATGTAGTATATATGTGGTATGTATGTAGCATGCAGTATGTATGTAGCATGCATGTAGTATATATGTAGTATGTATGTTGCATGTAGTATTTATGTAGTATGAATGTAGCATGTATGTAGTATGTAGTATGAATGTAGCATGTATGTAGTATGCATGTTGTATGTATGTAGCATGTAATTTTTTTTTTTTTTTTTACACTTAACACATTAGCCGGATGATGGGACTACTACTGTCCCATCATTGGCTAATGTGTCAATCACTGTCATGGTAGCAGGCATCGCCCGATGGGACTTGTAGTCCCATCGGACGATGCCTGCACAGACCCCCGGAGCCTGCACAGACCACCGGCAGGCCGGCACAGCCCCCCGGCAGGCCGGCACAGCCCCCCGGAGCCTGCACAGACCACCGGCAGGCCGGCACAGACCACCGGAGCCTGCACAGACCCCCTGGCAGGCCGGCACAGCCCCCCGAAAGGCCCGTACAGACCCCAGAGAGGCTGTACAAGGGCAGGAAAGGGTTTTTCTTATTCCGATACCGGAAGTCCCATAGACTTGAATGGGACTTCCGGTATCGGAATCGGCGATACCGATACTTTTTTTAAAGATCGGCCGATACCATCCGATACGATACTTTGAAGTATCGGACGGTATCGCTCAACTCTATATAATATATAAAATTAAGTTAAAGTAGTTAAAAATGAATAATTTCAGAAAATCATATAAAATCCTGAATTTATTTATTTTTACTTATTTTTTTAGTTCTTATTTTTTAGCCCCTATATGCGCCTTAAACGTGAGATTTGCTTGATCACACACACACCAGCGGCCACACACACACACACACCAGCGCCCCCCCCCACACACACACACACACACACGTACAAAACAGAAAAAGACCAATGCATATACATTGTGCTCACTGCTATCAGAACATGTAAAAAAAAAATCACAAACATGATTAAAAACATGATACTGACACCCTAAACCACTCAAGGATGACTAGTACCATAGAACGTCCTGTATATTCACAATATACCCAGACCATGAATTGGCACAAAAAAGATAACAATACAAAGCAATGACTCTGTAATGTTTACCGGTGTGTTAGGCCTGGATTCAAGGGTTCTGACCGGAAGCCGAATAAGATGCAAGTCCCGACATACGGGCGGGTGACGTCACCACCGCTCCATGCATGCCTAAGAGCAGGTTCAGGAGCGGGCGACGTCACAGTGGCTACGCACATGCCCAATGGCATATACAGAGGTGGACAATGTCAGAGCGAACCCGCGCATGCGCAGAGAATAGATAATCCCAGCGTAAGTGAAAAGGGTACTATAGGATTACTGTATTGTCTTGATATGTATAGTGGCTTAGTCCACATTATCACATTACAGGGTCATTGCTTTGTATTGTTATATTTTTTTGTGCCAATTCATGGTCTGGGTACCGTATATTGTGCTTCCCGCTTGAGATGTTATTCAGCACTTTTTATGGTAAAGTGAATGGTGTTTTCTACAATTTTGTCCTGAAAGAAAACAAACCCCCATACAGCTACGGGAGGGGAAATAATAATAAAAAAGAAGTTATGGCTCTTTGAAAAAAATGGAGGAAAAAAAAAATAAAAAAAGTTAAGGCTCTTGGAAAAAAGTTTTTTTTTTTTGTTTTTGTTTTTTTACATAGGTGGTCAAAGGACTGTCTTATTCTTGTCTAATGAAAATCGACCAGTCCTGAAGGGGTAAAATAGGTTGTCTGAGAGTAAGGTTTATTTTTGAAGTCTTTTGTCCCAGACAACCCATTTCACCCCTTCAGGACAGGTTTTTATTATACAAGAATAAGGTGGTCCTTTTGACCCCCTTAGTTGTGTGTTCTTGTTGTTTTTTTTTCTTGCATTTGTTTGTTTTTTCAGAGAGCCTTCACAATATTGTTTTTTATGTTATTTTTTTGTATTTTTTTTTCCTCCAATTTTTCCAATCGTAACATTATGATCTTTATATATTTCTCCTTCCTCATAGCGGTAGGATGTTTTTTTTGTTTTTTTTTTCTTCACAGTATAAGTTGTATTTGACACTATTCACGTGAACATGAATTGAAAAAACACAATCTTTCCATGTGAGGTGAAATGGTGTGTGGGAAACAATACAATTCCGCTCCTACCTCCCCAATTTTGTTTTTATTATATTCATTGTATGGTAAAAGTGAGCTGCAAACATGTTTCTCCATGTCAGTATGATTACGGTGATACCAAACATGTACAGTATAAATTATTATTTTATTATTTGGGGCAAAAAAATGAAGATCTTTTTGTAAAAACAAACAGACAAGAGAAAAGCTATACATGTTTGGTATCGCCACAATCGTACTGACATGGAGAATCTTATTTGCAGGTCTTTACCCTACAGGAGTTACAATAAAAGCAGAATTTCTGTATATATATATATAGTATTTTTTTAAAAATAAAATATAATAATGAGGGGTCATTTAGCGAGATAACATTTTTTTTTATTTTTTGTTAGTTCCTTTAGTGGACTTGAACTTGCGATGGTTGCTTATACTATTTACTGCAGTACCGCATTATTGCACTATATAGTAAAAATCTTGGTCTGCTGTGAAGCTCAGCATACAGCTGAGGGGTGGTCAATACGATGCAGCTCCCACGTATCGGCAATGTCGTCCTTTAAATGCCACTGTCGGAGATTCACAGCAGAATTTAAATGGTTAATAGCAATTAGCACTGGGTCGCTGCTGTTAGAGTTGTTGGTTATGTATTGTTGCAGCATCTATCACTTGTTTAGTGGGCTCAGCTCCTGAGCCGCCTCCACACCTGGACACCCCAGCGCAGGACATACAGTTACCCCCCATGTGCGTGAAAGGGTTAAGTAGTAATCCAAGATGGTAGTGTCTGTGCCCTAATGGTCCATTTACTCATATCCATTACAAGTTTCTATTGCTTGTCATTGGCATTTTTTTAAATTAATATTTTCTATATTTTATTATTTTTCACTTATTCCTTTTTTTTACTGTTTTAGGCAGAAGCACCATCTCCCCCGACCATGGCCATGAAAATGTTAACTCATATAACTGGGAATTTTGTGACTTGTTTGAGAAGCACAAGGAAAGTTAAAGCAGTGGCGAGCTGGATTCTCCGCGTTCCCGACATACCACGGGCGAGGTTCTTCTCACAGCAACTTTTACACGATGAAACAAAAGTACCGATTGAAAACCTGGACCTGGTGACTGGTCTGGAGAAAATGGGGGTGGACTTGACACGGGTCAGAAAGCGCCACGCAGTTCTCCTCAAGAAGACCAGTACACATGAGCAAAATCTCAAACATTTCCTTACCGAAAAAGGTGCAGATGCCAAGATGGTGGCGAGCATCATCTCCAGGTACCCACAGGCGATCACCCGTGATTTAGACGTCTTAGAGAAGATGTGGAACGTTTGGAAAAGGGTTTTGGAATCCAACGCAACCATCCTGAGTGTGGCGCAGCGTTCTCCAGAGTCTTTCTTCCGAACATCTAATACCGGGAACTTAGCCAAAAATATCCGCTACCGCCAGTCCCTCGGATTGCCACCCAAAGTCCTGAGTCAGCTAATGGTCAAGTCGCCAAGAACTTTTGCAAACAGCGTTGACCTCAACAAGCAGAATGTGGAGTACTTACTACGACTTTGCTCTATGTTAGGTGGGAAAGATCCGCGGGAGTTTGTCCGGGAATTGATTTCTAGAAATATCTATATTTTAACCAAAAGTACAAATCGCATCCAAAACAATATCGAGAAGATAAAGTCCCTGATGAAACTGGATGATCGCGCACTGCTGCTCTGGATCCAGGGAGACGGCGCGCCCATCGTCAACCTCAGCTACACATACTTTGTGAATAACTATAGAAACGCGCAGGAGATACTGCTGTCCTTGGGGTGTACGGAGGCGGAGATATCCCTCTATATCTTCACATGTCCCAAATTACTGCTCGTGACGCCCACCATTTTTGCCAACAAGATCAAGCTCCTAATGCAGTGTGGGATTGACTTGAAGGAAATTCTCAACAACCCGAATATTCTGGCTTTTCATATTAACAACCTAAAATCTAGAATTAAGCAACTGAAAGACTCTGGTTACGACTTCCGGTCCTCCGGCCTCAGTGTTCTCCAGCTCGGGCAGGCAAAGTTTAACTCCAAGTTGGAGAGGCTTTGCAGCTCGGGGGTCCTGGAGGAGGGTGTCGGGGAATAATGATGGGGATTCACTTTATATGCTTTATTTTAATATCATGAATTAAATATTTGCACTTGTCATATTTTGAGTACAATTACTCCTCCAGCAGAATAGAGAGTGCAGCTCTGGAGTATAATACAGGATGTAACTCAGGATCAGTAATGTATGTACACAGTGACTGTACCAGCAGAATAGTGAGTGCAGCTCTGGAGTATAATACAGGAGGTAACTCAGGATCAGTAATGTATGTACACAGTGACTGCATCAGCAGAATAGTGAGTGCAGCTCTGCGGTATAATACAGGATGTAACTCAGGATCAGTAATGTAATGTATGTACACAGTGACTGCACCAGCAGAATAGTGAGTGCAGCTCTGGAGTATAATACAGGATGTAACTCAGGATCAGTAATGTATGTACACAGTGACTGCACCAGCAGAATAGTGAGTGCAGCTCTGGAGTATAATACAGGATGTAACTCAGGATCAGTAATGTAATGTATGTACACAGTGACTGCACCAGCAGAATAGTGAGTGCAGCTCTGAGGTATAATACAGGATGTAACTCAGGATCAGTAATGTACAAGTGCTTCTCACAAAATTAGAATATCATAAAAAGTTAATTTTTTTAAATTCTTCAATACAATAAGTGGAACTCATGTTATATAGAGTCATTACAAACAGAGTGATCTATTTCACATGTTTATTTCTGTTAATGTTGATGATTATGGCTTACAGCCAATGACAACCCAAAAGTCATTATGTCAGTAAATTAGAATAATTAACAAAAACACCTGCAAAGGCTTCCTAAGCGTTTATAATGGTCCCTTAGTCTGTTTCAGTAGCTCCACAATCATGGGGAAGACTGCTGACCTGACAGATGTCCAGAAGGCAGTCACTGACACACTCCACAAGGAGGGGAAGGCACAAAAGGTCATTGCTAAAAAAGCCAGCTGTTCACAGAGTGCTGTATCCAAGCAGATTAATGGAAGTGTGAGAGGAAGGAAAAACTGTGGTAGAAAAAGGTGCACAAGCAACCGGGATAACCGCAGCCTGGAAAGGATTGTTAAGAAAAGGCCATTCAAAAATTTGGGGGAGATTCACAAGGAGTGGACTGCTGCTGGAGTCATTGCTTCACACCACACACAGACGTATCCAGGACATGGGCTACACGTGTCACATTCCTTGTGTCAGCCACTCATGACCAATAGATAACGCCAGAAGCGTCTTACCTGGGCCAAGGAGAAGAACTGGACTGTTGTCAGTGGTCCAATGTGTTATAATAATTATTTCTGTAGCGTCAACAAATTCCGCAGCACTTTTACATTTTAGAGGGGACGTGTACAGACAATAAGACATTACAGCATAGCAATATTCACATAAATCAACAGATACCAGGAGGAGTGAGGGCCCTGCTCCCAAGCTTACAATGTATGGAGGAAATAAGGGAGACATGAAAGGTGGATGGTAACAATTGCTTTAATTGTACGGACCAGCCATAATGTAATAAATCGGGTGTTCATGTAATGCTGCATGAACTGGTTAACAGCCTGAATATGTAACAGTACAGACAGAGGGTTATTAAAGGGAATCTGTCACTTCACTTTTGCCCCATAAGCTGGGGCCACCTCCAATAGGGGCTTATCTACAGCATTCTGCAATGCTGTAGATAAGCCGCCGATGAAACCTGAAAGATTAGATTATACTCACCGGGGGGACAGAGTCGGGTGCGGAGGGTGTCGCGGTCCGGCGCCTCCCATCTTCATACGATGATGTCCTCCTCCTTGCTTCTCCCTTGGCTCCTGCGCAGGCGTACTTTATCTGCCCTGTTGAGGGCAGAGCAGAGTACTGCAGTGTGCAGGCCCCGGGAGAGGTCCAGCGCACTGCAGTACTCTGCCGTCAACAGGGCAGATAAAGTATGCCTGCGCAGGAGCCAAGGGAGAAGCAAGGAGGAGGACATCATCGTATGAAGATGGGAGGCGCCGGACGGGACGGCGACACCCATTGGACTGAACGCCAGGGTGAATATAATCTATCTCTTTTTTGTTATCTTTCAGGTTTCATCAGGGCTTATCTACAGCATTACACAATGCTGTAAACTGTGTTCCAAATTATTAAGCAAAAAGAGTTTAGGAGTGATAAGGTTAGAATTTTTTTGTTTGTCATTTACACTCATTGCTGGTGATGTGTGTCAGGGCTCTTTATATCACTGAAAGCAATTGCAGATACCTGTGCAAATTAGTTCGGCAGGTGTGTCCAAATAAAGGCAAGACTTCGTAAGAAGGCTGTTCCACATTATTAAGCAGCCTACATTTTTTGCCAAAATGGGAAAGAGAAAGGATGTGTCGGCTGCTGAGAAGCAACGAGTATTTAGTCAAGGCATGACTACAATCAACATTGCCAAGACACTTCATCGTGATCATCGCACAATCAAGAAGTATGTAGCTGATTCCCAGCACACACGTGTGCCTGCTGATAAGGAAAAATTGAGGTCTCTTTCCAATAGGCAATTGCATCAGGTTAAAAGAGCAGCTGCAAAAATGCCTTGTCATAGTAGCAGATAAGTTTTTGAAGCTGCTGGTGCCTCCAACATCACCCAAACAACAAGATGCAGGGTCCTTCAGAGTTTGCAGCTGTGCGTAAGCCATCCTGTTGACCACCTCTATCCACTGCACACAAGCAGAAACGGCTCCAGTGGGCCAAACGAGACATGAAGACTGACTTCCAAACAGTTTTGTTCACCGATGAGTGCCGTGCAACGCTCGATGGTCCAGATGGATGGAGTGGAGGATGGCTGGTTGATGGACACCCCATGAAAACACGGTTAAGGCGCCAACAAGGAGGAGGTGGAGTAATGTTTTGGGCTGGAATCAGGGGGAGAGAGATTGTCGGCCCCTTTAGGATCCCTGAAGGGGTAAAGGTGAACTCCATAATCTATGTGGAGTTTCTAAAACAGCACTTCCTGCCATGGTTCAAGAGGAAGAACCGTGCTTTCCGCAGCAAAATCATTTTCATGCCTGATAATGCACCGTCTCATGCTGCAAATAACACATCTGCATCTCGGGCTGCTATGGGCATAAAAGAGGACAAACTTATGGTGTGGCCACCATCTTCCCCTGACCTCAACCCAATTGAGAACCTCTGGAGCATCATCAAAAGGAGTGTCTATGATGGCGGGAGGCAGGTCACATCTAAGCAACAGCTCTGGGAGGGTATTCTATCCACATGCAAAACAATTGAAGCACAAACCATCCAAAAACTGACAAATTCAATGGACGAGAGAGTTCAGAAGCTTCTTTCCAACAAGGGGTCCTATGTGCAAATGTAACATCACCTAGAATAAAGTTTTGACTTGAAAACTGTTTGATTTCATTTTGTAATAAGCTGATAATGCTTATAATTTCACAATTGACCATTTTTTTGTTCAAAATAAAAAGGTTGAAAACTCTGCTGTGCATAATAATTTGGAACATGCATTTTGAGTGTTTCTTATTTTTAAAAATATACTGTTTTCATAAGCAGTTTGTTCAAAAACATTGCAATTATACTAGAATATTAGATGACTGGAAAATAACAATGACTGCAATTCATATAGGTAATTTAGAGAAAATATGAGGAAATATTTTTTGCATAATAACTTGGAACACAGTGTAGATAAGCCCCTGATAGCGACAGCCACAGCTGATAGGGCTAAAATGGGGTGACAGATCCCCTTTAAATACATAAAGCATGTGAGAACATGATACGAGGAACCTGGTAATGGGAAGAATTTTGCATGGGCAACACAGGGATAGTTAGATTACTGTGTTGAGGCGATAGGCCATTCTGAAGAAATGCGTTTTTAGGGCACGCTGAAACCTGTGGGGATTAATCAAATTATCCTGGGTAGTGCAGTCCATAAAATTGGTGCAGCATGTGAGATGTCGTGGAGACGGGAGTGGGAGGTTCTGATTATTGAGGATGTTAACTTCAGATCATTAGCAGAACGGAGGGCACAAGTAGGATGGTAGGGTGAGACAAGGGAGGAGATCTAGGGTGGTGCTGAGCCATGGAGTGAATGGATGGGTAACCAGTGTAATGACTGGCACAAGGTAGAGGCATCAGTATAATGGTGAGGAACATGATCCTGGCTGCAGCATTCAGGACAGATTGGAGAGGGGAGAATTTGGTAAGAAGGAGACCGATTAGAAGAGAGTTACAATAGTCCAGACGAGAATGAATAAGAGAAGCAGTAAGAGTTTTTGCAGAGTCGAAAGTAAGAGAAGGTCGAATTCTAGAAATGTTTTTGAGGTGCAGATGACAAGAGCGAGCCAGTGATCGGATGTGAGTGGTGAATGAAAGCTCGGAAGCAAGTATGACCCCAAGGCAGCGGGCATGTTGCTGGGGAGTAATGGTGGAACCACACACGGAAATGGCAATGTCGGGTATAGGTACATTAGTAGCGGGAGGAAACACAAGGAGTTCAGTTTTTGACAGGTTCAGTTTCAGATATAGTGAGGACATGATGTTAGAGACAGCGGTAAGACAATCGCTGGTGTTTTCTAATGCAGGTGTGATATCAGGAGAAGAAGCGTATAATTGGGTGTCATCAGCATAGAGATGGTACTGGATACCAAATCTACTGATTGTCCAATGGGGGGCAGTATATGAAGAGGAGGGGGCCTAGAACCGATCCTTGAGGAGTTTTCAGATGAAAGTAAATTTTGGATTTCATTTGGAAATCAAGGTCTCAGAGTCTGGAGGAAGAGTGGAGAGGCCACAATCCAAGCTGCTGGAGGTCTAGTGTGAAGTTTCCACAATCAGTGATGGTTTGGGGAGCCATGTCATCTGCTGGTGTAGGTCCACTGTGTCTTATCAAGACCAAAGTCAGCGCAGCCGTCTATCAGGAAATTTTAGAGCACTTCATGCTTCCCTCTGCCGACAAGCTTTATGGAGAGAGAAATTTCATTCTCCAGCAGGACTTGGCCCCTGTCCACACTGCCAAAAGTACCAATACCTGGTGTACAAACAACTGTATCACTGGGCTTGATTAGCAGCAAACTTGCCTGACCTTAACCCCATAGAGAATCTATGGAGTATTGTTAAGAGGAAGATGAGAGACACCAGACCCAACAATGCAGACGAGCTGAAGGCTGCCATCAAAGCAACCTGGGCTTTCATAACCCCTCAGCAGTGCCACAGGCTGATCGCCTCCATGCCACGCAGCATTGATGCAGTAATTGATGCCAAAGAAGCCCGGCCAAGTATTGAGCGCATTTACTGAACATACAATTCAGTAGGCCAACATTTCGGATTTTAACCCCTTTCCGGCATCAGACGTAAATATAAGCCAATGTCAGACATCCTCCCTTTGATGTGGGCTCCGGCGGTAAGACCACATCTTTCCCGGCACATGTCAGCTGTTTTGAACAGCGACGGGTGGAATCGCGATCCACCCGCTGCTATTAACCTGTTAAATGCCACTGACAGCGGCATTTAACATGCGCTTCTGTCAATCGCGCTGGAAATTGGCCCATCACGGGTCACAGATGGTTTGGTATGGAAACCTCTATGGTTGTCACTGCCGGCTTGCTGTGACCGCCACCCAGTGGTCGACGCTCATAGCTAGTGAGTAATTTTTCTAAATACAGGTGATCTGATCATCGCCTGTATGTAGCAGAGCTAATCAGGTTATGGCAGCTTGTAGTCTCCCATGGAAACTTTTGAAACGTGCCAAAAAAGAAATAAAATTAAAAAAATTAAAAATCTAGAAAAAAAATATAAATGTTCAAATCACACCTTTTTTGCCCCATTCAAAGTAAAACAATAAAAAATAATCAAATATACACATATTTGGTATTGTCGCATTTAGAATCGCCCGATCTATCAATTAAAAAAAAGGATTAACCTGATTGCTTAATGGCGTAGCGAGATAAAAAGTCAAAACGCCAGAATTACCCTTTTTTTGTTGCATTAAAATGCAATGACGGGCGATTAAAAGATTGTATCTGCACCAAAATGGTATCATTAAAAACGCCAGCTCTGCGCGCCCCAAAAAAAGCCCTCCCCCAACCCGAGATCACGAAAAATGGGACACTATGGATCTCTGGTTGAGTGCGGGGTTTTTTGCCTGCCAAGCAGATGTTTTTAATGATACCACTTTTGTGCAGATACGTTCTTTTGATCACCCTTTATTGCATTTGGATGCAATGTCTTGGCAACCAAAAAAACGTAATTCTGGTGTTTTGATTTTTTCTCTCGCTACGCCGTTTAGCAATCAGGTTAATCCTTTTTTTTATTGATAGATTCTGAACGCAGCGATACCAAATATGTGTAGGTTTGAATTTCTTTTATTTTGATTGGGGTGAAAGGGGTGTGATGTAAATGTTTGTTTTTTAAACATTTTTTAAATATTTTTAAACATTTTTTTACTTTTGGCATGCTTCAATAGCTCCCATAGCACGATCGGCTCTGCTACATAGAGGTGATGCTCAAATCGCCTCTATGTAGAAGAATTACAGCATTGCTATGAACGCCCATCACAGGGTGGCGCTCATAGCAATCTGCCATCAACAACCATAGAGGTGTCGAGGAGACTTCAGGTTGTTATGGCAACGCATCACTGACTCCCGATCACGTTACGCGGGTCAGCGATTCCGCTGGCGCCTATTGCGGGCACATGTTAAAACAGCAGACATGTCACGGCTTTGAGGTGGGCTCACCGCCGGAGCCCACCTCAAAGCGGGGGATACTGACCGGAGACGTACTATCCTGACAGCGGTCAGTAAGGGGTTAACAAAGTTTAGAATTTTTTTTCACCACTTAGATAAAAAAGAACCTAGACATGTTTGGTGTCTGTGAACTCGTAATGACCTGGAGAATCATAATGGCAGGGCAGTTTTAGCATTTAGTGAACATAGTAAAAAAGCAAAACAAAAAACAACTGTGGGATTGCACTTTTTTTTGCCATTTTTCCGCACTTGAAATTTTTTTTCCCGTTTTCCAGTACATGATATGTTAAAACTAATGGTGTTGTTCAAAAGTACAACTCGTCCTGCAAAAAAACAAGCCCTCACATGGCCATATTGATAGAAAAATGAAAAAGCTATGGCTTTAGGAAGAAGCGGAGCAAATAATGAAAATGCAAAACCAAAAATAACTGGTGGTTAAGGGGTTAAAATAATTTTTTCAAGCCGGTGTTATAAAGTATTCTAATTTACTGAGATAATGACTTTTGGGTTGTCATTGGCTGTAAGCCATAATCATCAACATTAACAGAAATAAACCCGTGACATAGATCACTCTGTGTGTAATGACGCTATAGAATATAGGAGAGTCACTTTTTGTATTGAAGAACTGAAATAAATACACTTTTTGATAATATTCTAATTTAGTTAGATGCACCTGTATATTGTTCCCATAAATAAAAGATTTTTATGAAAAAAAAAAAAACAAAACATAAAAGTACACATACACACGTGGTCAAAATTGTTGGTGCCCCTCGTTTAAAGACAGAAAAACCCACAATGGTGACAGAAATAACATGAATCTTACAAAAGTAATAATAAATAAAAAATCTATGAAAATGAACAAATGAAAATGAGTTATTGCTTTTCAGCCATGCTTCCACAAAATTTACAAAAAAAACCTCATGAAATAGGCCTGGAAATAAATATTGTTTCCCTTAACTTAATATTTTGTTGCACAACCTTTTGAAGCAATCACTGCAATCAAACGATTCCCGAAACTGTCAATGAGACTTCTGCACCTCTCGACAAGGTATTTTGGTCACTCAAGAGCAAACTGCTCCAGTTGCCTCGTGCTTGAAGGTTGCCTTTTCCAGACGCCATGTTTCAGCTCTTTCCAAAGATGCTCAATAGGATTTAGGTCAAGGCTCAAAGAAGGCCTCTTCAGAATAGTCAAATCCTCTTAGCCATTCTTGGGTGTTTTTAGCTGTGTGTTTTGAGTCATTATCCTGCAAGACACATGACCTGTGACTGAGACCAAGCTTTCTGGCACTGGGCAGCACATTTCTCTTTGGAATCCCTTGATAGTCTTGAGATTTCATTGTACCCATCCCATATTCTAGACACCCTGTTCCAGATGCAGCAAAGCAGCCCCAGAACATAACAGAGCCTCCTCCATGTTTCACAGTAGGGACAGTGTTCTTTTCCTCATATGCTGCATTTTTCCATCTGTGAACATAGAGCTGATGTGCCCCACCATAAAGTTCTTTTTTTGTCTTATTTGTCCATAGAACATTCTCCCAGAAGCTTTGTGGCTTGTCAACATGTAGTTTGGCAAATTCCAGTCTGGCCTTTTTTATGGTTTTTTTTTCAACAATGGTGTCCTCTTTGGTCGTCTCCCATGAAGTCCACTTTGGCTCATACAATGACAGATGGTGCGATCTGACACTGATGTTCCTTGAGCTGGAAGTTCACCTTTAATCTGTTTACCATACCAAATATATTTATTAATTTTTTTGTTTGTTTTAATTTTTGAATTATCATTGGAGGAAAAGTGATTTAGAATTTTTATATTTTATTTTTTACCTATTTTTATAAACATTTTATGTGATGCACCTGAACATGCTGCAGCTCGTGGCTCCACAGTGCACACAGAATGCTTACAATTAGATAATGGAACACTCGGAGATGTTGTAACTTGTAGTTTAACGGCTGGATAAATTTAGATGGATATAGTATTCGCTAAATGCGTTTCTGAGGATAATTTCACTGCTTCCTTAATGCCAAATAAGAAAAAAAAGTCACAAAATTAAATTAATTATATTAAATTAATAATTAAATTATAGAAAAAGAATGCAATGCAATGATAAAAACATAATACAAGCAAAATGGTCTAAATCCAGTTGTTTCCATAAGAGGTTAGAAGCCCATTCCATGTATAGGGCATTGTCTGTAGGTGATTGTCGATTATGAGGTCACGGAATGTTGTGCCAGTGATATAAAAGGAACTGCCGAGCGGAACTCTCCTCTGAGGGTTACAGTTAGTGGAGTGTGAGTATGCTTTTATTATCTCCTGATTTATGTGTTATCCTATCCCTTGTGTCTGTGACTTCCCCTCCTCATTTCCCTCATTCTCTAATAATATTTGAACTTTGATTTAGCTGATGAACAAAATGTGTAATTTATGCAACCGGCCTTCTGTCTTTGTATCCACCATCCATACGTGGGTACAATACAGAACAATGCATAGATTAGGTTTAATTAAGAATATATAGTAACTGCCATAAATCTTTATCTATTACCATTTTAATCACAGTTATGTAATATTTAGATGGTAAGGGGTAAAGTTTCTCCTTGAGGAGAGAGCCAAGTTGGTGTAGGGAGACTTATAGGCCATAAAGTGCTTCCCTAGGAATTTAAATATGCATGTAGTTTGTCCAGGAAGAGGACAGGAACTAAAGTGCCAACTATTGGATGTATCTTTTCACTGATGAGAAGCAAAAAGCCTCAAACACTTGTCTGCAAATAAAGTTTCTGGTTTTGTTTACTATCCTAAGTCATGTGACGAGGCCCCATAAAGGGTCGATCTTGACTTTTAGGATTTCTACCTCCAATGGGTGGCACTAGAGCTCCTATCCCCTTCCTCTCTGAAGAAGTTATTTCCTTGATATGTAAATATTTTAAATTGATATCTCTTGTGTTGTGTAAAGTTTTGGTATAAGGGAAGGAACCCAAGAGGGTTGTACAAGATTTTAAATATATTGTCTCCTTTCTACTAAAAACAGCGCCACACCTGTCTGTCGGCTGTGTCTGGTATTACAGCTCAGCTCTATTCACTTCTATGGCGCTAAGTTACAACACCACACATATCCTGTGGACAAGTGCGGCGCGGGGTTTTTTGGAAGAAAGCCGTTATCTAATCCGGTACAAGTCACTTAAAGGACAATTTCATGTAAACTGGATTTTTTTTTTCAACTTGCAGCAAACATTTTTTTTCACTTTTTGTGACCTGCACTTGCTGATTTTGCACATAATGCCTTGTCATGATACAAATCTTTATTATATTTGACATCTTTATCTATTGAATTTTTGTCTTGTGAATTATTTTTGCATCTTTGCTGTATAGAGTACTGTATATTTATTCCTATACAAACCCTTTGCCTTAGCATCGTGGAGGAGTGGAGCATTAGGTTCTTATTTTAGAACCTTTCTTGGAGTGTTATGGACACATTTTTCCTGGCCTTTTTTAATTGTTTTTATTCCTATCAATGTCACTCTTTGTGTGGAATTTTTTGTGTTAATAAAATGTATTCATTTGTTTATATATTTTTGTGTTATATTGTTGTTATGATCATGGGGTTGATCGCGTCCATTATACACACTTCTTTCTCTTGTTGGTTGCATGTAAACTGGATTGGTTGCATGTTTTTGTCACTTCTGACAGTTACTGTTGTTACTGGTGACTAGTAATCCATGGCAAGTGATGACATCACACGGTGTCATCACGGTAACTGCCGATGGGACGCTCACTAGAGGGCTGCAGTTGGCAGTGAAGTGTAAGGCTAGTTTCACACTAGCGTTTTGAGGAGCAGCGCACGCTCGCCGTAAAGCTCCGCCCCCTGCCGCGCCTCCTCCGGTTAGCTCCGCCTATGGGAGCATGACGCTGCATGCGACCTGCGTACCCTCTCTTTAGCATTGGGTATGCAGACCATGCACAGGTATGCTTTTGCCGGCGCATGCGTCCTTTTGACGGTGCGCTGGCCGCACCAAAATGCCACACGATGCGTTTGGCGCAGGTCGGTGCACCGTCAAAAGGACACAAATATCGCTGGCAAAAGCATACCTGCGCACGGTCTGCGTACCCAATGCAAAGACAGGGTATGCAGGTCGCATGAAGCGTTATGCGCCCATAGGCGAAGCTGACCCAAGGTGGCGCGGCAGGGGTGGAGCTTCACGGCGAGCGTGCGCTGCGCCTCAAAATGCTAGTGTGAAACTAGCCTAAGTCAATTTTGTATTAGCCTCTTTCTACAGTGGAATACCACCAAATCTCATGTAAAGGCTATTAAGCAAACTAGAGATCAAATAGAGTTTTCGAAGCAAAGTACATTTTATTGACACAATGTAAGCAGAGCATACATGCTAATGCAGGCTGCAGCAAGCAAAAGACACTCATATTTAAGTCACATGCTGTCCATTTCCTTGCGATCCTCCTTGAGACGGTTCTACTCCTTCATTGGAGTCCAGTTGTGTATAATTAAACTGAGAGGACTTGATTTGTAAAGGCGCACACCTGTCTATATAAGACCTCACAGCTCACAGTGCATGTCAGAGCAAATGAGAATCATGAGGTCAAAGGAACTGGCCAAGGAGCTCAGAGACAGAATTGTGGCAAGGCACAGATCTGGCCAAGGTTACAAGGTACAGCTACCCATTGTATGTCCTTTATTATGTTCTGTTACTTTCTTCTTTATCTGTAGGTATTAACCCTGTAAGTTCAGAATATCTTTTCCCCCTTATAGATTTTAATTCTCTTATTTAAAAGTGAATCTTTATTTATTTAATGATCTGAGGTGTCAGTAACTGACTGTTCCCCCTTCATTTCTTCACAAATATCAGACCAGGAATAAAATTTGATGTCTACTATAATACTTTTTTCCTATTATTTTAGGATTTTGTTGTTTGTGAGTGAGTTATTTGTGAGAGGAATAAGGTAAGTTCTTACTTTTCCTAAATCTATAATTTCTCTGATAGACTGGGGTCACTTGATGGCATAGAGTCATCTTCCATGTCACTCATAATCTTCTGCAACTTCTCTTCCCATAGAGAGAAGCTCCTTGTGAGTGAGGAGAATGGCAGATGACTCTGTGTTACCATCGCGCATTAGCCTTAGGGAAGAATCAGACAGTCGTATTACTTGGACGAAGATCACAACGCAATGCTCAGACCGGCCTTTAGCTCTCCTGACCTGAGCATGACAGCTGCATAGAAATACACGCTCGGGTCAGGAAAGCCGCCGGCCAGTCCAAGCATTGTGTTGCGATCCTCCTCTAACTAATACAGCCGACTCTTCTCTAAGGCCAAGTTCAGGCATGGCAGATTTATAGTATCCAAATTTTCATTCATAAGTGTAATTCATCCAACACTAAGCCACAAAAGTTGTATATTTTTATGTAACAGAGACCCAAGTAAAATTTAGCGCCTTTTGGCTTTTTTTACGCCAGTCATGACACTTTTCAAAAACGTTAGTATGACCTAGATAAAGGGCAGGGAAAGACAAAGTCCAACAGAATAGTTATAATTTGCAACAAAAAGTGTAAAAGGGGCAAACTCCACCCAAAGTCCGGTGTTTGGGGTTTTGTTTGGAGGGTTTGCCATGTTAGCTTGCGGAGACATTGCTGGCTTATGTGTCCCAGTTTTCTCTACAGTAATGTTCATAAGTATGTTATAAGTCGGTGTCTCTATTCTATAACTACTGTCTATATCTGAATATAAAAACTGTCTAGTGACCTTTGATGATCTTCTGTTATCAGCTATGGAGCAGGTGACATCAATTCTCATTGTCTTCTTACTCTTTAATAGGAGGAAGTTTGCGGAGGAGGAGGAGGAAGCGGAGGAGGAAGCGGAGGAGGAGAAGGAGGAGGAGGAGGAAGCGGAGGAGAAGGAGGAGGAAGCGGAGGAGAAGGAGGAAGCAGAGGAGGAGGAAGCGGAGGAAGAGGAGGAGTAAGCGGAGGAGGAGTAAGCAGAGGAGGAGGAGAAGGAAGAGGAGGAGGAACAGGAGGAACAGGAGAAGGAGGAATATCTGGTGAGATGTACGTATCTGATATAACTGCAATTGTTTATTCTTCCACATCCTCCCTTTAATAATTCAGAGATGTCTGCACTGGTTATATTAAGGTTCAATAGCATCATTTCTCTTCCTACCGTTTTGGTAAATGTGTACGTGTATTATTATTAATTTTTTTGTTGTTTTTTCTTTAACCCCTTAAGGACCAGGGTTATTTTCCTTTTTGCGTTTTTGTTTTTCGCTCCCTTTCTTCCCAGAGCCATAACTTTTTTATTTTTCCCTCAATATGGCCATGTGAGGGCTTATTTTTTGCGGGACGAGTTGAACTTTTGAACAACACCATTAATTTCACCATGTCATGTACTTGAAAACAGGAAAAAAAATTCCAAGTGCGGTGAAATTGCAAAAAAAGCTCAATCCCACACTTTTGCTTGGCTTTTTTGCTAGGTTCACTAAATGCTAAAACTGACCCACCATTATGATTCGCCAGGTCATTACAAGTTCATAGACACCAAACATGTCTAGGTTCTTTTTTTATCTAAGTGGTGAAAAAAAATCCAAAGTTTGCTAAAAAAAAAACCAAAAAAAACCAACACCATTTTCCGAGACCCGTAGCGTCTCCATTTTTCGTGATCTGGGGTCGGGTGAGGGCTTATTTTTTGCATGCCAAGCTGACATTTTTAATGATACCATGTTTATGCTGACACGTTCTTTTGATCGCTCGTTATTGCATTTTAATGCATTGTAACAGAGATCAAAAAAACGTAATTCTGGGGTTTTGATTTTTTTTCTCGCTACGCTGTTTATAGATCTTGTTAATGCTTTTTTTATTGATAGATCGGGCAATTCTGAATGCAGCGATACCAAATATGTGTAATCTTTTTTTTATTGCTTTATTTTGAATAGGGCGAAAGGGGGGTGATTTGAACTTTTATATTTTTTTATTTTTTTCATATTTTTTAAAATACTTTTTTTTTAAATTTGCCATGCTTAAATAGCCTTTATGGGAGGCTAGAAGCATGCCATACTTGATCGGCTTTGCTACATATAGGCGATGAGCAGATCGCTTATATGTAGCAGAATTACTGCATAGCTATGAGCGCCGACCACCAGGTGGCACTCATAGCAAAGCAGCATCAACAGTAATAGAGGTCTCCAAGAGACCTCTGGTTGTTATGCCAATGCATCACTGACCCCCGATCACGTGACGGGGGTCAGCGATGACCTCATTTCCGGCCCGGCGGCCGGAAGCGCCGGTTAAATGCCGTTGTCAGCGTTTGACAATGGCATTTAATGGGTTAATAGGTGCAGGTGGATCGCGATTCCACCTGCGCCTATTGCGGGCACATGTCAGCTGTTCAAAACAGCTGACATGTCCCGGCTTTGATACGGGCTCAGCGCCGGAGCCTTCATCAAAGCAGGGGAGAAGTCCAATGATGGACTGTGTCTGTCATTGGACATTAAGGGGTTAACAGATTGATGCACAAAATGGAGAATGCAAAGTGAGTATTCAGGTATTTATCTTATTCCATCTTCCTACCACATTCATATAGGAGTGGTATGTGTACCAATAAGGGGAGGACTCCATAATGATGGCAATATGGCATTACCACTCTCACTCATGGGCATTTACACTGTTTCTATATAAAGCATACATTACTTACACTAATAGACACTTTAGACCCCGTTGAATTCTTCATACTGTTACTCATCCCATATACTTCCCTAACTACACTATCCGACTGCATTTCTTTCTTTTTTTCCTACTTTCTTTTTGATGACGCTTTATTTGAAACTCCCAGTGCATGCTGGGATGCTCAAATAAACCTTCATCAGGAGACAGAGGCTGCGTTCACTGTCCCAGTCTTTACCCTCTTCATGAAATGAAGTGTCAGCAGTGACCTTCATTTCAGGGGCTGGGCTAGTCCTCGGCAATGTGCACAAAGACAGTTCGCCTTGTAAGAAGAATACACAGCTTGTAGAGGGGAGCAACGATCTTCACAAATTTTGTGAATTGCAGAAGTGGCGCTGGTCTCCAC
Organism: Dendrobates tinctorius; assembly: GCF_039654945.1. Taxonomy (NCBI): domain Eukaryota; kingdom Metazoa; phylum Chordata; class Amphibia; order Anura; family Dendrobatidae; genus Dendrobates; species Dendrobates tinctorius. The sequence continues at coordinate 33,791,866 of NW_027361738.1, forward strand.
ATGCTGGGAATGCGCAATGACAGTAACTGACAATGCTCTCTGCTTTGTTGCCGACAAGAGAGCGCACTGCTTTGTGCACATCACGGCAGATAACTTTATCCGTAGCCTTCCTAAGTATCAATTCTTCTAACCAGCGCTGTATTTTTTCATATCAGGCCCTTTGAATCCCAGAGAATGATCGCATGGGATAATGAAGAGTCACTGCCGTAAGTAACTGGTATAATCATGGTCCACGACTTTCAATGTTTGTAGTCCTAAGTTTCTTTTTACTAAGAGATATAGATGCAGTCAGAGGTGTAACCTGAACTTCTTGGGCCCCAATGCAAAATATGCAACAGAGCCCCCCAGGTACCATGACCATTAGTAATATTGATGAATATATATGTCCCGATGCGACTGCTCGCTCTACACTATAGCTATACGGAAATGTTCATCTCGGATACCAGAATCTATTTTGAGTCTATATATATAGTTATGCCCCTGAATGCTATCATATGTCATTGCATTTACTAACGAGACACACTGTATAGATGATATTTTCTGTATGTTTCTTAAGTATCACATGGTTTCTAACAAAGCTTACATTTTTATAGGCCAATAAGACCAATAAAAACAGCATGGGTGAGAGTGGAATCCATCAAGTAAGTGATTAGAACTTTCATCGCTGCATTTGCATTAATGGAACCCATAGACCAGGACTGGGGAAATCCTGGAAGAAATGAATATAAAAGTTATAATTAGTGTGATAAACTAACTTTAAAATAATTTAACACTTTTTTCTGTTCAGAGAATTATCAAGTTTCCAGGGTTAATCCATTATTCATTTCATGCCTCTCTGTGTCGTAACGCATTGGTTCCCATTACACAATTTCTGCCCCGCACCCTTCACTTGTCTGTTTAAAGGGGTAAATATATGTCAGAAAGGAGGTAATGACGAGAATGAGAGAAAAGGGGCAATAAATGGAAAATGGCCGGTGAATTCAACGTCTCCTAAGCGCCCGTTTGCCCAGTTAGTATCATTCTGTGCGGTGCCTGCTGGATGCCCATTTTCCAATTTATTGCTCCTATAGCATCCAAATGGCAGAGAAGAGCACTAAGAAATGAGCAAGTGACAAGCGGACACTAAGGAGGCCATTTATTTCTGTTCTTTGCCCGGGTGCCGCCGTTTACTGTAATCTCCTAAGGCTTACGATGACTGACTTAGGTTTGGTATTCGTTCCATCTCTCGTCCCCACTGCCAGAGAAGGGGAAGGCTGCTGCAGTTGTCCGTTCCACGCCCTAACTCCTGACAGCGGATACTGACCGGCGTGATGTCATAATTGCGCAGATCTGTAATATTATTTACGATACAAGCCGCAGCGTCCTTGTGCTTAGGAGCACCACCTACTGGAGCTGTACAGAACAGAGCGCCACCTACTGGAGTTTTGCAGAACTGAGCGCCACCTCCTGGAGCTGTGCAGGACTGAGCGCCACCTACTGTGGCTGTGCAGAACTGAGCACCACCAACTGGAGCTGTGCAGAACTGTGTGCTCAGCTGTAAAATTCTAAATTAATCTGTAAAATCTCCCCTGTTCAGGAATCGTGTATTAATCTTCACTAGAGACAGTTAATTGGTTCAGTCACAGTATATTTCTTACTTTTTTTTTCCAAAATCACAGTAAAAACACTGCAGTTTTGCATTGGTTTTGGAAAACGATTGCAAAAAATGCACCATGATTGCAATGCGTGGACCCCTTTAAACCTCACTTATAAAGGGTTATATTATGTGTTCAGTAGAGAAGAAGAGAAAGAAGAAGAGAAAGGAGAAGATGACATCAATGATAAAGTGATAGCGATAAAGGAGGAAAACAGCAGAGAGGAGAACATCAGACTGTAAGTAGAGAGATTAGTGACATATACAGATGTTATTGGCTGTAAATGATTGTAGAGGTTTCAGAGTAACTGATGAATGACTGGTTATGGGTACAGACTGAAGAAGGTTCAGGCTGGACTATATAGGAGATCACACATGGCAGACACAGAGGCCTCTAGTAGACCCCTATCTGCAAAGTTAACCAATCAGCACCCTATGATCGCTTTGCGTGGCCATACAAAGTGACAGTCGCTGTTGTAAAGCCCCTTTTTAATACTTGTCTCATACTTCACAGCAGCATTTAAAGGTTAATGTAATGCAATCACGGCTAGCTCCAATTGCATCAGTTAGTGTGGGGTGCCAGCTATGTAACAGAGCCATCACCGGCGGTGCGGGGAGCAGACTCAAGTCTTGAGCCTGCTTCATACAGAGATAGTGCGCCCTCAATAAGGGGTTAATTGTGACTCTTCATTGAGCATATCGTACCCCAGCCTTTATATAACCTTGTGTTATCTGGATGTCAAAGTAGATTTATATGACTTATTTTATGTGTCCAATAGTGAGGAAGATGAGAGTGAGAAGGAACAGGAGGAAACATCGTGGAAGAGTGAGAATTGGAGTGTGACTGGGTAAGTGGAGAGTGCGAGACTAAATATATATTGGCGGATATATGCATACAATATGGAACATTATATACTTATAGTTATGGCACTTTCAGTCATTTGGTTTGGCTGCATATATGTCTATGTATATGCAATGATAACTGATGGAGGAGCCGAAAACAAAAGACCAGTGAGGTCAGATCCTTTGTTCATGAGCATTTCTGTGCCATTTACAAAGTGGTTCTCCATTTCTATCCCTCCGTTCTATAAAATTCCTTGCAGGTATGTGACTTTTTTTTTCTTCCTTTTTGATGACCTTTTGTTTGAAAATCCCAATGCATATCGGGATACTCAGACATAACATCATCAGGGGGCAGAAGCTGCGGTCACTGCCCCGGCCTCTGCACTATTCCAGTAATGAAGCATTAGCAGTGACCTCCATATCAGGGGCTGGGCTATTCCCTGCGCATGTGCACTGTGCTCTATGCACAAAGACTGCCCTTTCTCGCCACATCAGATCAGTAGCAATGAGCCGGCAATGTTGCCACTAGAGAGTGCACTGCTTTGTGCACATCACGGCAGATAACTTTATCTGTAGGCTTCCTAAGTATCTATTCTTCTAACCAGGACTTTATTCTTTTCATTTCAGGTGCTCAAGATCCAATGATTCAGTTGCATCGCTTTTTGAAGTGCCATTGCCGTAAGTAACTGGTGTAATCATGGTCCACGAATTTCAATGTTTGTAGTCTTCCGCTGCTTTTCACTATGAGACATAGATGCAGTCAGAGGTGTAACTTGAACTTCTTGGGCCCTAATGTGAAATATGTAATAGGGCCCCTCAGGTACCATAACCATTAGTAATAGTGATGAATATATATGTGGCAGATGAGGGTGTCCCAATGCGACTGCTCGCTCTACACCCCCTATAGCTATATGTAAATGTTCATCTCGGATACCAGCAAACTATTTTTTTTCCTATTTCATCTATATAGTTATGCCCCTGAATGCTATCATACGTCATTGCGTTTAACCCCTTAGTGATGGAGCCAATTTGCAGCTTAATGACCGGGCCAATTTTTACAATTCTGACCACTGTCAATTTATGGGGTAATAGCTCTGGAACGCTTCTACGGATCTGACTGATTCTGAGAATGTTTTTCATGACATATTGTACTTCATGTTAGTGGTAAAATTTCTTTAATATGACTTGTGTTTATTTATGAAAAAAATGGAAATATGGCGAAAATTTTTAAAATTTTGCAATTTTCAAATTTTATTTTTTATGCCCTTAAATCAGAGAGATATGTCACAAAAATACTTAATAAATAACATTTACCACATGTGTGCTTTACATCAGCACAATTTTGGAACCAACATTTTTTTTGTTAAGATGTTATAAGTGTTAAAAGTTGACCAGTGATTTCTCATTTTTAAAACAAAATTTACAAAACTATTTTTTTAGGGACCACCTCTCATTTGAAGTCACTTTGAGAGGTTAATATGACAGAAAATACCCAAAAGTGACACCATTCTAAAAACTGCACCCTTCAAGGTGCTCAAAACCACATTCAAGAAGTTTATTAACCCTTTACATGCTTCACAGGAACTGAAGCAATGTGGAAGGAAAAAATTAACATTTAACTTTTTTTTACAAACATTTTACTTCAGAACCAATTTTTTGTTATTTTCACATGTGTAAAAGGAAAAAAATGAACCATAAAATTTGTTGTGCAATTTCTCCTGAATACGCAGATACCCCATATCTGGGGGTAAACCACTGTTTGTGCGCACATCAGGGCTTGGGACGAAAGGAGCGACGTTTGACTTTTTCAATGCAGAATTGGCTGGAATTGAGATCGGACACCATATTGCATTTGGAGAGCCCCTGATGTGCCTAAACAGTGGGAACCCCCAACAAGTGACCCCATTTTGGAAACTAGACCCCTTAAGGAGCTTATCTAGATGAGTGGTGAGCACTTTGAACCTCCAAGTGCTTCTCAGAAGTTTTATAACTTAGAGCCGTGAAAATAAATAATATTTTTTCCACAAAAATGATCTTTTCGCCCCCAAATTTTTATTTTTACAAGGGTAACAGGAGAAATTAGACTGACAAAGTTGTTGTGCAATTTGTGCTGAGTACGCCCATACCCCATATGTTTGGGTAAACCACTGTTTGGGCTCACGGCAGAGCTCAGAAGGGAAGGAGCGCTGTTTGACTTTTTCAATGCAGAATTGGCTGGAATTCAGATTGGACGCCATGTTGCGTTTGGTGCGCCCCTGATGTGCCTAAACAGTGGAAACCCCCCACAAGTGACAACATTTTGAAAAACTAGACCCCTTAAGGAACTTATCTAGATGTGTGGTGAGAACTTTGAACCCCAAGTTCTTCACAGAAGTTTATAATAATTATTTTTCCTCAAAAATGATTTTTTAGCCCGCTATGTTATATTTTCACACAGCTAACAGGAGAAATTGGACCACAAAAGTTGTTGTGCAATTTGTCTTGAGTACACTGATACCCCATATGTGGGGGGAACCACTGTTTGGGCGCATGGGAGAGCTCGGAAGGGAAGGAGCACCGTTTTGGAATGCAGACTTTGATGGAATTGTCCGTGGGCGTCATGTTGCGTTTGCAGAGCCGCTGATGTGCCTAAACAGTTGAAACCCCCCACAAGTGACCCCATTTTGGAAGCTAGACCACCCAAGAAGCTTGTGTGGTGAGCACTTTGAACCCCCAAGTGCTTCACTGAGGTTTATAACGCAAAGCCATGAAAATAAAAATTCATTTTTTTTCCACAAAAATGATTTTTTAGCCCTCAATTTTTTTTATTTTCCCAAGGGTAATAGGAGAAATTAGACCCCCAAAGTTGGTGTGCAATTTGTCCTGAGTGCGCCGATGCTCCATATGTTAGGGTAAACCACTGTTTGGGCACATGTCTGGGCTCAGAAGGGAGGGAGCACCAGTTGACTTTTTGAACACAAAATTGGCTGTAATCAATGGTGGTGCCATGTCGCGATTGGAGACCCCCTGATGTGCCTAAATAGTGGAAAGCCCTCAATTCTAGCTCAAACCCTAACCCCAACACACCCCTAACCCTAACCGTAATTCCAACCATAACCGTAATTCCAACCCTAACCGTAATTCTAACCCTAAACCTAATGGAAAAATGAAAATAAATATATTTTCTTTATTTCATTATTTTTCCCTACCTATGGGGGTGATAAAGGAGGGGTTTATTTACTATTTTTTTTTATTTTGTTCACTGTGATAGACCCTATCACAGTGACCAAAATGAACCAATAAGAAAAATCTTATTGTTGCCGGGTACCGGCCGGCAGATCTCGTTATGCGCACTGCGCATTTACCCACCATTTTCTTCCCAGAAGAAGATGGTGGCGCCCATGAAGGGGAAGCACGCGGGCCGAGGACTACCAGGAGGTACCGGGGGGGGGATCAGGGATCCTATTTCTCTCTCCTCTGATGTGTGAACACATCAGAGGAGAGAGAAATTAAATGGCACATCAAACTTGTTTTTTTTGCAGTCGTCGTTATACCCCCGGCAGCTGAGACCCTGGAGAAAATCCGACTCTGGGGAGGGCGTGATAAACTTTTTCCACAGCGCCGTTAATTATCGGCGCTGTGGTTTAAGTACCCTTAACTACCATCGTTAAAAGGCGTATCGGAAGTCGTTAAGGGGTTAATAACAAGACACACTGAATATATGTTATTTTCTGTATGTTTCTTAAATATCACACTGTTTCTAATAAAACTTGCATTTTTATATGTAGAAAAACAAAAACAGCCTGGGTGAGCGTGGAATCCATCAAGTAAGTTATTAGAATTTTCATTGCTGCTTTTTTGCATTGATTTTGAAAAACCATTCCAAAAAATGCACCATGATTGCAATGCGTGGACCCCTTTAACCTTCACTTATAAAGGGTTATGTTATGTCTTCAGTAGAGAGGAAGAGGAAGGAGACGATGACATCTATGATAAAGTGATAGTGATAAAGGAGGAAAACAATAGAGAGGAGAACATCGGACTGTAAGTAGAGAGATAGTGACATATTCAGATGTTATTGGCTGTAATTGATTGTAGATGTTTCATAGTAACTGATGAATGACTGGTTATGGGTACAGACCGAAAAAGATTCAGGCTGGATTTCGTAGGAGATCACACATGGCAGACACAGAGGTCTCTGGTAGACCCCTAGCTGCAATGTCAATCAATCAGCACCCTATGATCGCATTGCGTGGCCATACAAAGTGACAGTCGCTGTTGTAAAGCCCCTTTTTAATACTGCTGTCATACTTCACAGCAGCATTTAAAGGTTAATGTAATGCGATCACAGCTAGCTCCAATTGCATCAGTTACTGTTGAGTGCCAGCTATGTAACAGAGCCATCACCGGCGGTGCGGGGAGCAGACTCATCTCTTGAGCCCGCTCTATACAAAGATAGTGCGCCCTCAATTAGAGGTTAATCTGGACTTTTCTTTCAGCACATCTTACCCCCAATCTTTATATAACCCTGTGTTATCTGGATGTCAAAGTAGATGATATGTGATTTATATGACTTATTTTATGTGTCCAAAAGAGAGGAAGATGAGAGTTAGGAGGAATAGGAGGAAACATCTTGGAAGAGTGAGAATTGGAGTGTGATTGGTTAAGTGTAGAGTGTAGAATATATAATGGGGGATATATACATACAATATAGAACATTACATATTTATAGTTATGGCACTGTCAGTCACTTGATATAAAACATGGCTGCACATACATAATAATAACTGATGGAGGAGCCAAAAAAAAGACCAGTGAGGTCAGATCCTTTGTTCATGAGCATTTCTGTGCTGTCTACAAAGTGGTTCTCCATTTCTATCCCTCCGTTCTATAAAATTCCTTGCAGGCTTGTGACATTTTTCTTCCTTTTTAATGACCTCCAACTCGGGGTGGCGCGATACACTTTTTCCACAGCGCCGTTAATTAACGGCGCTGTGGTTTAAAGGGAATCTGTCACCCATATTTAGTGATATCATGTAAAGATATCACTAAATTGTGCGTCCCATAAGGATTCTATTAGGGCTTTTGACTCCCCCCCAAGCCCACACCTTTGAGGCATAAATACCCTTTTTAGCTTGTTGGGGATGCATGCAAATCGCTGCGGTCCGGTCCGATGGGCGTGGCTTAGTAGTCTTCGCCTCCTCGGCTTGCTTCACGTAATCTTCATCTGTGAATACCAGAGACAACGTTGGTTTCTGCGCTTGCGCAATGTAAAGGCCCCCGGCACCTTCGCAGTAAGCTTTGCCCAACTGTGGGCGAAGCATATAATCACTACTGCGCAAGCGCCGGTATTTTCCAGCGCGGTCTATGCACCCGGAAGTGTGTCCTGCATGTGAAGACTTCCGGGGCATAGACCGCGCTGGAAAATACTGGCGCTTGTGTAGTAGCAACTATATGCTTCGCCCACAGTTGGGCAAAACATACTGCGCAGGCGCCGGGGCCTTTACATTGCGCAAGCGCGGAATCCAACGGCATCTGTGGTATTCACAGACGAAGATTACGTGAAGCAAGCCAAGGAGGTGGGGGGAGAAGACTACTAAGCCACGCCCATCGGACCGCGGCGATTTGCATGCATCCCCAACAAGCTAAAAAAGTTATTTATGCCTCAAAGGTGCGGGGTTGGTGGGAGTCAAAAGCCCTAATAGAATTCTTATGGGACGCATAATTTAGTGATATCTTTACATGATATTACTTAATATGGGTGACAGATTCCCTTTAAGTACCCTTAACTACCACCATTAAAAGGCGTATCGGCGGTCGTTAAGGGGTTAATAACGAGACACACTGTATATATGTTATTTTCTGTATGTTTCTTAAATATCACACTGTTTCTAATAAAACTTACATTTTTATATGTAGAAAAACAAAATCAGCCTGGGCGAGCGTGGAATCCATCAAGTAAGTTATTAGAATTTTCATTGCTGCTTTTTTGCATTGATTTTGAAAAACCATTGCAAAAGATGCACCATGATTGCAATGCGTGGACTCCTTTAACCCTCACTTATAAAGGGTTATGTTATTTCTTCAGTAGAGAGGAAGAGGAAGGATACGATGACATCAATGATAAAGTGACAGAGATAAAAGAGGATAACAGCAGAGAGGAGAACATCGGACTGTAAGTAGAGAGACAATGACATATACAGATATTATATGATGTGCACGCCTGTAGAAGTTTCATAGTAACCGATGAATGACTGGTTATGGGTACAGAATGAAGAAAGGCTCAGGCCGGATGTCATAGGAGATCACACATGGCAGACACGGAGGCTTCCAGTAGACCTCTAACTGCAATGTAAACCAATTAGCACCCTACGATCGCTTTGCGTGGGTGATGAGGGCCATACAAAATGACAGTTGCCCCTTTTTAATACTGCTATCATACTTCACAGCAGCATTTAAATGGTTAAGCTATTGCGGTCACAGCTAGCTCCAATTGCCTGGTTACTGTTGGGTTACTGTTGGGTGCCAGCTATGTAACAGAGCCATCACCGGCGCTGCACGGAGCAGACTCAACTCTTGAGCCAGCTCCATATAGAGATAGTGTGCCCTCAATAAGGGGTTAATCGGGACTCTTCACTTACCATATCGTATCCCAGCCTTTATATAACATTGTGTCATCTGGATGTCAAAGTAGATGATATATGATTTACATGACTTATTTTATGTGTCCAATAGTGAGGAAGATGAGAGTGAGGAGGAAACATCTTGGGAGAGTGAGGTTTTGAGTTTGAGTTTCAGTAGGTAAGTGGAGAGTGTGAGACTAAAAATATATTGGGGGATATATACATACAATATAGAACATTATATACTTATAGTTATGGCACTGTCAGTCACTTGGTATAAAACATGGCTGCATATACGTAATGATAACTGATGGAGGAGCGAAAAATAAAAGACCTATGAGGCAGGTCCTTTATTTATGAGCCTTTCCGTACCGTCTATACAGTTGTTCTCCATTTCTATCCCTCCGTTCTATAAGATTCCTTGCGGGAATGTGACATCAGGGAGGGGCCTAGAGCTATTTAGGACCTGTCAGGTGACCTCCAGCTTCTGCTCCTGCAATGATCAGGGTCCAGCAGAAGAGAGAGACTTGTGCAGCTCTCCTCCTGATCGTCTCTCTCCCCGCTCCTCCTCTCAGGCCAAATATGCTCTCCTTTTTGCAGTCCATATGGCTGACACGGCTGTAGTTCTGCCCCTGTAAATGGGGATAATGAACAGAGGGTCACACACGGAGCAATAAACTATTTACTATTCACCATTCAGTGTTCCTGGGATGGGACGTCTGCTCAAAATGTAGCGAACTGCGCATGGGGCTTTTTTTTTTGCTTTATTTTCTGAATTCATTTATAAAAACACTGCAAATAAAAAACGAGTCTATGTTATGTGTCCAGTAGTGAGGAAGAGGAGGAAGAAGTGTCCGTGGGACGTACAACACCACAGATAGGAGAGAAAGATGGCGGCAAAGATAACACCAGACTGTAAGTAGAGAGATAGTGACATATACAGATAATATGGGCTGTATATGATTTTAGATATTTATTAGTAACTGATGAATGACTTGTTATCACTGGGCAGAGACTGAGGAGGATATAAAACATGGATGTACATATTGGGGGCTATTGATTTTTGGGGTCCCCTATACCAGATTTGCAATAAGCACAATTTTCTGAGCTACTGGTCTCTTCTGATTATCGATGCCGCTCCAATGTGGCCACAGGGCACTGAAAACAGACACCAGCACTTCTATCTTCAACCTTGGTAGTCAAAGTGGCCATCCGGAAAACTGTTTCCAGTGCCCAATGGCCAATTTGGAGAGGAAAGAAAAATATGGATTTCTCTGAAATAAGACATCAGATCGCAGACATCAATATATCATTTTATTCAGCTTTCCATGACCTGTATGCCCATATAGTCGGCTTAGGAGGGTTGATCCTACTGACAGATACTCTTTAAGTCACTGCATTTATTTAGGACACAAACACAAGTATCTCTGTTTCTAATGAAAACTTTATTTTTGTCACAGGCCAGAAGTAAAGACGGCGTGCGCCGACACAAAGCCGATCCCGTAAGTAATAAGAGCGATCGTGGCTGCATTTACTCTAACGAGACCTTGGGCTTTAGATCGATGACGTCACATTGTGACATAAGCGCAGGACATTACACAGGATAATATCGCTGTATAGATCCTCATAGACTGATCACAATGATAATGTGAACTATCTGGGTCTCAATTAATTTGTTTGGATTTTTTTCAGACACAAACGTAAATGGTGGATGCCAAAATTTTTTAGGAGAACCAGCAGAACCCAGGTCAAAAACATGTAGGTACCTTAACCTCTCCCCACTAATGGACACATCCTTATGTCCTAATTGCTGTCTTCTAGATGCAAAAGTATTCAATCATTCATCCTGGCAGGAGATCAGTCCCATGCAAATGCTTGTGAAAGTGATATTTATACAATGAGCTAATAATCAGTAATGACATCTATCCATATATCTGTATCATGTAGAAATGTATAGGAAAGACATTATGTTTATTGTCTGTGTCCTTATGGGACCCGGACTTGTTCCCGATAATTATTTTATAAGGTATTTATTTGTGATCATTTCTTCTATATCTCCATCAGCAGAAGTGTCCGCAGCAAAAAAGTGCAACGTCCACCAAAGTAAGGAAAAGCTTCCCCCATTGTTATATGTGACATGTTGTGACACTGAGGCTCCTGATGTTAGGGGTAGATACACTTTGTGTCTTCCCTTTATATCTTTATACTAAATTGTATATTTTAATGGAAGAAGCCAACATATAAATGTCTATCCATACGTCCCATAGTGAGAGAAAAGCATTTCCCTTCTCAGTTCCTGACTTCTAAACTCACTAACCCTCTCGCCCTTTCTTCTCCATTCTAAACACTATTTACCAAATTTTTGTCTTCCTCTTAGGGTCCTCAGTCCATTTTTATGCTGCTTTGGGTTCACAATGGGAGATTAAAGAAAAAAAAGGTAAGTAAGTAATATTTTTAAATCATTTTTTATTGAATGATTTTAAGATTTACAAAATCTATTCCGCATCATAAGTTTTTAATAATTATCATACAAACAGTCAGGTGGTGAAAATTGATTTTTATTCTTATAAAAAAAATAGGCAATTATACGCTGATGAAGGCGGGTAGGGGGTGTATAGGAGGGCAGGTAGGAGGATGACGTCACAGTCACATTGCGATAGTCAGTATCAGGAGTGATCTAACTTCGTTTCTTGAGCTCCACCTCTAGGAGTCCTGCCAGCTGCTGTAATAATATTTCTCCTGTTTCATCATTCTATCGTTGAGCCGAGTTTTCCCTTCTGGCCGATACAGTGCCGAACTACCGGTGGTGCGCATGTGCGGGATAGGAGGACAGGCTGCATCCCCAGCTGTATCTAGAGCAGCGGGCATTGTGGTCGTGTGATCAAAACTCTATTCCACGTAAGACTCCGGTCACATTGTCTGATGTCACACGCTGTCCTGGAAAGAAAGGAGCAGTTAGTGGATGATTTCCGCACTTGCTGATCAACGATGAGACATATATCCCATATTGTCAAATGGATAGAGATTTATATAATGTGCCATGGAATAAATGGCGCTATAAAAATAAATAATAATAATTCTACGAGTTTCAAAGTACAAAAGACTTCTTCATTAGGAAAGGCCACAAGTATAGCAAATGCAGCAAAAATAGTATGCAGCTTTCAAATATGAGTGCCAAAAGAACCGCGTGATAAATTAAAAAAAAAATAAATAATCATATGATAAATTTAAAAAAAAGAACCATGTGATGATAAATGTAAAAAAAAGGAACATGTGATAGATGTAAAAAAAAAAAAGGAACGTGTGATAAATGTCAAAGTTGGGTTAGGCACCACCTGGGATGGCACATGACATACATGTGGTGTGCTAAGATAAAAGGAATAAACGAAAATGATTATTACAATATAACTTGTATAAATCTCTGTTCACATTATAGGACGATTGTTTAAGAAGACAAGAAGAAAAAAGGGGAAAAGAAAAAAGTGTTGAACGGAAAAAAAAAAGAAAAAAGTGTATAATCAGGAGAGAACTATATAAAAAATGTGTATATATGTATGAAAGTTTATTTGAAATAAAAATTAAATAAAAAGATTCTGGAGTAAAACAAGTGTATTATTTTATATATGGTGACATAAAATCACGGAAAAAAAAGGGGGAGAGGAAATATTCAGAACTAATGGAGTGAGGGAAAAAATTAATTCTAAGACAAGAAAAAGCTTGTACACTGCGGTTAGAGAAGAAATATAATGTTTGTACAATCTCTTTATGAGTATCGACCAAATAGTTTACTATAAAAATAACAAACGGTATAGAGAATTAGAACTTGGATGCAAGGGGAATCCACATAGATAAAACCAGGGGCGTATCTAGGGGGGGCAGCCAGGGCAGTTGCCCCGGGCGCAGCCGGCAGGGAGTGCAGTCCGGGCCGCAATGCAGCGGTCCGCAGTGTCCTCCCTGGCGGCTGCGTTCTGCCGCCCCCCCTGGCCTGAGAGTCGGCGGTTCTCTGTGTCAGCTATCAAGCTGACAGCTGGCGCAGAGAAGGTGCGCGTGCCGGCTCCCAGGGAGCAATTGTATTGGCGTCTGTATAGACGCCAGTACAATTGCAGCTCTGACCGCCGGGCCAGAGCGACGTCAGCAGCGTGACATGTTATGTGATCACGCTGCTGATGTCACTCCCCGGCGCCCAGAGTGCTCAGTGAACGCTCAGCGCTGGTGGTAAGTGTGCTCCAATGTGGAGCTGAAGAAACCAGAGAAGATGGGGGGGGGGTGTTAATGTGTGGCGATGGGGTTAATGTGTAGTGGGGTTAATGAGTGGGGATGGGGTTAATGCGTGGGGGGGTTAAAGAGTGGGGATGGGGTTAATGGATGGGGGTTAATGTGTGGGGATGGGGGTTAATGAGTGGGGGGGTTAATGAATGGGGATGGGGGTTACTGTGTGGGGGGGTTAAAGAGTGGGGATGGGGGTTACTGTGTGGGGGGGTTAAAGAGTGGGGATAGGGTTAATGGATGGGGGTTAATGTGTGGGGATGGGGGTTAAAGAGTGGGCATGGGGTTAATGGATGGGGGTTAATGAGTGGAGATGAGGTTAATGGATGGGGGTTAATGTGTGGGGATGGGGATTAATGTGTGGGGGGTTAATGTGGGGGGGTTAATGAGTGGGGATGGGAGTTACTGTGTGGGGGGGTTAAAGAGTGGGGATGGGGTTAATGTGGAGGGGTCAATGAGTGGGGATGGGGGTTACTGTGTGGGGGGGTTAAAGAGTGGGGATGGGGTTAATGGATGGGGGTTAATGTGTGGGGATGGGGTTAATGGATAGGGGTTAATGAGTGGAGATGAGGTTAATGGATGGGGGATAATGTGTGGGGATGGGGATTAATGTGTGGGGGGTTAAAGAGTGGGGATGGGGGTTAATGTGGGGGGTTAATGAGTGGGGATGGGGGTTACTGTGTGGGGGGGTTAAATAGTGGGGATGGGGGTTAATGTGGGGATGGGGGTTAATGTGGGGATGGGGGTTAATGTGTGGGGGGTTAATGAGTGGGATGGAATTAATGTCTGGGGGTTAATGAGTGGGGATGGGGGTTAATGTGTGGGGGATTTGGAGTGGGGGTACATAATGTGTGAGGGGGATTTGGGAGTGGGGATGGGGGTTATTTAATGTGGGGGATTTGGAGTGGGGATGGGGGTTAATGAGTGGGGATGGGGTTAATGTGTGGGGGATTTGGAGTGGGGGGTACATAATGTGTGGGGGGGATTTGGGAGTGGGGATGGGGAGTTATTTAATGTGTGTGAGGGATTTGGAGTGTGGATGGGGGGTTACTTAATGTGTGTGGAGAGATTTGAGGACACAGAGTATGTATGAGGAAACAGTATGGGGGTTGGGTGCAGACAGTATGGGGAGCGAACGGGTTAATGTATGTGGGCACAGTATAGGGAGTCAGGGGTATGTGTGAGCAGACAGTATAGAGAGTGAGGGGGTAAATATATGATGAGACAGTATGGTGAACAGAGGGATGTTAGAGGAGGGAGGGGAATAGTGTGAGGTGACAGTATATTGCAGACATTTGTATTTAGGGGCATTATAATGACACTTCTATCTTTAAGGGCATCGTGTGGAGATTTGCTGCAGAAGACCGGAGAAGATGAAAGTCTGCAGAGACGAGATGTGGGTGAGAAAACTCATCATGGGGTCTGGACAAGAAGAAGAAAAGGAGAATGACTCCAGAGACGTCATCTATAAGGTACCTGGTTGTAAATGTTGTTTGTGATACTGACTAATTGTCATGTTTTATTTGTTAGGAACATTAAAGGGGTTCTCCAGGTTTGCGCTGAGTCTGCAGTCATTCTATGTGACTGCAGACTTCTGAATTCTCACAGTGCTCACTGAACGCTGTTAGGATTCTCTTATGCCAGTAATTTACATACATGCGGTCACATGCTGACTAGATGTGTGTGGCCTCACTCAATGAAAATAAACAGAGCGAGGCCGGGCACGTCTAGTCGGAATGTGGCCAGAAATATATAAATCACATACTTGTGCTGACATGACTGTACATCGGCAAGGGAGAATCCTAAAAGTGTGCAGTGCATTCGCTGTGAGAATTCAGAAGCTGCAATGTCAGGATTCAGCTCTGCATGTTCCAGTACTCATCACATGGACACTTCACTCATATGCAATTTTCATACTTGACAACGAGCTTCTCTTCCTGCTTCTCTCAGTTTTTTACTGAACATTGAGAGCATTAGGGAGAGCAGCTCGTGGGTACATGGCTAAGAGTGCAAGTCGCATATGTACTTGGGGGGGGGGGGCGCCGAACCAAATTCTTGCCCCGGGTGCCAGGAAGCCTAGATACTAGAGTTGAGCGATACCGTCCGATACTTCAAAGTATCGTATCGGATGGTATCGGCCGATCTTTAAAAAAAGTATCGGTATCGCCGATTCCGATACCGGAAGTCCCATTCAAGTCTATGGGACTTCCGGTATCGGAATAAGAAAAACCCTTTCCTGCCCTTGTACAGCCTCTCTGGGGTCTGTACGGGCCTTTCGGGGGGCTGTGCCGGCCTGCCAGGGGGTCTGTGCAGGCTCCGGTGGTCTGTGCCGGCCTGCCGGTGGTCTGTGCAGGCTCCGGGGGGCTGTGCCGGCCTGCCGGGGGGCTGTGCCGGCCTGCCGGGGGGCTGTGCCGGCTCCGGGGGGCTGTGCCGGCCTGCCGGGGGGCTGTGCCGGCCTGCCGGGGGGCTGTGCAGGCTCCGGGGGTCTGTGCAGGCATCGTCCGATGGGACTACAAGTCCCATCGGGCGATGCCTGCTACCATGACAGTGATTGACACATTAGCCAATGATGGGACAGTAGTAGTCCCATCATCCGGCTAATGTGTTGAATGTAAAAAAAAAAATAAAAAAATTACATGCTACATACATGCTACATACATACTACATACATGCTACATACATACTACATTCATACTACATACTACATACATGCTACATTCATACTACATATATACTACATGCATGCTACATACATACTACATGCTACATACATACCACATACATACTACATACATACTACATGCTACATACATACTACATGCTACATACATACTACATATATACTACATGCATGCTACATACATACTACATGCTACATGCATGCTACATACATACTACATACATACTACATGCTACATACATACCACATATATACTACATACATGCTACATATATACTACATGCATGCTACATACATACTACATGCTACATGCATGCTACATACATACTACATACATACTACATGCTACATACATACCACATACATACTACATACATGCTACATACATACTACATGCTACATACATACTACATATATACTACATGCATGCTACATACATACTACATGCTACATGCATGCTACATACATACTACATACATACTACATGCTACATACATACCACATACATACTACATACATGCTACATACATACTACATGCTACATACATACTACATATATACTACATGCATGCTACATACATACTACATGCTACATGCATGCTACATACATACTACATACATACTACATGCTACATACATACCACATATATACTACATACATACAATACATTCATACAATACATACATAGACATACAGTACATATAACATAGAGTAACATACTTACCAATACTTGTCACATTGTTCCCCGAAGCCATTGTCGTCTACGGAATAAATATTAACATAACAAACCACAAAAATACTCACCCACGATCCGAAGCAGTCCACGAGTGTGTCCCACGACGATCTTGGGTAGAGAACTGCAGCATCAGATGATGCTGCCGTTCTCTACGGGCTGCAGGAATCCAATGACGGAAGGTAGGTATCCTTCCGCACTGTATTCCTCCGCCACTTAAAAAAAAAAAGTCCCTAGTCTCACTTTATGCCATTGCTGTGTGGGAAATTCCCACACAGCAATGGCATAAAGTGAGACTAGGGACTTTTTTTTTTTAAGTGGCGGAGGAATACAGTGCGGAAGGATACCTACCTTCCGTCATTGGATTCCTGCAGCCCGTAGAGAACGGCAGCATCATCTGATGCTGCAGTTCTCTACCCAAGATCGTCGTGGGACACACTCGTGGACTGCTTCGGATCGTGGGTGAGTATTTTTGTGGTTTGTTATGTTAATATTTATTCCGTAGACGACAATGGCTTCGGGGAACAATGTGACAAGTATTGGTAAGTATGTTACTCTATGTTATATGTACTGTATGTCTATGTATGTATTGTATGAATGTATTGTATGTATGTAGTATATATGTGGTATGTATGTAGCATGTAGTATGTATGTAGTATGTATGTAGCATGCATGTAGCATGTAGTATGTATGTAGCATGCATGTAGTATATATGTAGTATGTATGTAGCATGTAGTATGTATGTAGCATGTAGTATGTATGTAGTATGTATGTAGTATGTATGTGGTATGTATGTAGCATGTAGTATGTATGTAGCATGCATGTAGTATATATGTAGTATGTATGTAGCATGCAGTATATATGTAGTATGTATGTAGTATATATGTGGTATGTATGTAGCATGTAGTATGTATGTAGCATGCATGTAGTATATATGTAGTATGTATGTGGTATGTATGTAGCATGTAGTATGTATGTAGCATGCATGTAGTATATATGTAGTATGTATGTAGTATGTATGTAGTATGTATGTAGCATGCAGTATGTATGTAGTATGTATGTAGTATATATGTAGTATGTATGTAGCATGCATGTAGTATGTATGTAGCATGTATGTAGTATGTATGTAGTATGTATGTAGCATGTAGTATGTATGTAGCATGCATGTAGTATGTATGTAGTATTTTTTTTTTTTTTTTTTTTTTAACATTTAACACATTAGCCGGATGATGGGACTACTACTGTCCCATCATTGGCTAATGTGTCAATCACTGTCATGGTAGCAGGCATCGCCCGATGGGACTTGTAGTCCCATCGGACGATGCTTGCACAGACCCCCGGACATCAGCACAGCCCCCCGGCAGGCCGGCACAGCCCCCCGGCAGGCCGGTACAGACCCCCACAGGGTGCACAGACCACCGGCAGGCCGGCACAGCCCCCCGGCAGGCCGGTACAGACCCCGGGCAGTCCACACAGCCCCCCGGCAGGCCGGCACAGCCCCCCGGCAGGCCGGCAGAGACCCCCGGAAGGCCCGAAATGACGGCGCATCATGATGCGCACACACCGCGCATCATGATGACGTCAGGCCGTCAATCAACTGAACTTCCGATTCCGATGCCGAATTCCGATATTGAAAAAATATCGGAAGTCGGTATCGGAATTCCGATACAGCAAGTATCGGCCGATACCCGATACTTGCGGTATCGGAATGCTCAACACTACTAGATACGCCTCTGTGTGGTTCATATGGGAGGGTCCCCGCAGGAATTAGATTGTTTGATGGTAAGACTTAATCAGAATGACTTGAACATTAAGTTAACTTATAAAGTTTGTAGGGAGTTGGATTTTTTGGATGTTAAAATTAAGACGTCATTGAAAGGTGGAATAATGACAGATGTATATAGAAAACCCACAGCAACTAACACCTTGCTGCATGCAACATCTTCCCATCCTATATCTACAATTAGGGGGATACCGATGGGTCAGTTTTTAAGAGTCAAACGTATTTGTTCGGATGAGCAATCCTTTGAACAGTGAAAAATCTTGAGAAAAAGATTTCATGATAGGGGCTATAGTAAAAAGATGATTTCCCAGGGATATCATCGTGCTAAATATACCTCTAGAAATGAGAATTGTTGTACAGAAATACTTCTAAAAAGATACGGACAATCAAGTTCGTTTAATTTCCACATATAATAGCCAGTGGTCTGAGTTCAAGGATATCATCCAAAAACACTGGCCTATCCTGTTATCCGACCCTATATTGAGTAAATGTTTACCAGCTTCACCCTTGATTACGGCAAGAAGATCTAAAAACCTCAAAGATCTTCTGGTACAAATGATCTGTGGTTCAAATGGGATCAAGGGGAGGTGATTTGGGTAAAAATTTAGCAAAACTTGAATGTAAATGGATATACAGGCTGGGGACTTTACTTTAGTCCCTCATGGGTTAAATTAAAATTTTGGCTTCAGTGCATTTTGATAGTGGTTTTTGTCTTTTTAGGGGTTTGGGAGTGTTATTTGGGTTATTTTTAATCATTTATTCATTTTATTTTAGAAAATACGGAAAATCTGTTGTAATAAGAGTATTAAGTCTGGACACCATGAAGAATTTTATGATGAATATGCACAAAATGATCTCCATCTCTATCAATCTTTCAAGTGGATCTATATATTATATTATATGCACTTTTGTATTTTTGTAATATTTAATATATGTATTTGGTATGTATGTGCACTGTCACTTTTATATTGATATTTATTCATAATATTTTTTGCACTGTCACTTCCTCATTGATTGTTTAATTATTGTTTATATTGAATATTTGTATATTGTCACTATATGAAAAATAATTAGCTATTTGTTTATGATCATTGGTATGTGATTTTGGTTTATATTTGTCTGTAAACAAAAAGATTAATTATGCTGCACATTGTCACTTTAATATTATATATTATATATATATATTTTATGCACTGGTAGATTCCTTGTTAAATTGGTATGCATATTACTTTTATTTAATTTTCTGCCTTCTATGTGCGCGCTATAGAGTTCTGACTGCTCCTAGTCTTGAAATCCTCCGGTAACATGGAGATGACTTGACACCCACGGACCTGTTACCTAGGCAGCCTGGCTGTTTGAGCTTCACTAACCGGAGATGACGAGACATTTTGAAAGGTAGCGGCTGAATGACATGGCGCACCGCTACTTAGAAAGGCGGTTAGATCATAATAAGCTTTTAAGTAAGTCCCTCTCATTGGTGGAAGGATTATTTAAATACCCGCTCTCCCTCTTCCCCGTTACGCTACCTGAAGAAGAGGACGAAACGTGCGTCGGGGTGAGGGACGCGGCTTTCATTTCACACGGTTTCAGTGGGCTAGGTGAGATATTCTTATAGTTATAATTTTACTTGCAGCTTAGGTACTAATCTTGGTGGATAGTTACTTGCATTTGGGCAGTTTTTTCTATGGCTAAAAGCCAGAATTAGTGCATTTGTTTCTTTCCCAAGCGCTGGTATAAGCTATGGCTGATGCTGGGCTTTTATAATTGCAGCTTTGTCCGAGCGCATTTAATGAGAGGGAACTTTGCCCAGTATTGTTCATATAATTTTGGTTAGCTGCTATAGTATAATTGTCTCTACCTTTTGCCCATATTTATGTGTTTAAAGGGGTGATTAGCCTTGCATGTCCCACAATAGAGGTTGCTATTTTTATTATTTATTTTCAATTGTTATTTTTTAATTTGTATGCAATAAAAACTATTTTATTTTACTTGTTTGGTAATTGTTCTTTCTCTGTTCACCCTTTTATCATGGTGTAATGGACGGGTTTATTATTCTCTCTGTGTCTGTCTGAAGATATTCTAAAATGAACCCAACTCTTTAAAGGGTTATTCTTTAGAAGTTAGATCCTCTCAAAAGGACAGGTGGTAACTTACTTATTGTTTAGGGGTCTGAGTGCTGGCACCCCAAGAACAGTGGTCTGCAGATCCAGGTCTGAATAGAATTGTCGTCGATCTTGCGCACCACCGTTGCATTCATCCTCAATGGCTAGGTAATAACTTCTAAAGATGGGAATATCCCTTTAACTAAACTTGCTTGATCCGAGTATTGACCAAACTCACTTGGCTTAACAGGTCCATTGCTAATTTTTTTCTTTTTAGGAAAATATAATTTAAATATATCTTAATATATGCATATCATCATTTGACTGATAAATGCAAAATATCCATTGATATGATTTTCCCATAATCATAGACATAAGTCCTCATCACTATGCACAACACTATACTGGCTTTTAATTTACTGAAAATGTAAGAACTTCTCTAGGGTTTTCAGAACTTTTTAATATAGACAAGGTTCCCGAATATGACCATTATTGAAAGCTGATGTTCATTATATGGTTCATTTAATGACATTTAATGTCTTTCATTGGAAAAGTTCATTATTAAGAAGTGTAGCACACAATGACAAATTAAACATTAAATTTCATTCAATTTTTTTTAAATAGTATCTGCTGAGAAATATTCAGCGCAATCAGGTCCCATTTATTTGGGTTCAATAAAATTATATTGCATTTTTAAGAACAAGTGAATACTATCGAATATTATATTTTTGTAATTAGTTGTAATATATAGCCTAATAAAGTCATCTAAAATTCTGTACTTAATGCTAAGTCTTCAAACTAGTGAAATGCAAATCCTAATGGGAGAATAACTCTTGTTTATTGTGTAATGGCATTGACTTAATTTTACATGTGGAAAGTCTTTTGGGAGATTCATTTCTCGATTTCGGAAAATAACATTGTACTGTCTATCCAGTCACTTTACTGCACAAACCTCATGCATTTTGGATTTAAGCTAATTATTTTTGATTCTTTTTGGAACAAATGTAAAAACTGCTAGAAAAAGATGCAAAATAATTGTTATTTTCTGATCCAGATGACTTACTAAATATTTATGTCTGGAATCTGTATCAAATAAGAATATGAGCAAGTTAGTAATTAACAGACCCTGTGATTAGAATATTAATATTGTATTTTATGTATAGAATAGATGGGTCACAGGAAGTGAATGTGGATGAGCAGAAAATGAAAATTAGCTGAATTGTTGGTAATAGTATGTAATATGCAAATATACAATTAATTGCTTTAGAGACAACCTGACCTTTATATATTTTTTTTCTACATGCAGTATATATGTAGCTACCGGTTACAGATAAAATGCTCATCTTTGAAAATACAGCCAAGAAAATTGTGGAAAGCACAACTTAATTAACACTTGTCATTAATAATGATTTCCCTATTGAAATAATATGTAATATGTTTGTAGGAATTAATTGCCTTTAAATAAGAACCTGTCAATTCTCTGGACACGTATGAATAAAAAGTGATTGAATCTGAAATCTGGTACCTTTTTCCTTAGAACTCTACACTGTGCTTATTCCTTCTAAAATTGTATGAGTTTGTTGATAGTTGGGCATTACCGTTACCTTTTTCAACCTGTCGATATACAGTATGTATGTGAATTATAACCACCTCTCCACTGATATCAATGGGTTCCTATTCTCAAGACTGAAGTAAGTTCCACAGAGATAGATCACATCTGCTATACATTTATGACATATCCCATGGATATACTTATCCCAACAGATAGTATATCTGTTGGTATCAGCATATTGTGCTGGTGCACATGTCACATGTATGCTGAACTCTCCTCCTTGAAATACCAGTCCACCCAGTGAGCTATCAATTTTTCTACTATTTTCCTGGTATCAATTATTAAATTTTGGTTGTTTACTTCTTATTTACTTATTTACAGCCAGAATTGTCCAATCAAATTCTGACCTGACGAAGACACGCCGCCGAAACGCGGGAAGTGGCACCATCGCTGACACTTAGGTAATAATGCTTCCTGAATTTGCAGCATTGAGTTATGTACTAATGTGTTGGTAACAACGTTTGGCTTTCCTTTGTATATAACATTTGCACTTTTGCACTTTAGCATATAGTTAGTAATCTAATGTGAATACTGGGATTATAATACTTTGTATATGTAATTGTATAATGTGTTTGCTGCCTTTACGTTAACTTCCTTAGTCAGCGGTGGTGCCACATATCTGGATCACCACTTTGAGATTTTGACTTCCCTGTTTTTTAGTCATTTTAAAATATGTTGTTGTATTGTATGTTCAATAAAAATCGTGTTCTTTGATAGTTTTGTGCGCTTGTCTTCTCTATATGCTTTCCAATGTTTTCTTGGCGCTGAGCTTTTTACGTACAGCGGTCCTAGTATTTTCCTATGTTATTTACTACTTACGAATTTAAATTATTTTCATAGGAAGCTAAGTTGTTGGGATTATTTTTGCTATGTCAACAGAAAATGTTGTGTATTGATTTGCCAGAAGCCATAGAATATCTTAGTTTGTGGAACATGATCATACATGACCATTTTGTGCTGTTGCAGTTAGTGATGGGCCAGCACTAAAATGCTTGGGTGCTCGTTGCTCTGGTCTAGCAATTTGGAATGCTCGGGTGCTCGACCCGAGCAAAGAGCCCAATGTAAGTCTATGGGAAACTCAAGCATTTTTCCGGCAGCCCCCGCTGGCGGTTTGCAGAGGGACTAGAAATTGTGGAAATCGATGGGAACAGTGCTTAAATGGCATAGGAACATCATGGGGAAGATCCCTGGAAACATTTCTGACTCCTAAGTCACTGCTGTGAACAATGTTGTCAGAGTGTGACGTCACTTTTACAGACTCACAATAAAACATATAAAAACGGAACCAAATGGATTTTCCTGGGAAAATTGTTAAGAAATATCCTTTCCCAATACCCCTTTTAAGAGATGTAGAGGAGGGCCTTATTAAAAAATGTTCCCATTATTAGGAAGTGGGTCTCCCATAGTATTTGACTATGCAGTGAATGCAAGAGCTGCCAAAAATTTGGAGGCACTCCAATGCCACCATTTGAAGAGACGTAGGGGAGGGCCTTATGAAAAAATGTTCCTATTATTAGGAAGTGGGTCTCCCATCGTGTTTGCCTATGCAGTGAGTGCAATGGTTGCCAAACATTTGGAGGCACTTCAATGCCCCATGGAAGAGACGTGGAGGAGGGCCTCATAAAAAATGTTTCCCATTAGAAAGGAATGGGTCTCCTATACTTGTAATGCCCATACACTAAGTGTATGGGGTGGCAAACATTTACCCCTGTGGGGTATACATGAACATACTGTATAACTAATTTTTTAGGGCATCGTAAACACTTTAAAAAAATTATGTGGGTGTTGCATCACGGACCACGATCACGCTGGTGATATGGTGGTGGAGGATGAGGAGAAGGAGGTGGACAACAGCAAATAGCCAAAATCAGGAAGCGTGTACCCATGTGTGGGTGTGAACAGATAGAATAGATCTCCCAAAAACAGAAACTGAATTTGAGTTTATGTTACCCTGCTATCATTCAGTGGTGTTGAGAAGCCTGGTCCAATTAAGCCCTTGCTCATTTTATAAGAGTCAGCCTGTCAGTATTTTCAGTTGACAGGCGGATGCGCTTATCAGTTATAATTCCACCAGCGGCACTAAAAACCCGCTCTGACAAAATGCTAGCGGCAGTGCTGGCCAGGACCTCCAAGGCATAGAGAGCCAATTCATGCCATGTGTTCAGCTTGGATACCCAATAATTATAAGGAACAGAGGAATCACGGAGGACATTGGTATGGTCGGCAAGGTACCCTCTCAGCATCTTCCCAAACTTTGCACTCCTTGTGAGAGTACCCCACACCTCATGGCCTGTGCGATGGGAGGGTCTGAGAAAACTATCCCAGAACTTTGACAGTGTTATCCAGCCTCTGCTAGATTTGAGTTGTGTCTCTCTCACCTGTACTCCTTTGTTGTCCAATGAACTGTGACCTCTGCAGCCAGCGTTTTCAGAAGAGAAACTTTTTTAATAATCCCGCAACAAGGGCCTTCTGTTACTGCCCAATTTTAGTAGACCGGTCTGTCTTGGGAATAAAAGATATGCAGTTCTCCTTGTAGCGTGGTTCTAGAAGTGTCACCAACCAGTAATGACTGTCACCCAAAATTTTGAAAATGTGAGGGTCACAGGAAAGGCAGCATAACATAAAATCAGCCATGCGTGCCAGACTGCTAACAGGCAAGACTTCCGTGACCTCACCAAGAGGATGACTGACCATGCGCTCCTCCTCGTCCCTGTCCTCAGGCCATCCACGCTGAACAGACAGTATGACAGTTGTGCAGGTAGTAGCATCTATAGCGCATGAAACTAGCTCCTGTTCTTCCTCCTCCTCTTCCTCATTGTCACCCAATCCACATTGGGATGAAATGAGGCTGGGCTGTGTGTAATCATCCTGTATGGTTCCTTGCTCCATCTGATCGTGCTCCGCCTGCAATGCATCTTCTTTGATTGTGAGCAGAGAGTGTTTCAGGACACAGAGAAGTGGGATGGTGATGCTAATTATGGAATTATCACTGCTCACCATCTTGTTGGAGTCCTCAAAGTTTTGGAGAATGGTACATACACGTATGTCTGACAAACAGACAAACATGTCCACTCGTGAGGTCTCATATGTGGAGTCTGAACTGAATACAGACGGCCTTGTTTATGCTGGTAGTCAACAACTGCTCTCTTCTGCTCACAAATCCTTCCCAACATCTGCAGTGTAGAGTTCCAGTGTGTGGGGACATCACACAACAGTAGTTGGTTAGCCGGAAGCAGCAAACGCTGCTGAAGCACAGCAAGGGCGGCGGAAGCTGTAGCTGACTTTCTAAAGTGGACACACAGGCGGTGTACTTTCACAAGCAGATCCGGCAGCTCATGGTAAGTTTTGAGAAACTGCTGAACCATGAGGTTAAGCACAGGTGCCAGGCATGGTACGTTTGTAAGCTCACCTCAGAGCCGCCACCAGGTTTCGGCCATTGTCACACATGACCATGCCTGGCTGTAGGTTCAGCGGTGTCAGCCACAGATCTGCCTGCTCTTTCAGATCTGTCCACAACTCTTCAGCATTGTGCGGTTTATCACCTATGCATATTAGCTTCAGCATAGCCAGTTGCTGCTTGGCTGAGGCTGTGCTGTAGTGCTTCCAGCTTGTGACTGATGTGGTCATTTTGGAGATGGAGGCTGAAGAGGAGGAGGAGGTTCAGGAGCTGTAGACTGTGGGGGCAACCCTGATTGACCTAGGGCACACAATCCTCGTCGTCAGGAGTACATGTTCCATCCCAAGGTCCAATTGGGTCCTGGCTTCCACTATGATAACCCAGTGTGCCATCAGTGAGATGCACCATCCCTACCCACAAACACTTGTTCACGTGTCTGTGGTTAGGCGGACTTTCCCATTAACTGCATTGTTGTAGGCATGGCTAATGTTATGGGACACATGCTTGTGTAATGCAGTCATGAAAAGTGGGAACTTAATAGTGTGGCCTGTGGGCGTTGGCTGCGCATTTGCGCTTGCGTTATGATGTCACCCGCAGACACTGTTCCTGGACCCTGGGGTTTGGCCCACAAAGTCAAGTGCTTTGCTGCCATGTGCCTGGTCATACTGGTGGTGGTCAGGCTGGTAGTTTTGCTACCCTTGCTGATGCTGGCCTGGCAGGTGGTGCAAATGGCCATTTTGAGGTTATTGGCAGAGTCTTTAAAAAAACAACCAGACTCGGGAAGACTTAACAGTTGGACTGGCAACTTCCGTCGTGTTGGTGTTACGGGGAACAATTGCCCGCCTTCTGTCTGTGGCCACCACACTGCTTCTTCCTGCCTGTTGGGGTGCTATGCCTCCTTCCCCCTATGTACTGCTGTCCTAGCTCCGCATGTCCTTCTGCCAGGTTGGGTCAGTTACTATATCATCCACCACCTTGTCTTCCATTTCTGCACCCTGGCTCCCCTCCTGACTTTCTGGCAATTGTGTTTCATCATCGTCCACCTCTTGTGACACTTTCCCACCATCGCCTTTGTGTGACCCTGGCTGCGCAAATATTTGGGCATCGCTATATGCGATCTCCTCTTGCCCCTCATCAATTGGACCAGGCAAGAGGCTCGAATCTATAAATGGGAAAGTGAACAGCTCTTCGGAGTGTCCAAGTGTGGGATCAGTTGTCTCCGGGCACTCGGCATGGTGGGAGGAAGGAGGATCAGGGTAAGAAATATGTAGTCCTGACTCACGGCTACTGAAACTTGACTGTGTGGAAGACAGGGTGGTGGTGGTGTTGGCAAAGTTACTGGAAGCATTATCTGCTATCCAACCAGCAACCCTTTGACACTGTTCTGGGTTCAATAGTGGTGTGCTGTGGTCCCCTATTAATTGGGACGGGAAGGTCAGGCGAGTAGATGTGGGTGTTTGTTGTGGCACAATTTCAGCTTGCCCATGGCCTATGCCTCTGCATGCATCATCACCATCATGCCCAGTCCCTCGTCCCTTGCCACATGCTTTGCCCATTTTAAATGGAGGACAATATTTTCCATGTTCACTACAAATGGCTGAGTTTGGAGCGAACTTATATGTGACCTGTGTGATGGAAAACCACAGTTTTTAATAGCTGGCCTGTAGGTAACTATTTTTCACAGCAAACTGGTGTCAATAACTTCGCCAACACACTGCAACAAAATTTAAATGGAGGCCAGAAATGGCAGAATTTTGAGCGCAATTATATGTGATCCGTGTGAAGGACAAATCACAATTTTACATAGATGGATTTTTAGTGCTGTAATATGGAAAGGATCTGGCTGTATTCTGCAGTGCCAACAAGCAAATGGAACAGAGAAACGGTGTTCTCTGGATTGTTTTTAAGCAAATAATCAGGATGAAGATCCAAAAAAAATTATTCCTTGACCCTTATGCCTGGGGCTATGTCTAGAAATATCTGCAAAAGCAGCAGCAGTAGACAGAACTGGAATGACCCTCTTGCTATATGCACTGCAGTCTGCCACTACACTATCTGTCTGCCTAGCACTGATATCTATCAATTGGATAAGTCATCAGAAGGACTGTTAGTTGAGATGGATATGTGTAGAATATATTGTGGTATACCTACACTAACTAAGAAACAAGCAAATCTCTCCCTAGCTCAGCAGCAACTCTCCCTACACTGCCTGATTCTGGAGTAGACTGTAACGAGCATGGCGGTGACAATTCGGATATAGACCTAATGACGCTGTGCGGCCAGCCAATCACTGTAATGCCACAACCAACATGGCTGCGGCATTACAGTGTGTGACAGACAATCCCTGCATGTTCATTGGCTGTCTAAAGGGTGCCAAACATGCAGGGAGAGGACCCTAGCTCCCACCGAGCAACCACGGAAATACTCGGCAAGCTCCGAGCATCTCGAGCAGTGAGATGCTTGGGCGAGTACCGAGTAGTGGCGAGCATGCTCGCTCATCACTAGTTGCCATACATCACATTGAAGAATAATTTTTTGATCTAACTAGGTATGTTAATTTGCAGAACAATAGGTACTGGAGCATAAAAATTCACATGAGCTGCACCAACAAACTCTTCATGATCAAAAATCAGTATTTGAATAACGCTAATGGGTGCATGGATTGTGGGGCCAATATATTACATCTAGCAATTCTCTCATTTAACTGATTATAAACATGAGTGTTATTTCTTTCTGTACGTATGTCCCCCTTCACATATCAGTGTTTCCAGTATGTATGGTGACAATTTTCACATGTACCAGGGACACTTACGCACACAGACCCATTAAAATCTTTGGGTTTGCACACATGCCCGTGTGTTCACATGGACCATGTGTCCGTGTGATCCTTTTCTTTTCTGGGAGCACGGCTGTCAATGCGTCCCACACACATACACACAGATGACATAAAGTGTTTCATCCGTGTGCCCGTCCATGTGACATGTCATGGAATAGAATGCACAATAGAAAAGACTGACGTGTAGGTGTTAGATGTGCAAAGATCGAGATAAATAGGGGTAGATAGATAGCAAGATAGATATTCATAAGAGATATAATTAGTGCCTTGCATGTGTTTTTTACTGTACTTGTATTATGATACTAGATAAATAATTGAAAAAAAAATATGTGGGGTTGCCCCTATGTTGATAACCAGCCAAGTTAAACCAGACAGCTGTATGTGAGGTCCATTGATATTGGCCCCTTCCCAGTCTTAAAATACCAGCCCGTAGCCTCCCAGAATTAGATCATCACATTAGATGCGCCATTTCTGGCACTTTGCCTTGCTCGTCCCGATTGCCCTGGTGTGTTGGCAATCAGGGTAATATTTTTGGGGGTTTGAAGTCAGCTGTTGTAGTGCTAAGATGTTAATGGCCATCAGGAACCCATATTGGTAGCCTGTCTTTAAAGAACCTTTAAGATATTAGACAGTAACAGTTTAGCTCTTATTATCCTTGTATTTTCTGTAATTTTCCCAACACCTGAACTGCATAGCTCTTTTATCAATGTTTAGTGGGAATGCATATGTTTACAGTATCTTTATTGGAAAAGCGTATGTTTATAGTATCATCTAATCACTGCATAATTTTGCTATTAATGTTTAGTGAGAAATGTCGTGTTTATAGTATGGTAAAACATTTGGCACCAGGAGAGCTTTTTGGCATGATCCATCTGGTGATGTTTTTGTCCAAGGTTGATTGACATCTGGGGAGTTGGCCACTCAGCCAGAGGGATGCTATGTCGGACAAATAGAATTTGTTATGGCTTGTGTAATTGTGACGCTGAGTCGTTTCTTCTTTGAATGAGTGGACCCTCTGGACCGTGGCACCCACCCACCTAGGGCGAGCTAACCTAGTGAGAACCACCCCCTATACAGGGAGTGTCAGGGGCAAGACCAAGGGGGTGAGCCACCACGACAGCTGGACCAGACGGCCGGCTCAGGGAAACAAGACAAGGTGAGACGAGACGTTAGTTCAAAGAAACTTCAATTAAAGAAGGCTTCAGGGATAGCATCAGGTACAAACATAACCAGAACAGGGACAACATAACAAAGTGCGTGCAAGGGCACGCCAAAGTCCAAGCATGGTACGTGCAGATGTTAGGCGGAGGCATGATGACATCAGACTCCGGACAGCAAGCGAAGATCAACCGGGACATCAGGTTCTGAAGCTCTGTAGGCAGTCATCAGGATCCGGACATCCGAAAGTCAGCCAGGGTTCCATGTAAGGAAACAAGACAGGGTTAACGACATGATGCGTGTCAACGGACACGCCAGGTTCAGGTTCACAGGACGGAGGCCTGCGCATGCCAAGGGGCATGCCAGGGATGGGTACAAGGACGGAGACCTGCGAATGCGAGGGCACGCCAGGGACGGGTTCAATGGCATCAGAATCCGGGGTGCTGGCATCGACCGACAGGGTCCAGGAAGCAGGCTACGGACATCAGCTCCGGACATCAGGCCGCAGTCATCTAGGTCCGGACCTCTGGCAGCGGTCGGCAGGTTACGTAATCCGGCAGGCAAACTAGGGTTCAGAGCAGAGCAAAGAGAGCAAAAGACTTTGTGCAAGAGTAGCACGAAAAGGCACAGTGCGAGAACCAGCGTGCAAGCAAGGGAGCACAGACACCACAGCTGGGGGCACCGGCAGGTGGTACTGATGATGGCATAAGCAGGTAGGCATGACCAGAGGCGGCACCGCTGCGGCCACGGAAGTCCTGTTAACCTGTGGACTAAAGGGGACGTCCGTGATGCCACAGTGTGGATCCCAGGAATTTCTCTGTCTTTGCTCTTGCGCTTCTCACAGCTGATGTTCCCCGACAGATGATGTTCTATTCCTGGTGAAGTTTTTCCTGTGTAGTGTGCAATGTATGTACTTTACATTTGTGATTTATATTATGCAAAAGTGTTTGCATTATCACACTATTTCCTATTTTTACCTTCTTTACATCTGTATCCGACCCCTTTAAGTACTTGACAAAACAGCTATGTATTGTGAGCTGGCATCAAGTCCAGGGGTTAGCAATGGAGAGGCATCTATAAGACACCCCTATTACTAACCAAGTAAGTTAAAAGAAAAAAACACAATAGTTTATTTAAAAAATAAAACTCCCCGACTCCTTGGTTCACCAATTTATTAATAATAATAAAAAGCCATGCTGGTTAGAAATAGTCCAAGTATTCCAAGGTAGTCCACATATCGCTACTGAAAGACATGAAAAGAGAGAATTAAATAAAGACAAGAGACAGTTCCTCATTCACCTTTGAAGCCTCGTTCTGAGAACGTCACTTCGTTGGTTACAGGCTGTCCTCTCTGTGACCCGGCGAGAGCGGTGATGTCAGTAACATTACTGATGTCATCACCGCTATCGCCAGGTCTCGCAGAGCACAGCCTGACTAGGAGTGACCTATGAAACAACATTCTCAGAACAAGGCTCCACAGTTTTTACTACAGAATTGGTGGATGTTGTGGGATCGCCATGGACTACGTTGTGGGATCGCCATAGACTACGTCGGGGCAGCGTGATTTTTATGAATCTATTAAATTGGTGACCGAGGGACTGTCTCTTGTTTTTATTTATTTAATTCTCTCTTTTTATGCCTTTCAGGTTGTCATTTGGATTTTTTTTTTCTGCAGGCCGCTCTGTATATTTTTGATCATGACATTCATGCCTGGGAATTTATGTCTGAATCTGAATTCAGACTGTACACTGAGCTCATGCAGCTGAGTCAATGTGGTCAGATACAGACAGAATAGTAGCTAATGAAAAAGAAGTATGAGGACATTGCTGTTGTGAGCTAGAGTTCAATTTTTCACTGGGACTCTTGCCAGGTTTAGTGAACTGTGCTAAACCTTGCTGCATTTTATTGCCCATCTAAATGAAAGAAAAACTGCAAGTTCATCCTCTCATATTCTGACCTCTATAAGAAATGACTTTTTCCACCCCTCTTGGCAACGTGCACTTAGATCCTCTATATTATATGGAAAGGATAGCGAGGGCAGTGTAATACATATTTTAAGCGCATTTAGCTCATGTGAATATGCTAACAAGGATTTGGGTGAAGGAAAGTATTTTATACACTGGAAAGGTGAATGTCAAAGCACAGGTAAACAAAAGTTTAGACATTGTGCACCTTTCTTTTTAAACCTAACTTTATGAAATCAGTCTTTGCGATTACTCAAAATCAAACACATCCTAAGGCTGTGTGCACACGATGCAGATTTGCAGCGGATCCGCAGCGGATTTTACCGCGCAGAAACGTTGCATATCCGCATTGTGATGTACAGTAGCCTTAAAATCAATGAAAAAAAAAACACTGTGCAGACGCTGCGGATTTTTCCGCGCGGTTTTCCTGCAGTACAAAATCAGCAGCATGTTACTTCTTTTGTGCGGTTTTCCATCTCCCCTGCCACCAAATCCGCAGGGGGAAAACCGCAGTGGAAAACCGCACAAAAACTGCAGGAAAAATGGAAGAAATCCGCAGGAAAAATGCAGGTAATTTCACCTGCGGATTTCTTCCATTCTGCGCGGAAAAATCTGCAGGGCTAAAAAATCCGTCTGCACTCAGCCTAAAAGTTGGAGAAGGAAACTTCTGTCTTATAAGCAAGTAGGGAGCATATAAAAGCCATGTGTTCCATATATAACAAGCCTTAGTGATGCAAAATAGAAAACTCTTCTGTTATGTTTTTCCTTGGCACTCTCCTTTTCCTTGCCTGCCACATCTTGAGCCACTAGTAGTCCTTGGTTGTGGCAGTGGAGACACACACACACACACACACAGCTGCCCTGTGCACACAGATTAAAGGGAGCTTTGCTGGCTGTGCTCAGGCCTATGCTTTGCTTAAAAGAGATGTCTGTCCTTAGGGTACAAGTCTGCAGTCACTCTATGTGACTGCAGATTTGTAAAATCTCACATCGCACATACTGTGAGGATTCTCCGGTGCTGAAGTCGGGAGCAGTGGGTGTGACTGCAAGTACACAATTAGCATACATGCAATTACATTCCAATTAGATGGGTGCTAGTTGAAATGAGGCTGGAAGTATGCAAATCGCATACCTTTGGTCACCCACTCCAATGGACCGAGAATCTTTACGATGCACAGTATGTGCAATGTGAGGATTTACAAATCTTCAGACACATAGAATGACTGCAGACTTGTAGCCTAAGGCCATACTACCTCTTTAAACAGCTAATAGAAAAGTCTCTTCCCATAAGGAGCTGCTGGTATTAGGATATGACTGAACTCCTGAAAGATACTGAGAATGGGAAGTATTGAGCAGGTAACAATTTTCTCTTGTTATTAATTAATTGACCTAATGAGTGAGCAAGGATAAATTAATAAAAGTGGTTAGCAATGTTGATTTGCAGCGCTGGGGACCTGGGTTCAAAACCTACCAAGGACAACATCTACAAGAATTGTAATATTCTTCCCATGTTGGTGTGGGTTTCCTTTGAGTTGAGATTGGGTTGTCTGAGTAGTGGACAACCTCACTTAAAGAAATCTGTCATCAGGTTTTTGCTAACTCCTTTGAGAGTATCATCATGTACGAAAAGAGACCCTGATTCCAAACATGTATCACTTAGTTTACTGGATGTAGAAGTTATGACACAATCAGAGTTCTTAGATACAACAAATGGCAGAGCTCAGGAAGCTGCCCTGCCCAGAGTACAGCGTTCTGTGCACATTGTTTATTGACAGTAAACGGCTAATCAGAGTAGGGGGTGTGGTTGATCTAACA
The DNA here is from genome assembly GCF_039654945.1 of Dendrobates tinctorius. NCBI lineage: Eukaryota > Metazoa > Chordata > Amphibia > Anura > Dendrobatidae > Dendrobates > Dendrobates tinctorius. The sequence continues at coordinate 33,825,291 of NW_027361738.1, forward strand.
TGCACTTGAGACCTAGTCCAAGCAGTGATAATTTCCTGGTGATAAAACCTTCATTGTAAGTAAACAATAACATACAGCCTAGTGTGCAAATCTCCTGCTGTCTTCAGATTGCATAGCGAAAACCTGCTGACAGATTCCCTTTAAGGTTATCTGTTGTGTGATGATCAATAGCTGCACTGTCTGCAATATCCCCATTCTGCAATATCTTCATTTTTTTATTATAGCTATTAAATTGACCTTTAAAAGTATCTTATTATCTATGAGATTGAGTTTGCATAACAAAAATTTGATCCAAAAGTTAACATTTGTGGTTCCTCTGTTCTGGGTCTTTCCATTCACTCAGAGGTGAAAAACACCCAGGGGGCAGTAAGAAAATGGCTTGATCTGATCTGGAATCTGTATACAACTCCTGGCAAAATTATGGAATCACCGGCCTTGGAAGGATGTTCATTCAGTTGTTTAATTTTGTAGAAAAAAAGCAGATCACAGACATGGCACAAAACTAAAGTCAATTCAAATGGCAACTTTCTGGCTTTAAGAAACAATAAAAGAAATCAAGAACAAACAATGTGGTAGTCAGTAACGGTTACTTTTTTAGACCAAGCAGAGGGGAAAAATTATGGAATCACTCAATTCTGAGGGAAAAAATTATGGAATCATGAAAAACAAACAAAAAAACACTCCAACACATCACTATTATTTTGTTGCACCACCTCTGGCTTTTATAACAACTTGCAGTCTCTGAAGCATGGTCTTAATGAGTGTCAAACAGTACTCTTCATCAATCTGGCTCCACCTTTCTCTCATTGCTGTTGCCAGATCAGCTTTGCAGGTTGGAGCCTTGTCATGGACCATTTTCTTCAACTTCCACCAAAGATTTTCAATTGGATTGAGATCTGGACTATTTGCAGGCCATGACATTGACTTTATGTGTCTTTTTTTTCAAGGAATGTTTTCTCAGTTTTTGCTTTATGGCAGGATGCATTATCATCTTGAAAAATGATTTCATCATCCCCAAACATCCTTTCAATTGATGGGATAAGAAAAGTGTCCAATATATCAACATAAACTTGTGCATTTATTGAAGATACTGTATAATGACAGCCATCTCCCCAGTGCCTTTACCTGACATGCAGCCCCATAACATCAATGACTGTGGAAATTTGTATGTTCTCTTCAGGCAGTCATCTTTATAAATCTCATTGGAACGGCACCAAACAAAAGTTCCAGCATCATCACCTTGCCCAATGCAGATTTGCGATTCATCACTGAATATGACTTTCATCCAGTCATCCACAGTCCAGGATTGCTTTTCCTTAGCCCATTGTAACCTTGTTTTTTTTTCTGTTTAGGTGTTAATGATGGCTTTTGTTTATCTTTTCTGTATGTAAATCACATTTCCTTTAGGCGATTTCTTACAGTTCAGTCACAGACGTTGACTCCAGTTTCCTCCCATTCGTTCCTCATTTGTTTTGTTGTGAATTTCCTGTTTTGGAGATATATTGATTTAAGTTTCTGGTATTGATGCTTTGATGTCTTCCTTGGTCTACCAGTATGTTTGCCTTTAACAACCTTCCTGTTATGAATGAGCCACCGTAGGAGGCAAAAACAGAAATACTAGCTAAGTCCAGAAAACCAGAGAAGTTGGCAGCTATCGGATTGCAGACCCCTGAACCTATCAACAACAACTAGCAGTAGCAGTGGGGGGTTCCTACGGTGCCCTAGACCCCTCGATCACAGCCGGAGAACTAAATAGCCTAAAGACAGAAAGGGAAATCTAAACTGCCCCAGAGCAGACCCCAAAGCAATAGGCAGCCCCCAACATATAATGACGGTGAAGCAAGATGAAAAAACACTCACACAGATAGAAAGATAGGCTGAGCAAATGATGGGGCCCAAGCTAACTAAATAGGACAGGATAGAGAAGCTGCTGTCTGCAATCCGCCAAAACCCTATCAAAACAAGAGCCAACAGACTGATAGGGAAAAAAGCCCTGAAGACACTAGGCTTCAAAAAGACTATATCAGTACTCAGGTATTTTCTGAAGACAGAGCAAAAAGGAATTCAGCTCACCCCAGCAGGGAATGGCAGAAATCCAGAAAAAACAAGGCAAAACAAAACCAAAACACAAATGCAAAAAGCAGAGCAGAAAACTTAGCTTTTGAGGAGCAGGAATCAGACTGGTCTCCTAGAATCAGGTCAGTTTGAGATCTAAATTAATTTAGTGGCTTGGTCTGAGGTCTTATTTATTTAGAGTCCTTGGCCTGAATTAACTTTGGCCTGAATCCAGGAGGACTTTTCTTCCAGCTTAAGAAATGTAGGTGTGGTCAGCTGGACTTGGTAGGGTCCTTCAAAGCGAGGATCCAGACTTTTCCTCAGGTGCTTTCGCGTCACCACCCAATCTCCAGGCTTAAGGTCATGCGAGCCTGATAAGGAGGACGGATCTGGAAGGGAACTGAAAACACGCGTATGAATTTGCTGCAATACCTGTTGTAATGCACCCACATAGGCCGTCATATTTGAATGAGAGGCCTGCATCTGCTGAGGAAAGTACAATCCTGTCTTGGGAGGGCTCCCAAACAATACCTCATATGGACATGCAATGGGAAGACACTCAGTCCATGGTTTACCTGTTTCTGCCATTGCTTTCTGAATTTTCAATTTCAGTGTACCATTTAACCTTTCCTATATAATTTTTATCAGTAGCCTTGTTTCCCCAGTTTCCATCATATTCCTTAAATTCAAACAAATTGATTGGTCGCTTAATTACAGGTTCCTGTTTTCTGGTAAGATTTATTTGGAACCATGGCTGCTTTGTCCAACCTGTAATAGGCAAGGCAGCAGAAGTTTGAATCTGCTGCTCAGCCAGATTGAGGGCCCGCATTTCCCAACTCTTTCCTCTGAACAGCTCCTCCTCTGTCAGTGGAGTTACAAAATATGGCATAGTTTTTGCAGCAATGGGGGCATGTGAACAAATCCAACAGTTGGATAAATTTCGGACCTGGGCAATATAGCTATGGTACTGGACAAATTTATTAGCCCACTGTTTTGACACGTCATTATCCCATGGTTCAAGTACATCATTTTCTTTTTTACATTGAATTGATAATATCACAGTGAGAAGTAAGAATGGATAGTACTTCCCAAATTCCATTCTTTTTAGTTCCTGTAAAATTTCTTGCAGTGAGATTCGTGAATCGAGGTGGATTTTCCTTCCAGCTTAACAGATGTAGGTGTGGTCAGCTGGACTTGGTAGGGTGCTTCAAAGCGAGGATCCAGACTTTTCCTCAGGTGCTTTCGCGTCACCACCCAATCTCCAGGCTTAAGGTCATGCGAGCCTGATAATTATGATGCAGCCTGGAATGATCTGGAAACATTATGCCGAATATCTGTTGGAGTGCCTTTGCTTGAGAAAATAAAGGCAGTCCCTGCAGATACTAACACAATTCATGAAGTTCCAGAGGATAAGAAAACTAGAGAATCAGGGCGACAGTTCATAGCAAGGTTACTCGTGGTAGCCAAGAAGCTAACAGAAGAGTTGACTTCAGGGTTACCCGAAGTATTTCAGGAACCAGATGAACCTATTGACAAATTCCATGCCAGGTGTGCAGCAGTGTTCACAGACCTTGACTATGATCTGAAAATTCCTAGGGAAGCTAGGTTTCTCAAAAACATATTCCTAACTGGATTGAGAGATGAACTGAGAGCTGAAGTGATGAAAGTAAGACCTGAATGTGTATTTGCCACATTTGAAAATTCTCTTCCCCTGTTTCGGGGAATAGAAGCCCAAGTTAATAATGTAAAGCAAAAAAACAGCAGAAACCAGTGCCTGTCATGGTAAATATACCTCCTGATGCCTTTAATAATGCTGTCAGAACTGTGGTACAAGCATCAGGCATACATAACAGAGCTGTGGGAGGAGACAGAAGAAGGAGAGATGGGGTAATAGACCCAGAGGAGTGCAGACAGAAAGGGCTTTGCTACGGATGTGGCCAGAGAGGGCACATCAAAAGGAATTGTCTCAAGAGTAGAACAACCAAACTAGAGCAGACTCATGTTTCACTGGTAGCAATTGACGAGGCAGGAAATTTGTCAGACTAGGAATTTGGCAGCCCCCAATGTGATTCTGTAATAGTGGTTCCCCCTCAGGATGGTCCAATGGCCACCACACAATTACAACTTCCCAATGGGAAGCAATTGAAATGTTCAATCGATACGGGAGCGAGCCGTACTATTATAAGAAAACAAGACATGCCACAACAATTCATGACAGGAAAAACGGTACAGGGATTAGGAGCAGGAGGAATAGTTCATCCCTTGTATGAAACAGAACCCATGAATGTGCGAATAGCTCAGACTACTGACTTATGTGCCCAATTGTTAGTTTCAGAGAAATGTCCGCTGAATTTGATAGGTGCTGATATTTTGAATGCTGTCAATGCAATCATTAAGTTTGGGAAAAAGGGGATTACTGTTTCAGGCCCTTTATCGGAAGAAGCCCTATCTACCGTGATGTCCATAATACAGTTAGAAGAACAGGAAAAACAACAGGTTGAGCAAGATGAGGACTTACTGCAAATGCTCGAGCAGATACCAGCTGCACTATGGGTAAAAGATAAAACAGATGTTGGTTTGTTGAAAATAACACCTCTGTCTATTAAGTTGAAACCAGGAGCTGTACCAGTATGTATCAGACAATATCCATTGAGTAAAGAACAAAATGAGGCTATTTCAACACAGGTATCCACCTATCTGAAAGCAGGTATACTAATGGAGAAAAAAATCCATTTTTAATACACCTCTTTTTCCGATAAAAAAGAAGCAGACTGTGGCAGGGCAACCTACAGTCTACCGGATGGTACATGATTTAAGGGAAATTAACAAACTAATGATAGTTGACATACCCATAGTGCCAAATCCTCATACTTTGTTGAATCAGATTCCAAGTAATGCAAAATGTTTTACTGTCATTGACCTCAGCAATGCCTTTTTCTCGGTGCCAATTGATGAAGAGTGCCAACTGCTGTTTGCACATGCTGGCAAACAGTATTGTTAGACACGGTTGCCACAAGGGGGAGCTACTTCCCCTTCTGTGTTCTCTGAGGCAATGGCTGGAATCCTTCTTTCCTGGCACCCTGAAAAGGAAGATGTGCAACTGTTACAGTACGTGGATGGTTTACTTCTTTGTACCCCAGATAGACAGGTGTGTCTAAAGGAAACTGCTTCATTACTGATATTTTTGTATCATGAAGGATGCAAGGTGTCAAAGGACAAATTACAGGTGGCAAAAGAAAAGATGATTTTCTTGGGACATTGCATTTGACCTCAATTGAAACACATAACACCAGAAAGGAAAAAGGCCATAAGCCAAGCCATTGAGCCTACTTCAAATACTACACTGAGAACATTCTTGGGGTTGATTGGTTACTGCAGAGAATGGGTTCCTGCTGCATCACAAATGATGCAACGTCTCTTTGATGTACTATCTACATGCAATAAAGGGCAGCCATACCAGCTGACCCCGGAAGCCAAAGGAGGACCCCCAGTTCTCTCAGGGTACTTGGCGTGAAAGGCCCGGATCAACCGATCCGCATGAACCGATCGAGCAGGAACCCACGAGCGATCTTCAAGACCGTAGCCTTTCCAATGTACCAGATATTGAAGGGCATGACGGACCAACCTGGAGTCGACAATTCGTTCCATCTCGTACTCCGACTGCCCGTCTACCAAAACCGGTGTTGGGGAAGCTCATGATCCCTCCCCAGCAGACCTCACAGGTTTCAAAAGGGCCTTATGAAAAACATTTGGGATCCGCAGAGATGGCGGGAGACGCAACCGAAAAGCCACCGGGTTAACTGCCTCGGTAATTTCATAAGGACCGATAAACTTGGGTCCAAGCTTCGCAGAGGGGACCTTGAGTCTTATATTCTTGGTGGACTACCATACCTTATCCCCAATCTGAGACACCGGTCCCGCGGATCGTTTTTTGTCCGCAAAAAATTTAAATTTGTCCTGGGCCTTCGTAATGTTACTCTGGACCTCTCGCCATACCTCCCCCAACCGCTGGATCGTCTCATCCGCCCCAGGACACCCAGAATTCAAACGGGAAAATTCTCCAAAATGAGGATGAAGCCCATAATTGCAGAAAAAGGGAGATGTACCCGTAGACTGGTTAACGCGGTTGTTAAATGCAAACTCAGCCTCCGGTAACACAGAACACCAATCATCTTGTCGGTCTGAGGTCAAGCAACGCAGAATTTGCTCCAGCGACTGATTGGTCCGCTCGGTCTGCCCATTAGTCTCTGGACGATAAGCGGATGAAAAGGACAGACCAATACCCAACCTTTTACAAAAAGCCCTCCAAAATCTGGAAACAAATTGCACTCCTCTATCAGACACCACATTCAAGGGTACCCCATGCAACCGCACCACATGCTCAACAAACAATCTGGACAATGTTTCCGCATTAGGTAGAGCTGCCAAAGGTACAAAATGTGCCTGCTTACTAAACCTGTCCACCACAACCCAGACGATGGCGTTACCCTTGGGGGGGGGAAGGTTGGTGATGAAATCCATGGACAAATGCGTCCATGGTCTCTCAGGAATTGGCAGTGGTACCAATTCCCCGGCTGGTCGGTTATGGGGGGGTTTTTGCATGGGCACAAACATCACAAGCAGACACATATTCCCCAACATCAGAGGCTAAAGCAGACCACCAGAATACTCTAGCAATGGCCTTCCGGGTAGCCGAGATCCCTGGATGTCCACCCAAAACTGAGTCATGGGACTCCCGGAGGACCTTAAGGCGAAGCTGAGCTGGAACAAAAAGTTTGTCCACCGGCTTAGCCGGCGGTGCAAGAGACTAGGCTTCCCGAATCTCTCGTTCCAACATATTCGAAATACCTGCCACCACCACCCCAGGCTGAAGAATGGAGGATGGAGGTTCGAGGGGGGACACCGGATTTAAACTGCGTGACAAAGCATCTGCTCTGACATTTTTGGACCCTGGCCGAAAAGTGATCGAGAAGTTGAATCAGGAAAAAAAAGTGACCATCTAGCCTGTCTAGTAGTCAACCTCTTAGCTGACTCAATATAAGCTAGGTTTTTGTGGTCCGTAATTACGGTTATAGGATGACAGCCCCCTCCAAAAAATGCCTCCATTCTTCAAAGGCCAACTTAACGGCCAGAAGTTCTCGATTTCCAACATCATAGTTTCTCTCCGCAGGAGAGAATTTCTTTGAGAAAAAGGCGCAAGGTCTTAAATTGGTCAAAGTAGCGGGCCCCTGCGACAATACCGCCCCCACCCCCACCTCTGAGGCATCTACCTCAACAATAAATGATTCCGACGGGTCCGGTTGAACAAGAACCGGGGCCAACATAAAACATGTTTTCAAAAACTGAAATGCTGCTTCCGCTGCGGTTGACCAATTCTTGATATCGGCCCCCTTTTGAGTCATGTCTGTGAGGGGTTTAACCACCTGTGAGAACCCCTTTATAAATTTGCGATAGTAATTGGCAAATCCTAGTTAACGCTGCAGAGCCTTCAAATCACAAGGTTGAACCCACTCGACAATGGCCTGCACCTTATTAGGATCCATGCGATACCCTTCAGCAGACACGATGAACCCCAGAAACGACAGTTCCTGAACAAAAAACAAACATTTTTCCAGTTTAGCAAAGAGACAGTTCTCCCGGAGTCTTTGGAGAACTGCCCGATCATGACCAATGTGAGTCTGTTTATCAGGAGAATAGATCAATATGTCATCCAAATATACCACCAAAAAACATCCAATAAAATCAGAGAACACGTGATGTATGAAGTTCTGGAAGACCGCTGGAGCATTGGTCAAGCCGAAAGGCATGACCAGATTTTCAAACAACCCTTCAGTAGTGAGAAACGTGGTTTTCCATTCATCTCTGTCTCGGACTCGGATAAGGTTATGCGCTCCCCGTAGATCTAATTTTGAAAACCACTTAGCTCCGGACAATTGGTTGTATAAATCAGGAATAAGTGGAAGGGGATACGTATTCCTCACAGTTATCTTATTTAACTCATGAAAATCGAGGCATGGGTGTAAACCACCGTCTTTTTTCTTTACAAAAAAGAACCCCGCCGCCACAGGAGAAACAGAAGGACAAATGTGTCCCTTACGGAGGCTCTCAGAAATATACTCCTTCATCGCAGCCCGTTTTGGACCCGAAAGGTTATACAAGCAGGCCTTGGACAATTTAGCACCAGGAACGAGGTCAATGGCACAATCAAATGGGCGGTGTGGTGGTAAAACCTCAGCATCCTTTTCGGAGAAAACGTCCGTATAGTCTATCAGGCACTCCGGAATACCTTCCAGACCCACGGACGACACAGACACAGTATCAAGACATTTGTCAGAACAATAGGGACACCATTTAACAATGTCCCAACATTCCCAATTAATTACAGGATTATGCAATTGTAGCCAGGGGAACCCCAACACCAGTCCCGCTGGCAGGTTGTCCATCACAAAACATGAAATACGTTCCTGGTGCAAGGAACTCACTTTAAGGAGAAACTCTTCAGTGCGAAACATAATGTCATTCTTTACCAGTGGTGTTTTGTCAATGGCCACAATGTGAATAGAAGCCTCCAACCTAACTGTCCCTAACTTACACCTGGATACCAAATCAGAGTCAATAAAGTTCAATGCTGATCCACAATCCACGAAGGCAGAAGTGGATGTGGAGACACTCCCACAACAAAGTTCCACTTGCAACAACATTTCAGAGAAGGCAGAAAAAGGTACCTGAGAGCCTGGGTGACCTCCACGACAATCACCCGGGCTCAGTCGCTTGGCTTGTAGACAGGAGGGGCAAACCTTTCTCCAATGTCCAGAATCGCCACAGTGAAAACAGCCTTTTCCCACGCGCCGTTGTCTCCTTTCATTTTCTATGAGGTCGATGGTTCCCATCTCCGTGATCTCCAATATAGGACTGGCTCCCCTTCCTTGGGAGAATAACGGTCTTTCACTTTGCATCTCTACCCTTGCCCGTAGCCGGCGATTCATTCGGACGGCCTGTGTCATAGCCTCCTCCAGGAATCAGGCGGAGGGTGTAGAGCCAAGGCATCTTTCAGATATTCAGACAGGCCTCTACGGAACACACCCCGGAGGGCAGCATCATTTCAGCAGACCTCAGCAGCCCAGCATCTGAATTCTGAACAAAACCACTCGGCTGAGTGCTTCCCCTGGTACACACTCATCACCATGTCCTCAGCCATACGCATCCGATCAGGCTCATCATAAATATGCCCCAGGGCCTCAAAAAATGCATCTACCGTCATACGCTCAGGGGCCGCGGTCAGAAGGGAGAAAGCCCAAGCTTGGGGGGCTCCCCTTAACAGAGACATAATGACCCCCACTCTCTGACTTTCATCCCCAGTAGAGTGTGGTCTTAAGGAAAAAAAAAAGCTTACAGCCCTCCTTGAAAACTCTGAACTCTTTTTCATCTCCAGACAAGGTATCCGGTAACTTCACTGGAGACTCAGGGGAAACTAATGTAATATCCCGAGCCCCCGATGAAAAAAACCCCTGCACAGTGTCAGCGATTAGCTGCTGAGACTGAGCCAGGACTCGTTGTTCTCCAAGGAGTTTCTGAGACATCTGGGTCAGGTGTTTAACCTGCTCAGAAAGAGCGTGCATAGGATCCATCACACACACAGGAGAAGGGAGCTGTTGTTAGTTCATTTTTCCCTTCATCATTGAGGTCTGATGAACTCCCTCCTCTGGTGAAGGAAGGTAGTGAGACTGATTACCAAACACCTGGGCAGCTAGATGATAACTGGGTGGCTGGAATTGAGGACTGGATATAAGGCTGCCGACGCCCTTCTTCCTGGCTGGTGATTTTCCTGCTGGATTCTTGGAGACCAGTCTGATTCCTGCGTCTCAAAGCTAAGTTTTTCTGCTCTGCTTTGTACTCTTCAGTTTTGTGTTTGTTTTGCCTTGCTTTTTGGGAGTTCTGCCATCCCCGGCCGGGGGTGAGCTGTATTCCATTTTTGTCTCTGATCTGTTGATCTTTTGCTCTGTCTTCAGAATATACCTAAGTGCTGATATAGTCTTTTGAAGCCTAGCGACTTCAGGGCCAGTTTTTCCTATCAGTCGGTTGGCTCATTTTGATAGGGTTTTTGCGGATGGCAGACAGCGGCTTTCCTGTCCTGGCCTATGTAGTTAGCATGGGCCCCATCATTTGCTCAACCTATCTTTCTATCTGTGTTAGTGTTTTCATCTTGCTTCACCGTCATTATATGTTGGGGGCTGCCTATTGCTTTGGGGTCTGCTCTGGGGCAGTTTAGTTTTTCCCCTTTCTGTCTTTAGGCTATGTAGCTCTCCGGCTGTGATCGAGGGGTCTAGGGCACCGTAGGAACCCCCCACGGCTACTGCTAGTTGTTGTGGATAGGTTCAGGGGTCTGCAATCCGATAGCTGCCAACCTCTCTGGTTTTTCTGGACTTAGCTGGTATTTTGTTTTTTCCTCCTTCGGTGACTCATCATAAGAGAATCACCAGCCATACCGCAGATCCTAGGGTACTCAATAGCAGGAGAGAATCGTAAAAAAAAAAAAAGAAAAAAAAAATGGAAAAAGTGTCAGAATTTTTTTTTTTTTTTTTGCATATTTTTTCCTCTATATCTCTGAGGCCGTAGGGGGAATTTTTCTCTCAATGGAGATGAAGCAATTGTCTGATCGTGTGGAGCAGCTTGCTGCTGAAGTGCGGGGAATTTCTGCCTATCTTGCTCATTCAAATGCTGCTGAACCAAAGATTCCTACTCCTGATGTGTTTTTTGGGGATCGGTCTAAATTCTTGAATTTCAAGAATAATTGTAAATTATTTTTTGCCTTGAAGCCTAACTCGTCGGGGAACACCGCGCAGCAGGTTAAAATTGTCATTTCTTTGCTGAGCGGCGATCCCCAGGATTGGGCGTTTTCTTTGAAACCTGATGATCCTATTCTGAATAATGTGAACGCATTTTTTCAAGCCTTGGGGTTGTTGTATGATGAACCTAATGCTATTGATCAGGCTGAAAAGACCCTGTTGGCATTAAGCCAGGGTCGGGATTCGGCAGAGTTGTACTGTCAAAAATTCCGAAAGTGGGCGGTCCTTACTACCTGGAATGATAGTGCCTTGGCAGTCCTCTTTCGGAAGGGTTTGTCAGAAACTGTAAAAGATACTATGGTGGGATTTCCTGTTCCCTCTGGTCTTGATGATTCTATGTCATTAGCCATTCAGGTGGATCGGCGTTTACGTGAACGCAAAACTACACGAGAGATGTTGCCACCTGTTGAACAAATGTCTGAACCTATGCAATGTGATAGAGTTTTGTCTAGGGTGCAACGTCAGGAGTTCAGAAGGCGTAATAAGCTGTGTTTTTTTTGTGGAGATGCCTCGCATATTATTTCTGTCTGCCCTAAACGAGAGAAACGTGTACACACGTTTTCTGTGGGTGGTGTTCAACCTAAGTTTCTTCTGGCAATTACTCTGACCTGCTCCCTGTCCTCATTTTCCGCCAAGGCTTTTGTGGATTCAGGAGCAGCTCTGAATCTGATGGACTTGGATTTTGCTAAACGTTGTGGATTTCCTATGACACCTCTGCGGACGCCTATCCCTTTGAGGGGTATTGATGCTACTCCTTTGGCGAAGAATAAAACTCAGTTTTGGACCCAGGTGGTAATGCGGGTCGCCCCAGACCATCAAGAAAATTGCAGATTTTTGGTGTTGCATAATTTGCATGATACCATTGTTCTGGGGTTTCCCTGGTTGCAAATCCATAATCCAGTTCTGGATTGGAAATCTTTGTCTGTGGTGAGTTGGGGTTGTCGGTGTGCCCTTAGTGATGCTCCTGTTTTCTCCACCTCTCCCCAGTCGCATGATGTTCCTGACTATTTGACTGACTTTTATGATGTATTTAGTGAGAATGAGTCTGCGTCTTTGCCTCCTCATAGGAGTTATGACTGTGCAATTGAGCTGAACCCGGGGTGTAAATTCCCCAAGGGTCGGCTTTTCAATTTATCTGTACCCGAGCACGAGGCTATGCGATCCTATATTAAGGAGGCATTGGAGAATGGTCATATTAGACCATCCTCTTCACCCTTAGGTGCTGTTTTTTTTTTCGTGGCTAAAAAGGATGGTTCATTAAGGCCTTGTATTGACTATCGTGCCCTCAACAAAATTACTGTTAAATATCAGTATCTGTTACCCCTGATTTCTGATCTACTCTCCAGAGTTAAAGGTGCTTGCTGGTTTACCAAGCTTGACCTCAGGGGGGGCGTATAATCTTATTCGCATTAAGCATGGGGATGAATGGAAGACGGCGTTTAATACTCCGGAGGGACATTTTGAGTACCTGGTGATGCCTTTTGGGCTCACTAATGCCCCTTCTGTCTTCCAGTGCTTCATGAACGATATATTCCGAGACTTTGTGGATAAATTTTTGATTATCTATCTGGATGATATTTTGATCTTCTCCAAGAATTGGGACTCTCATGTGGAACATGTTCGGACTGTGTTCCGGATTTTGAGGGAAAATTCCCTGTATGTCAAGGGATCGAAATGCCTTTTTGGGGTACAGAGGGTTTCATTTTTGGGATTTATTTTGTCTCCGTCAACTATTGAAATGGACCCGGCCAAGGTACAGGCCATTTATGATTGGGTTCAGCCCACTTCTTTGAAGGCCCTCCAGAAGTTTTTGGGTTTTGCTAATTTTTATCGGAAATTTATAGCTACTTTTTCTGGTATTGCCAAGCCATTGACGGATTTGACTAGGAAGGGTGCTGATGTGCTGAATTGGTCTCCGGAGGCTGTTTCTTCCTTTCAGGAGCTGAAGCGAAGATTCACTTCTGCTCCGGTTTTGCGGCAACCTGATGTCTCACTCCCGTTTCAGGTGGAGGTGGACGCTTCTGAGATTGGTGCAGGAGCGGTGTTGTCCCAAAAAGATCCTGTGACATCTAAAATGAATCCTTGTGCTTTCTTTTCCTGAAAGTTCTCCCCATCCGAGTGTAACTATGATATGGGAAATCGGGAACTGTTGGCCATGAAATGGGCATTTGAGGAGTGGAGACATTGGTTGGAGGGAGCCAAACACCAAGTCGTGGTCCTTACTGACCACAAGAATTTGATTTACCTGGAGTCGGCCAAGCGCTTGCATCCTAGACAGGCTAGGTGGGCCTTGTTTTTCACACATTTTGATTTTGTGGTCTCTTTTCTTCCGGGCACTAAGAATGTCAAGGCAGATGCCCTCTCTAGGAGTTTCCTTGCTGATTCTCCTGTTGTGACTAAGCCTGCTACCATCTTAGGCGAGGGGGTAGTTCTTTCTGCCATCTCGCCCGATTTGAGACGTGCTCTGGAAGAGTTTCAGGAGGACAAACCTGAGCGTTGTCCCAGTGGAAAGTTGTATGTTCCTGACCAGTGGAGGAAGAGAGTGATGTCTGAAGTTCATTGCTCTGCATTGGCTGGTCATCCAGGTATTTTTGGTACTAGAGATCTGGTGAGTCGGTCTTTTTGGTGGCCCGCCTTGTCTCGTGATGTCAGGAATTTTGTGCAGTCCTGTGGGACTTGCTCCCGGTCTAAACCTTGTTCTCGCTCTAGTGGCTTGTTGATGCCTTTGCCGGTGCCCAGGAGGCCATGGACCCATATTTCAATGGATTTTATCTCTGATATGCCTGTCTCTCAGAGAATGACTGTTATTTGGGTGATTTGTGATAGATTCTCTAAGATGGTCCATCTTGTACCACTCCCTAAGTTGCCATCTTCCTCTGAGTTGGTGCCCTTGTTTTTGCAACAGGTGGTTCACTTGCACGGGATTCCTGAGAACATTGTATCTGACAGAGGAGTTCAGTTTGTGTCTAGATTTTGGAGGACTTTCTGTTCCAAGCTGGGAATTCAGTTGTCCTTCTCCTCTGCGTTTTCATCCTCAGACCAATGGGCAGACGGAGAGAACAAACCAGACTTTCGTATTTGAGATGTTTTATTTCTGCCGATCAGGATGATTGGGTTTCATTTTTGCCCTTGGCCGAATTTGCTTTAAATAGTAGAGCTAGTTCTGCCACTTTGATGTCACCTGTTTTTTGTAACTTTGGTTTTCACCCTCGATTTTCTTCAGGGCAGGTGGAGCCTTCTGCCTGCCCAGGTGTTGACACTGTGGTGGAGAGAATGCACCAGATCTGGGACCAAGTAGTGGATAAGTTGTCTCTCTCCCAGGAAAAGGCCCAGCGGTTTTCCAACCGGCGTAGGACCGTTGGTCCCCAGTTTAAGGTGGGTGATATGGTTTGGTTGTCATCAAAAAATATCGCTATGAAGGTGGCTTCTCCTAAGTTTAAGCCTAGATTTATTGGACATTACAAGATTTTGGAGATTATTAATCCGGTCTCTTTTCGGTTGGCTATTCCTGTCACATTTAAAATTCATAATGTGTTTCATAAGTCCTTGTTGAAGAGGTTTGTTGAACCAGTAGTTCCTGTGGTGGCACCTCCTGACCCTATATTGGTTGAAGGTAACATGGAATATGAGGTAGAGAAGATACTGGATTCCCGTCTGGCTAGACGGAGACTCCAGTATTTGGTTAAGTGGAAGGGTTATGGTCAGGAGGATAATTCCTGGGTCTCTGCCTCTGATATTCATGCCGAAAGATTGGTGCGTGCCTTTCATCGGGCTCACCCGGATCGCCCTGGTGGCATGGATGAGGGTTCGGTGACCCCTCCTCAAGGGGGAGGTACTGTTGTGAGTTCATTTTTCCCTTCATCATTGAGGTCTGATGAACTCCCTCCTCTGGTGAAGGAAGGTAGTGAGACTGATTACCAAACAACTGGGCAGCTAGATGATAACTGGGTGGCTGGAATTGAGGACTGGATATAAGGCTGCCGACGCCCTTCTTCCTGGCTGGTGATTTTCCTGCTGGATTCTTGGAGACCAGTCTGATTCCTGCGTCTCAAAGCTAAGTTTTTCTGCTCTGCTTTGTACTCTTCAGTTTTGTGTTTGTTTTGCCTTGTTTTTTGGGAGTTCTGCCATCCCCGGCCGGGGGTGTGCTGTATTCCATTTTTGTCTCTGATCTGTTGATCTTTTGCTCTGTCTTCAGAATATACCTGAGTGCTGATATAGTCTTTTGAAGCCTAGCGACTTCAGGGCCAGTTTTTCCTATCAGTCGGTTGGCTCATTTTGATAGGGTTTTTGCGGATGGCAGACAGCGGCTTTCCTGTCCTGTCCTATGTAGTTAGCTTGGGCCCCATCATTTGCTCAACCTATCTTTCTATCTGTGTTAGTGTTTTCATCTTGCTTCACCATCATTATATGTTGGGGGCTGCCTATTGCTTTGGGGTCTGCTCTGGGGCAGTTTAGTTTTTCCCCTTTCTGTCTTTAGGCTATGTAGCTCTCTGGCTGTGATCGAGGGGTCTAGGGCACCGTAGGAACCCCCCACGGCTACTGCTAGTTGTTGTGGATAGGTTCAGGGGTCTGCAATCCGAGAGCTGCCAACCTCTCTGGTTTTTCTGGACTTAGCTGGTATTTTGTTTTTTCCTCCTTCGGTGACTCATCATAACAGGGAGCAGAGAAAAAAAAAATGGTATCTGTCAGTTATAATATCAGGATCCTGACAGCGCCAGCGTACAGCCTCCGCTGAGCAGGGACTCACCCGCACTGTAGAGACCCCTGGGGACCAGGACAGCCAGAAAGTATAGGTGCACAGGACCTGAGTGATGAAGTTTAGCAAGGTGGCACGGGACCTACGGTCATGTGACTGCAAGGGGGCGGGGCTTAGCATCCTGCTTTCAGAGAAGACAGAAAACTCAGAGTCGGGCAAAATGGAGGTCATTCACAGTACAGACAGTGAGGTACAGAAGGGATAAACAGATGGGAGGTCAGACAAAGCCAAAGGTCATACACAAGAGGGCGATGCGGTACCAAGGGGACGAGCAGAGAGAAGTCGGGTTACAAGCAAGAGAATCATACATGAGAGGTAGCGCAGTACAAGAGGGACAGGCAGAACTCGTAACAGGGACAGAACCGGATCAAAACCATACAAGCAAGCAAGATATCAGGCACAAGGCACACGTACGCACAAGGTCAACTAACTCAGCCGAGGGCAGGAGTATAACTGACACCGGACCTAGGTCCAATGAGCATTAAATAGCTGCCCTCTGCCAGGGAGAGGCGGAACAATTAACCCCGAGTCAGACCAGGACGGGCCAAAGCGAAACCCCATCCTGGATCATGACACATACACTGTACAGGTGTCGGGGGAGGTGGATCTTCAATTGCTCCAGAGCCTGCAAGACCAGGCCTCTGCACCAGAAAAGGAAGAATGGCAAAGGCACGCAGGTGCGAAGGAAGAAGATGGATTGTGGAGAGCGGACGGTAGGTATTGCTTGCCCAGGGCATTGTTCCCTATGGTGTGCTCCCTTTCCCACGGACTAACACACCAATCCAAGGATGGAATGGTGAGCCAGGTAAAAGCAAGTTGGGTCGCACCAGGGTTCCATTATGCTGCTGCAAAATTCGTACAGGGATGTGTAATCTGTGCATGCCATAATGTGGGAAAAACAGTGAAGGTGCCGCCAAAGTGCACCCCCAGGCCATTGTACCCTTTTCAGCGACTGCAGATTGATTTCATTCAGCATCCAAGAGTAGGCAACTATGAATACGTGCTGGTATGTGTGGATCTATTTTCCAGCTGGCCAGAGGCATGGCCCTGTGCTCATGCAAATGCACGCACTGTAGTTAAAAAGCTACTTTCAGAAGTTGTTTGCAGGTTTGGAGTGCCAGAGGTAATTGAAAGTGACCAAGCTAGTCATTTCACTTCACAGGTGTGCCAAGGAATCACCCGAGCTTTGGAACAATCATTTCACACTCCCTATCATCCTCAGAGCAGTGGCAGGGTGGAAAGGTTAAATGGTACACTGAAATTGAAAATTCAGAAAGCAATGGCAGAAACAGGTAAACCATGGACGGAGTGTCTTCCCATTGCATTGTACACTGTTAGGGTAACTCCCAACAGAAAGACAAGATTAAGTCCATATGAGGTATTGTTTTGGAGCCCTCCCAAGACAGGATTGTACTTTCCTCAGCAGATGCAGGCCTCTCATTCAAATATGACGGCATTTGTGGGTTCATTACAACAGGTATTGCAGCAAATTCATATGCGTGTTTTCAGTTCCCTTCCAGATCCGTCCTCCTTATCTGGCTCGCATGACCTTAAGCCTGGAGATTGGGTGGTGACGCGAAAGCACCTAAGGAAAAGTCTGGATCCTCGCTTTGAAGGACCCTACCAAGTCCAGCTGACCACACCTACATCTGTTAAGCTGGAAGGAAAGTCCACCTCGATTCACGCGTCTCACTGCAAGAAATTTTACAGGAACTAAAAAGAATGGAATTTGGGAAGTACGATCCATTCTTGCTTCTCACTGTGATATTATCTATTCAATGTAAAAAAGATAATGATGTCTTTGAACCATGGGATAATGACATGTCAAAACAGTGGGCTAATAAATTTGTCCAGTACCATAGCTATATTGCCCAGGTCCGAAATTTATCCAACTGTTGGATTTGTTCACATGCCCCTATTGCTGCAAAAAATATGCCATATTTTGTAACTCCACTGACAGAGGAGGAGCTGTTCAGAGGAAAGTGTTGGGAAATGCGGGCCCTCAATCTGGCTGAGCAGCAGAGTCAAACTTCTGCTGCCTTGCCTATTACAGGTTGGACAAAGCAGCCATGGTTCCAAATAAATTTTACCAGAAAACAGGAACCTGTAAATAAGCGACCAATCAATTTGTTTGAATTTAAGGAATATGATGGAAACTGGGGAAACAAGGCTACTGATAAAAATTATATAGGAAAGGTGCCCAATCAGGAGCTAAAACTTAGTTTTGCAGTAAAAACTCCCTTTTCTCTGGGAGATAAGCAAATTTGTAGTGACCAAGTGTGTTTAGAACGATTCCTACATGATACTAATTGGACAAGGAATCATTTCTTCCTTTATGGTAATACAGCCCAATGTACAGCAAGAGAGGCTGTTCATGTAGATGAAGAAACCAGAGAAGGTCAGTATGGAGATGGAGCAGCTGAGATGTCCATAAGCATTAATACAGACCCAGAATTTCAGCCATTACGATATTATAGGGCAGTCACTACAGATTTAGACGATTCTTGGTGTCTTTACACTGCCACTACCCGGTTGGTTTCAATAGCAATAGCTTTCCTTAATGAATTTCAGTTTGAATTACCAAAGGGAGTTTATATAGTCTGTGGAAGTAATACATATAGGTGGATTCCTAAAGGAGCTGAAGGTGCATGTACACTGGCTAGGTTAGAGCCAGCCACCTGGGTATGGAATGAAAATGATTTCCCTTATAAAAATGTCCCTAGTCACATGATATCAAAGCGTAGTGCACCCTCGCCCCAGCCACCCAAGCATTTCATGCACACCCCATGGTATCTTAAAACTGGGATGGTCCTCACTGGTCCTTTGGGAGTTATGTTCGGAATGCTCAGATGATAGAAGAATTGGGTGATATCTTTGATAATGTAACTGAGTATTTATTTGACGCCATCAATGTAGAATCTGCTTATATGAGACAGCTCATTGTTATAACTAACCAACACTCTATGGTGCTTGACTATCTTACAGCATCTCAAGGGGGATTCTGTCACGTAGTGGGACCTGCCTGCTGCCACTATATAGATCCATCCGGACTGATGAGAGTCACTCATGACATAGAACAAGCTAGGCTGATAAAGGAAGGAAAACGGAAGCTTAATTCCCTGGAAGGCCAGCCCCTCCCTGAATGGCTCGCATGGTTAAATCCTTTGAATCTATTTAAAGGGATAGGCGGATGGATGTCAGGAATAATTCATTTTCTAATTCAAGCAGTTTTTGTGATATTGGTTATTGCAGTAATGATAAGATTATTTGTTTTACTCATAAAGAAAATTCTTGGCTCTAATTGTAAATGTTTTCCAGGTAAACGTAGTGCTAAAATTGATACCGATTCAGAGATCAAGCAAACTCAAGTGATGACAACCTTCATAACCACTGTTCAGCGTGAATGTATATTCTGCAACAAGCAAACTTCAGTAGACCTGGCTGATTGTATGCATTGTGGAAAGCCACTGGTTTGAACAAAGCTAAAGACAAGAACTTTACAAAGAACTATAACAATGAAGATTTACATGTATTATGGACTTTAAATGATTAACACTTACTAATGAATAAAGATATAAAAATACATATATACTAATATATCAAAATATATGTTTCAATGTATTACAGTAATTATGAATTTACTATATCTTATTAACACATTACAGACATAACTCCCCTCAATAAAATCTGTATTCCTCTGAGATAGGGCAATAAGTTGAAGAGAAGTAGGGAAAGGAGGTCTGATTTACAGGTATAATCTTAATGGATACACAGCAGGACTGGTATCCCATGATATACATAGAACAAGCCGTGTATTTTGTGAAGTAGGGTTATCTTGCAGGCCTCGGATAAAGGCAAGGGCAGATAGAGGTAGATAGAGGTAGGTAGACAGAATGATAAAAAGAGGGGAGTTGTCAAAGAAATGGTTAATCTTAGTTCTCTAAAGTCTAGAAAAATAACTGAAAAACAACTGGTAACCCATGACACCATTTTAATTGTTATCATCTGTCTACGTGGTTGGATAATTCTGCCAGTGGTCAGTTCCAAATTCCCCTCTTCTTCCCTTGAATAATGTCTAAATATGTCGAGGCCAAATATCTTCTTGGCCAAAATGTACTAACAGGATATGGTTCCACGAATTGTTAAATTGACATAAGGGAAATGCCAAAACCCCCACATATTCCCGTCACCTCCAATTAAATAATATCTCATAACTCATGATATAGTTGACATATCGTTATATAACTATCATTCTTGCCAATTATTGTGTAAGCTCTCCTCCATTTTTGTCAATTGTTACACAATGTTATGGAATTGTCCATATTTGTTCATTTCCTCTTCTGGTTTGCTATAAAAGATCAAGCCCCCACCTTAATAAATGTTGAGATTAACTTGATAGACAAGCAACCTGTGTCTCATATTTTATTTCTCCACTCCTAGGTTCCTAGGCAAGAGAAGCTCTACCTGAGCTCCACCCGAGGTTGGTGACTAGAGAAAAAATCCCGACGCTGACAGTCTAGAGTCTGTATTTATTTAGGAGTAAAGGTAATGTAACACTTAGCGATGCACCAGCGATCCTAACAACGATATGACCCGGTCAGGATCGCTGATGCATCGCTAAGTGGTCGCTAGTGAGCTGCCAAACAGGCAGATCTCACCAGCGACATAGCAGCGGTCGGCGATCGCTACTTACCTGTCAGATGAGTGATGAAGATGTCCTCCCGCCCGTGTCCTGTCCACGCGTCACTCGTCGTCACAGCAGGAAGCCCAGCAGGAAGCTGACAACGAGAAACGGCCCAGGTCGTTCTCGCGCGATCAGCGATAACCAGCGGGGGGAGCCGGTCGGAGGTAAGTATCACACATAGCGATATCGCTAGCAATATAGTTGCTGCGTCACAAAACCAGTGACGTTATAGCGATATTGCTAGCAATATCGCTTAGTGTGACGGGCCCTTAAGTTTGGTCTGGAGTGTTATTTATTTGTTTTTTTCCACGTGTTTATATAAAAAACTGGAATGACAAAAAGCACAATAGGGTCTTATCCGGATTATTAAAAAAAGATTAAAACAGGGGGAGGCTGAGAAAGTCACAACCCCTTTGTACGCTTTTAAGCTGCTGGAGATCTATGAAAACAGATAGTATTCAAACATGGAGATGGAAGGGAATATAAAACCCGCATTGCCGGGGATCCAAAATACAATAGAAAGACCAGATGTGGTATGGATGCGGTTTTATTGGTCAACGCATTTCGAAGTGATCATATCTCTTCATGAGGACAAACCACAATGATTATTTTTTTCCACATTCCTCCCTTCCTTGAACCTTCAATAGAAGAGTATACCAATACCAATGTAGACTACAGTACAAAGAAAAGAGCCTGACACTACTGAGTACTGCTGACAATTTGTTGTGCACCCACATACCTCCTCCACATCTTATTAGATAAGAAGAGGAGCAGACAACCATGACTAGTAATACTAACTGCTGGGTTGAACAAAAAGAACTGGAAATTTGATGGTTATGGAAGAACAGTGAAAGTAGCTGAGGAACGTCTTGAAATTTTCAAGTTCATCCTTGCTTTATAGTGCTCATGTACAAGGTAGATCATGTGCACTGAGGTGCACTGAGTATAGAGATATTCTCAGCTAGAAAATAAAACTTTTATATACAACAGTAGGAAATCAAAGGCATAAAGAGGTATAGTGAGGAGCCATACACACAGCTCTAACCTGGAGATTATACAAAGTAGAAAGACAGTCTTGTGCCAGAATCATTAAATGATCTGCCAAATACCATCTGGTAAACAAACCAGATATCAATAGACCAATACAATAATCATTCATGTCAGTTTTTTGTATAGATAGAAGAGAATTCTGTTCTTTAAAACAGGCTCGGAAAATATAACAATCTATTCCAAATAGAGCCAAATTTGTGTTCCAAAATTCTAATTCTTCTGTTCCGAGCTCTGCTATTTGTCCAAACAGAACTTTTTGGCTGCATGTGAGGTGTTGACATGCTCATAAGGAACTGGGTAACAAACTGTGGGGTCCACATTTTTTGTTACTTCTTGCAAAAGGGAGACATTTGGGGTTAAAGCAACATTTTTGTGGAAAGAAATTGAACATTTTCAATATGACGACCTAATATTATCAAATTCTGTGTAGTACCTATGGGTTCAAAATGTTCACTATACACCTAAATAAAATGCTTGATGGGTGTAGCTTCCAAAATGGGGTCACTTGTGGGGGGCTTCTGCAAATGCAACATGGTGCCTGCAGTCTTTTTCAGCCAAATTTGTCTTCCAAAATTCAAATATTGCTCCTTCCGTTCCGAGCCCTGCTGTTTGTACAAACAGAACATTTTGACTACATGTGGGGTATCGCCGCGCTCATAAAAACATGAACAACAAACTGTGGGGACCACTTTTTGGTTTCACTTCTTGCAAAGTGAAAGATTTGAGGCTAAATCAACATTTTTGTGAAAAAAATGAAAATTTTCAATATGATGACCTAATATTAAATTCTGTGCAGTACCTGTTGGCTAAAAAACTATCATTGTACCCCTGGATAACATTTTTGAGGGGTTTAGTTTCCAAAATGGGGTCACTTGTGAGGGGTTTCTGCTGTTTAGGCAAATTAAGGGCCCTGCAAATATGACATGATGCCCACATTCTCTGATAGCCAATTTTTTGTTCCAAAATTCAAATGTGCTCTTCCCCTTTGAGACCTGCCGTTTGTCCAAACACAAGTTTCTGACCACATATCGGGTATCAGAGCAATCCAAAGAAATTGGGTAACACATTTTGCTGTCCATTTTGTTGTGCTATGCTTTATAAAAGGGGCTAAAAAGCAAAATTTTAGAGGTAAAAAATATTTTTTCATTCCAATTTGCATTAATTGCCATGTACCACCTGAAGGGTTAAAATTGTCCAGACAGCAGTTTTGAAGTACTTGAGGGGTGTGGGTTTTAAGATAGTGTCTCTTTTGGGGAGTTTCCAATACATAGGTCCCTTAAAGTCCATTTAAATTTGAATCGGTCCTTAAAGAAGCAGGTTTTGTAAATTTGTTGAGAAAATGAGAAATTGCTGGTAAACTTTTAACCCCTCAAACAAGGAAATAAGTAGATTTATGGGAAATGTTATTTATTAACATCACATGATGTCTTCCTTCTCGCGCCTGCGTGGACGTGCAGCCTGAGATCCCGCCCTGCAGTGGGAATAAATCAGAAGAGAATGCAGGGCGGGAGCTCGGGTTGCGCGTCCATGCAGGCGCGGGAAGGAAGACATCATGTGATGACAATGGACGGGCAGTGCTAACTGCGCATGCCCAAGAAACAAGATTACAGCGCAGGCGCCGGGTAAATAACTGAACGCTGAGGAGGCGGTGTCCAGAAGAATGGAGGAAATGACTGATATCTGTGAGGCATCTGTGTCCGGGGGGGAAGACCTGCCCCCCCGACATACTAGATGTATGAGTGACAAATTATAAAAACGATTCTTTCAGCGGTGGACGGGACCCCAACTAAAAGAGCCACCTTTACAGAATGCAGCATTAGTGCTGCACAAGGTGGCTCTTTTAGTTAAAAAACGCCTGGGGGAGGTGACAGGTTCCCGTTAACTTCTTGGGAAAAAAAATTCATCAAAGCTAGTGAATTTAAACTTAAAAAGCTTTTGTAATTATCATATATATAGATCGACCTTCATAATAATTAGCTATAGAAAACATGCAGCACAATGGGAAAAAAGTCATATTTTATGAAATACAAGTCCAAGTTGTAAGGTTGTGGTCGAGGGTTTCCCCTTTAGAGCCATAGATTGTATAAGTTAAACATATTTGCTTTTTTTTAAGTAAAGGAATTTAACAAAAAAAAATTACATGATTAATAATAATAATAATAATAATAATAAAAACTCATCTGTTTAATTCCCCACAGCTTCATCGCTGGTCCACCGGTAGTGTGGTCAAACTGCGTGGGATTGAACAGATTTTTTTTTGTAGTTTGGATTAGGGATGGGCGAATCTACTCGTTAGGACTCGTTACTCTGCGAGTAGTAGGGGACTCGCAGGAGTCGGTACTCTGCGAGTTTACAAGCGATTACTCGCACAGTAACGAGTCCAATGCAAATAAGGCTAAGTGCACACGTACCGGAACTCTCGCGGAAATTACCGCGAGAATTCCGGAATTCCATTCCGCGGGAAAATCGCATTTTAAATTCCCGCGATTTTCCCGTGGAAAAACTAGCGTTTTCCAAGCGATCTGTAGCATCACTTGGAGAACTGATTGACAGGTTGGTCACACTCGTCAAACATAGTGTTTGACAAGTGTCACCAACTTTTTACTACTGAGGCCGCCTATGCGGCATCAGTAGTTAAATATAAAATGTAAAAAAAAATAAAAAATGGTGTTATTCTTACCCTCCGACGTCCCGCGCAGCCTTCCCGCCTCTCCACGCATCCGTTCCCAGTAATCCTTTGCGAAAATGCCCGCGATGACGTCCGTTCTCGCGGGATCTTGATGTCTCGCGGTAATTCGCGATGACGTCACGCGAATGACCGCGAGACTTCGTGATCCCGCGAGAACGGACGCCATCGCGGGCATTTTCGCAAAGGACTACTGGGAACGGATGCGTGGAGAGGCGGGAAGGCTGCGCGGGACGTCGGAGGGTGAGAATAACAATATTTTTTATTTTTAAAATCTATTTTTTACAGGGATATGGTACCCAAAGCCCGGAGGACAGTCTCCTCTCCTCCGGACCGTGGGTACCATCCGCAATTGTTCTGCTTACTTTCCGCATGGTGTGCACAGCCACATGCGGGAAGTAAGCGGAACAAAAAAAATGGCAGCACAGGAATCGCTGCAATACTCGCCTCCCCATTCATTAACATTGGACTCGCTAGACTCGCAACGAATAGCGAGTTTCCGAGTCGGACTCGTTAGAGTCTAGCGATTCCGAGTATTTCAGGATTCGCCCATCCCTAGTTTGGATATAACTTAGGGCAGGACATTAATGACTTCACATGGGCATCAGAACAACATTCTCTTCACATCAGTCTCTGTTACTTTAGACATTTATATTGATAACTTATAGTGTCACCTGCTCGACTTAACACTTGCTAGTTAATTAAGAGAAAGGTGACTTCTATTCCCAACTTTATTCCCAACAACCCTTTATCCACTAACCACAGCCAATCAGTCTTATCCTATGCACTACACTACAAGACTAAATTATCTGGACCACCTCTAATACCTTTGGACAGTCAATATGCCACAATTTCTGACATATTTCACAGTTCCTGCAGTTCCTCCCCAAGAGTGCTGCTTTTTACAACCCAAGCCAAGTTAGCTCCTTTGTTGGCTGACATTTTTCTCACAGCCCATCATACTCCAGAGAATAGGCTCCTTCCAAGGCCAAATCAATGCTTGGCCCACATCACTTTACCAACAGCCTACACAGACCCCTGCCAGATTTCCCTTACCACTTGTAGACTATCCCAGCCCAGTATCAGTATTCACTGCCATTGAATCTCTCAATCATCTCCTCATCAGTGAGAATCAGATCACACTATGATCATACTCTGATTAAACTATGATGAGAGAGCGATCTGAGTGTCATTTGAATAATTGATCCGATTTTCTCAGATGCCAAAAAATACACTTCTTCACCTAGCTTTAGTCTTGAAAAACCCCTTTAATGCATTTGCACAAATGTTGAGAATCACAAAATTGGATGTTTTTGTTCCAATTATTACAGACATCAAAACTGATCTAACCAATCTAAACTGATATAACCCGCAGCTAGACTGGCAGGGTCCGCTGAGAAGCTGTGGTGGAGCTATGTGGAAATAAAGCTATAGAAAATTCAAACTTTAACCCCTTTCTGTCATGTGACGTACTATCCCGTCAATGTGCCCTGTGACTTAATTCCCAGGGACGGGATAGTACGTCACAGCGATCAGCGGCGCCCACGTGGTGAGCGCCGCTGATCGCGGCCGGGTGTCAGCTGATTATCACAGCTGACACCCGGCACAATGTGTCAGGGGTGGTCACGGACCACCCCCGACACGTTAACCCCTTGCACACCACGATCAAACACGATCGCGGTGTACCGGGGGTTAAAGGGAAGCATCAGCAGGGAGTGGGCTCCCACTGTGCTTCCCTGAGTCCCCCACAGCAGCGCAATGTGCAGCGCTGCTGCAGGGGGCTCTATCCCTGCAGGTCCCCAAATCCAAGATGGCGATGGGGACCTTCGGGGGCCTGCAGGGAGCTGGCTTCCTCATGCCTGCAAAGCGCAGGCTAGGAGGAAGCCTTGTGCAGTGCCTGTGACATATCGCTGACCTGTCACAGTGATCTGTGATGTGACAGATCAGCGATCTGTCACAGGACAGTGATGTCCCACCTGAGACAATGTAATAAAGTTAAAAAAAAGTGTAAAAATAATTTTAAAAAGATCACTAAATAAATGAAAAAAAAAATATTCCCTAATAAATTCAATTTTTTGAAATAAAAAAACAATAAAAGTACACATATTTGGTATCGCCGTGTCCGTAGCAACCCGCCCTATAAAACTGTCCCATTAGTTAACCCCTTTAGTGAACCCCTTAAAAAATAAAAATAAAAAACAAAGCAAAAATAATGATTTATTATCATACCGCCGAACAAAAAGTGCAATAACGCGCGATCAAAATGATGAATATAAATATGCATGGTACTGCTGAAAACATCATCTTGTCCCGCAAAAAACGAGCCGCCATACAGTGTCATGAGTGAAAAAATAAAAAAGTTATAGCTCACAGAATAAAGCGATGCAAAAATAATTATTTTTTATATAAAATAGTTTTCATTGCATAAAAGCGCCAAAACATAAAAAAACGACCTAAATGAGGTATCGCTGTAACCGTACTGACCCGAAGAATAAAAGGGCTTTATCAATTTTACCGCACGCGGAACAGTGTAAACGCATCCCCCAAAAGAAATTCATGAAACGCTGGCTTTTGTTCATTCTGCGTCCCAAAATCGTAATAAAAAGCGACCAAAAGATGTCACGTGCCCGAACATGATACCAATAAAAGCGTCAACTCGTCCCGCAAAAAATAAGACCTCACATGACTCAAAATATGGAAAAATTATAGCTCTCAATATGTGGTGATGCAAAAACTATTTTTACAATAAAAAGCGTCTTTTAGCATGTGACAGCTGCCAAACTTAAAAACCGCCATAAATAGTAAATCAAACTCCCCGTTATCACCCCCTTAGTTAGGGAAACATAATAAAATAAAAAAAATGTATTTATTTCCATTCTCCCATTAGGGTTAGGGTTAGGGCTAGGGTTAGGGTTAGGGCTAGGGCTGAGATTAGGGTTAGGGGTGTGTTGAAGTTAGGGTTGGAGTTAGAATTGGGGGGTTTCCACTGTTTGGGCACATCAGGTACTCTCCATATGCAACATGGCGTCTGATCTTAATTCCAGCCAATTCTGTGTTGAAAAAGTCAAATGGTGCTCCTTCCCTTCCAAGCTCTGGCATGCACCCAAAACAGTGTTTTACCCCCACATATAGGGTATTAGCGTACTCAGGACAAATTGCAAAACAACTTTTGGGGCCCAATTTCTCCTGTTACCCTTAGGAAAATAAAAAATTGGGGGCAAAAATATCATTTTTGTGGAAAAAAATGTTTTTTTTATTTTCACGCCCGGGCGTTATAAACTTCTGTGAAGCACTTGGGGGTTCAAAGTGCTCACCACACATCTAGATAAGTTCCGTGGGGGGTCTAGTTTCCAAAATGGGGTCACTTGTGGGGAGTTTCAATAGTTCTCCAAACGCACATGACACCCGCAGACCATTCCATCAAAGTCTGCATTCCAAAACGTCACTACTTCCCTTCCGAGACCCGACGTGTGCCCATACAGTAGTTTTCTCCCACATATGAGGTATCAGCATACTCAGGACAAATTGGACAACAACTTTTGGGGTCCAATTTCTCCTGGTAACCTTGGGAAAATAAAAAAAAAGGGGACTAAAAGATCATGTTTGTTGAAAGAATACGATTTTTTTATTTTCACGCACGGTCGTTATAAACTTCTGTGAAGCACTGGGAGGTTCAAAGTGCTCACCACACATCTAGATAAGTTGCTTAGGGGGTCTAGTTTCCAAAATGGGGCCACTTGTGGGGGGTTTCCACTGTTTAGGTACATCAGGGGCTCTCCAAAAGCAACATGACACCCGCAGACCATTCCATCAAAGTCTGCATTCCAAAACGTCACCATTTCCCTTCCGAGCCCCGACATGTGCCCATACAGTAGTTTTCTCCCATGCATGGGGTATCAGCGTACTCAGGACAAATTGTACAACAACTTTTGGGGTCTAATTTCTCCTGGTACCCTTGGGAAAATAAAAAAATTGGTGACTAACAGATCATGTTTGTGGAAAAAATACGATTTTTTTATTTTCACGCCCGGGCGTTATAAACTTCTGTGAAGCACTGGGGGGTTCAAAGTTCTCACGAAACATATAGATAAGTTCCTTGGAGGGTCTAGTTTCCAAAATGGTGTTATTTGTGGGGGTTTTTCACTGTTTTGGCACATCAGGGGCTTTCCAAACGCGACATGGTGTCCGATCTCAATTCCAGCCAGAAACGTCAAATGGCGCTGCTTCCCTTCCGATCTCTGCCATGCGCCCAAATAGTGGTTGAACCCCACATGTGGGGTATCAGCGTACTCAGGACAAATTGCACAATAACTTTTAGGGTCCTGTTACCCTTGGAAAAATAAGAATTGAGGGTGAAAAGATCATTTTTGTGGAAAAAATATGATTTTTTAATTGTACGGCTGTACGTTATAAACTTCTGTGAAGCCCTTGGGGGTTCAAAGTTCTCACTACTCATCTAGAAAGTTCCTTGGGGGGTCTAGTTTCCAAAATGGTGTCATTTGTGGGGGATTTCCGCTGTTTTGGTACATCAGGGGTTTTCCAATAGCAACATGGTGTCCGATCTCAATTCCAGCCAAAAAAGTCAAATGGCGCTGCTTCCCTTCTGAGCTCTTCCATGCGCCAAAATAGTCGTTTACACCCACATAAGGGGTATCAGCGTACTCAGGACAAATTGCACAATTACTTTTAGGGTCCTGTTACCCTTGGGAAAATAAAAATTGGGGGTGAAAAGATCATTTTTTAGGAAAAAATATTATTTTTTAATTGTACCGCTGTACGTTATAAACTTCTGTGAAGCCCTTGTTGGTTCAAAGTTCTCACCACATATCTAGATAAGTTCCTTGGGGGGGTCTATTTTCCAAAATGGGGTCACTTGTGGGGAGTTTCTGTGGCGCCTCTGAGGCTCAGTCGCCACAGAGGTACTGCACCTTCTCCTAAGGTGAGTGCCCCACCGTCCAGGTAAGGTGGGAACTCCTTTCCTCACTCCAACACTCGCACCCCACACAACAGGGTAGTTCTGCACAACCACATTGCGGCTCAGTGCTTTGAGAGTAGCAGAGCACCTTTGGAGGTTCCCTGCTTGGAACACTGGACGTGCTGGGAGGTGGGTGGAGTTAAGATACATAAAAGAGTGGGAAAGTGTAGGATGACAGGTCAGTCTGACAGAAGGTCAGTCGGGTAGGAAGTCACTCAGACAGGAGTGAGGATCCCAGGAAGAAGGGATGGAGGAAGGAGTGCTGCAGCTGCCTCAGTGATCTGAGCTAGCTGGCACGGGAAGGAGAAAGACGTAGAACTGAAACCTAAGCTTCCATAAGAGAGAGAAAGACAAGTACGGAACGAAGGAGTAAGGAGAACAGAGAGGATGTGGGTTGGAAGAGGAACTCTGCCTATAGGTTCTCAGTGCAAGGCCGGGGCCCGGTCCCCGAGGTTGTATGGACACTTATGGTTCTGCAGCAGACACCGGTGGAGTAGTTGGCTGTAAATGCACTACTCCCATCTAAGACTTGTGGCACAACAGCAACTGGATAGAGAGCCGGGACTAAGGAGAAGGGAGTCCCCGAAGCAGGCTACAGCTGTCTGCCATACAAGTAGAGTTCTTGGGAACATCAGTCAGGAGGAACTTCAGTGTAACTCAGTACTAGGAGATCTTCACACTTTAAGGCGATATAGAGGAGTCGTTCAGAAAGGTACATGTTGGCGGAGTGTTGAAGGGGAGCGTTCCATCTTGCCTGGAGGTTGACTGAGTCTCTGACCCGGAGGACACGGCCCGGAGGCAGGCACCCTTGTGTACCACAGACTGTGAGTAAAGCTTTGGAACGACAAGCCCCAGTGTCCTCCTTTCATTCTTGCACCAACCCGCTTAGCACCGCTACATCTGGGTACCATCATTTACACCGCCTGCGCCTCTCCTCATCCATTGCAACTACATGGCCCTGGGGCTACAGCTTCACCTGTGGGGAGCTACACCATCTATGCTGCAACACACCACCAGCCCCAGAGGATCCGCATGCAGCGTCGGCCTAACATCTCACTTGCCAAACACCACAGATGGCGTCACAAACCATTCCATTGACTACATTCCCCCATTACTTGGGCGCCAAGGTGTCATGATCTGAATTTGATCTGACAGTTTTAAATTGCACAGGGTGAACTTAAAGTGACTTGACTGTCCCCAGTGGTGGTTAGTGGTATTGCACTTTAGGTTTAATGTGCACGTAATTATGAATCAGGTGTGGGGCTCTATAAGTGGGTCTCAGGGTGTGCAATCACTGCTGGTGATACTGATTGATTGATTCATTCTGAGTTTGTGAAGCCTGGGTGAACATGGAGCTGAAGAGGAGACCTGCGCAGTCAGCCAGAGGAGACGAGTGGCAGCTAATGGTGTCTGCAGGAATTGCTGGCATGGCGTGGAGGAGTCGCAGTTTAAGGTGTCGGCGGGAAGTGCGTGCATGGCTTTGTGGAGTGGCGACTATGGAGAGAGTTGCACTCGGCATGCTCGACTTGGTGGCCGAGAGATGGACTCAAGCATGCTTAGAATTTTGGCAGAGGCTGACTCATCCTTGGGACTCTTTTATTGGACTGCTGCAACTGGAGATGGACTCTGCTCCAAGGCGGTACTATGGTGTAGGATCCAGGATGGTGATGGATCCGGGTGGAGGAGAAGACGCACGCAGGTAGTGGGGCTCTGTTGCAGGAGCATAAGCACAGAGCCTAAAGCTAAGTGGTGTTTCCCCTGTATTGTCTTCTTTCCTTTTGTGTCTCTAGTGCAGTGGTGGGATTAGTCTCCGCACCGACCAATTCCCTAGTGAGGGTTTAGGGTCAGGGCGAGCAAGGGTTTAAGGTTCGCCTTGCGGTAACATCTGCGTCCAGACACGCGTGACCGTGACACCAGGGCCACGGACCGGGTCACTGCTGCTGTGACACATTCCCGTGACACCGGCCCAGTACCGAGTACCCCGCAGCCCTTGGAGGGCGACTCATTTCCACTGTTTAGGTACATCAGAGGCTCTCTAAACATGACATGGCGTCCGATCTGAATTCTAGCCAATTTTGCATTGAAAAAGTCAAATGGTGCTCCTTCCCTACTGAGCTCTGCCATGCGCAGAACAGTTGTTCCCCCCCACATATCAGGTATCAGCGTACTCAGGACAAACTGCACAATAACTTTTGCAGACAAACTTCTCCTGTTACCTTTGGTAAAATAAAAAAAATTGAACCTGAATTATTTTTTTTGTGAAAAAAAGTTAAATGTTCATTTTTTTTCTAAATATTCAAAAAATTCCTGTGAAGCACCTGAAGGGTTAATAAACTTCTTGAATGTGGTTTTGAGCACCTTAAGGGGTACAGTTTTTAGAATGGTGTCACTTTTTGGTATTTTCTATCATATAGACCCTTCAAAGTGACTTCAAATGTGATGTGGTCCGTAAAAATAAAATGGTGTTGCAAAAATGAGAAATCGCTGGTCAACTTTTAACCCTTATAACTTCCTAAGAAAAAAAAATTTGGGTTCCAAAATTGTGCTGATGTAAAGTAAACATGTGGTAAATGTTACTTACTAAGTTTTTTGTGTGCCGTATCTCTGTGATTTAAGGGCATAAAGATTCAAAGTTGGAAAATTGTGAAATTTTCAAAATTTTTGCCAAATTTCCATTTTTTCACAAATAAACGCAAGTTATATGAATGAAATTTTACCACTAGCATGAAGTACAATATGTCATGAGAAAACAATGTCAGAATCACCGGGATCCATAGAAGCGTTCCAGAGTTATTACCTCATAAAGGGACAGTGGTCAGAATTGTAAAAATTGGCCCGGTCATGAACGTGCAAACCATCCTTGGGGGTAAAGGGGTTAAATGTGTGCTTAGAAATTTTTTTTTGGGAATGAGTAAACAAAATGTTGTAATGCACTTCCATTTTAAAGGTGGAATACACACTTTACTTTGATGACTATATAGTTATTATAGAGTCAAAATCCACAGTTACACTGCAGAGGGCGCTCTTTCCTTTCTCTAAATCTAATTTGGGCACAGATTACTGCTTTTCTGTTTTCAGTCAAGAGGTCTGGTAATGCTTATCTTTTTAATGTGTGTGATAATATGACGCCCTGGTAAGTTTTAATTTAAAATATTAAAAAAGATTAAAGTGCAATGTGAATGTTCAGTTAATTAGCAATAGAAAATGTGTCTGTCTGTCTACAGTATCCATCTATCTACAGTGTCTATCTATCCCATATCTATCTATCTATCTATCTATCTATCTATCTATCTATCTATCTATCTATCTATCTATCTATCGCTCTCTATCCAACAACATCCAAGTTGTACATAGTCACAGTAAGGCAAACACATTCTGTATAACTCTGCTGTACCTAAATATGCCTCTATACCTTTCTGCACAATATTTTGCATTATTTACTGTATGCACATATATAATTGTGCTCCTATAATATCTCACCTGTATTTCTCATAGGTAGAACAGTAAAAGGTTTATTTTTTTTTGAAAATTCAGCCATTTAAAATCTGAAAAATATGTAATCTCTCCATTGTGGCTGGGACCAAACAGCAAATTTGTCTGCGACGCAGGACACACAGGCTGCAAATCACTATATGCCAGTGCTACACTGCAACGTACAGTAATGCAGGTGAATGCAGTTATATTGTGACTCATAGGGTACTATGAATGCAATGAGCTAGTAGTAAAAAATCTGACTTTCTGCAACTTTCTTGTCACGATTGCAGTACCCTGGAGTTGCAATGTGACCCCGTTCACCTGTGATATAACAATGGCACACAGCAGAAAGAGAAAATCCTCACCGTTCACTGCCACGTTCCTTTATCAGTTATATGTATTGAACACACAGCTTTTGTTGTACTCTGTACAATGCTGTAGAATAATTAGGTCTGAATTCTGGATAATTATCATCATTGTCATCGTGAAAATACTAGGGCCAAAGTGCTTCAGATACTTGGAGAGAAGACGCTAACTGAGCACAAAAATAGTCCTGGATGCAAATGTTTGAATGTGATTGCTATGATTTACAAGGATTCTGCTCACTCAACACTATACACAAAAACATATTAAAAGTAAATGTGCACGGAACAGAAATGTTGCAGATTTTTCGTTCAAGTTTGCGCATTAAAAATCCACAGTGGATAACAGCACCAGTCATGTGGGTGAGCTCAGAAAAAAATTAATCTACCAAAAATGATGATAGGGTGCAAATTTAGAGACAAAATGGATGTAAATCTGCATTGTCGAAGATCCAATATACACTTAGAGACCAAATGCAGTACCACATGTGTACAAGGAAGGCAGCAGTCAAGCAAAATAACCACTGTTCAACTGAGTCTGCAGTTCATCTAGCAAGACAATAGCCATCAATGACAATTTAGAGGGTCTGTAGTTGGAATGGCTTAAATAGTTTAATCCTTTAATGAGCATCTATTTGAGGACAAATCCGGTTGACAGCAGCCAGGTAAGTCCAGCTCCAGAAGTTTCCATCAAAGTCTCCCACCACTAACCCGTCCACATGGATGGCACAGTGAAACTGTGAATGGTCATTAAATCAGTTAATTTGGATTACATTTTTTGAATCTCTGTCTACCGCTCACATAATTCAAAAGTTTGGAAGTATGAGGCCCTGTTCCACAACTGATGTGTACACAGACTGGAGAGGTGTGATGATGCAATGGAGGATGATGAGGTCCTAGACCCCACATGGAGTCAAGGCCATCCATGTGACGTGGGCAGTTCGGAGGAAGATGTGGTGGTCACACTGTCCCAGTTGCACAGAAACAAAGGAAGCAGGGTTCAAAAGTGTAGAGGCCGGCCCCTAGCTATTAAGCTGGCTGGTACCTCGCACTGCGGCTGTCTCCTAACCTTTTCAAGGAGGGAGGGCCCTGCTTGCCAGCTTACAATGTACATGTTGTCTTCTCTTTCTTCTCCACTTTCTCCACCATCTCCTCATCTGGTTAGAAAATGTGGGCAGTGTGTGCAAGCTGTTGGCATTCTCACCCTGCTGCTTGCCTGTCTGCACTGCAGCTTTACTTCTGCCTTTCCACTCACCGCCTCAAATGCAGCATACCCACAAGGAGGAACTCCACCTTTCATATGTTGGAAACTACACCACTTCAAGACCAAAAAATGGGCCGCCTTATTGGAAGTGTGTATAATGTTGTGCTGCTTTGAGTACTCCACAAACATGGCCAGTGCTGCTGATGACGGCACCATCACCGTTACAATCCCACTTTTATGCCTCCTTTAAAACAAAGCTTCAGGTGATGATGGATGAGTTGGTGGCACTGGAAGAAGAGAAAGAGGAGGAAAAACAGGGACCATTCACACCATTATCAGGTCTGCTGTCCACACATGTCTTGGAGGATGGGTCCCTGTACCAAAGGTGGCCAGGTACACAAATGTCCAGCCAATGGACAGTTTTAGAGGATGAGGAGGAGGAAAATGAGGAGGAGCATGCAGAGTAACCCCACATAGGCTGCTTTGCAGAGTACCCCCACAGAGGCTTTTTCAGAGTACTCCCACAGAGATGCGTGCAGAGTACACACACAATTTTTTTTGCCACAGTATTCCCACACACACAAAGTTGAAGAGTTGAAGAGTATAACTGTTTTTTATGCCAACAACTCATACAGACACGGATGCAGAGTACACTGAGGCTTTTTGGGACAGTACTCACAGAGTTTTTTTATCCCATTTGACACAGAGGATTTTTGACACAGTATTCACAAAGGCTTTTTGGCAGAGTACTCTCAGAGACTTTTTGGCACAGTACTCTCAGAGGCTTTTTGCCACAGTACTGACAGAGGCAGGGTTGCTGAGTACACAGAGGTTTAAAGGAATATTTTTATTTTATGCACAGCCAAAACTGGTACAGATAAAACAGTAGAGTAAAATTATTTTTTAGACATACTACTCACAAAAAGATGGCTGCAAAGTACAATTACTTTTTAGACACACTTCTCATTTAAATAGCAAAAAGGGAACAGCATCCGTTCCGGGTGAAAAATAGCTTTATTTTGCCAATCAGAGATACAACGTTTCGACCAAAAAGGTCTTTATCAAGCATGATAAAGACCTTTTTGGTCGAAATGTTGTATCTCTGATTGGCAAAATAAAGCTATTTTTCACCCGGAACGGATGCTGCTCCCTTTTTGCTATTTGGTTGCCTTTTTGAACCCATTGGGTCCTGGGATCTTTGGTGCATGCATTCCATTCAGTTCGTGTGCTGTTGGCTGTTTTTCTTTTTTACACTTCTCATTTAGACACAGCAGTAGAATAAAATAATTTTTTGGACCCAGAAATGGGAAAGAGATGGCTGCATACTAAAATTTTTTTTCAGGCACACTACTCCCAAAAAGATGGCTGCAGAGTAGAATAAGTTTTTGGAAACACTTCTCCTACAGACATGGCTGCAGAGTACACAGAGGCGTTTTGGTACAGTATTCCTCCAGGCGGGGTATCAGAGTACATGCAGAGGCTTAAAAGCACAGTACTCTCACAGGCAGGGGTGCAGAGTACACACAGGCGTTTTTGCCCCATTACTCCGACAGATTTGGGTGGAGATCAAATAGCAAGTTTTTGGCAAAGTACTATAACAGACATGGGTACATAAGATTAGAAAAATTTTCTTTGATGCACAGTACTCTCAGACATAGATGCCTAATAGTAGAAAAATGCATTTGTACGCACAGCACTATCACAGACATGGGTGCAGAGTACACATATAGAGTGTTTTTGGAAAACTGTGCGTACACAAAACCTAATACTGCTCCAGACTACAACTGTATCCTGTCCCTACACTAAGCAGAGCAAAAATAAAAAATAATAGTTTTGAACCAGGATGAGCAGGTCAAAGTGGAGAAAAAAGTGAATGTGGTGGTATAGATGAAAAAGGCAAGGAGGGAGTTAACCAACACTGTTTGTGGTTTTTGTGTTTTTTTTTGGAGGGAATTGACTTAAAAGAACATAGATTGAACCCAAAATAAACTAACAAGCTACAACCAAAGGGCAGAGGTCCAACTGGTGGGGAAGGTGGACGTGGCAGTGTAGGTGGAAGTGGCAGTGTAGGTGGAAGTAGCAGGGGAAGAGGTAGCCAGCACAGTTTGGGTTTTTTATTTGGGGTGAGTCATCCAAATGAAATAAATGGCAAGTAGAATTGAAGACTGGATGTCCAGTTATTCAAAGGTATGGACAAGTCATCTTGGATCTATGCCTGGTTCATTTGAAAGAATTTCAGCTTCCCCACATGGGATGTGGACAGGCAGATGTGCCTGTCTGTGATCACACCCACTGCCGTGCTAAACACACGTTCCGACAGTATACTTGCCACAGGACAGGACAGCACATCCAAAGCATAAAGGGTAAGCTCAGGTCATGTAACCAATTTGGGGACCCAGAAGCTAAATGCTGCAGACCCATCATTTAGTATGTGGAGAATCTTGTGGGTATGATACCTTTTAATGGCTAACAAAATATAGTAAATGATGTTACAAAGCAAGCTTTCGGGACTGCTTATGTCCCTTCATCAGGCTGATATACCAAGATATTTAAAGAAACCTAATTTTATACAGTAAAGAGTACAGTACACTTAACATTATGGCTGGACCGAACAATGAAGGCAACTGTTACCATCCATCTTTCGTGTTTACATTTTTTTTTTCCCTCATAGACTGTAAGCTTGCGAGCAGGGCCCTCATTCCTCTTGGTATCTGTTATAATCTATGTGTTTATTGTTATGCTGTAATGTCTATTGTCTGTACAAGTCCCCTCTGAAATGTAAAGTGCTGCGGAATATGTCGGCGCTATAGAAATAAAATTATTATTATTATTATTATTATTCACCCAACCGCTAACCATGAGTGGAGGAAAAGTTTTGGTGTTCTCATTCATATTCTCTGAAAAAAGGCCCAGAAAGCAAAAATTCTGCTGGGGTATGTAAACTTTTGAGCACAGCTGTATATTTACTACAATTTTCACCAACAATTGGCATACATTGCGGCCTCTGGTGCATGAACAACCAAGATGCCTGCGTCTCTTAACTGATTTGTGAGAAAAGACCACATCAAAGTTGAATGTAAAGGGTAACAAAGAGCCTGTAAATGTTAAATAGTGAAACATTTTTATTGACACCCACAATTATTTTTTTTTAGCCTCAAATATATGCATTTAAGTAAAATGTCCCCAAAGGTGTACAGCTCCTAAAAGAATAAGGATATGTGCACACGCTGCGGTTCCGCAGCGGTTTTGTCCGCTGCGGATCTGCAGCAGTTCTGCAGACAGTGTACAGTAGCATGTTATCCTATGGGATTTACAATCCGCTGTGCACATGCTGCGGATTTTTAACTGCGAAAAAGCTGCGGTTTTGAATCCGCAGAAAGAAATGACATCTCACTTCTTTTCTGCGGATTCTGCTGCGGTTTTTCCATCTCATCCATTGTAGAGGTGATAAACTGCAGGCCAATCCGCAGGTCATTTTACCTGCGGTTTTACCTGCGGTTCCACAGATACAAATCCGCCGACCAATCCGCAGCGTGTGCACATAGCCTAAAAGGACAGCTATCCAGGTGGTCTTGAGAAAGCATGTAAGGCTAGTTTCACATTAGCATTTACGGCCGCAGCGTTGGGCTGCGCACGGCCACCGCTAAGCCCCGCCTCTGTCACGCCTCCACTGGTAGCTCTGCCTACGGACGCATGATGCTGCATGCGTCCTGCGTCCCCCTATCTTTAGCACTGGGGATGCAGGCCATGCGCAGTATGCGTTTGGCGGCACATGCGTCCTTTTGACGCTGCGCCGACCAGCGCCAAACGCAACAGGCTGCAATTTGGTGCGCTCGGCGCAGCGTCAAAAGGACGCATGCGCCGCCAAACGCATACTGCGCACGGCCTGCATCCCCAGTGCTAAAGATAGGGGATGCAGGATGCATGCAGCGTCATGCATCCATAGGTGGAGCTATCGGCAGGGCGGGGGCTTAGCGGCGGCCGTGCGCAGCCCGACGCTGCGGCCGTAAACGCTAATGTGAAACTAGCCTACATGAAGTGTTGCTGCTGAAAATATCCATCTTTATAGTCAAAAATTTACATTAGGCTTTTAACCATTTAGCTGTAAGTGATTTTCTTTCACTTACTGGGCTCTCTTACTGACTCTTTTTGTTTAAGTTGTAATGTTTTTGTAATTATTGACTAGTATATTGGGATCTATTAGAGCGTGAGAAGAATGCTGTCTGTGCATGGTGCATAGAAGCTGAGTTATTTAACTATCATAATTCACAATTACAGTAGGAAACTAATAGCCTAAATGAATTGGCATTAATGCATTTTTTTTTCTCAAAACATTTAGCCGCATCACATGGGAAACATTTTGTGTTCTTTTATATTTTTGTCTGAACATTTTCTGGATTCTTTCCTATTAATTATCTCCATGAGCTTGAACCTGAATGCTTTTTTATGATGGGCACCCAGCTGCAAAATTCAATGTTCCATAAAAGAGCAACAAATATAGTAATTAAAATAATCCCTATGAAAATGTTCAGTATTTTACTGGGGTTAATGTATTTTGTTTAATTAATTCAATGATTGTAAGTAGTGCACTGACTCGAGCCCACTAAGCTGTGCGAGTCGATAAAAGCCTGTACACAGTGGAAGATT
This sequence comes from Dendrobates tinctorius, assembly GCF_039654945.1. Lineage (NCBI taxonomy): Eukaryota > Metazoa > Chordata > Amphibia > Anura > Dendrobatidae > Dendrobates > Dendrobates tinctorius. The sequence continues at coordinate 33,864,030 of NW_027361738.1, forward strand.
AGGACAGAAAACTATTATGGGTTTATGGACACCCTATGGAAAACACAATCATTTACAAATACTTCTATAAATTAGTATTATTGCTGCAGGATGCAATGCACTTTCAATTATGTTCCCTGTTGCATGTGCAGGTGAGCGCGGCTTGAGTGGAATTACATAAATTTATATGATTACACTCATTAATTATTGCTCTACTTTAATTACAAGGTGGGTAATATTGTGATTCTGAATGGAAGGATCAAAAGGTTGCTCTTTAACCCTTTATCCCCGAAGCCAGTTTTCACCTTCCTGACAGCGTCCCATTTTTTTAAATCTGACGTGTCAATTTCCATGGTAATAATTTTTGAATGGTTATTCTAATCATTGTGATTTTGATATTGTTTTTCATGAGACTTTGTACTTTATGATGATGGTAAATTTAGATCTATGAGTTTTGTATTTATTTATGAATACATTGGAAATTTGACAAATATTTAAAACAAATCTGTCACTAGGTTTTTGCTACTCCATCTGAGAGCAGTGTGATATAGAGTCAGAGACCCTGATTGCAGTTATGGGTCACTTACTGGACTGCTTGCTGTCATTATGATATCTTGTTTTTAGAGCTGTAACATTTTGTTTTTTTCACGATACAAGGACTTGTTTTTTTGTGGAACGAGATGACATTCTCAGTGATACTATTTATTTATATATATATATATATATATATATATATATATATATTTTGATCACTTTTGATTCCATTTTTGTGTGATAGTATGAGGCATAAGCTGTGTTTTTGGTGTTTTTACAGTGTTCACTCTACGGATTAAATAATGGGACAGTTTTATAGATCAGGTTGATCTAGACATGGCAATACAGATTATTTGTAATATTTTTTTTTTTTTTTTAATTTTGTTTTCAGATAAAAAAAAATGTGCACTTTATTTTGTATTTATTTTACATTTTTACAAATGTTGTTCAACTTCTTTTGACTTTTTTAACTTGTTTCTATGGCAACCACTGATACGTCATAATTTCAAATGGGGTTATTGAGTGAACCTCTTCCTTCTGTTAACTATCTAGATGCAACCATCCTCATTGACACTAGCTAAAGGGGTTTAATGGCAAGTAGCCATTTTCAGAGGGGTGTCAGCTGCATCTTCATCTTTTACATGTTTGGCAGTTTGCTGAAATTCCTTGTCTGCAGCACTGTAAAGATGGCCATTCATATTAGATAGTTGTAAGTCAAGCGATGCTTTAGTCGAAAGCCATCTCAGCCGACTCTTCCATATACAGGAGAACTTGTTCTCTATGAGAAATCTTATTTTCAGGAGAGCAAAGTGAGTGGAAGTTCGAAATCCGACAAGCGTGATCGACATCTTTATCAATTATTAGTCTGTTGTGGCAAGCAAAGAATGTATGCTACGATATAGCAGGGAGGTGGTATGCCTCACAAGATCCAAATTACCATTCGTACCACATAAGTTACGAAATAGCAGGGTGTGTACAATTATTTAAAACTTAGCTTTTAAAGGGAATCTGTCACCCCATTTTTCGAGTATCAGCTGCTGGCACAGCCATCAGGGGCTTATCTACAGCATTCTGTAAAGCTGTAGATAAGCCCCCGATGTAACCTGAAAGAGAAGAAAAAGGAGTTAGATTATACTCACGGGGGGTGGTCCGGTCTTGGTCCGATGGGTGTTGCAGTCTGGCGCCTCCCATCTTCTAAGAGTGACGTCCTCTTCTTTGCTGTCTGTCGGGGCTCCTGCACAGGCACACTGCTCTGCCCTGTTGAGGGCAGAGCAGAAAACTGCACTGCGCAGGCGCCGGACCTCTCACTATTCAATCCACATTTGTGGAATTCAGTATAATATTTTTTGTGTAATATTCAACTAGCTATTTTTGTTGAATGAATGAGTTTTGAAATTAAACTATTGAAGCAGATGTATAGGGAAAACCGCTGGTAGTACAATTATTTCCATTTGATGTGGGCATTTTGTTTCCCTGACAGGAGGGATATTTATTTTGTATTGGACATACCCCTTCCCCCTCATGAGCTACTTTTTATCTGTACAAATTGTTTGTATTTTGTCATGTCCTTGTCTTGTAAAAAATAAGCAAAAAAAGTTGCAATCTGTAGTGCTAAGGCTAGTTTCACACTAGCGTATGGAGGAGCTGCGGAGGGATGCGGACTTCCTCCACATGCATCTTTTTGATGGCGTGTTGACCTGCGCCGAATGCAACATGTTGCATTTTGTTGCGGTCGCCGCACCCTCAAAAAGACGCATGCGGAGGCATCCACATACATCGGCACATAATGCTAAAGATAGGGTACGCAGGCCGCATGCCGAGGGAGGTGGAGCTGACCGGAGGAGGTGTGGCAGTGGGCGGAGCTTCACTGAGGAAGTCCGCAGCCCTCCGCAGCTCCTCCATACGCTAGTGTGAAATTAGCCTAAAGCATGTTAATGTGAATTATATGAAATAAGAAAAGAAATACTGCTTCTGGATGCTAGGAAAAAAATGTGACATTTAGCACATAATTTGTCCAATTCATGCATGCCCCGCAGCCAACGACAAGGCAGTCTCAAATCTGATGGGTCCTAATGTGTCTAGTGTGAATACCTCCATAAGACTGAAGTCTGAATTCCTGGGTAGATGTGAATACCTCTCTTCAAAGTCTGAATTTATGGGTAGGGAGGACCCTGTTGCAATTAAAATCCACCACAGGGAGGTTTTCATACTAGACACGGTGGGACCCAGCAGAATTAAAACCGCCTTGTCGTTGGCTACTGGGCATGCATGAATTAGCCAAATTATGTGCTAAGTGTGTCATTTTTTTTACCTAGTATCCAGAAGCAGTATTGCTATTCATATTCTATATTGACATGGTTTAGCACTACAGAGTGCAATTTTTTTATTGTATATGGAGATGGCTGCTCCTAGTATGCAACTGTTCATACTAGCTTGAAAGTGCCAGTCAGTCTTTTGTCATTTGTATATTAGCTCTCTGACCGAGCACTCCACCCTCCAGTATTTGGTAGATTTTAATTGCAACGGTCCTACCTACCCATAAAATCAGACTTTGAAAGGAGGTATTCACATCTACCCAGGAATTTAGACTTCAGTCTTAGGGAGGTATTCACACTAGACACATTAGGACCCATCAGTTTTGAGACCACCTTGTCATTGGTTGATGGGCATACATGATTTGGCTAAATTATGTGCTAAGCGTCTCATCTTTTTCCTATTATCCACAAGCAGTATTGCTATTCGTATTTTGCATATTTCATAATGACATGCTTTAGCACTACAGAGTGCAACTTTTTTTGTTTATTGTATGTGGCTATGGCTGCTCCAAGTATGCACCTGTTCACATTAGGTTGGAAGTGCCAGTCAGTGTTTTGTCATGTTCTTGTCTTGTGTTAGTTTTGTATAGTTTCAACTAATAAAAATATATTTACAAAGATTGATTTTGTTCTTGTTTGATACCATCTGTTTGGTTATTTCTTCAAATTTTGGTATTTTTGGACTTATTATTTTTTGGTATTTTCTCCTGTTTTTGCAGGATTTATTCTGGCCCTGATGTGCCCTGTTCAGCATTAGTTAGCCCTAGGTCACCAGGCTCCTGCCCTTACAAGGACAGTCCACAGCTTGCCCTAGTGGACATGTATCCCCATACATCCCTAGACATGCCTCCCACTGTGTTTCTCCTTCAGTTGGTCATCAGGGGATGATAAATGCACTTGAATAGAACTAAAAAAGCTGACCTCACTTTACGTTGTCCCTCAGCAGCTGTATACTAAACCAGAGTGGGCAATTTTAATGTATTCGCTGTAAAAAATGTCAGTAAAAAAGATGCAAATGGTGAATTTGACCTAAAATTTTAATTTTGATTCCCGATCAATCAAGATCTGCGTTGTTTGTGCCGTAAGTGGTGATTGGATTAAGATTTGTGGCATAACGCTGAAGGTCGTCATGAATTAGACAAGCAGTCATCGCCAGGAACCATTGCACCCCTGTCCATTTTGTGCAAAAATGTTGTGACTTTTTAAAACATTTTACTCCAGAACTCTGGTGTAATTACATTGCTCAATCAGGGTCTTTGTTCCATGGGTTCCTACGTACTGTTCATTTAACTTTTATTTCTTAAAACTTTTTTCTGCATAGCTTTCTAGAAAAACTAAAAAATAGGTATTACAACATGCAGCTCAGTGAGCTTTGGGTATATTTAGTTATATTTCCTTGATCTCTAGAGTATTTATTTTGATATATTCCAATTCTGAATGCAGCCTGTTGCTGAGAGATGCGGTGTAAGGAGAATCACGCAGCGCTGACAGAGCATAAGCAAGTGGATCAGCACAGTCATAAAAATGTGAATGCCTTCTCAGGGACTAATAATATCAAACATATCAAAGTTTTCAAATGATTTTCCGAGTATGCTTTGGAGACATTTTGCACTAATAAAACAAAAGGTATGAATCTGATGAAAATATAAAAGTACCCTAAGCCTAGAAATAAATGATAAAAGTAAACAGGAGTTATACTTTTGCCTTCTTTTTGCCAATCTCCACATTCCTGAAACAATAAGTAATGTCAAAAATCTGCACAAAGCATAAGGGTTAATCTGCTGATCTGTTCCAGTTTTTAACTGGAGACCAGCTGAAAGGATGGAGCTGCTGCAGCCAAAAAGACACAAGACAGTAAGGAAGTAAGGAGGGGAAGTTGACTAAATTCTCAGGAATCATCCAAAGTTTTAATTATAATTTCTGAAAAGAAAATGGAATTAAAGAAAATGAAAAGATGCTGGGATATATTTTTGTGTTTAGTTTTCTTTAAAAAAACACAACACAAGTCATTGTTGTTAAATATTTCAATGATTGGATATGAAAGTTCTTATATTATTGTGTAATGCATTAAAGGTGTATTCTCAAGTTGTCTTTTGGCAGCTCACAATACTGCAGTTTCCTTACTTTCTGGTTTCCAGCAGTCCTCCTTGGGTGTCACTCAAGAAAACAAATCCAGAAAATCACCTTGTCTCATTTGGCAAGATTTATTTTGCAAATTATGGTGTAAAATAAGTATTTGGTCACCTAAAAACATGCAAGATTTCTGGCTCTCACAGAACTGTAACTTTTTTTAAGGGCTCCTCTGTGGTCCACTCATTACCTGTAGTAATGGCAACTTGTTATCAGTATAAAAGACACCTGTCCACAACCTCAAACAGTCACACTCCAAACTCTACTATGGTGAAGACAAAAGAGCTGTTGAAGGACGCCAGAAACAGAATTGTAGCCCTGCACCAGGCTGATAAAACTGAACCTGCAATAGGCAAGCAGCTTGGTGTGATGAAATCAACTGTGGGAGCAATAATAACAAAATGGAAGACATACAAGACCACTAATAATCTCTCTCAATCTGGTGCTCCACGCAAGATCTCACCCCGTGAAGTCAAAATGATCACAAGAACAGTGAGCAAAAATCCGAGAACCACACAGGGAACCTAGTGAATGACCTGCATAGAGCTGGGACCACCGTAACAAAGGCTACCTTCAGTAACACACTACGCTGCCAGGGACTCAGAACTTTCAGTGCCAGATGTGTCCCCCTGCTTAAGCCAGTACACATCCGGGCCCGTCTGAAGGTTGCTAGAGAGCATTTGGATTATCCAGAAGAGTATTGGGAGAATGTCATATGGTCTGAAGAAACTAAAGTAGAATTGTTTTGTAGAAACAAAACTTGTCGTGTTTGGAGGAGACAGAATGCTGAGTTGCATCCAAAGAACTCCATACCTACTGTGAAGCATGGGGGTGGCAACATCATGCTTTGGGGCTGTTTCTCTGCAAAGGGATCAGGACGACTGATCTGTGTACATGAAAGAATGAATGAGGCCATGTATTGTGAGATTTTGAGAGCAAACCTCCTTCCATCAGCACGGGCATTGAAGATGAAATGTGGATGGGTTTTTCAGCATGATAATGATCCCAAGCACACTGCCAGGGCAACAAAGGAGTGGCTTCATAAGAAGCATATGAAGGTACTGGAGTGGCCTAGCAAGGCTCCAGATCTCAACTCCATGAAAAACCTGTGGAGAGATTTGAAAGTCCGTGTTGCCCAGCGACAGGCCCAAAACATCGCTGCTCTAGAGGGGATTTGCATGTAGGAATGGGCCAACATGCCACCAACAGTATGTGCCAACCTTTTGAAGGCTTACAGAATACGTTTGACCTCTGTCATTGCCAACAAAGGATATATAACAAAATATTGAGATGAACTTTTGTTAATGACCAAATGTTTATTTTCCACCATAATTTGCAAAATAAATCTTGCCAAATCAGACAAGGCAATGTTCTGGATTTGTTTTCTCATTTTGACTCTCATAGTTGTGGTCTACCTATGATGTCAATTACAGGCCTCTCTCATCTTTTTAAGTGGGAGAACTTGCACAATTGGTGGCTGACTAAATACCTTTTTTCCCCCCACTGTAATAGAGGTTTTTTTCTAGAGTGTACACTGCTATCACTATACTTGTACATAGAGACAGCAGGGCATTTGAACATGAACACAGCTCCAGATAGTGAGAGCCATGATTAGGAGAACTGTTGTAGGTGAAGCTGATACTGTGTGCTGGTGATTTTGCAAGATTTATAACAGCAGCTTGTCAGGAACTGAGAGGGAGGGGAAAAGAGGTGAGCAGTTAACTGCTGTATAAAATTCATTGGACTGGAGAGAGGTGGCTGGAATGTTAGTTGTTAATCCATCTCCTGGAATGTAATTCCTTACACTCGGCAAGGCACTGGTAGCTGAGCTATATGGAAGTGAACTTATTTTCATGTTGTCTAATAACTAAAACAATTTGATAACTTGAGAATACACCTTCAAGGATTCAGGCAGGTTGTAGTTTTTGCTATCTGGGCTCGAAGTAGGGTAACATGTCAATGAGTGCTCAAGGAGCCTAATGTCAGAGACACCGCACTACACTTGCTCATAGAGCCAGTGCGCGTGTCCTGAGTACAGAAGCAGTGCTAAACGAGGTACAGGAGGGATAAACAGACTGGAGGTCAGACAAAGCCAAAGGTCATACATAGGATCACAGTACAGTACCAGGGATGAGACGGAGCGGATAATCAAGGCCAAGCAGAGATCAAAACCAAACAGACATAGGAGGTACCAGGCAGAATCCAAAGCGATATCCAGGAAACAGACAGAGTCATACACAGAGAATCAAGTAACCAGAACACAGCACAAACACACTCAGGGGTCACCACACAATGCCAAGGGCGAAAGTATAACTGACAGGGATGGGAGCGTCCTGAGGCTATAAGAAGCCTCCCCCAGAACCAGGGAGAGGCCACAATCATAGCCCCAGGTGTGCAGGTAAGCCTGCACCGGGATCACAACCTTTAACCCCAGAAATGCCAGTCATCAGTACTGGTTCCATACATTAACCCCACGTGTGCGAGTCAAACCCGCACTGAGATCATGACAGTACCCCCCTCTCAACGGGGGGCCTCTGGACCCCCAGGCTTGCCCGGGTACTTAGCATGGAAAGCCCGCACCAGGCGATCAGCATGCATCAACCGGGCCGGTACCCAGGACCTGTCCTCCGGTCCATACCCCTTCCAATGAACCAGGTACTGTACCGACCGCCATACCAACCTGGAATCTATGATATGACCAACCTCGTACTCCACCTGCCCCTCAACCAAAACAGGAGGAGCAGCAGGTTCGGAGTCTCCCCGGACTGCTTCAAAAGGTTTCAGTAGAGATTTGTGGAAGACGTTAGGGATCTTGAAAGAGGGTGGAAGGCACAGCCTATACGCCACTGGATTGATTTTTTCCACAATCTTGTACGGGCCAATGAATTTGGGTCCCAACTTGGCTGACGGAATCTTTAACTTAATGTTTCGCGTGGAGAGCCAAACTTTCTCTCCCACCCGAAACATGGGACCAGGTGTTCGTTTCCTGTCCGTGAAAAACTTATACCTGCCTTGAGACCTAGATATACGCCGCTGGACTTCTGCCCATGTATCTTTTAACCGCTGAACAGAGTCCTTAGCCCCGGGACACCCCGAATCCAGACGAGAAAACTCACCGAAATGAGGACTGAACCCATAATTTATCAAAAAAGGAGTCATACCCGTGGATTGACTCACCCGACTATTGAAGGCAAATTCAGCCAACGGCAGTGCATCGCACCAGTCATTCTGTCTAGCAGAGGTTAGACACCTGAGGATCTGTTCCAGGGACTGGTTAGTGCGCTCCGTCTGCCCATTGCTCTCAGGATGGTATGCAGACGAAAAGGACAGAGACATACCTAATTTTTTGCAGAAAGCACGCCAAAACTTAGCCACAAACTGCACACCACGATCAGACACCACATTCAGCGGTACCCCATGCAACCGGATCACATGCTGCACAAACAACCTGGACAACGTCTCAGCTGATGGTAGTGCGGACAGGGGTACGAAATGAGCCTGCTTAGAAAACCTGTCCACCACTACCCATACCACTGTATTACCCTTAGATGGAGGGAGATTGGTAATAAAATCCATGGATAAGTGAGTCCATGGCCTTTCGGGCACTGCCAAGGGTATCAGCTCCCCTGCCGGCCGGCTATGAGAGCTTTGAGAACGAGCGCAGAACCCACAACCAGCAATGAATTTTTTTATGTCCGAACCAAGGGTAGGCCACCAAAAGATCCTAGCCACCGCCAGACGTGTGGCTGAAATACCAGGGTGAGCACTCAGCTTGGATTCATGGAACTCCTGCAAGAGTTTCAGGCGAAGTTGCTCTGGGACAAACAACTTCCCCTCCGGCTTGGCCGCCGGGGCCAGCGACTGGGCTCCCTGAATCTCCCGTTCCAATTCAGATGAGACCTCTGCTATCACAACCCCAGGGTGAAGAATGGAGGACGGTGGCTCAGGGGGCGACACCGGCTGAAAACTGCGTGATAAGGCGTCAGCCTTGACATTCTTAGACCCTGGAAGAAACGTAATCGTAAACTGAAAACGGGAAAAAAAAAGTGACCAACGGGCCTGTCTGGGCGTTAGTCTTTTAGCAGACTCAATGTACGACAAATTTTTGTGATCCGTGATCACCGCAACCGGGTGACTGGCCCCCTCCAAAAAGTGCCTCCATTCTTCAAACGCCAATTTGACCGCAAGAAGCTCTCTATTGCCTACGTCGTAATTTCTTTCCGCAGCAGAGAACTTCTTGGAAAAGAAAGCACATGGCCTGAGGTTGGTTAGAGTGGCAGGCCCTTGGGACAACACCGCCCCCACCCCCACCTCAGAGGAGTCCACTTCCACGACGAATGGTTTGGACGGATCTGGCTGCACTAACACAGGAGCAGACATAAAACATTTTTTCAGCGTTGCAAAGGCCTCTTTTGCGAGCGAGGACCAATTTCTCACATCCGCACCTTTGCATGTAAGATCCGTGAGAGGTTTGACCACTTGCGAAAACCCCCGGATAAATTTGCGGTAATAATTGGCGAACCCCAAGAAGCGCTGAAGACCCTTAAGATCTCGGGGTTGCACCCAATCCGCAATGGCCTGCACCTTCTTGGGGTCCATGCGAAAACCCTCACCGGATACAATTAACCCCAAAAAGGACAACTCTTGTACACAGAATACACATTTCTCCAATTTGGCATACAAATGATTTTCTCTAAGCCTTTGGAGCACAGTTCGTACATGTTCCAAATGAGAATACTTGTCGGGGGAATATATCAAAATATCATCTAAGTAGATAATGACAAAACGACCAATGAGATCTGAGAATACCACGTTGATGAAATTCTGAAATATGGCAGGGGCGTTGGTAAGACCAAACGGCATGACTAAATTTTCAAATAGTCCCTCGGTCGTGAGGAACGCGGTTTTCCATTCATCCCCCTCCCGGACCCTTATCAAATTATATGCCCCCCGAAGGTCCAGTTTAGAAAACCACTTTGCCCCTGATAGTTGGTTACATAAATCGTGAATCAACGGAAGGGGGTACGTATTCCGTACAGTAATTTGATTAAGCTCCCGGAAGTCGAGACAGGGACGTAACCCGCCATCTTTTTTCTTTACAAAAAAGAAACCTGCCGCCACAGGTGAGACTGAAGGACGTACGTGTCCTTTGCGCAGACTTTCAGTAATGTACTCCTTCATAGCCAAGCGCTCAGGACCGGACAAATTAAACAGACGGGCTTTGGGTAATTTAGCCCCCGGGACCAGCTCAATAGCGCAGTCAAAGGGTCTATGTGGCGGTAACGTCTCGGCCTCGCTTTCGGAGAATATATCTTCGAAGTCCTTCAGGCATTCCGGAATACCTTCCAGCTCGACAGATGATACAGACACAGATTTAACAGGTTCAACCAGCAGTGCGGATTTATCACATAACTCAAAATCATTAAATCCCCATTGAACAATCTCCCCCGTTTTCCAGTTAATACTATTGTTATTATGGCGTTGTAACCAGGGCATGCCCAACATCAACCCTGCAGGTAGATTGTCCAGCACAAAACAACTTATGTTTTCCACATGAGTAGCGCCCACTCTGAGCGAAAACACATCAGACATAAAGCGAATTCCCTCCTTAATGAGGGGAGATGAGTCAATGGCCATCACCTTGATCGGAACCTTGAGCCTAACTGTCCCTATCTTGCAGTGTGTGACCAATTGGGAGTCAATAAGATTAATAGATGATCCGCAGTCCACGAAGGCTGTAGAGGAAAAAGAACTACCATCCACAAACAGTTCCACAGGCAGTACTACTTTAGAAAACGAGGAAAATGGTACCTGAGGGTCTGAGCAGCCTCCCCGTTGACTACCCAGACCTAGTCGTTTCCCGCCGACCGGGTTTGAAGACGGGCAATTCGGGCACTCCCTTTTCCAATGTCCCTTTTACCGCAGTAAAAGCATAACTGCATGTCCTTCCGGCGTTTCCTCTCCGTATCCTTCAGGGAGAGGGCGCCTACATCCATGGGCTCAGGGGCAGTCTCTTTTCCACTGGGGAATAATGGAGTATCCACCTGCATCACCCCTCTGGCCCGCAGCCTGCGGTCCATCAGGACGGCCTGGGTCATGGCGTGCTCGAGAGAGTTAGGTGGGGGATGTAACGCCAAGGCATCCTGCAGCCGCTCGGACAAGCCTCTGCGAAAGAGTCCTCGGAGTGTGGCATCGCTCCAGGAGACCTCTGCCCCCCAGCGGCAGAACTCAGAACAAAACCACTCAGCTGAGTGTTTCCCCTGACAGACACTCATCAACATGTCCTCTGCCAATCGCACTCGGTCAGGTTCATCATAAATGTGCCCGAGGGCCTCAAAGAATGCGTTCACTGACATACGTTCAGGAGCAGAGGAAGACAGAGAGAAAGCCCATGCTTGCGGAGCCCCCCGAAGTAGGGAAATAATGACCCCCACCCTCTGGAACTCATCCCCGGAGGAGCGGGGCCTTAGAGAAAAAAAAAGCTTGCATCCTTCTCTGAAAGACCTGAACTCCTTTTTATCCCCTGAGAAAAGGTCTGGCAATTTGACCGGATATTCGGGGGACGCTAATGACACATCCCTACCCCCAGAACTAGAAGCCCCTGCATCGACAGCCCCCTGCACAGTAACCACCAACTGTTGCTGGGTCTGGGCCATCGTGCGTTGTTCCACATTGAGCTTATGGAACATTTGGGTCAGGTGCTTGACCTGATCAGCCAAGGCTTGTATGGGATCCATGAGGATAACACACACTTTTAATTTTTCCTTTCAGAGAAAAAAAACAAAAACTGAAATGGTCAGTTATAATGTCAGAGACACCGCACTACACTTGCTCATAGAGCCAGTGCGCGTGTCCTGAGTACAGAAGCAGTGCTAAACGAGGTACAGGAGGGATAAACAGACGGGAGGTCAGACAAAGCCAAAGGTCATACACAGGATCACAGTACAGTACCAGGGATGAGACAGAGCGGATAATCAGGGCCAAGCAGAGATCAAAACCAAACAGACATAGGAGGTACCAGGCAGAATCCAAAGCGATATCCAGGAAACAGACAGAGTCATACACAGAGAATCAAGTAACCAGAACACAGCACAAACACACTCGGGTCACCACACAATGCCAAGGGCGAAAGTATAACTGACAGGGATGGGAGCGTCCTGAGGCTATAAGAAGCCTCCCCCAGAACCAGGGAGAGGCCACAATCATAGCCCCAGGTGTGCAGGTAAGCCTGCACCGGGATCACAACCTTTAACCCCAGAAATGCCAGTCATCAGTACTGGTTCCATACATTAACCCCACGTGTGCGAGTCAAACCCGCACTGAGATCATGACACCTAGTGCACAGTTGAATCAGAAGCTATTTTACTACTCTATGCAGTGGATAGGTAAAGGTAAAACATTATCTATCATCATATGGATCACATAAAACTTCAGTGTATAGGTCTACAGAATTCTAGTCTAAATCTACATAAAAAATTATTATAAATAGAGTGGAGATCTCAACTGCAGAGAGGAGTAGTTTAAATCTAGCAGTGGTCATGCAAAGTCTTTGTGACTGATGGAAATAGCCAAGTAAATCGCTTGGTGAATAGGTGATAAATATGTGGGACAACCCTTTTAACTTTATTATTGTATAATAAGTAATAAATAGAGTTGAGCGGATCAATTCGAGGAGGATCGACTTTGAGTAGAATTTCCTGAAATTTCTGAAATTCATGGTTCCAAGTGAATTTGAACACTTTGTCCAATACCATTCATGCGCTGCTGAAGCATCAGAAAGTGGACTAATGATGTTTTGAGCAGCTGCGTGGAATTTTCTCTAATGACATTACTTGTTTTTTCCTAGCCTATCCAATTATCAGACCTTGCATGGCTGGGGACAGTAATTGTGATATTCCCTATTGTAAGAATGAGATTGCCCGTACTGTGCTACAGTTGTGGCCAAAAGTATTGACACCCCTGCAATTCTGTCAGATAATACTCTGTTTCTTCCTGAAAATGATTGCAAACACAAATTCTTTGGTATTATTATCTTCATTTAATTTGTCTTAAATGAAAAAACACTAAAATAATTGTCCTAAAGCCAAATGGGATATAATTCCACACCAAACATAAAAAAGAGGGTGGACAAAAGTATTGGCACTGTTCGAAAAATCATGTGATGCTTCTCTAATTTGTGTAATTAACAGCACCTGTAACTTACCTGTGGCACCTAACAGGTGTTGGCAATAACTAAATCACACTTGCAGCCAGTTGACATGGATTAAAGTTGACTCAACCTCTGTGCTGTGTCCTTGTGTGTACCACATTGAGCATGGAGAAATGAAAGAAGACCAACGATCTGTCTGAGGACTTGAGAAACCACATTGTGAGGAAGCATGAGCAATCTCAAGGCTACAAGTCCATCTCCAAAGACCTGAATGTTCCTGTGTCTACCGTGCGCAGTGTCATCAAGAAGTTTAAAGCCCATGGCACTGTGGCTAACCTCCCTAGATTTGGACGGAAAAGAAAAATTGACAAGAGATTTCAATGCAAGATTGTGTGGATGTTGGATAAAGAACCTCGACTAACATCCAAACAAGTTCAAGCTGCCCTGCAGTCCGAGGGTACAACAGTGTCAACCCGTATTATCCGTCGGCGTCTGAATGAAAAGGGACTGTATGTAGGAGACCCAGGAAGACCCCACTTCTTACCCCGAGACATAAAAAGGCCAGGCTGGAGTTTGCCAAAACTTACCTGAAAAAGCCTAAAACGTTTTGGAAGGATGTTCTCTGGTCAGATGAGACAAAAGTAGAACTTTTTGGGCAAAGGCATCAACATAGAGTTTACAGGAGAAAAAAAGAGGCATTCAAAGAAAAGAACACGGTCCCTACAGTAAAACATGGCGGAGGTTCCCTGATGTTTTGGGGTTGCTTTGCTGCCTCTGGCACTGGACTGCTTGACCGTGTGCATGGCATTATGAAGTCTGAAGACTACCAACAAATTTTGCAGCATAATGTAGGGCCCAGTGTGAGAAAGCTGGGTCTCCCTCAGAGGTCATGGGTCTTCCAGCAGGACAATGACCCAAAACACACTTCAAAAAGCACTAGAAAATAGTTTGAGAGAAAGCACTGGAGACTTCTAAGGTGGCCAGCAATGAGTCCAGACCTGAATCCCATAGAACACCTGTGAAGAGATCTAAGAATGGCAGCTTGGAGAAGGCACTCTTCAAATATCAGGGACTTGGAGCAGTTTGCCAAAGAAGAATGGTCTAAAATTCCAGCAGAGCATTGTAAGAAACTCATTGATGTTACCGGAAGCGGTTGGTCGCAGTTATTTTGGCTAAAGGTGGTGCAACCAAGTATTAGGCTGAGGGTGCCAATACTTTTGTCTGGCCCATTTTTGGAGTTTTGTGTGAAATGATCAATGTTTTGCTTTTTGCTTCATTCTCTTTTGTGTTTTTTTCATTTAAGACAAATTAAATGAAGATAATAATACCAAAGAATTTGTGTTTGCAATCATTTTCAGGAAGAAGCTGAGTATTATCTGACAAAATTGCAGGGGTGTCAATACTTTTGGCCACAACTGTATGTCACATTATTTTTCCTTTCTACATCCCACTTCTTGGACAGCAGTGCTAAGAGCTCCAAGTGCCTTAGTTTCCTCTGTTTCCTTACCATTCCTAGGACAGAGATCAATGGGTTCCAGAGGAGCACAACTCAACAGATGACTGGCACTGCAGAGTTGGATTTCATCTACAGATTCTCTCAAAGTCAATTCAGTAAGCTTTTGATCACACTCTCTTTTTCGCTCTCTTTTCCAGGAAATCAATGTCATTTCACTATAGCAATTTCTAGTAACACAAAACAAATTTTTGTGGAAAATTTGACAAACTCGACAAATTCAAATGTCAAAATATCCGCTCATCTACAGTAATAAATGTTAGAATGGTGGAGATCCTACTAATGATTACTATGCAGGGCCCCTTAGCCCACTTCTCACTACTGCCCATAGTGGCAGATGAGCATGTAGCTATTTAGATATCAGTTATTATTATCCTTAATTACCCAAGCATAATGCTGATCTGACACATGAAATAACAGCTCTAACCTGACTAC
The DNA here is from genome assembly GCF_039654945.1 of Dendrobates tinctorius. Classification (NCBI taxonomy): domain Eukaryota; kingdom Metazoa; phylum Chordata; class Amphibia; order Anura; family Dendrobatidae; genus Dendrobates; species Dendrobates tinctorius. The sequence goes on from NW_027361738.1 coordinate 33,879,085, forward strand.
CCCAAACTCTCGGCTCAGCAGATAGTTCAAATGTTTTCAATGGGGACAGAGGAAAAAGTCTCTGTCAGATTCATCATCTGTCGAGCTACTGTATAGTTGGAAGTCCCATGCACATATCAAAGAGTTGGCAAGTCCCACCAAAATCGGTGAGCTTGACCATCTTTCAACCAATGCAGTGCATGAGAGATTTTACTTTAAATAACTTTTGGATTCTAATTATAAAATTAAATAATAATGTGAAATACGTTTTTTGTACAAGGTAACAACTAAAGTATTTTAATAGAAAACATAAGGGCAATATTGTAGTTTGTTAAGCATCCATTGTTTATTTCCTGGCACTGTAATATGCAAACTCAACATCTGCTTTTCCCTTTAGAAAGAAAATATCAAAATACATAAGACATAAAAACATTGTAGGAATGTTGCTCTCATGTGGAGATCACTGCAGCCATCTTGTGTTTAAAGCTCGTGAAGCTCAACTCGATCTCAAGTGCCTATATGTTTTGTTAAAGGCTTTATAATTATGTAACATTTGCTTTGGTTTGTATTTTGTTCTTACTGGTCTCATTTAATTCCTGGCATCAGTTTTTTACTGTTTAGAAATGCCAGAAAGTTCTGTGCTAACATAATATTACTGTGAAATAAAAAATAAAATTACATTTTTGTTATAAATAAACTTCAATAATCAAATTTAATACAACTGAATTTATTTAGGAATGTTGCTTATAGCAATATCATATTCAGCATCAATTGCCATCATTCACATCAGTCCTTTTTAAGAAAGAAATGTTAATGTGTTTTCCAGGAATTTCCATTACACTTCTTCAGGAAGGTCATGAATGTGTGATTTGTGGGGAGTCCACCAAATCCACACAAGCAACTGTATCTGGTAATGGAGTTCAGCCTGAAATTAATTCTTTTTCACCTATGTGAGATTGAGCCTAAATATTAGATGCAGTCACTTATATGGAAATCTAGAACAGCAGTGAAATAGCAGCACAAGTACCACAGACCCATTATATTTCTGAAAGTTCTGCAGGATGGACTTATTAAACCCACACTAACCCTATCCAAACATTTGCTGTTCACAAGCCAAGCTCTCCACATACCCAATTATAATGGGTGCATGTCACAGCTAGGATCTGCCTCTAAAAGCTATGGGTGGAGCTGAATGCCAGTGACATTAACAGCACTCCGGAATTAGGGAACATCATTCTATGTGATGCTTTAGGTTTTATAAAAATGTAACTCCCAGCATGCCCTCACAGTGATTGTCAGGAGGGCATGATGGGACCTATACTTTTGCTACAGCTGAAGAGCCACAAGTTGAAGACCACTCCTCTAAAACCTTAGAATTCAATTATACAGACCAATCGGCGGCATGATACCACCGCCAATCGGTAAACTTTTACCGATCGGCTGTCATTTGAATACCTGTTTAACCCCTTTACCACCGAGGGTGGTTTGCACGCTAATGACCCTGACAATTTTTACAATTCTGACCACTGTCCCTTTATGAAGTAATAACTCTGGAACGCTTGGTGATTCTGAGAATGTTTTTTCATGACATATTGTACTTCACGTTAGTGGTAAAATTTCTTCGATATAAGTTCTGTTTATTTATGAAAAAAACAAAATTTGATGAAAGTTTTGAAAATTTAGCAAATTTCAAACTTTGAATTTTTATGCCCTTAAAACAGAGTAATATGTCACACAAAATAGTTGATAAAGAACATTTCCCACATGTCTACTTTACATCAGCACAATTTTGAAAACAAAATTTTTTCTTCTTAGGAAGTTATAAGGGTTAAAAGTTGACCAGCGATTTCTCATTTTTGCAACAAAATTTACAAAACCCTTTTTTTAGGGACCACCTCAGAGTTGAAGTCAGTTTGAAGGGTCTATATGGCAGAAAATGCACAAAAGTGACACCATTATAAAAACTGCACCCCTCAAGCTGGTCAAAACCACATTCAAGAAGTTTATTAACCCTTCAGGTGTTTCACAAGAGCAAAAGCAACGTGTAAGGGAAAAATGAACATTTATCTTTTTAGCCACACAAATTGATCTTTTAGCAACAATTTTTTTATTTTCACAAGGTTAAAAGGAGAAAATAACAGATAAAGTTGTTGTGCAATTTCTCCTGAGTATGCCGATATCCCATATGTGGGGGAAAACCACTGTTTGGGTGCACGGTAGGGCTCGGAAGGGAGAGAATGCCGTTTGACTTTTTCAAACTAAACTTGGCTGGAATTGAGATAGGACGCCATGTCGCATTTTGGCGAGCCCCTGATGTGCCTAAACAGTGGAAACCCCCCACAAGTGACCCCATTTTGGAAACTAGACCCCTAAAGAACTTATATAGATGTGTGGTGAGCACTTTGAACCCCCAAGTGCTCACCACACCTCACCAAGGGAAACAGTGATGTTTTGGAATGCAGACTTTGATGGAATGGTATACGGGTGTCATGTTCCGTTTGCCATGACGTTTGCCAAAACAGTAGTTTTCGCACCAAAGTTGGACTAATCCACGCAGATGTCCCTTTAGGACAAGTAAACTTCAGCAAACTTTTTGTTGACGTGTTCGATGACCGGCTGAACTTTGAACAGACGGACAAAGTTGGGGTCATCTCATGGGGGACACTGTGCATTATCAGTATAATGCAGGAATTTGTGGATGGCCTCAAAACGCATCTGGGCCTTGATCATTCGGAACACCAGAGTGTTGTATAAAATATCAACACTCCAATATTGCCAAATTTCTGGCTTCTTCAGGATCACCATGTGAAGGACCAGGCCCCAAAACTGCATCATTTCAACTGCATCTACAGGAGACCAGTTAGAAAATGATGAACTGGGTTTTTTGGAGGTGGCGCAAAGGGGTGAAAAAAAAGGAAAACGACAGGGACGAGCTCTGATAAGTGAACTGCGTCACTTATCAAAGTTTGGCAGCTGCTGGATGTGCGCATGGAGGTGGCGCAAGGGGGTGAAAAAGAAAAGCAAACACAAGTGTTGATCAGTGAACTGCATCACCAATAAATGCTCGGTGGCTGCTAAATGTGCAAACAGAGGCGGCCCAAAGGGGGGGGTGGAGGTGGGTAAAAAGAGGGGGAAAGGGAAGTGGGAAGGGGAGATGGGGGATTGGGGTGAATGAAGAGAGATCAGGCAGGGATCAGGGATCAACACTTATGGTTGTAGTCTCTCTTCTTTCTTCCGTCTTCAGCAGGGATTGTGGTGTCACAGGCTTCTGTGGCACCACAAGACCCAACAAAGGAGGAGATCTGGCAGTGTGACCACTCTGCAGGAATCCTCAGCTAGTGTGAGGACCTGCAGAGCAGTCATGTACAGGTCAGAGACAAGTTACAGAGCGGTCAATCCCACCAATCAGAGCTGGCCCTGGGGACACCAATGTTGATAGGCACCGGCCTAGGATCGGAACTCACACCAGGGCACAGCGCGGTCACACCGTAGCTGTGCCCTGTGATTGGCATGATCGACGATTACATCGATCGTACCAATCAGCAGCTGCAAGCCATGCTAGGCCTGTCCTAGGCACCGGCCTAGGATCGGTGCTATTACAGCACTGATCCAGGCAGTTAATGGCAGGGCACAGTGTGGTAACACTGCTGCTGTGCCCTGCAATTGGTGTGAACAATGTGGTAGTAGTCGATCATGCCAATCTGAGCAGTTTTGGCCGATGCCTGGCATCGCCAGTCACCGGCCTAGGATCAAGTTCATCGGTACTCGATCCTAGCCTGGGACCTCACTGTTTCAGCTAGTCTGATTAACTAAAACAACGAGAAAGGCTGCGATTGGCTGTTCAGAATTGAACAGCCAATCACAGCGATCAGGAGGCCGGGTGGGCAGGCATAGCCTCTGGGATGCCGACACCATTTTCCTACAGGTAAGATGGCGTTGGAATTTTAATGCAATCACCGAGACTTAAATCACAGTGTCACATTAAAGGGCATAACGTACATGGTCAGACAGGCCCAGGTCACATGGATGAGATAGTATGTTGGATGTCAGAGAGGGGTTAAAGAGGGAGACCAAAGTAAGTGATGGGCATTAATAGTAGTTCGCTCAGTAATCATTTTGCTCGTTCATCGGTTGATCAACAGCCTATTTGTGTCAAGATAATTATGAATTGACAGCTTTCAACAATGCCAGTTCATTATTATCTTGCAGTGTAAATGCCCCCTTAGAGATGTGTATGTATTATTTCAGATAGTTCGCAATACCAAAGTACTAATGGATTTTTTTTCATAGCTATGGTGGCTAGCAGTGAACTGATGCTGAAAACAAATTGTACAACCTATTACACGGTACGGTATAACTTAATGATAAAGTCTGGATAAAGCATTTTCACAGCCAAACTATTACTCTTAATATAGTTAATAATCAATATTTTAAATCTTATTTTAAATCAATACTTTAAATCTTTCCAAATGTTTTGCATATAGCTTGCATAATGTATTCCTGACATTACCATCTGCCAATTAAGCCAAGTCAGTTATTTTAAATTCTTTTACTTTTTTAATTTAAGCAAAATCTTTTAAAGCAACAGCAGAATTAACCCTTCTAAGCTGTTTATATGAGCATTCAGGTCATAGAAAGTTGATTAAAAAAATACCTTGATATCTGTGATCTGATGTCTTATTCCAGAGAAATCAACATTTTACTTAATATGTAAATAAGCTATTCAGATCTATTGGCCGTACATATATCTCCCTAAGAATCTGACTCCAAAGATTACTTTATATAAAAGCGGGCGTTACCAGTGTGAAACATGTAATGACTGTCACTTTGCTCTCGTAATCACACACAGCTCTGCAGTGAGATCAGAACTTTGACAGTATAGTAGACGTCTCATAAATTTATAGGCTGATACTCAGGGAGATCTACGTGCAACCTAGAGATTTTAGCAACTCATTTGGATATAAGAAAAATGTGGATTTGTCTGGAATAAGACATTGAATCACAGATATCAAAATATAATTTTATCCACCTTCCAATGACCCGAATGCTCATATAGACGGCTTAGGAGGGTTGACCCTACTTAAAGAGGACCTACCAGATCCCTATCGCATCTTTTTCAGTAAATTATTGCATTCCTTGTGAAATAACAACACTATCACATCTTTTCTTATGCCTCTTTGAGTTGAGATTCCACTGTTATTCCTCCTAAAAATGCATTAATGAATTGACAAGTGGGTTTTACCAGTTGGAAAGGCATACCTTTACAGTCTGACACTGGCAGCACTTATTGGACGGTGTCAGACTGTGTAGAGACACACCTTTTTGACATAGGGAATTATAATACTAAGTTGTAAATGTATTATATGTATATTTCTAGAAGGAGTAATGGAACAACAGAATACAAATTTCTATGACAAGGTGCACTAGAATTGCTATATTATCGGAAATGCAAATTTACTACAACAGACACATCCATTTTCTTTTCGATAGTACTGGACAATAAAGTTCATTTATGTCACTGTCCAGTGAAAAATACAATCTACTTAACACTCTGTTTCTAAAATATGTCTTATCACGTTCCTACCATTTTCAGTTCTGCATACTAATGCTTGGACTAATGGCTTTCCAAATCAACCAGAAATAATAAAAATCAATGATCTTTAACCCCTTTACCCCCAAAGGTGGTTTGCATGTTAATGACCAGGCCAATTTTTACAATTCTGACCAATGTCCCTTTATGAGGTAATAATTCTGGAACGCTTCCATGGATCCTGGTGATTCCGGCAACGTTTTCTCATGACATATTGTACTTCATGTTAGTGGTAAAATGTATTTGATATAACTTGTGTTTATTTGTGAAAAAAATGAAAATTTGGCCAAAATTTTGCAATTTTCCAACTTTGAATTTTCATGCCCTTAAATCACAGAGATATGGCACACAAAATACTTAATAAGTAACATTTCCCACATGCTTACTTTACATCAGCACAATTTTGGTACCAAACTTTTTTTTGTTATGAAGTTATAAGGGTTAAAAGTTGACCAGCGATTTCTCATTTTTGCAACACCATTTTTTTTAGGGACCACATCATATTTGAAGTCACTTTGAGAGGTCTATATGATAGAAAATACCCAAAAGTATACCATTCTAAAAACTGGACCCCTCAAGGTGCTCAAAATCACATTCAAGAAGTTTATTAACCCTTCAGGTGCTTCACAGGAATTTTTAGAATTTATAAAAAAATGAACATTTAACTTTTTTTCACAAAAAAATTACTTCAGGTCCAATTTTTTTTTATTTTACCAAGGGTAACAAGAGAAATTGGACTGCAAAAGTTATTCTGCAATTTGTCCTGAGTACGCTGACACCTGATATGTGGGAATAAACCACTGTTTGGGTGCATGGCAGAGCTCAGAAGGGTAGGAGCGCCGTTTGACTTTTTCAACACAAAATTGGCTGGAATTGAGATCGGATGCCATATTGCGTTTGGAAAGCCCCTGATGTGCCTAAACAGTGGAAATCCCCCACAAGTGACCCCATTTTGGAAACTATACCCCCCAAGGAACTTATCAAGATGTGTGGTGAGAAGTTTGAACCCACAAGGGCTTCACTGAAGTTTTTAACGTTCAGCTGTAAAATTAAAAAATCATATTTTTTCCACAAAAATGATCTTTTCACCCCCAATTTTTATATTCCCAAGGGAAACGGGACCCCAAAAGTTATTGTGCAATTTGTCCTGAGTATGCTGATACCTCATATGTGGGGTAAACCACTGTTTGGGTGCATAGCAGAGCTCGGAAGGGAATGAGTGCCGTTTGATGTTTTCAACGCACAATTGGCTGGACGCCATGTCGCGTTTGGAGAGTCCTCGATGTGCCTAAACAGTGGAAACTCCCCACAAATGACACCATTTTGGAAACTAGACCCCCCCAAGGAACTTATCTAGATGTGTGGTGAGCACTTTGAACCCCCAAGTGCTTCACAGATATTTATAACGCACAGGAGTGAAAATGAAAAATATATTTTTTTCACAAACATGAATTTTAGTCCCCAATTTTTTATTTTCCTAAGGGTAACAGGAAAAATTGGACCCCAAAAGTTGTTGTTTGTTGTCCAATTTGTCCTGAGTACGCTGATGCTCCATATGTGGGAGAAAACTACTGTATGAGCACACTTCGGGGCTCGGAAGGGAAGTAGTGACGCTTTGGAATGCAGACTTTGAAGGAATGGTCTGTGGGTGTCATGTCACGTTTGGAGAGCCCCTGATGTGCCTAAGCAGTAGAAACCCCCCACAAGTGACCATATTTTGTAAACTAGACCCCCCAAGAAACTTATCTAGATGTGTGGTGAGCACTTTGAACCCCCAAGTGCTTCACAGAAGTTTATAACGCCGGGGCATGAAAATAAAAAAAAATCATATTTATATTCCACAATCATGAGCTTTTAGTCCCCAATTTTTTTTTATTTTCCCAAGGGCAACACGAGAAATTGGACCCCAAAAGTTGTTGTCCAATTTGTCCTGAGTATGCTGATACCCCATATGTGGGAGTAATCCACTGTTTGGGAGCACGTCGGGGCTCGGAAGGGAAGTAGTGACGTTTTGGAATGCAGACTTTGATGGAATGGTCTGCGGGTGTCATGTCGCATTTGGAGAGCCCCTGATGAGCCTAAACAGTAGAAACCCCCCACAAGTGACCCCATTTTGGAAACTAGACCCCCCAAGGAACTTATTTAGACGTGTGATGAGTAGAGGTGAGCGAAACAGGTCGGCCAGATTCATAAGTTGCCAATTTATCGCAAAGTCGGGTTTCGCCGACCGAAACCTGACCACAGCGTGAAGTCGGCCATGCGGTTGGCAAATCGAGTGTCAAAGTCGGATTTCCCAGAATGCTTGCACGTGACTTTTTTCAGCCACTGAGCAAGGAAGTACACAGTGGGCAACGAGATGACATGTGCAGCGTCCGGGGAGAGAGATTTCGCGCACTTTAAAATAGCGGTCCGGCATGTAGGTGTGTTTACTGTCCTCCACTCCCTGCCGACTTTGCTTCCCCATTGACTTGCATTGGGTTTCGTGTTTCAGTCAGACCTTTGACTTTTCCTGATAGTCGTCCGATTTCGTTCGGCTCGACTTTTGAGAAAGTCGGGTTTCATGAAACCTGACTCGACCCTAAAAAAGTCAAAGTCTCTTATCTCTAGTGATGAGCACTTTGAACTCCCAAGTGCTTCACAGAAGTTTATAACGTAGAGGCATAAAAATAAAAATATCATATTTTTTTCCACAAAAGTGATTTTTTTGCCCCCAATTTTTTATTTTCCCAAGGGTAACAGGAGAAATTGGACATCAAACGTTGTTGTGCAATTTGTACTGAGTAGGCTGATACCCCATATCTGGGGGTAAACCACTGTTTGTGTGCATGGCAGAGCTTGGAAGGGAAGGAGCATTGTTATGAATGGGTCACCGAGGAGGAAAAAACAACACAAGCCAAGTCTCAGAAAACCAGAGAGGTTGGTAACTATGCTGTTTGCAGATCCCTGATCTTACCACACAACTAGCAGCAGTAGTGGAGCATACCTACGATGATCCTAGATGCCTCATCACAACCGGAGAGCTACATAAGCCTAAAGCAGGAAAAGAGGAAAACTAACTGCCCCAAGAGCAGACCCCAAAGGAATAGATAGCCCCCCACATGTATTGACGGTGAAACAAGATGAAAACACAAACAAAGGCAGAAAAATAGGCTGCGCAAACGATGGGGCCCGACTAACTAGAAAGGACAGGAAAGGAAAGACACTGTCTGCAATCTGCCAAAAACCCTACCAAAATAATGTCCAACACTTCTGATAGCAAAACTAACCCTGAAGTCACTAGACTTCTCCCACTATATCAGCACTCTGAAATATTCTGAGACAGAGCAAAAAGAGGCCAATTTAATAAGGGACCAAAAGGCAAATACAGATAAATAGGAGTGGAAATTCAGCACAACCCCAGCAGGGGCTGGCTGACCACAAAAAACTGAATTAACCAACAAGAGCAAGTGTGAACAATAGCAAAAACAAACTTAACTTGAGAAGACTGGAACAGAGCTGAAGTCCAAGACCTGAAAAGCAGACTGAATCACCAGCACCAGGATAGGGCGTCGGCTGTCTTATATCCAATCTAATACTCCAGAGATCCAATCGTTATCCTCCTCATCAGGTGGCAGATTAAACTAACCTCACTATCTCCTGTCATCACCAGAGGGAGAACGGAAGGAGAACTCTCAACTGGTGGAGCAGAAAATGAGTTCACAACAGTACCCCCCCTTGAGGAGGGGTCACCGAACCCTCATCCATGCCACCAGGCCGATCAGGATGGGCCCGGTGAAAAGCACGAACCAATTTATTGGCATGAATATCAGAGGCAGAGACCCAAGAATTATCGTCTTGGCCATAACCCTTCCGTCTAACCAAACGAGAATCCAATATTTTTTCTACCTCATATTCCACATTGCCTTTAACCAATACAGGGTCAGGAGGTGCCGCCACAGGAACTACTGGCTCAACAAACCTCTTCAACAGTGACTTGTGAAATACGTTATCGATTTTGAACGTAACTGGAAGAGCCAATCGAAAAGAAACAGGATTAAGAATCTCCAAAATCTTATAAGGTCCAATAAATCTTGGCTTAAATTTTGGAGACGCAACCTTCATAGGAATATTCTTAGACAACAACCAAACCATATCACCCACTTTAAACCGGGGACCAATGGTCCTATGCCGGTTGGAAAAACGCTGGGCCTTTTCGGGAGAGAGTGACAACTTATCCAACACTTGGTCCCATATCTGCTGCATTCTCACAACCACAGTGTCCACACCTGGGCAGGACGAAGATTCCACTTGCCCTGAAGAGAATCGAGGATGAAACCCAAAATTACAGAAAAAGGGTGACATCAAAGTGGCAGAACTAGATCTATTGTTCAGCGCAAATTCGGCCAAGGGCAAAAATGAGACCAAATCATCTTTATCAGCAGATATAAAACATCTTAAATAAGACTCCAGGGACTGGTTTGTTCTCTCAGTCTGCCCATTGGTCTGGGGATAAAACGTGGAGGAGAAGGATAACTGAATTCCCAGATTGGAACAAAAGGCTTTCCAGAATCTGGAAACAAACTGGACCCCTCTATCGGACACAATGTTCTCAGGAATCCCGTGCAACTGAACCACCTGCTGTAAAAACAAGGGTACCAACTCAGCAGACGATGGCAACTTTGAGAGTGGTACAAGATGGACCATCTTCGAAAATCTACCACAAATCACCCAGATAACAGTCATTCTCTGAGAGACAGGAAGATCAGAAATAAAATCCATTGAGATATGGGTCCATGGCCTCTTGGGCACCGGCAGGGGCATCAGCAACCCACTAGAACGAGAACAGGGTTTAGACCGAGAACAAGTTCCACAGGACTGTACAAAATTCCTGATATCACGAGACAAGGCAGGCCACCAAAACGACCGACTCACCAAATCTCTGGTACCAAAAATACCTGGATGATCAGCCAATGCGGAGCAATGGACTTCAGACATCACTCTCTTTCTCCACTGGTCAGGAACATACAATCTTCCCATAGAGAAACGCTCAGGCCTATCCTCCTGAAATTCCTCCAGGGCGCGTCTCAAATCGGGCGAAATGGCAGAAAGAACTACCCCCTCACCTAGGATAGTAGTAGGCTTGGTTCCATTAAGAGAATCAGCAAAGAAACTCCTAGAAAGGGCGTCTGCCTTAACATTCTTAGTGCCTGGAAGAAAAGAGACTACAAAATTAAAACGCGTGAAAAACAAGGCCCATCTAGCCTGTCTAGGATTCAAGCATTTGGCCGACTCCAGATAAATCAGATTCTTGTGATCGGTGAGGACCACAAATTGATGTCTAGCTCCCTCCAACCAATGTCTCCACTCCTCAAATGCCCATTTCATGGCAAGCAATTCCCGATTCCCCACGTCATAGTTGCGTTCAGATGGGGAAAACTTTCGAGAAAAGAAGGTACAGGGATTCATCTTAAAAGTCACAGGGTCTTTTTGGGACAAAACAGCTCCTGCACCAATCTCAGAAGCGTCTACCTCCACTTGAAATGGAAGTGAGACAGCAGGTTGCCGTAAAACTGGAGCTGAAGTAAATCTCCGCTTAAGCTCCTGAAATGCTGAGACAGCCTCAGGAGACCAATTCAGCACATCAGCTCCCTTCTGGGTCAGATCAGTCAGTGGTTTGACAATGCTAGAAAAATTACCTATAAATGTACGATAGAAATTAGTAAAACCCAAAAACTTCTGGAGAGCCTTCAAAGAAGTAGGCTGAACCCAATCAAATATGGCCTGTACCTTAGCCGGGTCCATTTCAATAGTCGATGGAGATAAGATAAATCCCAAAAATGAAATCCTCTGTACACCAAAGAGGCATTTCGATCCCTTAACAAACAGGGAATTCTCCCTCAAAATCTGGAACACAGTCCGGACATGTTCCACATGGGAATCCCAATCACTAGAAAAGATCAAAATATCATCCAGATAGATGATCAAAAACTTATCCACAAAGTCTCGGAAAATATCATTCATAAAGGACTGGAAGACAGAAGGGGCATTAGAGAGCCCAAAAAGCATCACCAGGTACTCAAAATGTCCCTCCGGAGTATTAAACGCCATCTTCCATTCATCCCCATGCTTGATGCGAATAAGATTATACGCACCCCTGAGGTCAAGCTTAGTAAACCAGCAGGCACTCTTAAATCTGGAGAATAAATCAGACATCAGAGGTAATGGGTACTGATATTTAACCGTCATCTTGTTAAGGGAACGATAATCAATACACGGTCTTAATGAACCATCTTTCTTGGCCACAAAAAAAACAGCGCCTAAAGGTGACGAGGATGGTCTAATATGACCCTTCTCCAACGACTCCTTAATATAGGATCGCATAGCATCATGTTTGGGTACAGATAAGTTGAAAAGCCGACCCTTGGGAAATTTACACTGTGAGAATCATGTGGGAATAGTGGATGAGGGCAGGTATATCTCGCCCAGATTCCTTTCCTATGTGGCCTAGTCTGGTCAGTATCGCACCTGCTTGCTAATGAATAATGGGAGGTGGATATAAAAGGATGCAAGGTGGTTGTGTGAGTGTCTCAGCCTGGGAACACAGAGAGCTTGTCTGTGTGAGAGACACACACGTGAGTGAAAGCAGTGCCCACTGCAACTGTGGTTTGGCTGGACGGGAGAAGCCCGCCAGTTGGTAGTTAGGTTGTCCATTGTTTAGTTAGTGCCGGACAGGCAAGGATTTGTTTTATGTTTTATTTCCTTTTGCACTGCTTTCACCATTAATAAACCTGACCCAGGGTCAGTTACACCCGAATCCCAGCTCTGCGCCTCAGTTTCATGCGAAACGCACGTGACCTTTGACCCCAGCAAAGCCGATCCCGGAGTGTTTTATCACAACACCCAGGCATCAACTCAATTGCACAGTCATAACTCCTATGAGGAGGCAGAGACGCAGACTTACTCTCACTAAATACATCAGAGAAATCAGCCAGATAATCAGGAATATCATGAGACTGAGGAGAGGTGGAGAAAATAGGAGCGTCCCTAAGAACACACTGACAACCCAAACTCACCACAGACACAGATTTCCAAACCAAAACTGGGTTATGAGTTTGCAACCAGGGGAAACGCAGAACAATAGTATCATGCAAATTATGCAGCACCAAAAAAACGCACGTGACCTTTGACCCCAGTAAAGCCGATCCCGGAGTGTTTTATCACATTGTGGTGGAGAACGCGGGCATCACGTTGCAAGCATGAGCATGGAGGACGTGGTGAAAGCGCTGGTACAGTCCACCGCCGTCCAGCAAGAAGCTAATCGGGTGATGATGGCCCAGTTGAAGGAGTTGGTGGACATGACAGCTACCGATCGTTCGCTTCTCCAGCAGGTGGCGCAGCGCCTGGCAAGCTTACCTGATGTTAACCTGGAAGCAGAGTCGAGAGTGATTCACGTGAGTCGGTACTGGCAGAAGATGACGACCGAAGATGACGTCGAGGCGTACCTGACCACGTTTGAACGGACGGCGGTGCGAGAAAAATGGCCGAAGGCACGATGGGCCGGCCTGATTGCCCCGTTTCTTTCCGGTGAGGCCCAAAAGGCGTATTATGACTTGGAACCTGAAGCTGCACAGGACTTTGACAAATTGAAAGCCGAGATCTTGGCCCGGCTGGGAGTGACGACCGCTGTCCGTGCACAGAGAGTGCATCAATGGACTTATCAGCCGGATAAACCACCGCGGTCACAGATGTTCGACCTGATCCACGTGACGAAGAAGTGGCTACAACCCGAGGTGTTGACAGCGCCAGAGATAATCCAGAGAGTCGTCATGGACAAGTACCTGAGAGCTCTACCGCCAGCCCTGAGGAAGTGGGTAAGCCATGGAAATCCTACGACGGCAGATCAACTGGTGGATCTGGTTGAACGTTACTCTGTGGCGGAAGGACTCCGAGACGACGCTACCCCACCTCGTTCTTCATCATCTCCACGTGGAACCGGTAAGACTGTTCCAGGGAGTAGGGGAGATGGAAAAATCCCTAAGACAGTGGGGGAGGAAAACGGGACTGCCCGCACTGCGAGGCCGAGAGTAATGAACTATGGTCTAAGCAAGGGGCCCGTTAGGTGTTTCCGCTGCCAAGAGATGGGACATATTGCTGCGAACTGTCCGGTCACTACTGAACCCATGCAGTGCGACGTCACAGACTCTAAAAACCGCATGTCTATGGTTGCACGGGTAGTGAGTGTGAATGCCGGTCAAAAGGATGTGGAAAAACACCTGTGTGATTTAACTGTTGATGGCAAAAATGTGGTGGCATTGTTAGACTCGGGAAGTGTGGTGACTCTGGTGAAGGCCAGTCTGGTGTCAGCCCCGACTGGACCATCAGACAAATTTTCTGTAACGTGTGTGCATGGAGACACCTGTTCGTACCTCACCACGGTCATATGCATTACTACTTCCTATGGGTCTGTGCAACATAAAGTGGGACTCGTCCCGGCGTTATGGCATGATGTTATCCTGGGCCGGGATTTTCCCCACTTCTGGAAATTGTGGGAGAATCAGTTGATGCCCTCGGGTAATCGAGTACTTGATTCTTCTCCCAGGGCGCGTGTGGGTCCAGAACCCCTGGAAGAGGTCTCCCCGAAAGACTCGTGGGAAGAGTCTGCGGGAAATGACCTGCAGTTCCCATTTTCAGTCATGGCTGGTGATACGGAGGAGACCAGGGAAGAGGAGGAGGCCGACAGCCATCCACCTCCCCGTTTGCCGGATTTAGAAGTTCAGAAAGATGACTTCCAAAGCGAGCAAATAAAGGATCCTACCCTTTCTCAGGCTAGGACAAATGTAAAAGTGATAAATGGGGTACCCGTAGAACCTTGCTCTAGGCTGGCATATCCTTACATGGATCTGGAGAATGATTTACTCTATCAGATAGAGAAAAAGGGGGAAGATACGGTGCAACTATTAGTTGTGCCAAAACCCTACCGGCGGCAGGTGCTGGAACTGGCCCACGGACATGTGATGGGAGGTCACCTGGGAGTCCAGAAAACCACCGAAAGGATATTACACTGTTTTGTTTGGCCAGGCATGCATCACGATATTCGTGTATATTGTGAGTCTTGTCCTGACTGCCAAGCCTCTGCACCTAAGCCCCGGTTCTGTAGCCCTTTGGTACCCCTACCTATTATTGAAGTCCCATTTGAGAGGATTGGGATGGATTTAGTTGGGCACCTTCCACGGTCTGCACGTGGACACCAACATATCCTGGTCATCTTGGATTATGCCACTCGTTACCCGGAGGCCATCCCTTTGCGTAACACGGCCACCAAGACGATTGCCAAGGAACTGGTGCATGTGTTTAGTCGGGTCGGTATACCAAAACAGATACTCACCGACCAGGGGACCGCCTTTATGTCCAGGGTAATGAAGGAGCTCTGCCGATTGTTACAAATCGAACCGTTACGCACATCCGTGTATCACCCTCAAACAGACGGGTTGGTCGAACGGTTCAATAAAACTCTGAAGCAGATGCTGAGAAAGGTGATAGACAAGGATGGGAAGAACTGGGACTATTTACTTCCGTATTTCCTTTTTGCCATCAGGGAAGTACCCCAGTCTTCCACGGGATTCTCGCCGTTCGAGTTATTGTACGCCCGACGTCCTCGCGGACTGTTAGATGTTGCAAAAGAAACCTGGGAGGGTCAGGTCACACCGTTTAAAACGGTGATAGATCACGTCACACAAATGCAGGACCGTATTGCGGCTGTTATGCCTATAGTCAAAGAACACATGATGCAGGCTCAAGGAGCCCAAAAAAGAATCTATGATAGGGGCGCCAAGATCCGTACGTTTGCACCCGGAGATAGGGTGTTGATCCTGGTCCCCACGGTGGACAGTAAGTTCCTGGCAAAGTGGCAGGGCCCCTTTGAGATTAAGGAAAGAGTTGATGAAGTAAACTACAAAGTATACCAGGCAGGTAAACGGAAACCTGAACAGATTTATCATGTAAATCTGATAAAACCCTGGAAAGATCGGTCTGCCTTGTCTGCGGAGCTGGCCCGTCTCGTCTGCTCGCATACCGTACCGGAGGTACGGGTTGCAGAGACTCTCTCGGAGCGGCAAAAGACTGAGGTCAGGCAGTTTCTACTTCACAACCAAAAGTTTTTCTCAGAAAAACCAGGGCAGACTACGCTAATGAAACATGACATTGTAACAGAACCTGGTGTCACAGTTCACGTAAAGCCCTACCGAATCCCGGAAGCGCGCCGTGAAGCCGTTTCCCGAGAAGTGAAGGCAATGTTAGAGTTAGGTGTCATTGAGGAATCGCACAGTGCTTGGTCCAGCCCGATTGTGCTAATTCCTAAACCGGACGGCACTATCCGGTTCTGCAATGACTTCAGGAAACTGAATGCGGTCTCAAAATTTGATGCCTACCCTATGCCCCGGGGTCGACGAGTTAATAGATCGGTTAGGAAAAGCCTGGTATATTACGACCCTAGACCTAACAAAGGGGTATTGGCAGATCCCTCTGGCGGAGGCTGCCAGAGAAAAGACGGCATTTGCTACCCCAGAAGGTCTATTTCAGTATGTGTATATGCCGTTTGGACTGCACGGAGCACCGGCGACCTTCCAGAGACTGATGGATCGAGTCCTGAGGCCACATAGGCAGTACGCTTCGGCCTATTTGGATGACATTGTCATTTACAGCTTGGACTGGGAGACTCATCTCCAGAAAGTACAAGCTGTGATTGACGACCTGTGGGAGGCAGGTCTAACCGCGAACCCCAAGAAATGTCATATCGGGCTGGAAGAAGCCCGGTATTTGGGGTATGTAATTGGGAGGGGTGTTGTTAAACCCCAGCTCGATAAGATTCAGGCGGTTCAGGACTGGCCGCAACCTGTCAACAAGAAGCAGGTGCAAGCCTTTCTGGGGATCGCCGGCTATTATCGCCGGTTCATACCCAATTTTGCAGCCATCGCTACCCCCCTGACGGATCTTACAAAAGGGAAAGACTCCGTCATGATTAAATGGAGTTTAGCGGCTGAAGAAGCCTTCCATAGCCTAAAACGGGCACTTTGCTCTCAGCCCGTACTGGTGACTCCGGACTTCCGCAGCGAGTTTGTGGTACAAACGGATGCCTCTGATACCGGTATCGGGGCCGTACTCTCACAAGTGAGGGACGGAGTGGAACACCCAGTCCTCTATCTCAGCAGGAAGCTGAATAAACACGAGCAAAGGTATGCAGTCGTAGAAAAAGAGTGCCTCGCCATTAAGTGGGCTCTAGAGGCCCTCAAATATTACCTGGTGGGCCGAAAGTTCAGGCTGATCACTGACCATGCCCCTCTCAAGTGGATGCACTTGAACAAGGAATGGAATAGCCGGGTGACCCGGTGGTTCCTTGCCCTGCAGGCCTACACTTTTACGGTGGAGCACCGCCCAGGGGTACAGATGGGGAATGCAGATGCCCTGTCCCGAGTGCACTGTTTGGCGGGTGTCATTGCTCGACAAGAGTGGTCTGAGCAGAGGGGGGGGATATGTGAGAATCATGTGGGAATAGTGGATGAGGGCAGGTATATTTCGCCCAGATTCCTTTCCTATGTGGCCTAGTCTGGTCAGTATCACACCTGCTTGCTAATGAATAATGGGAGGTGGATATAAAAGGATGCAAGATGGTTGTGTGAGTGTCTCAGCCTGGGAACACAGAGAGCTTGTCTGTGTGAGAGACACACACGTGAGTGAAAGCAGTGCCCACTGCAACTGTGGTTTGGCTGGACGGGAGAAGCCCGCCAGTTGGTAGTTAGGTTGTCCATTGTTTAGTTAGTGCCGGACAGGCAAGGATTTGTTTTATGTTTTATTTCCTTTTGCATTGCTTTCACCATTAATAAACCTGACCCAGGGTCAGTTACACCCGAATCCCAGCTCTGCGCCTCAGTTTCATGCAAAACGCACGTGACCTTTGACCCCAGCAAAGCCGATCCCGGAGTGTTTTATCACAACACCCAGGCATCAACTCAATTGCACAGTCATAACTCCTATGAGGAGGCAGAGACGCAGACTTACTCTCACTAAATACATCAGAGAAATCAGCCAGATAATCAGGAATATCATGAGACTGAGGAGAGGTGGAGAAAATAGGAGCGTCCCTAAGAACACACTGACAACCCAAACTCACCACAGACACAGATTTCCAAACCAAAACTGGGTTATGAGTTTGCAACCAGGGGAAACGCAGAACAATAGTATCATGCAAATTATGCAGCACCAAAAATTTACAATTTTCTTGGTGGTCTGGGGCAACTCGCATTATCACCTGGGTCCAATACTGAGGTTTATTCTCCGCCAAAGGAGTGGCATCAATACCCCTCAAAGGAATAGGCGTCTACAGAGGTGTCATGGACAAACCACAACGTTTAGCAAAGTCCAAATCCATCAGATTCAGAGCTGCTCCTGAATCCACAAAAGCCTTAGTGGAAAATGTGGACAAGGAGCAGATCAGAGTAATTGCCAAAAGGAACTTAGGTTGTACACTGCCCACAGCAAATGTGTGTGCAAAACGTTTCTCTCATTTAGGGCAGACAGAAATAGTATGAGAGGCGTCTCCACAGAAAAAACACAGCTTATAACGCCTTCTAAACTCCTGACGTTGCGCCCTAGACAAAACCCATCACATTGCACAGGTTCAGACATTTGTTCAAAAGGTGGCAGCGCCTCCTGTGTAGTTTTACGTTCACGTAAACGCCGATCAACTTGAATGGCTAATGACATAGAGCCATCCAGACCAGAGGGAACAGGAAATCCCACCATAACATCTTTTACGGTCTCTGATAAACCTTTCCGAAAGAGAGCTACTAATGCACTATCATTCCATGTAGTAAGGACCGCCCACTTTCGGAATTTTTGACAGTACAACTCTGCAGGATCCTGACCCTGGTTTAATGCCAACAGAGTTCTCTCAGCTTGATCAACGGCATTAGGTTCATCATGCAACTACCCCAAGGCCTGAAAAAAATGCATCCACATTAGTCAGAATAGGATTTTCAGGTGTCAGAGAAAAAGCCCAATCCTGGGGATCGCCGCGCAGCAAGGAGATGACAATTTTATCCTGCTGCACAGAGCTCCCCGATGAGTTAGGCTTCAAGGCAAGAAATAATTTACAATTATTCTTAAAATTCAGAAATTTAGACCGATCCCCAGAAAACACATCAAGAGTAGGAATCTTGGGTTCAGCAGCATGTGACTGAATGAGATAGGTGGAAATTCCCTGTACTTCAGCAGCAAGTTGCTCCACACGATCAGACAGTTGCTTAATCTTCATTAGGAGAGGAAAAAAAAATCCTCCTATGGCCTCAGAGAAAAAGAGGAAAAAATATAATAGAAAAAAAAAATTCTGACACTTTTTTTTTCCTTTTTAAACAATATTCTCCTGCTTTTGAGCACCCTAGAATCTGCGGTATGGCTGGTGATTCTGTTATGAATGGGTCACCGAGGAGGAAAAAACAACACAAGCCAAGTCTCAGAAAACCAGAGAGGTTGGTAACTATGCAGATTGCAGATCCCTGATTTTACCACACAACTAGCAGCAGTCATGGAGCGTACCTACGATGATCCTAGACGCCTCGTCACAACCGGAGAGCTACATAAGCCTAAAGCAGGAAAAGAGGAAAACTAACTGCCCCAGAGCAGACCCCAAAGGAATAGATAGCCCTCCACATGTATTTTGAGTTCAGAAAAGAGCGACCAGAATGGTGACTGGTCTGCAAACCCTGTCTTATGAGGAAAGGTTGCAGGATTTGGGAATGTTTAGTTTGCAAAAGAGAAGACTGAGAGGAGACTTAATAGCTGTCTACAAATATCTAAAGGGCTGTCACATTGTAGAAGGATCAACTTATTCTCATTTGCACAAGGAAAGACTAGAAGCAATGGGATGAAACTGAATGGGAGGAGACACAGATTAGATATTAGAAAAAACTTTTTGACAGTTAGAGTGATCAATGAGTGGAACAAGCTGCCATGAGAAGTGGTGAGTTCTCCTTCAATGGAAGTCTTCAAACAGAGGCTGGACAGACATCTGACTGGGATGATTTAGCAAATCCTGCTTTGAGCGGGGGTTGGACCAGATGGCCCAGGAGGTCCCTTCCAACTCTACGATTCTATGATTCTATTGACGGTGAAACAAGATGAAAACACAAACAAAGGCAGAAAAATAGGCTGAGCAAACGATGGGGCCTGTTATGATTGAGTCACCATAGGAGGCAAAAATAGAAATGCTAGCTAAGTCCAGAAAACCAGAGAAGTTGGCAGCTATCGGATTGCAGACCCCTGAACCTATCAACACAACTAGCAGTAGCTGTGGGGGGCTCCTACGATGCCCTAGGCCCCTCGATCACAGCCGGAGGACTACATAGCCTAAAGACAGAAAGGGAAATCTAAACTGCCCCAGAGCAGACCCCA
Source organism: Dendrobates tinctorius (assembly GCF_039654945.1). Classification (NCBI taxonomy): domain Eukaryota; kingdom Metazoa; phylum Chordata; class Amphibia; order Anura; family Dendrobatidae; genus Dendrobates; species Dendrobates tinctorius. Next base: position 33,899,078 of record NW_027361738.1, read on the forward strand.
AAGCAAAAGGCAGCCCCCCACATATAATGACGGTGAAGCAAGAAGAAAGAACAAAACACAGACAGAAAGATAGACTGAGCAAAGATGGGGCCCAAGCTAGCTTAGATAGGAAAGGACAGGAAGGCTGCTGTCTGCAATCCATGAAAAACCCTATGAAAATAAGAGCCAACAAGCAGACAGTAAAAAAGGCCCTGAAGACGCTAGGCTTCAGAAAGGCTATGTCAGTACTCAGGAATATTCTGAAGACAGAAAAAGGAGATTCAGCTCACCCCAGCAGGGAATGGCAGAATCCAGAAAAGCAAGGAAAACAAAACACTAATGCAAAAAGGCAAAGCAGAAATCTTAGCTTTAGATGAGCAGGAATCAGACTGGTTTCCTAGAAGTCCACAGAGAAATCACCCGCAGGCCAGAAGGGCGTCGGCAGCCTTATATCCAGTCATTAACTCCACTCAGCCAGTCATCATCATCAGCCCCAGGTGTTTGACAATCAGGCTCACTACCTTTCTTCACCAGAAGAGGGAGTTCCTCGGGCCTCAGTAGTGAAGGGGAAAATGAAATCACAACAGTACCTCCCCCTTGAGGATGGGTCACCGAACCCTCAATCACGCCACCAGGGCGATCAGGGTGAGCCCGATGAAAGGCACGCACCAATCTTTTGGCATAAATATCAGAGGCAGAGACCCATGAATTATTCTCCTGACCATAACCCTTCCACTTAACCAAATACTGGAGTCTCCGTCTAGCCAGACGGGAATCCAGTACTTTCTCTACCTCATATTCCATGTTGCCTTCAACCAATACAGGGTCTGGAGGTGCAACCCCCGGAACAACAGGTTCAACAAACCTCTTCAACAAAGATTTATGGAACACATTATGGATTTTAAATGTGACAGGAAGAGCCAAACGAAAAGAGACTGGATTAATAATCTCCAAAATCTTGTAAGGTCCAATAAATCTAGGCTTAAACTTAGGAGAAGCCACCTTCATAGCAATATTTTTTTATGATAACCACACCATATCACCAACCTTAAACTGGGGACCAATGGTCCTATGTCGGTTGGAAAACCGCTGGGCCTTTTCCTGGGAGAGAGATAACTTATCCACCACTTGGTCCCAGATCTCGTGCATTCTCTCCACCACAGTGTCAACACCTGGGCAGGCAGAGGGCTCCACCTGCCCTGAAGAAAATCGAGGATGAAACCCAAAGTTACAAAAAAAAGGTGACATCAAAGTGGCAGAACTAGCTCTATTATTTAAAGCAAATTCGGCCAAGAGCAAAATTGAAACCCAATCATCCTGATCAGCAGAAATAAAACATCTCAAATATGACTCCAAGGTCTGGTTTGTTCTCTCTGTCTGCCCATTGGTCTGAGGGTGAAAAGCAGAGGAGAAGGACAACTGAATTCCCAGCTTGGAACAGAAAGTTCTCCAAAATCTAGACACAAACTGGACTCCTCTGTCAGATACAATGTTCTCAGGAATCCCGTGCAAGCGAACCACCTGTTGTAAAAACAGGGGCACCAATTCAGAGGAAGACGGCAACTTAGGGAGTGGTACAAGATGAACCATCTTAGAGAACCTATCACAAATCACCCAAATAACAGTCATCCTTTGAGAGACAGGCATATCAGAGATGAAATCCATTGAAATATGGGTCCATGGCCTCTTGGGGACAGGCAAAGGCATCAACAACCCACTAGAGCGAGAACACAATTTAGACCGGGAGCACGTCCCACAGGACTGCACAAAATTCCTGACATCACGAGACAAGGAGGGCCACCAAAATGACCGACTCACCAGATCTCTAGTACCAAAAATACCTGGATGACCAGCCAAAGCAGAGCAATGAACTTCAGACATCACTCTCTTCTTCCACTGGTCAGGAACATACAACTTTCCACTTGGACAACGATCAGGTTTGTCCTCCTGGAACTCTTCCAGAGCACGTCTCAAATCGGGCGAGATGGCAGAAAGAACTACCCCTTCGCCTAAGATGGTAGCAGGCTTGGTCACCACAGGAGAATCAGCAAAGAAGCTCCTAGAGAGGGCGTCAGCCTTGACATTCTTAGTTCCAGGAAGAAAAGAAACCACAAAATCAAAACGTGTAAAAAACAAGGCCCACCTAGCCTGTCTAGGGTTCAAGCGCTTAGCCGACTCTAGGTAAATCAAATTCTTGTGGTCAGTGAGGACCACGACTTGATGCTTAGCTCCCTCCAACCAATGTCTCCACTCCTCAAATGCCCATTTCATGGCTAACAGTTCCCGATTCCCCACATCATAGTTACGTTCAGATGGAGAGAACTTTCGGGAAACGAAAGCACAGGGATTCATTTTAGATGTTACAGGATCCTTTTGGGACAAAAGAGCTCCTGCACCAATCTCAGAAGCATCCACCTCTACCTGGAACGGAAGTGAAACATCAGGTTGCCGCAAAACCGGGGCGGAGGTGAATCTTCGCTTCAGCTCCTGAAAGGAAGAAACAGCCTCCGGAGACCAATTTAACACATCAGCACCCTTCTTAGTCAAATCAGTCAATGGCTTGGCAATACTAGAAAATTTTGCTATAAATTTCCGATAAAAATTAGCAAAACCCAAAAACTTCTGGAGGGCCTTCAAAGAAGTGGGCTGAACCCAATCGTAAATGGCCTGTACCTTGGCCGGGTCCATTTCAATAGCTGACGGGGACAAAATAAATCCCAAAAAAGAAATCCTCTGTACTCCAAAAAGGCATTTAGATCCTTTGACATACAGGGAATTCTCCCTCAAGATCCGGAACACAGTCCGAATATGTTCCACATGAGAATCCCAATCCTTGGAGAAGATCAAAATATCATCCAGATAGATAATCAAAAATTTATCGACAAAATCTCGGAAAATATCGTTCATGAAGCACTGGAAGACAGAAGGGGCATTAGTGAGCCCAAAAGGCATCACCAGGTACTCAAAATCTCCCTCCGGAGTATTAAACGCCGTCTTCCATTCATCCCCATGCTTAATGCGAATAAGATTATACGCCCCCTGAGGTCAAGCTTGGTAAACCAGCAAGCACCTTTAACTCTGGAGAATAGATCAGAAATCAGGGGTAACGGATACTGATATTTAACAGTAATTTTGTTGAGAGCACGATAATCAATACAAGGTCTTAATGATCCATCCTTTTTGGCTACAAAAAAAAAACGGCACCTAAGGGTGACGAGGATGGTCTAATATGACCCTTCTCCAACGCCTCCTTAATATAGGATCGCATAGCCTCGTGCTCGGGTACAGATAAATTGAAGAGCCGACCCTTGGGAAATTTACACCCCGGGCTCAGTTCAATTGCACAGTCATAACTCCTATGAGGAGGCAGAGACGCAGACTCATTCTCACTAATTACATCATAAAAGTCCGCCAAATAATCAGGAACATCATGCGACTGAGGAGAGGTGGAAAACACCGGAGCCTCACTAAAGGCACACTGACAACCCCAACTCACCACAGACACAGATTTCCAATCCAAAACTGGATTATGAATTTGTAACCAGGGAAACCCCAGAACAATAGTATCATGCAGATTATGTAACACCAAAAACCTGCAATTTTCTTGATGGTCTGGGGCGACCCGCATTACCACCTGGGTCAAAAACTGAGGTTTATTTTTAGCCAAAGGAGTAGCATCCATCCCCCTCAAAGGGATAGGCGTCTGCAGAGGTGTCATCGGAAATCCACAACGTTTAGCAAAATCCAAGTCCATTAGGTTTAGAGCTGCTCCCGAATCCACAAAAGCCTTGGCGGAAAATGTGGACAGGGAGCAGATCAGAGTAATAGCCAGAAGAAACTTAGGTTGAACACCACCAACAGAAAACGTGTGTGCAAGGCGTTTCTCGCGTTTAGGACAGACAAAAATAATATGCGAGGCATCTCCACAGAAAAAACACAACTTATTACGCCTTCTGAACTCCTGACGCTGCTCTCTGGAAAAAACTCTATCACATTGCATAGGTTCAGCCATCTGTTCAACAGGTGGCAACACCTCTCGTGCAGCTCTGCGTTCGCGCAAACGCCGATCAACCTGAATGGCTAAAGACATAGAATCGTCAAGACCAGAGGGAACAGGAAATCCCACCATAGAATCTTTTACGGCTTCTGACAACCCCTTCCGAAAGAGAGCAGCCAAGGCATTATCATTCCAGGTAGTAAGTACTGCCCACTTTCGGAATTTTTGACAGTACAATTCTGCAGAATCACGACCCTGGTTCAATGCCAGCAGGGTCTTTTCAGCCTGATCAATGGCATTAGGTTCGTCATACAACAACCCCAAGGCCTGAAAAAATGCGTTCACATTAGTCAGAATAGGATCATCAGGTTTCAAAGAAAACGCCCAATCCTGGGGATCGCCACGCAGCAAATCGATGACAATTTTAACCTGCTGCGCGGAGCTCCCTGACGAGTTAGGCTTCAAGGCAAAAAGTAATTTACAATTATTTTTGAAATTCAAAAATTTAGACCGATCCCCAAAAAAATACATCAGGTGTAGGAATCTTTGGTTCAGCAGCATGTGAATGAGCAAGGTAGGCGGAAATTCCCCGCACATCCGCAGCGAGCTGCTCCACACGATCAGACAATTGCTTTATCTCCATTGAGAGAAAAAAAATTTCCCCCTACGGCCTCAGAGATATAGAGGAAAAAATATACACACCTTTTTTTTTTTTTTATACAATTCTTTCCTGCAATTGAGTACCCTAGGATCTGCGGTATGGCGGGTGATTCTGTTATGATTGAGTCACCGTAGGAGGCAAAAATAGAAATGCTAGCTAAGTCCAGAAAACCAGAGAAGTTGGCAGCTATCTGATTGCAGACCCCTGAACCTATCAACACAACTAGCAGTAGCCGTGGGGGGCTCCTACGATGCCCTAGGCCCCTCGATCACAGCCAGAGGACTACATAGCCTAAAGACAGAAAGAGAAATCTAAACTGCCCCAGAGCAGACCCCAAAGCAAAAGGCAGCCCCCCACATATAATGACGGTGAAGCAAGAAGAAAGAACAAAACACAGACAGAAAGATAGACTGAGCAAAGATGGGGCCCAAGCTAGCTTAGATAGGAAAGGACAGGAAGGCTGCTGTCTGCAATCCGTGAAAAACCCTATGAAAATAAGAGCCAACAAGCTGACAGTAAAAAAGGCCCTGAAGACGCTAGGCTTCAGAAAGGCTATGTCAGTCAGGAATATTCTGAAGACAGAGCAACAGGCAAAAGGAGATTCAGCTCACCCCAGCAGGGAATGGCAGAATCCAGAAAAGCAAGGAAAACAAAACACTAATGCAAAAAGGCAAAGCAGAAATCTTAGCTTTAGATGAGCAGGAATCAGACTGGTTTCCTAGAAGTCCACAGAGAAATCACCTGCAGGCCAGAAGGGTGTCGGCAGCCTTATATTCAGTCATTAACTCCACTCAGCCAGTCATCATCATCAGCCCCAGGTGTTTGACAATCAGGCTCACTACCTTTCTTCACCAGAAGAGGGAGTTCCTCGGGCCTCAGTAGTGAAGGGGAAAATGAACTCACAACAGGGGCCCAACTAACTAGAAAGGACAGGAAAGGAAAGACACTGTCTGCAATCTGCCAAAAACCCTACCAAAATAATGTCCAACACTTCTGATAGCAAAATTAACCTTCAAGTCACTAGACTTCTCCCACTATATCAGCACTCTGAAATATTCTGAGACAGAGCAAAAAGAGGCCAATCTAATAAGGAACCAAAAGGCAAATACAGATGAACAGGAGTGGAAATTTAGCACAACCCCAGCAGGGGCTGGCTGACCACAAAAAACTGAATTGACCAACAAGAGCAAGTGTGAACAATAGCAAAAACAAACTTAACTTGAGAAGGCTGGAACAGAGCTGAAGTCCAAGACCTGAGAAGCAGACTGAATCACCAGCACCAGGATAGGGCATCGGCTGTCTTATATCCAGTCTGATACTCCAGAGATTCAATCGTTATCCTCCTCATCAGGTGGCAGATCACTACCAATTAAACCAACCTCACTACCTCCTGTCACCACCAGAGGGAGAACGGAAGGAGAACTCTCAACTGGTGGAGCAGAAAATGAGTTCACAACAGAGCACCGTTTGACTTTTTCAACGCAGAATTGGCTGGAATTGAGACCAGACGCCTTGTCGCATTTGGAGAGCCCCTGATGTGCCTGAACAGTGGAAACCCCCCATTTCTAACTCCAACCCTAACCCCAACACACCCCTAACCCTAATCTCAACCCTAACTCTAGCCCTAACCCTAGCCCTAAGCCTAATGGGAAAATGGAAATAAATACATTTGTTTTTATTTTATCATTTTTCCCTAACTAAAGGGGGATAAAGGGGGGTTTGATTTACTATTTATAGTGGATTTTTATGTTTGGCAGCTGTCACATGCTAAAAGACGCTTTTTATTGCAAAAAATAGTTTTTGCATCACCACATTTTGAGAGCTATATTTTTTCCATGTTTTGACGCACAGAGTCATGTTAGGTCTTATTTTTTGCGGGATGAGTTGACATTTTTATTGGTACCATTTTCGGGCACATGACATTTTTTGATCGCTTTTAATTCCGATTTTTGGGACACAGAGTAAACAAAAACCTGCAATTCATTAATTTATTAATTTCTTTTTTGGGGGGCGTTTACACCGTTCCGCATGTGGTAAAATTGATAAGGCAGTTTTTTTCTTCAGGTTACTACGATTACAGTGATACCTCATTTATATTTTTTTATGTTTTGGCGCTTTTATACAATAAAAACAATTTTATATAAAAAATAATTATTTTTACATCGCTTTACTCTGCGAGCTAAAACTTTTTTATTTTTTCACTAATGATGCTGTATGGTGGCTCAGTTTTTACGAGACAGAATGATGTTTTCAGCGGTACCATGTTTATTTATATACGTCTTTTTGATTGCGTGTTATTGCTCTTTTTGTTCGCAGTATGATGATAAAGCATTGTTTTTTGCCTTTTTTTGAAGGGGTTCTCTAAAGGGGTTAACTAGTGGCACAGTTTTATAGGGCGGGTCATTACGGACGTGGCGATACTAAATATGTGTACTTTTATTTCCTTTTATTTACAAAAAAAAGAATTTATTAGTGAATATTTTCTTTATTTAGAAATTTTTTCGAAATTATTTTTACACATGTAATTTTTTAAATTTTTTTACTTTATTACTTTGTCCTGGGGGGGGACATTACTATATAGTGTCAGATCGCTAATCTGATCAGCGATCTGACAGACAGTGCAAGAGGCTTCTCAGCGCATGCTCACAGCAGGCACTGAGAAGCCACCTTCTTGCAGGACCCGGAAGGCCCCCACGGCCATCTTGGATCCGGGGGCCTGCAGGGAGGAGGCTCTCGGAACAACACTAGCACCTCGCGTTGTTCTGAGGGTCTCAGGGAAGCACACAGGGAGCCCTCTCCCTGTGCAATGCTTCCCTATGCCCTGGTACGCTGCGATCATGTTTGATCGCAGTGTGCCGGGGGTTAATGTGCCGGAAGCGGTCCGTGACCAGTCCTGGCACATAGTGCCGGGTGTCAGCTGTGATAATCAGCTGACACCTGGCCATGATCAACTGCGCTCCCCCCGTGAGCGCAGCTGATCGCGATGACGTACTATCCCATCCATGTGCATTAAGGCCCAGGGCACATGGGCGGGATAGTACATCATATGTCGGGAAGGGGTTAAAGAGAAAACTTCATAAAATAAAAGGATACCAAAATATAAAACCACTCAAATATAGCTAATCAGAAGAAACTTAAAAATTCTTGTTTAAACCCTACTGTCTCCAAACCTATTTTCACCTTCATGACAAGACCAAATTCTACATTTCTGGCCAGTGTCATTTTATGTGGTAATAACTCTGGAATGCTTAAACATGTCCCACTGATTCTCAGACCTTTTTTGTTACATATTGTACTTCATAATAGTAGTAAAATTTATTCGATACATTTTGCGTTTATTTATGAAAAAATGAAAATTTGGCGAAAATTTTGCAATTTTCAAACTTTTCATTTTTATTCCCTAAAATCAGAGAATTATGTCACACAAAATAGTTCATAAATAACATTTCCAACATTTACATCAGCACAATTTTGGAAACATAATTTTTTTGTTGGAAAGTTAGAAGGATTAAAAGTTGGCCAGCAAATTTCTCATTTTTCAAACAAAATTTACAAAGCAATTTTTTTTAGGGACCACATCACATTTGAAGTAACATTTGGGGCCTATATGATAGAAAAGGCTCAAAAGTGACACCATTCTAAACACTACACCCCTGAGAGTCCTCAAAACCACATTCAAGAAGTTTATAAACCCTTCAGGTGCTTCACAGGAATTAATGGAATGTGAATGGAAAAAAATTAATATTTAACTTTTTTAATTAAAATTTTAATGTAGAGCCACTTTTTTATTTTCTCAAGTTTAACGGGATAAAATGGACCCAAAAAATTGGTGTGCAATTTCTCCTTAGTATGCTGAAACCCCATATGTGGAAGAAAACCACTGGGTGCACAGCAGGGCTCGGAAGGGAAGGAGCATCATTTGAGTTTTTGAATACAAAATTGGCTGGAATCGAGAGCGGACCCCATATCACGTTTGGAGAGCCCCTGATGTGCCTATACAGTGGAAACCCCCTATAAGTGACCCCATATTGTAAACTAGATGCCTCACTTAACATATCTAGCTGTGTGGTGAGCACCTTGAACCCCCAGATGCTTCACAGGAGTTTAAAACGTAAAGCCGTGAAAATAAAAAAATCTATTTTGTTCCACAAATATTATCTTTTAACTCTACATTTTCTTTATTTTCACTAGGTTAACAGAAGAAAATGGACAGCAAAATTTGTTTTTCAATTTCTCATGAGTACGATGATACTTCATATGTGGCAGAAATCCACTGTTTGGCACATGGCAGAGCTTGGAAGGGAAGGAGTGATGTTTTGGAATGCATATTTTGATGGAATGGTCTGCAGGCTTCATGTCGCATTTGCGGAGGCCCTGATGTGCCTAAACAGTAGAAAACACCACAACCCTATATTAGAATTGATCTAGTGTTTTCCTGGTATATGAATTTTATAATGTGGTGGGATATAAGTAAATTTCGGAGAGTGTATCCGGTTGGCATACGTAAGTTGTGAAGTGTATATCAGGTTGTCATACGTGAATTGTGTAAGTCAGAACTAAATTTAGTAGTCCATGGATGTGTGGTACAGTCTGAAGCATTCTTTTAATCACAGGCCAGATTTGTCAGGGCAGGTGTCACATTAATAAGTGGTGTCCTTCCGTATCCCTCTGCTGTAACACACTCAGCACCTCTTTTGTGACATTTCTTTTCTTGTGCTTTCAGGGACCTCCCCAGGGAAATGTTGGCCTGGTACGATATGACTAGGTTCAGTTCCAGAAGTACTGGGGCCTGTGTTGTGAGTTCATTTTTCCCTTCACAATTGAGGTCTGATGAACTCCCTCCTCTGGTGAAGGAAGGTAGTGAGGCTGATTACCAAACACCTGGGCAGCTAGATGATGACTGGGTGGCTGGAATTGAGGACTGGATATAAGGCTGCTGACGCCCTTCTTCCTGGCTGGTGATTTTCCTGCTGGATTCTTGGAGACCAGTCTGATTCCTGCATCTCAAAGCTGTTTTTCTGCTCTTCTTTGTACTCTTCAGTTTTGTTTTTGTTTTGCCATGTTTTTTGGGAGTTCTGCCATCCCCGGCCGGGGGTGAGCTGAATTCCATTTTTGTCTCTGATCTGTTGATATTTTGCTCTGTCTTCAGAATATACCTGAGTGCTGATATAGTGTTTTGAAGCCTAGCGACTTCAGGGCCTGTTTTTCCTATCAGTCGGTTGGCTCATTTTGATAGGGTTTTTGCGGATGGCAGACAGCAGCTTTCCTATCCTGTCCTATGTAGTTAGCTTGGGCCCCATCATTTGCTCAACCTATCTTTCTATCTGTGTTAGTGTTTTCATCTTGCTTCACCGTCATTATATGTTGGGGGCTGCCTATTGCTTTGGGGTCTGCCCTGGGGCAGCTTAGTTTTTCCCCTTTCTGTCTTTAGGCTATATAGTTCTCCTGCTGTGATCGAGGGGTCTAGGGCACCGTAGGAACCCCCCACGGCTACTGCTAGTTGTTGTGGATAGGTTCAGGGGTCTGCAATCCGATAGCTGCCAACCTCTCTGTTTTTTTCTGGACTTAGCTGGTATTTTGTTTCTTCCTCCTTCGGTGACTCATCATAACAGGCCTGCTCCTTTCTGATGTCCAAACATTAGGGCCTTAATTACTACTTCTTGGACCTGAAGGTACGTACCTGTCTGGCTTGGACATTGTGATAGCACGAAAGTGTTGTACATTGCCATCTTTGCAATGTGCACGGCCAGCTTCTTGTACCACACCTTGGTTTTTCTTATAACATTGTACGGCTGGAGAACTTAATCAGAGAGATCAACTCCCCCCATGTTCTTGTTATACCTCTGTACACAGTCTGGTTTGATGAGCTGTGTAGAGGTAGCTCATACAGCGGTGAGGGTGCTGCCATCACCATGTATAGTGGTCAAGAAAAGGACATCTCTCTTGTCCTTGTACTTGATCACCAGCATTTTGCTGCTACATTGGGCTCTGCTCTCACCCTTTCTTAGCAGCTGCCTAATTAGCATCTTAGGTAGGCCTCTGTGATTTTTTTGGACAGTACCGCAGGCTGTGGTACCTTGTGCAGAAAGGGATCTGAGCAGTGGGATGCTAATATAAAAGTTATCCACGTAGAGGTGGTAGCCTTGATTAAGCAGTGGGTACATAATTTTCCCACTCACACCCAAGACAGGGGGTATTCAGGGGGTTCAAGCTGGGTGTCCTTTTCAAAATCCCTTATCTTGTGTGTGTACCCTCACACAGTTTATACAGCTTAATTCCATACCTGGCCCTTTTACTGGGCAGGTATTGCCGAAATTTGAGCCTCCTCTTGAAATGGATTAGGGACTCATGTCAATGTCTCTTTGGGGCATATACACCAAACTTGTTGGTGAAGTGCTAAATGACCAGCTGAACTTTGAAAACTCGGTCAAAGTTGGAGTCATCTCATGGAAGATATTGTGCATTATCATTATAATGCAAACATTTGTGGTTTGCTCATATCATTTACGGGTCATAGCCAAGTGAAATACTGGAGTGTCATACAAAATATCAACACTTCCATATTGCCAAAGCTCTGGCTTCTTCACTATCCCCATGTGAAGGACCAGGCCTTAAAACATCATTATTTCTACTGCGTCTACAGGGGACCAGTAAGAAAATGATGAAGGGTGGTTTTGTGCCCAAAATTGCTGAGCGTAGAAATTTGTTTGAGCCATCATGAGGTTTACAATATCCTCAGAGAAAAAGACTTTCAAAAAGCCAATTTCTGTGAGGCCAGTGGTGTCAAATTGGATTCCGGATTGTGCCACAAAATCAGGAATCAGTAGCTCATAATCTTCGGGGTAAGGTCCATATAGGGTCAGGTACGGTGTGAGCTGGTTCAATTTCTACCATGGGGTTCAGCATCACTTGAGGAAGTGACCGTTTGGCATCACTTGAGGAAGATGAAAAATAAAGGAAGTTGGCATCCTCTCCCTCACTGTCAGTGTCGGAGGCAAGAAAAGCGTATGACTCATTCACTATATACCGTGTTTGGGATGAGTGGGATGACATTTTTCACTTATGTGTGTGTGCACCAAATATTATTCAGTTGTGTGAGTGCTTGGTGTATACTTTTTTAAATTTAGAACAGATGTAGGAAGCACCCACGGATGTGATTCTTTTTTTCCGCGCTTACACTAACTCAATTAAAAAAAAAATACTGTGGTAGATGAAGATTAGGAATAGTAAAATATACTGCAGTAATCTAATTAAAAAAAATTATGCTTTACTATCTGACACAAATTCAATTCAGTGAAATATACTGTAGTAGACTGCCTGAAACACTGAGAAACACTGCAATTGGCTGTTCATAATTGAACAGCCAACCACAACGATCGTAGTTGTGTAGGTATCACAGGTACGCGGGACGCAGTGACAAGACGGGAGTCAGAGTGAACTTAGACTGTAACTTTTATATATATATTTATAACTATAAGGGCTATCTTGAGTAACCGACAAGCTAACAACAGTTATCCTCACAGGGCTCAGAACAATAATACACAGGTAACACGTTCATGACTACCCGGTCGGAACCGGTAACTAAGGAACTAAGGGGCCTCGGTATGGCCGACTATGGGTCCAGAAAACTACAGGTTATCAACTACAACGTGTCACTTATCCTCCTCTGATGTCCGGCAGAGTGGTGGTCGATGTCTCTTCGGCGTCCTAGCCGCTGGGCCCAACCAATGAGGATCTGACGCAGGCTTCTGACGTTCCTACGCCCAGGTGGAGTGTGGGCACAACAGGCCCCTGTAGAGTTCCTCCAGAGGCGGGATGGCGACAGCCGGGGCCCGATACACGTGGGCTGCAGCCGCGGGCTGGGGCCGGACAGCGGCGGCCATGAGTAGCAGCGGACAGGCCGCAGCCACGGACTGGAGTCGGACACGGGCAGGAGGCAGTGAGCAGGCCGCAACCGTGGGCTGGAGACAGGCGATGGCGGCCACGGGTGGCGATGGGCAGGCCGCAACCGTGGGCTGGATCTGGACAGCGGTGGCCGCAGGTCGCAGCGGGCAGGCCGCAGCCGTGGGCTGGAGTCGGCCGTAGTGGCCATGTGCGGCAGCGGGTAGCCTGCAACCGCGGGCTGGATCTGGACAGCGGCGGCCATGCGTGGCAGCGGACAGGCTACGGCCACGGGTTGGAGTCGGGCTGTGGCGGCAGCAGGTAGGCCGCATCCGCGGACTGGAGTCGGGCGGTGATGGCCGGGGGAAGTGCGGTCATGCAGTCGGGGTCTCTCTGCTGGTCAGCTTGGTGCCATCTCCTTCCTGCCCGTGGTGAGTCTCTCTCCAGTCCCTCTAGTCGTCCCTCTCTCCTTCTAGCTCTGGCTCTCTGGTGCCCTCCAGTCTTCCTGCTCTTTCTCTCCCGCTTTGTCAAGTGCCCCTTGCTGGCATCCTCAGCTTCTTTTATATTGTCTCCGCCCTCATACTTCTTCTAGAACTCTCCCCGGTCCGTCCTCTAATTATGTCCTCCGGAAACAGTTTCCCTAGGAACCTTGGTGATAGTCCCTTGGTTCTGGCCCGGTTACACAGTGGGGACTCCCCCTCCTACAGTTGCAGGGGGCGTCACCACCCCCTGGGATGACGAATTCATGTTCTCAGGTCCAAGATGACATCAGAACTTTAATGCTAGCACTGCAACTGGAAGGTCGGAAAGGGGTTACTTTAGTGATCAAAGCCCTTTCAGAAAGGGACGCTGAAGTCAACTGAAATTTGACTCTGCTATCTCACTATTTTGACAGCCTTATGAGTAATGATGAGCGAACCCATTGAAAACAATGAGGATCCGAACTTTAGAGCAGGAAAATTCGCTCTATTTCTCTGTCCTTTGTCCTCAGACTTCTCCTGGACCTCTGAACACTAAAACGGACTTTCAGGAGAAATCCATGTTCAGAGTTTAGCCCCGGACCTAACTTACCTGTGCGAACCCATAACTTTTAAATTCGGGTTTGCTCATCTATACTTATTAGACTTTCTGCTTCTCAACTTGAAGATACCACTGCATGGTGCTGCATGTAAATAAAATGATACTCACGTGTCCTAGACCTGCCCCTTGCCTGACCTGCTGTCACTGCTCTTTGCACAGTCCTCCACAAGCTTCAGATCAGAGATCAGTCTTTAGTCTTTCAATACTGACTAGTTGTCACACAGCCCCATGTGGCGTTGTGATGCAATCCAAAGTTAATGGAACGACTGGAGGGGAGCTGTGGCATCAAGACAGGTGAGAGGCAAGCCTAATATAGGTGATGGGAAAAAGCACTGTGATCCAGCTCAGGACAAAGGTGGCTGCAGCTTTACAAAATTTTATTGGACAACTTGAAAATATATATGTGCTTTAAAAAAATATGTGCATAGCAAACACCGAGCACACCAGTAAGAACGATCGACATGTTTCACTAGACAGTCTTAATCAGATCATGAGTAAGACTGTCCAGTGAAATGCACCGATCGTTCTTACTGGTGTGCTCGGTGTTTGCTATGCACATATTTTTTTAAAGCACATATATATTTTCAAGTTGTCCAATAAAATTTTGTAAAGCTGCAGCCACCTTTTTTTCCTGAGCTGGATCACAGTGCTTTTTCCCTTTTCCTATTTGATGTGGATGCTCACCAAAATCCGTGCTGGGTGATGGCAGGCTGGGGGATTTTACTACAGACCGGTAAGCTGACTATACTTTTCTTTTTATTTCTAATATAGGTGATGTGACAGAGTCACTGGCACAGTGTATGAAGGAAGAGATCCACCTTATCTCCACCAGCAGAGTCCTGACAGGACCTGTGTGAGGTCAAGGTCATGTGATCATCACATGAGTTGTTAACTACCTGGAGAGTCAGGCTGTGAGTTGCGTCTTAAGGCCCTTTTTTCCATTTAGCGATGCACCAGCGATCCCGACCACGATACGACCCGGTCAGGATTGCTGGTGCATCGCTAAATGATCGCTAGTGAGCTGCCACACAGGCAGATCCCACAGCGATGCAGCAGCGATACAGCGGATGATACTTACCTTTCAGACGCGGCGATCCTGACGTCCTCCCGCTAGCCTCCACATGTCGCTTGTCGGCGCCACAGGAAGCCCAGCAGGAAGCGCCTGACGAGAAATGGAGCCTGCCGATCTCGCGTGATCAGCGACAGACAGCGGGGGAGCCGGTCGGTGGTAAGTATCACGCATAGCGATATCGCTAGCAATATCGCTATAACGTCACAAAATCGGTGACGTTATAGCGATATTGCTAGCGATATCGCTATGTGTAAAACCCACTTTAGCTCCAGGAGGAGCTGAGGACTGTGTGGGTAATCCTGCCGGCAAAGGGACTCATATGGACTGTGTCTATGTTTGTTTTAACGTGAACCCTGCCATGGTTTATGCTATCCATAATAAACCAGCAGGTGATCTCCTACCAGGACTGTTCCTATGTCTACCTTGTGAAGCAGCTGAGCGTAGCAACCCCTCACAGTGAGTATATTTACTTATTTTTTAACCCCTTTCCAGCTCTCTATTTATTATGTTTTGTTGATGAGTGAGCATAAAAACAGCATTTGGGATACTGTCAATTCGGAAAGAATTTTCAGCAGATTCACTCTATGGGTCTGGAAACATCACTATGTAAATGTATTATGTGAGTCTATTAATGGTGAAGATTATGAAGATTTAAAGTACAGCTTTGAGTGGAATTATTATTACAGAAAAGCTTAAGTACAACTCAGAAACACTACCTATATAAGAAACTTATATACAGTCAGTGAATAAATTGCCTTCTTGGAATTATAGGGTCATAATAACATACTGTAAGCTCATGAGAAATCAGTGAACACTACATTACAGTGATATAACACTTTAATTCCAGAAATGTAACTCTACAATATCAATAAAAGTCAGGCGCACTGATCTAGATTTGAAATGTCATTTAAAACAAGTAACTTTGACCTTGAAAACTCGGAAACATATATTTATAATGTTCTTGTAAGAGTAACATTTATCATCCTGGAATGTCAGTATTACAGGAATTCCTACAAGGGTAATCCAACTATGCCATGTCTTTTAAACTCTCAGGGATTGTTCTGTAGTACAATGGAAAATTAGC
Source organism: Dendrobates tinctorius (assembly GCF_039654945.1). Lineage (NCBI taxonomy): Eukaryota > Metazoa > Chordata > Amphibia > Anura > Dendrobatidae > Dendrobates > Dendrobates tinctorius. The sequence continues at coordinate 33,914,832 of NW_027361738.1, forward strand.
CATACAGTAAATTATAATAGCAGCTTGCAATTAATTTTCAATTTTGACAAGTTAAATACCCTATTTCAAGAGTGCCTCAGTCATTAAGAAGATAAAATTAATGTTCCAAACTTAGTAAATTGAAATATATTATTTATAGGTTGTGGTTGCCAAATAAAAGGCCTCATTATCTGAAATTAAAATAGTCAAAATGTGTTTGCTTCTAGTATGCTGAGCCAGCAAAGGAAGAGGGGATTAAATAAAAATGAGCTGTAACCTCTATGGATTATTTTGATATCCATTCTCTGAATGCTGTTACGTTAACTAAATTATAAAAAGTACACTTTCATAATCCACTCTCCGGTTACTGTAATCACTTTATCTGCCTACTGGAATCTGGAATCTCTTAGGACGCAAATGATTCTTCTAAAACTTGAAAGAATTATGTCAGTTCATGTACTTGGGGTTCCAGTAAAACAGATCCATCATTGGCAGGGCAGTGATGCTTGCCTCTGCATCTCTGTCAAATCTTAATCTTCTGGCTTACAGTTTCTACATGAGCACGTTCTTGGCACCTGGCCAGTGGACAAATCAGAGACTTCAAGTTCAGAAACATTTCACAAGTCAGAGTTAACACATCGTGTAATGCTTCCAATGCTACATAGAGGAGGAAACCAAGCCAGGATGCACTGACTGATAGGTTCACTATAATATGCTGCATCACCAGATTTTAATATGTTTTAGAACTGATAACTGAAAAGATATAAGGATGAGTTCACATGAGCATGTAAAAAATGTTCCAATTTTCATGTAGAAAAAATGATTTTTTATCTTTATTGCCATGAAAATGGAATCTGTATGCTATCTATATGGAATTTGTAGTTCTACTTACTGGAGTCATGGTGAATTGGCAGCAGTACTGTAGGATCCCCTGGATGTTTGGAAGTCTTGGCAGCATCTCTGATTCTCTTTCAGACTCTGTCTCTCTGTAAAGAGTCATGTAATCTATTTTTATATTTAACAAGTGTTATGGGCTGGCGGAATGCACCAAATAATAAAGAAGGTATAAGATGCGTTCGCAGCCCGGGGTCCACAGTGCAGAGATGGTAACTGCTGCTCGGTAATGGCGGACGACATAGGGTGGTACAATAGAGGAAAACACGGGGTTAACTCCACCTAGTGTGTAAAGAGGCGGACTCTGTTACCTCAAAGAGCTGCCCGACCGCCAAACACAAATCCCACAGCCTGTTTATGCTCACAGAGCTCGGCAATGTGAGCACTGGTGTATAGACACAGAACTCTACCCCAACTGTGGTGCCAGGAAGAACCTAAATCAATAAGTAAAGCACTCTATGTGCGAACTGGACCGCTCTGGAGGACACCATTAACCACCCGGACAAGGGAGGAAAGCGCTAGACTTGCAGGCAGCGTCGCCCTGGCGGATGCAGCCGCTAGATGCGATACTGGAGGTGCCCTGAGCAGGACAGCACCATATGGCGCTGAGTGAGGTGCTGAGATGTGGAAGCACCGTGGTGCAGACCAAGCCACTAGTAGGCGCTGACTCTATCTCTATAGCCCTATAACATGTGTATCCAAGGGAGGGAAGTCTTAATGAGTCAGTCACCAGTTTCATGCATCCATCATCACTCACACAAAATACAACTAAAGTCTATACTAGCGCATGGCCGAGCGGCCATGCAAACCTTTTTTTAGCAGCGTCCTTCCAGGACCTTCCTGATGGTCAAATCTGAGCTGGAGAAGGACCTGAGCATGTGACCTCCGATCTCCAATGAGAGATCGTCCCACGGGCATGTATGGCGCCCCCAGTAGTATGGTCGCCACAGTGACATTACCTTCCTCCTAGGGAGTGTGATGTCATGCTTGGAAGCAATAAAGGGTCTCTCTGTCAGGTAAATACAACACACAGCACAGTTCCCACTCCAGGCCAGCAGAGGGAGATCTGAACCAAAACTGGGGGAAGAGCTGCTCTCTGGGCGCCAGGAAGGGGAAGTTAGTCAGTTCGTGTGAGGAGGACGAAGTGTGTGGACGAGAGGAGAAGAGCTGGAGGATTGAGCAGAGTTCAGGCTCACTTCTAGCGTGGCACATGGTTTCGGGGTCCGTCTCTGAGGCTGTTTGTGAAACTGATGTTCCTGCCGCAGAAACCGGAGGAATAGGAAGCTGTAAATGCTCTGTTCCCACATAAGACTTGGAGGCACAACAGCAACGTGTGAGCCAGAAGAAGGAGTCTACAGCTGTGTGCCATACGAGGGGCTTCTAAAAGAAAGCAAGCAAGAGGAACTTCAGTGTAACTCACTCAGATATGTGCTAGAAAGGAGACTACACAACCCATCTGCATAGAGAGATTCCTGAGTTGCTTCTAGGCTGGCCAGCTCCTGTTCCATCTGTAATCTGGATCCTGGTCTGCACTTGCAAAGCAAAGTAAAGGTAAAAGAAACTGCACCCTGTTGTGTCATTGCCTTCTTCCTGCAACTGCTTCAACACTGCTACATCTCTGTGCCTAACTCTGCACCCTCTTCCTCAGCACCTATTCTCACTGCCCTGGGACTACAGCTCTACCTGTGGGGAGCTATTACATCTTGCTGCCTTATACCATCTGTCCCAGAGGATCTTCCTGCAGCGTCGGCTTAACCCCTTCATTGCTGAGCACCACAGGTGGCGTCATGTATCATCCACTTATAAACTTTAACCAGCCACGCTTAACCCCTTTTACATGGATGTCCAGGGCCACGGACCAGGTCACCGCTACTGTGACACTTCCCTCTGAGATACCGGCCCGGTACCGAGTACCCCACTGCCCTGGCGGGCGATCCATTTTGGTGTCACGAACAGGATTTAAGAAGCCCGGTGTCCCCGGGTCCTGTGTGCCAGAGACTGTGTGTGTGCCATAGGCCTATTGCGCCATTGCCGCCATTACCCCGCCACTTGGCGCACGCAGGAAGCCAAAGGGGCGGGCTGTCATGGGTGGAGCCAGCCGGAAAGCACGGAAAAGAGAAGTGCTGCACGGGAAGAGACCAGCGCACGGGAAGTGAGAAGCAGAGGCCTGCAGTCCCGGCGTCCCCCCGATCATCCAGCCTGCTGAGCGGGAGCCGGTAAGCCAGCGCAACCCAGGGCCTGGTCAACATTAACTGGGGGGAGGAGAATGTCTGAGGCAAGAGAAGAGCAGCGGTGAACGCCACAACAGCGCCGCAAGATGCAGGGGCCAGCGCAGCTGCAGCCCCAATGGCACCGCAGAATCCAGCGCCGCTTCCAGAGCACAGCAGGAACAAGTGCCCATCACAGCAGTCCCCATAATGCTGCTGTCCATGCCCTATATACCGGGAGCCGCCTGGTTACCGCAGTACTCAGGGGAGTCACATACCCTGAGTGAATTTAAAGAGAGACTGTGCAGTTTATTTGAGGTGTATCCTCTGTCTGAAAGCCAGAAAGTGAACATCCTTATTGGGCAGCTAACTGGTGCAGCACAAAGGGAAGTAAAAGTCTGGCAGGACACTGATAAAGAGACTGTTAAAAAGATCCTGGCTAAGCTAAGAAGCAACTTTGACACCTGCACTGCAGCTGAAATAAAAATGAGATTCTTTGGGTGTAAGCAAAGAGTGCAGGACAGTATACGGGACTATGCTCTTAACCTGCAGGAGGCACTGCGAGCCATAAAGCAGATTGACCCAGACAGTGTGAAAGATGGAGACAGACTGTTAAAGGAGCAATTTATTGAGGGACTCCTATCCAGTACCCACAGAGCACAGCTGCGCATCATAGCCCTACAAAACCCTGACCTAGCCTTTGCAGACTTCAAAGACAGGGCTATCCGGGTGCTGCATGAACCAAATGTCAGTCGTCCAGCGCACCCTAGGTGCCCAGTGATCACATACCACCAAGAAGCAGCATCTTTCCCTCCCAGCCCTGTGGGGGCTGATGCACAGACTCTGGACAAAGATCCATCTGCAGAACTGCGTCTTCAGGTCCAGGAGTTGACCAAGGGTATGGCTGCACTTGCTAAAACCGTGCAGTCCCTGCAGGTTTCCTCAAAGGAGAAGATCCAGCTGGCCTCCAGTCCAGAGGATGTCCCGTGGCTTCGGAAGAAGAGGATTCTGCCACTCCGAGGGAGAAACAACGATCGCTATGACCAGGACGGACGTCCCATCTGTCGTCACTGCCACAAGGCAGGCCACATCACAAGATTCTGTTATTTAAACAAGCAACCCCTGGGGCAGAGGGCCAACCCCCAGGAGTAGGACCACAAGGCCCAAAGAACTGGCGAGCCAAGTATGTTGGAGGGCGGCCGGTCCTCCCAGTGGTGATTGACGGCATCCCCATGAACGCTTTGCTGGACACTGGCTCTCAGGTGACAACTATGCCATATATCCTTTACAAGCAGTCTTGAGCTGACTCTGATCTTACTCGTGGCCCAAGTGATGAACTGACAGTAGTTGCCAGCAATGGTCAGTCTTTGCCGCAAGTAGGATGTAAAGAGATTACCATTAAAGTGGGGCGAGTAGAGTTAAAATCTCAAGGTCTGATAGTTGTAGACATTGATCCACGAGAATGTAACCCAATCATGACCTTAGGTACTAATGTGATTGAAAATTGTCTTGCCGAGTTTATTGTTTTGTTGCAACAGGTAGCCGAGACTGCTGGTTCCAGTGAACAACGAGTCCTGCAGAAGGAGATCAAGGCCCTGATGCAAAGACAGCAGGTAGAACTGTCTGGTGGAGAAATTGGCAGCGTCAGAGTGAGTGATTCTTTCCCCATTGCTATACCCCCCAGATGTGAAATGTTAATTTGGTGTCGGGCAGCCATCGGCCTCAGAGGAAAAGATTACCAAGCATTGGTAGAGCCAGTGTACTCTGATAACAGGCCCACTGTCAGTCTGGAGGAGAGAAGGTTTTTCCACCAACATAGAAGAGGATTCTTTACTGTTAGGGCAGTGAGAATCTGGAATTCCCTGCCTGAGGAGGTGGTGATGGTGAACTCAGTCGAAGGGTTCAAGCGAGGCCTGGATGTCTTCCTGGAGCGTAACAGTATTGTATCTTACAGTTATTGTTAGGTTCTTTAGAAGGATGTAGATCTGGGGATTTATTCTGACAGAATTTTCTAGGCTGAACTGGATGGACTAATGTCTTTTTTCGGCCTTACTAACTATGTTACTATGTTAGTATGACAGCCAGAGGGGTAGTTGATGTCCACAAAGGGAGAGTACCTTTACGCCTCTTGATTTGTGGGGAAGAGGAGGTCACAATACCTCAGTATGCCACAGTTGCCAAGCTGCTTACCGTCAGTAACAATGCAATACAGGCAGCAGAGCCCTTGGTCTCGTCCGACCAGGCAGGGGACAATGGCTCTGTAAAGCAGCTGGATTAATGGTGTCAGCAACTGCAGGTGGGAACTGACTCCACCCCTTCATACCAAAAGATTGGGGTTTACCGAGTGACTCACGAGTATGAGCGGGTATTCAGTAAACACCCCCTAGACTTTGGGAAGGCAAAAGGGGTTCAACACCATATCCCCACTGAAGATCATCCACCCATTAAAGAAAGGTACCGGCCTATACCCCCAACACAATATCAATGTGCCAAAAGAATGTTGTGGGAAATGAAGGAGGCTGGGGTGATCAGAGACAGTTGTAGCACCTGGGCAGCCCCAATAGTCTTTGTGAAAAAGAAAGATGGTACCATGAGAATTTGTGTTGATTACAGAAAAATTAACAGCATTACACCTAAGGATGCCTACCCATTACCCAGAATTGAGAAGTCATTAGCCGCACTTAAAACTGCTAACTATTTTTCCACCTTAGATCTCACTAGTGGGTATTGGCAGGTTCCCGTGGCAGAGGCAGACAGGGAGAAAACAGCGTTTACTACACCAATGGGTTTCTGCGAGTTCAACTACATGCCGTTCGGGCTCTGCACCGCCCCAAGGACATTTCAATGGCTAATGGAATGCTGTCTTGGACACAAGAACCTCGAGACAGTCCTGTTGTACCTTGATGATGTTATTGTTTTGGTCTGAATGTGAAGCCTTCCAAATGCCACCTCCTGAAGCCCAAGGTACAGTACCTCAGTCATGTTGTGAGTGCAGAAGGTGTGGCACTGGATCCTGACAAAGTCACTGTCATCTGGGACTGGCAGAAGTCCAGCAACCTCCATGAGGTTCGTCAATTCCTCGGGTTGGTAGGCTACTACTGAAGGTTCATCAAAGGCTTCACTGAGATAGCCACGCCTATGCAAAATCTTCTGGTGTTCCAGCCCAAGAAACCCAGGAAGAAGAGTCCTACATTTGAATGGAATGAGGAACAGGAGAGGTCCTTCACTCGACTGAAGATGGCTCTCACAGGAGATGAAGTTCTGGCCTACCCAGATTATGACCAACCCTTTGTGTTGTATACTGATGCCAGCAACGTGGGACTGGGAGCAGTACTGTCACAGGTACAGAATGGCACAGAAAGAGTGATCTCCTATGCCAGCAGTAAGCTTCGTCCCACTGAAAGGAACCCTGACAACTACAGTTCCTTCAAACTAGAGTTCCTCGCCATAGTCTCGGCTGTGACTGAACAATTCAAGCATTACCTAGCTTCAGCCAAGTTTACCATCTTCATGGACAACAACCCGTTGACTCACTTGGAAACTGCCAAACTAGGTGCACTGGAGAAGCGATGGATGGCCCGGCTGTCTAACTATGAATTCACCATCAAGTACCAAGTGGGGCACAAGAATGCCATTTCTGATTCGCTGTCCAGAATGCCCAATCTGCCAGATACAGGAGAAGACCCTGAGGCACTCGAATAAATAGAGTTACCTGAATTCCACCGGCCAATTCCTGCCCAACGAGCCCAAGGAGTGAGAAACAGACGGTCTATCGTGAAAGAGGCCACCCTAAATCCATTGCCTCATCATGACTGGGCAGGATAGGGACCCCGCAGTCCGCCTGGTAAAGGAGCTACTGTCACAAGTTGACTCATGCCCAGGTCCAGATGCTCCTGAAGAAACCCAGCAGTTGTGGAAGGAAAGAGGCAGGCTGTTCCCCTATGAGGGAAAGCTGTGCTGGAGGATTATCAATGCCCGCACTCATGAGTTTGTCTGGCAAGTGGTAGTCCCAAAGAGGGAGGCATCAGTGGTCCTGGAAGCATACCACAATGGAGCTGGACACTTCGCATGGAAGAAGTTGGAGGCCTTGCTCCAAGAGAGATTCTACTGGGCTGGTATGAGGAAGGCCATTGAAAATTGGTGCCGGGAGCGTGGACAATGCAACCTGCGCAGGAAGGACCGTAACAGCCAGCGAGCTCCTTTGCAGCCAATAATAACCAAACAACCACTTGAGTTGGTCGCCCTGGACCATGTGAAGCTGGTCCCAAGCCGTTCCTGGTAGGCATGCCTGTCAAGGATCAAACAGCCAGGACAGCAGCCAGAGCATTCCAACAGCACTTTTGTCGACCACACGGATATCCCAAGCGAGTGCTTACAGATCAAGGTCCAGCCTTTGAGGCAGAAGTGTTTCAGGAATTCTGTAACTTGTACGGTTGCAAGAAGATCAGGACAACGCCGTACCATTCACAGACCAATGGCATGTGTGAAAAGATGAATCAGGTGGTGATCGATCTACTGAAGACCTTGCCTTTGGAAGAGAAGAATCTGTGGCCAGAGAAGTTGCCAGATCTGGTAGACCTCTACAATCACATTCCTGTGAAATCCACCAACTGCACTCCAGCCTACCTAATGAGAGCGAGGCCTGGCAAGCTGCCTATTGATTTGGATATGGGAGTCCTGACACCTGAAGTGACATCACCAGATGCTGCCTGGGATGCGGAGTGGCTGCAACAGTACCGTAGAGTACAAGAGTGCGTAGAAAAGAGTCTAGCTCAGGCGAGACAAAAACAGGAGAACTACAATCAACATGCACCTGCAGTCCCCTTGTCACCAGGAGAACAGGTCCTAAAGAGGAAAAGGAGGATGCATAAATTGGATGACCAATGAGAAGCTGAACCCTACACCGTCTTACCATCAAATGTCAACACCACCAAAGTGTGCCTTATCAGTAAGGATGGAGGAGAAACCTCATCAGCCGTATCGAGGAATCATCTGAAACTGTACCCTGACAAGCTAAAGGAAAGGATGGGAAAACAAAACAACCTTCAACCCATAGAAGAGGAAGAAAAGGTCAGCACTGTACTTGGAGAATTTCCTGCAAACTGGACAAGAATGGATCAAGCCATCGTTGTTCCTGTCCTAATCTTTCCCAAGCCTACTGCAACTGAAGTAGCAGAAACTCAAGACAACTCTGAAAATCATGAAGTTCAGGCAGCTGATGCCACACCAGCAGTGGAGCCAGAGAATCCTCGCCCTGCCAGTGGTGAATCTGTCATGCCCACAGTGAGTCTAAGAGTTCATAGATGGCTACTACCCAGTTTACCAACAGCAGTAACAGGCCCACTATACCTAAATAGGCCATTAGAAGTACCCATGCTATGCAGCTCTACCCGTAGTACAAAAGGTGAGATCCCAGTTAGATATAGAGAGTAAAGTGCAAATAAAAAATGTAAACTGTACATGTAAATACGCAACTTTTCAAGTTTATGTGCCTACAGAGACTCTGTAAGAACCTTTTTTGAAGATCTTATTTTGTTTTGATGGACAATTGGACCACAGGACTATGTGTGGTCAAAACTCTACTTGCACATAGTTACCACTTGCTCAGGAAATGGACCAAATGACATTGACGAATGGACTAATCGTCATCAGGACTATTTTTGAGATTTGGTTTTTGTAATTTTTCATTCTTGAAATCTTGTTACATTTACAATTGTTCATTTGTTAATATGTTTGCATGTTTTCTCAGTCCGGGAGTACTGAATTGCACTAGGGGGGAATGTGGTGCCCCCAGGAGTATGGTCGCCACAGTGGCATTACCTTCCTCCTAGGGAGTGTGATGTCATGCTTGGAAGCAATAAAGGGTCTCTCTGTCAGGTAAATACAACACACAGCACAGTTCCCACTCCAGGCCAGCAGAGGGAGCTCTGAACCAAAACTGGGGGAAGAGCTGCTCTCTGGGGGCCAGGAAGGGGAAGTTAGTCAGTTCGTGTGAGGAGGGCGAAGTGTGTGGATGAGAGGAGAAGAGCTGGAGGATTGAGCAGAGTTCAGGCTCACTTCTAGCGTGGCGCATGGTTCTGGGGTCCGGTCCCTGAGGCTGTTTGTGAAACTGATGTTCCTGCAGCAGAAACCAGAGGAATAGGAATCTGTAAATGCTCTTTTCCCACATAAGACTTGGAGGCACGACAGCAACGTGTGAGCCAGAAGAAGGAGGCTACAGCTGTCTGCCATACGAGGGGCTTCTAAAAGAGATCAAGCAAGAGGAACTTCAGTGTAACTCAGTACTGCATGTACCTCAGATAAGCGCTAGAAAGGAGACTACACAACCCATCTGCATAGAGAGATTCTTGAGTTGCTTCCAGGCTGGCCAACTCCTGCTCCATCTGTAATCTGGATCCTGGACTGCACTTGCAAAGCAAAGTAAAGGTAAAGGAAACTGCACCCTGTTGTGTCATTGCCTTCTTCCTGCAACCCCTTCAGCACTGCTACATCTCTGTGCCTAACTCTGCACCCTCTTCCTCAACACCTATTCTCACTGCCCTGGGACTACAGCTCTACCTGTGGGGAGCTATTACATCTTGCTGCCTTATACCATCTGTCCCAGAGGATCTGCCTGCAGTGTCGGCTTAACCCCTTCATTGCCAAGCACCACAGGTGGCATCATGTATCATCCACTTATAAACTTTAACCAGCCACGCTTAACCCCTTTTACATGAACGCCCATGGCCTCGGACCAGGTCACCGCTACTGTGACACTTCCCTCTGAGATACCGGCCCGGTACCGAGTTCCCCACTGCCCTGGCGGGCGATCCACATGCTCAGTGGACCAAAAGGAGGACTTAGTCCCTGGAGTAGCTTGCTGCTGACCAGCATGCGTTGCTATAGCTGGACCAGAGGTGGCAGCAGCAACCAAACCCACAGTGCTAGTCTGAGCAGAGCCCTGGGATTGACGAGTCTGCTGAGCAGCTTTCTCTGCGGCCGGAGAGGAATGGGAGACTGCCGAAGGCAAGGCTCGGGATTCCTGCTGTGCAGCGACAGGAACCCGATGCCTAACAACAAGTTTTCTTCAGTCCAGCATCACAGATATGGTGATGAATGGTGAAGACCAAGTCTCCTTGTTGATTATGTATTCTATTTGCATAGATTTTCCTCCTCTGTTTTAAAAATCAACACACTATCTGGGCTATGCAATGCATAATTTAGCATATCAGTAAACATCACTAGTCATCAAGGATAAGAGCACAATACAAGTCAATATTACACAAACAAAAGTCTATTTTCTTGATCAGCCAGAAAGAAATGCTTAAATTCTGAAGCCAACATACAGATAACAGCCTATTCTTTTTAGTTTGATAAAAATATGTCTGGCTAATTGAAATACAATGCTGTGTCTCCACAATAAAAATAGACTTTACTCCCATATGGTTCCGGCATCATTCCAGTGACATCGGCGGCGGGTCTTGTGAGGCTCGTATGATATTGTTGTGCTATGCGAGCCTTGCAGCCAATCAGTGGCCACTTTTCTTTCACTTCCTTTAGGCCTAACTGAGATTTGGAGGTAGCAACCCTTACTTTTTCAGGATGTTAATTTTGTCTGAAGGAACTGAGAATAAGGCGCCACTGATTGGCTGTAGGGCTCAGGTGACATAACAATGGCATGCGAGCCACAGTAGACCTTGCACCAACCTCATTGGAATAACTGGAACAGTATCAGAACCGCAGGTGAGTATAGCCTGTTTTTATGTGGGAATTTATTTCATGTGGAAATATAGCAATTGAGAATACAAGTGCACACGGAAAGCGGAGAAATTTCAAACTCGAAGCCTTTGACACTAAGCCTCCGGACTAATGATGCTCATCCGATTGCTTTTATTAAATGTTCATTGATTAATCCAGCAATAGCTTGTGCCTTCATTAATAATAATAATCTTTATTTTCAATCCAATGTATTATTACAGCCATACAGTTACAAAATACTTGGATACACCACCAATGTGTCGGTCTTCCCGGACCTTGATCATAGTGGTATTCTGTCTGAAACCGGTGCATGCAGTGCTTAGGTATATGGGCAGGAGAGAGGTTATTAATTTTTTTACATGAGCAAGTGAATAAAATTTATGAGACAAAAAACAGTGCTCTTTGTTAAAAATTGCAATGTTTCCTTAAAAATTAGATGCCATATGGTTGATTTGTACAGAATATGATTTTCTTTTTGTAAATCCGTTGATTTGAATTGGCAACACGCATCTGAAATATGGAAGACATTAGTATATGTTGCATTTTTTTCATGATGATGTTCAGTCCATAAAAAAAATATTCATCTGCACATCCCTATTGAATAACATTAATTCGAGTGCTGTCAGTTTTTTTTCCATATACAGCACTTGCGCTGAAAATACAGTCATATGAGCTAAGGGATAAAAAGGTGATGCACAAATTAAAGACAACCTATGGGCAGCTATGGCATTGTGTCTGGAAAAGAACCAGGTCTTTCTAGTTCTGGACAACTGCTGCAGAGTGAGCTGTCACTCAAGGTGCCAGGGAGTGATTACAGTGCACCCTCCTTCGTGAGTATTGTTTGTTACAGCCATGTGCACTGCCTGTCTGACTAGAATCGAGCAGTTGTAGGGAGAAAATAACTTAATTTTACCCCTGTAACCTAATCTCCAGAAAGCCTGTCGGACAAAATTTAAACTATCATTATATCTGCAGGTAAATAGCATTTTGGAGATTATAGGGTCCTTGTGTAAAATGTAAATCCATGTATTTGCAGAGACCACTATAAGAGCTTATTCCACAATTTGCATTTCCTTACAATGTAAAATTTAATTCAGATATTCAGAATTAAAATGTTTCTATACCATAAATTACCTGTTGTGAGCTCATTTTCTTGTTCACCTTTGATGTCCGATGAACTCCCTCTGCTGGTGAAAGGAGGTGGTGAAACTGATTTGGATGGGAGAAACCTGTCACCCGAACAGGTGGATTGTGATTGGACATCCGGAATCTCTGAGTGGATATAAGGCAGCCGACGCCCTGTAGGGTTGATGGTGATTTCTCTGCTCTGAGCTCTGGCCTCCAGTTCAGTTCCTGTCTTCTAAAGCTAAGTTTGCTCTGTTATTGTTCCATGAGATTTTGTCTGATTTGCTTAGTTTTGTGTTCTGCCAGCCCCGGCTGGGGCTCTGCTGAATTTCAATTTTTGTCCCTGATCGGTTAAATCTCTTTTGCTTTGTCTTCAGAATATATCGGAGTGCTGATATAGGGATTTTGAAGTCTAGTGGCTTCAGGGCCGTTTTTCCTATCAGACGTGTTGGGACATTTTTGGTAGGGTTTTTGCGGATTGCAGCCAGCATCTTTTCTGTTCTTTTCTATCTAGTTAGTTGGGCCCCATCGTTTGCACAGCCTGTCTTTCTGTCTGTGTTTGTGTTTTCATCTGTTTTCACCGACAATACATGTTGGGGGCTGTCTATTGCTTTGGGGTCTGCTCTGGGGCAGTTTAGATTTCCCCTTTCTTTCTTTAGGCTTATTTAGTTCTCTGGCTGTGAAGAGGCGTCTAGGAACACCATAGGAACGCTCCACGGCTACTGTTAGTTGTTGTGAATAGGATCAGGGGTCTGCAATCCGCAAGCTACCAACCTCTCCGGTTTTCTGGACTTAGCTTGCATTTTTGTTTTTTCCTCCTCCGGTGACTCATTCATAACATTACCATAGTATTAGGCAACCTTGTTTATTCTACATGAACGTAAAGGATTATTCTCACTTTATTAAATATCTTTAGTTAGACAGCATGCAAATAAATAAGTTTGCAACTAACTTGCCTTTTTTATCTGCTGTTATTCATCTGCAATCTGAACTTTTCTTTTACATAGTGTACAATTTGTTTCCTATCAGCTTGATTACCACCTGGCCAAGTATGCACAGTAGTTATATTGCAAAAGAAGTTATCTCTTTACATCTTAGTTACAGTAGCTATCTGCAGCCCATTAATTTCTATGCAGCAGTTAGTTGCTCACCTCCCTCAGTTTCAGCTCCTGACAGGACTTTTATCAGTCCTGTAAAACCACAATTTCCAGCATCTGCACTTACAGAACAGTTCTCCTAATCATGGCTCTCACTTTCCTGAGCTGTGTGCTTGTTTAAAGTACCTGTTATCTCTATATGTAAGTATACTGAAAACAGTATAGGATAGAACTGTTACTCAAGGAGGATAGATGATAACTTATTAATTGATGGCGGTCTCACGTCTGTTACCCACAACAATCAGCAGAACTGGGCACTTGAATCCCCTTTACAATGGAGCTTCAGCACCATAAAGAAACCACATAAAGAATGAATGGAGCGACAGTCAGGCTAATAGTGCATAGGAGATATAATAGCACCCCGTCTGTGATAAAAATTCCCGATTCTGCTCACCATTATAATAATTAATGTACAATTATAAATTATTACCAGTCTTGTGGATGGTTAATAAATTTTCACTAGACAATCAACTACTTTGAGTAAATTCCCTGGTAAGCTTTACTGGAGGCTATATATTGAGGTTGTTAATCCAGGAACCTTGGTTATTGGTAAATCATATGAATCAACGCCTTGAAATATAAATCAGCATATTCAATTCAAGTGAAAGTTTTGAAAATTTTGTAAGTAACTAAGTATAAAAGAAGAAACAATAAATTATAGAAAAAAAAGAATAAAAATGTACAGCTAGGGTAACTGCGGTAAACCTCTAGCTTTTCTAGTTAGCTTTATCCTTACCGTGGAATTAATCACAGGAAAATACAACAATTTGTACTTCAGCCAATAAAAAGAGTGACAGCTATGACAATCCATTTGACAACTGCTGACAGCTTTATTATTCTTAACATTGTGCGCCTTGCTAATTGCAATTTGAGGCAAATTGCTAAGGAAATACAATTTTTAGAAAGCCAACAGGTATTTTGAGAACACTTTGGTGCATTTAAAGCTGTTATAGTTGAAGACTGTCTGCCAGAATTTTTATTTAAAGCTTCACAATTATTTTTAAAGGAAAAATGAATGACATGAAAGAATAGAAGAAATATAATAACAGCACGAGAATAACATTGGAGTAGGTCTACAAAAGTCTTGCTCAATGACCCAATCATAACCTATGGGCCTGTCCCCATAAGACATTTTTCATATGGACCATGTAAAAAAATTGTAGCATGCAATAATCTGGCCCGTTTTTTCGTCTAGGCTAGTGCGTAATGAGGAAAAGGCAGCTTCAGCATCTGTCCACTTTATGGATGAGTACATGCAACTATACTTGGAGAAAATTACATCCGTAATTTGCTGACATGACTGGCTCATATTTTAGTACTGCTGTGTGAACTCTGCCCAAGGTAGAGGACCAGTGGTCTCCAACACATATTTTCAATGGAGTGACCCTGTAGTGTCTGCCTCAAGCTGTATAACTGAGTTGTGGCTTTTCACTGTAATCCTTTACCCAGTGATAATAAGATGACTGTTCATCCTGCCACAGACTTAAAAAAAATAATAACTGCCACCAAAATCTTCCTCTAAACTTAGGCATTAACTCTGCAGCTCATACTATATTAATCATGTTCAATTGGAACCCACTTTATAAGTTGATTCATATTTTCTTAGCTCTGACTAGCATATTGGTATCTATATTAACCCATTCCCGCCATGGTCAGTTTTTTTCCTATCATCTGCTTTTAATATATATGTGTATATATACTGTGACAAAGTCACTGGCAAGGTATTGGAGGGGTGATATGTTTCCCTGAGGCTATTAGCTTCAGTGATATGAAATCCAGATGTTTTGCTCCAGCACACTAAGTGTTGAGAGGGGTTAAGCAGCCATTTTAAAAGGGCTGGGTTTTTGAGAACAACCAAAGAGCGGGTGGGAGGTTGTTCTCCATAGCTCCACTCCAGGGTGTGGTTTGGGATTCAAATAGTTGGCCTGCTGAGGTATTCAGGGTTCAGTGTGTCTGGAGAAGCCTACTCCAGAGAGGTGCTTGTAATGTTGCTAAACTGAATCATGTGCTTTTGCTAAGCCTGAGCAAGCAGATTTGTTTGGACTGTGATATACCAGTTTGTTTTGTTTTCCTGTTTTGCCCAAAGGGTCATGTTTATTTTTACTTCATCATGTTTTATGCTGCATGTACATAGTGATCCAGTGAAGGATTTAAAGAGACGGAGTGCCCGTGTCTATCTCTGTGTACAGCTGACACAATATATATATATATATATAGCTCTGGCAAAAATTAAGAGACTACTGCACAGTTTTATATAAATTAGCTTCTCTACATGTCTGACAGCCATTCCATTCCAGAGTCAGTTGAATTCCAACCAGAGTGCACCTCATTCTACTTAGTGTACTTGCTTCTGATTAGATGATCACCAGAACCAAATCTTATTTAACAAAGGAAAATATAAAAAAAACCCTGCTGTGGTGTTCATAATCCTCTTGCGATAGGACAAGCTGGATGGCAAAACAAGTGCTAGTGATATCCCAAAAGTAATAGGAATGAAAAAATAACTTAACCATGCCAAAGGAGTTGAAAAGAAAAGTCTTGAGTGAGGAAAAGAAGGGCTAAATTCTGGCTTTACTAGCAGAGGGATACAGTGAGCATCATGTTGCCTCCATCCTTAAAATTTCTAAGACGGCAGTTGATTACAACAAGGTCAAGCAGCAGATATTGGGGACAACAAAGCTACAGACCGGCAGAGGGCAAAAACAACTTTTCACTGACCGGGATGACCATCATCTTATTTGAATGTCACTCAGCAACTCCCTGATGACATCGAGTGACCTAAAAAAGGAATGGCAAATGGCAACTGGGGTGAAGTGCATGGCAAGAACAGTTCGTAACAGGCTCATAGAGGCAGGGCTCAAAGCATGTAAAGATAGAAAAAAGCCTTTCATCAATGAGAGCCAGGCTGAAGTTTTCCAAAGATCATAAGGATTGGATCATAGAGGACTGGAGTAAGGTAATCTTTTCTGATGAGTCTAATTTTCAGCTTTGCCCAACACCTGGTTGTCTAATGGTTAGACGTAGACCTGGAGAGGCGTACAAGGCACAGTGTCTTGCACCCACTGTGAAATTTGGTGGAGGATTGTTGATGATCTGGGGATGCTTCAGTAAGGCTGGAATTGGACAGGTTAATCTTTGCAAAGGATGTATGAATCAAGCCGCATACAAGGTTATCCTGGAAAAACAGTTGATTCCTTCTGCTCATGCAATGTTCCCCAACTCTGAGGACTGTTTTTTTTCCAGTAGGACAATGCGCCTTCTCACACAGCTAGGTCAATCAATGTGTGGATGAAGGACCACCACATCAAATCCCTGTCATGGCCAGCCCAATCTCCAGACCTGAGCTCCATTGAAAACCTCTGGAATTTAATCAAGAAGAAGATGGATAGCCACAAGCCATCAAACAAAGAAGAACTGCTTAAATTTTTGTACCAGGAGTGGCATATGGTCACACAAAAGCAGTGTGAAAGACTGGTGGAAAACATGCCAAGACGCATGAAATCTGTGATTAAAAATCATGGTTATTCCACAAAATATTGATTTCTGAACTCTTCCTGAGTTAAAACATTAGCATTGCTGTTTCTAAAGGATTATGAACTTGTTTTCTTTGCATTATTTGGGGTCTGCAAGCACTGCTTTTTTTTGTTATTTTGACCATTTCTCATTTTCTGAAAATAAATACAAAATTTAATGCTTGGAAATTCGAAGACATGTTGTCAGTAGTTTATAGAATAAAAGAGCAATTTACATTTTACTCAGAAACATACCATATATACTCGAATATAAGTCTAGATTTTCAGCCCATTTTTTGGGGCTGAAAGTCCCCCTCTCGGCTTATATTCGAGTCATATACACCAGGGGGTCGGAAGGGGAGGCGGGGCGGGTGTGTCAGGTTATACTTACCAGGCCTGGCACGGTCTCTGCAGCCCCCAGCTTCTCCGTGATCTCCCTTCCTTCCTTCAGCTGTCACATGGTACCACTCATTACACTCATGAATATGCGCATATTTATGAGATGTAATGCGGTACCACGTGACCGCTGAAGGCAAGAAGGGAGATCGTGGAGAAGCTGGGGGCTGCAGAGACCGTGCCAGGACTGGTAAGTATAGCGATACTCACCTGTCCGGGTCCATCGCTGCTTGCTGCTGTCTGACACGTCATCTGTCAGTGACTTTCAGACAGCAGAGAGCGTGGTGACGTGCTAGTATGCGCCGCACCCCCTGTAGTCTGACTGTCCCTGACAGATGACGTGCCAGACAGCAGAAAGCAGTGGCACCTGGCCCCAGCGAAGGAGAGGTGAGTATGTCATTTTTTTTATTTTTAAATGCAGCAGCGGCAGCACATGGGGGCATAATGTATGGAGCATCTTATGGGGGCAGCACATGGGGGCATAATGTATGGAGCATCTTATGGGGCAGCACATGGGGGCATAATCTATGGAGCATCTTATGGGGGCAGCATATGGGGGCATAATGTATGGAGCATCTTATGGGGGCAGCATATAGGGGTATCATTGATGGAGCATCTTATAGGGGCAGCATATAGGGACATAATCTATGGAGCATTTTATAGGGGCAGCATATTGGGGCATAATCTATGGAGCATCTTATGGGGGCAGCATATAGGGGTATAATCTATGGAGCATCTTATAGGGGCAGCATATGGGGGAATAATCTATGGAGCATCTTATGAGGCAGCATATGGGGGCATAATCTATGGAGCATCTTATGGGGGCAGCATATGGGGCCTATTCTATGGAGCATATTATGGGGCCATAACCTTTATGGAGCAGCATATGAGGCATATTATTCTAGGGAGAATCTTATGGGGCCATTATTAACCTTTGTGCAGCATTATATGGGGTGTATTTTGTATGGAGCATCTCATGGGGCCGTGTGGTCAATTGAACAGTGGAGCTACTTTCCATTTATTGTTTTGTAGACTGGCGGAGACTGCCATGTACAGCACTTGGATTTCTGCAGCAGTCCGATACAGTACAGAGTCGTCTTGAACATGCACGGGCATTGCTTTATTAAAAAAGAGAACTTTGAAAACCAAGCGAAAACGTACTTAGGTGGGTACGACCCTATAGTGGTATAACCTGATGTAAATGTGTAAACCATTTTTTTTTATCTGATTAACTATGAAACTATAGTTTCTTCTTTTGTTTAGAAAATATTTTTTGGAAGATTTAGTAAAAAGGTGTTGTACCTTATGATGGGATTGTGGTATTGTTATAACATGAATTGTGGTTCAAGGTTGTTGTATTTTGATACTGTATGTGTCTAGTTTTTAAATGATTTTAACATAACTTGTATGTCTCACTTTTCCAAATAAATATATTGTGAATTTTTTCAATTTAAAATTTATTCAGGTGTGAATACCATTTATTTTTTGGTCTCTTTCTCCCGTGTTCCATGGTTTGTTTTCCATGCAAGGTTTTTGCACCCTAATTGATTTATATTTGGTTTTAGGTGCAACCTATATATTCTTTGCTAGTCTGTAAACCTGTCTGAATTGTGGACAGGACATATGTAGCCATGCATTTATATTTGCCTGTGTATTGATGTACACTGCTTTAGCTGACCTCCTTTTTGTGTTTTTTTGTGGTTTGAGGCACCTTTTTTATCTTTATTGTCTATATCTGTGTGAATTTTAAACATCTGTTGAAATAAAGCATTTTTTAAATTTAAAATATTTTGTAATTGCTAACACTTCTTGATCTTTATGCGGTGTACTTACCACATGATTAGTATGTTTATTTACAATTTGAAGAACATATTGGGATATGATCTTGAAGATAAAAATACCTCTTTAAAGGTAAGGTATTATCAGAAAATAAACTATTATTTACATCAGGTTTTTGTATTACATTTTCTTCAAAACTTCTTGTTTTTAAGAAAGACCTTTATAAAAAAAAGTAAAATTCCCAAATTTTTAATTTTCATAGTAGCAACTTTTTTTACACTCATATTTCCTGCTCTTTCCAGAAGAGTTTTCAGCAGACTCGTCATCATCAGAGGCAAGATTACAATGACAGGTAATGAACAGCTGATAACACAGGATGCACACCTCATATAGGCGATGTCACTGCTTATCCTGCTCCTCTTTCTTTCACATTGACTTTTGCAAATACTCATTAGATTCTTCGATACAAAAGACAAGGCCAGAATCTGTTCATTGTGGCTAATGTACGTGTGAATTGTCTAAAATAACAGGAAGTTATAGTCTTAAAAATGATGCAGTCGGATGTTTGAAAATTGCAAGATTTCTATTTTCTGATTTTTAATACAGACTGTAATATAAATAAAAAAAATGACAACATATTTAAAAAAATAAATTTAACAATAAAAACCTTGTTTTAAACAATAGGTCATTTTCTCATGATAGCGTCCCTTTAAGAAAGAGTGTGAAGAAATGTAATGAATTTAAATATTCATCTGGATAAGACTAGAATTAATTATTTCTTATATGTACCCCAATGAAATGAGATAATGAAAAAGCTGAAACCTGTTCTGAAAGTTTTCTGAAATTAATTTTCTGTTATGCGGACTCTTCCTCTTTAACCACACATCATTTCTTTTAAATCTCATATGCAAAACGTATCTGTCCTGTTGCACATTAATATTCACCTTATTCGTTATGCCTCATACAGTTCATCAAAGCTTTCCATCCTTGTCAGCAATTTTAATCATGGTGATGAGGTTAGATTAAAACTATTTAAATATGCTAATACTCTGACAGGCAATTGAATGGCCCATTATAAATGATTCAAAATCAAACATTGCTTTTCTTTCCCTGCACAGCTGATCCTGATTAGCTTTGATATTTCTGCTTGTCAAGTGGATTGAATGTCCACTCATATTCTTTGCTGCCAAACCTATCCTCACCTATAGAACTACTACTACTACTCCTAAGTAGTGTTGAGCATTCCGATACCGCAAGTATCGGGTATCGGCCGATACTTGCTGTATCGGAATTCCGATACCGACTTCCGATATTTTTTCAATATCGGAAGTCGGCATCGGAATCGGAAGTTCAAAGTTGATTGACAGCCGAAATGACGTCATCATGATGCGCGGTGTGTGCGCATCATGATGCGCCGTCATTTCGGGCCTTCCGGGGGTCTCTGCCGGCCTGCCGGGGGGCTGTGTGGACTGCCCGGGGTCTGTACCGGCCTGCCGGGGGGCTGTGCCGGCCTGCCGGTGGTCTGTGCACCCTGTGGGGGTCTGTACCGGCCTGCCGGGGGGCTGTGCCGGCCTGCCGGGGGGCTGTGCTGATGTCCGGGGGTCTGTGCAAGCATCGTCCGATGGGACTACAAGTCCCATCTGGCGATGCCTGCTACCATGACAGTGATTGACACATTAGCCAATGATGGGACAGTAGTAGTCCCATCATCCGGCTAATGTGTTAAATGTTAAAAAAAAAAAAAATATATATATACTACATACATACTACATGCTACATACATACCACATATATACTACATGCATGCTACATACATACTACATGCTACATACATACTACATATATACTACATGCATGCTACATACATACTACATACTACATATATACTACATGCATGCTACATACATACTGCATGCTACATACATACTACATACATACTACATACATACTACATACATACCACATATATACTACATACATACTACATGCATGCTACATGCTACATACATACCACATATATACTACATACATACTACATGCATGCTACATGCTACATACATACCACATACATACTACATACATACTACATACATACTACATGCATGCTACATACATACTACATGCTACATACATACCACATACATACTACATACATACTACATACATGCTACATACATACTACATGCTACATACATACCACATATATACTACATGCATGCTACATACATACTACATGCTACATACATACTACATATATACTACATGCATGCTACATACATACTACATGCTACATACATACTACATATATACTACATGCATGCTACATACATACTACATACTACATATATACTACATGCATGCTACATACATACTGCATGCTACATACATACTACATACATACTACATACATACCACATATATACTACATACATACTACATGCATGCTACATGCTACATACATACCACATATATACTACATACATACTACATGCATGCTACATGCTACATACATACCACATACATACTACATACATACTACATGCATGCTACATACATACTACATGCTACATACATACCACATATATACTACATGCATGCTACATACATGCTACATGCTACATACATATATACTACATACATACTACATGCATGCTACATACATACTACATGCTACATACATACCACATATATACTACATACATACTACATGCATGCTACATGCTACATACATACCACATACATACTACATACATACTACATACATACTACATGCATGCTACATACATACTACATGCTACATACATACCACATATATACTACATACATACTACATGCATGCTACATACAATACATACATAGACATTCAGTACATATAACATAGAGTAACATACTTACCAATACTTGTCACATTGTTCCCCGAAGCCATTGTCTTTTACGGAATAAATATTAACATAACAAACCACAAAAATACTCACCCATGATCCGAAGCAGTCCACGAGTGTGTCCCACGACGATCTTGGGTAGAGAACTGCAGCATCAGCTGATGCTGCCGTTCTCTACGGGCTGCAGGAATCCAATGACGGAAGGTAGGTATCCTTCCGCACTGTATTCCTCCGCCACTTAAAAAAAAAAAGTCCCTATTCTCACTTTATGCCATTGCTGCGTGGGAAATTGATTTTTCCGAATGAAGTCAGCACTGATATCTGAATATGACACCATCTCCCGGAGAGCCCATGCCGACACCGCTGGAATGGCGCTATCAAGGCAGGGGAATATTGGTGTTTTTATTGTCCTGGGGGACACATAGAGACTGAAAAGAGGTTGTCTGAGTAGTGGACGACCCCTTTAATTACAGAAAGCTACAAATTCACAAACTTCGAGGTTTTTTTTTTTAGAAAACTTGGTAAATCTAAAGGGTTGCAATAATTTAATATTTTGAAAAAACACATTTCATAAGACAAATTAGAATATTGCACTTCCAGGAAATTGGAATTGCCATTTAGATGCCACTGTAAGTCTCTGAGTGTGGAAATGAAATGGTTCCGCTACTGTGGCGGCACAGGTCCAACTGATGGCCCCAGTTGCTGACCTCTCTAGTTAATCATGTGAATTTCAGAATATGGGTTTCATAGACTGTGATTTTTACTATATACTGCAATAATGAAGCATTGGGCTAAGTTCCCATGAGCAGCGTTTAGTGAGTCTTTGATGCTACAGATTTTCTGCAGCATTTCTGCACCACTTAACTGATTCTGCTTACTGGCTTTTCATTGTGTTTTTACAGCATATATTTAAACATCCATTGTTATGGCATTCTACTGTGGTTTCTGTTTCTATTTGGTATGTCATGTTTTAGTATATCCATCATGGAGCGTGTCGGGTCCTTGGAGACGGTTCAGAAGCAGAGCCCACTCCACACAGGGCAGCTGTTGACTATAATATTTACTTTATTTATTTATTATGCTTTGCTTATATAGCGCCATTGTATTCCCCAGCGCTTCACAGAAATCATCACTGTCCCCATTGGGCCTCACAATCTAGATTCCCCATTAGTATGTCTTTGGAGTGTTGAAGGAAACTGGAGAACCTGGAGGAAACCCACGCAAACACAGGGAGACCATACAAAGTCCTTGCAGATGTTGTCCTTGCTGGGATTTGAACTCAGGACCCCAATGCTGCAAAGCTAGAGTGCTAACTCTTGAGCCATCTTCCTCAACCACACCGATTGTTGTTGTTAACCTCTTAAATGCCACTGTCAACTAAGCATGACTCCTATGACAATCGGGGCATACTGATCACCCTTGTGTCTGTTACGGCCTCTTCTCGGATGTCCATTGTGTGTTTGGAGATCATACAAGACAATGATTTTTATTATATACAGCAATTATGTGGCTCTGCTGTATATAAAACAAGTGATCATATAATCGCAGGTTCAAATTTCCTAAGGGAACTAACAATTAAAGTAAACATGATGAAAAAAAAGACTGTAAAGAGAAAAAAAATGAAATGCAGAATTGTCTGGTTTTGGTTACTGCAGTTACACAAAAAGGTGCCTAAAGAGATGATTCAGGTATCGTATTGACCCCAAATTCAGTAAACAATAAAATCATTGTCCACTTGTCAGTATCACTTTTAAGTAACCAAAAATGTGTCTCTGCTCTGTGATCTTAAACTATAAAAAGCTAAGGAGAAAAAATAGTGCAAAAATAGGGTATTATCCAGTTGATAATTATCTTAAATTGTATCTACTGTATATATGCTGACCTGATCAAAGGTTGCATGGCTGCTGCCGATCCAGGGGTGATTTAACCAGAAAATATATAAGAATGTAGAGGTTGTGGATTAAATCTTAAGGAAATAAAAAAAAAATATGTTTTTTAACTCCTGAAAAGGTAGTGGATTACACTTTGAAACACGTAGAAAAATAGAAAAAAAACACTATTTTTATATAATCTCTGGCATTTGACGTTACTTCATCAGCTGGCAGCGCAGATACAGACCACAAACTTTCCATTTTTTATCTATGATCTTAGATGTCATTCTCCCTTATAATCACCGCAGTTCATCGTCCAGCTCACAGTTAAGTGTGGGAACACAGCCTCACTGACCTGTGGTAACCTCGATAGCATCACCGAGGCTACCTCATTGGGTGTTTTTTGTTTTCAATATGACATTGGTGTTAGTAATGAATAGGTGTCTTATAGAAGCTAATCCATTACTAACCTGTGGGCTTGATGCCACCTAACAATACAAAGGTGTCATCAACCACACAACCATTACCCCACTTGCCACCACCACAGGCAAGTGGGAAGAGCCTGGCAAAGCACCAGAATTGGCACATCTAATAGATGAACCTTTCATGAGGCGGCTGCAGGCTGTTATTTTTAGGTTAGGAGAGCCAATATCCATGGCCCCTTACCAGCCTGAGAATACCAGCCCCCCAACCGTCTGCTTTAGCTTGGCTGGTTGTGAAAAATTAGGAGGGACCCGACTAATTTTAAAAAATGGTGTGGGGATTGCTCTATTCTTGATAACCAGCCATGATAAAGCTGGTTATCAAAACTAGAACAGAAACCAAGTCATTTTTTAAAATGTATTTTTTTTTATAGTGCCGGCGCTGGGAGATGAACATTCCAATCAGTGACGCCTGCTTTTACTGTTATTACCAATAGAATGTGTAGGCTGTTGGGAGTAGTACTCTAATCAGCCAAAGCCTCACTGGCTAGCAGTACATTTTTTTACCACTGGTCACAGCTGCTGTGGGAATCACAGTTCTACCGTCAATTGGAGCCGCCAGTGTTTCTCATGCTGTCATGTAGATGACAATGTGGAAAACACCTGATGCTCAGGATGCCAAGCCCAAACAGTAATCCGGACATGGTGACTTCCTAGAGAAATCCATGTTCAGGGTCTGTGCCTGAACAGTAGGTGTTCGGTATGGACCCTGAACTTTCTTGTTTGGGTTTGCACATCACTAGTTTTCACTATTGAGTTTTTATGTAGCTGTAAAGGTAAGGTATCTCCTTGTGGAGAGTGACATACCAGCTCTGGCTTGTTGAGGTAAGGAGGCTTATTCGCCATGCAATGCTTCTCTGGGAAAATAATATGCAAATTGCCTCTTCAGAGCGGAAGAAGACTTGAACTCTATAGCGCCAGCTGTTGGTAGTAGTGATCCTACAAGTCACAATCAACCCTTTAACAAGTCTTGTAATAGTCTTTTATCCTAAGTCATATTACAAGACTCGTTAAAGGGTTGATTGTGAGTTGTAGGATCGTTACTACCAACAGTTGGCACTATAAAGTTCAAGTCCTCTTCCTCTCTGAAGAGGCAATTTGCATATTATGTAGCTATAGTTTTTATTATGTAAATTAATTTTTAAATCAGTTTTAAGAATTGTGGTAAATCATGAAAGTCTAAAAGGTGTGGCTAGGATAACTAAAAACTGGTTACATCAATATAAACAGCTGAGTATAAGACATACGATGTTCCAGACTTTTCTAGAATGGCTATTAGAAATGGGCAGATTACGCAAAATCAATTAGCAGAAAAGTTATTCTCTGTGATTTTAGTGTCACCTTTATTTTACCGCTACAGGCCAAATAGCACAACAAAATAAAGATGTGAAGGTTAAAAACAAATTGCTATACTTACCTCACCACGCACCTGTCCGGATCCTCACTGTCACCCGTACAATTCTTGTCACATCTTCTTACAGCCTCAGAAAGCACTGAAAACCCTCAGTGTCTCATAGTGAGTCTGAACTATGGAACTCTAATGAGGCACAGCAGGGTTCTGCACAAGTGCACAAAAGTTCATGACATCATGACGTAATGACATAATTGCGCAACCCGTGACTTGCCTGTTCTTATGCAGAACCCTCTGGAAGTCCTAGATAAGTGTGAGAGGCCTGGGGATCTCAGCGCTTGCAGAAGGGATCAGAAGATGCAACGAGGATGAGAGCGGTGATGGTGCAGAAGACGTGGGTAGTGAGGGGAGTGTAAGGATTTTTTGTTTAATTGTCCTTTATGTTTCATAAAAATGGTAGCCAGTGAATTGGAAAATGTCCACATTTTGGGAATTGCAGATTTTTATAAAATTCAAGTTGAATTTAATTCCACTCTAATATATTCACTCATCTCTGGTGGCTTTATATGTAGCCATAAGAACTGAGACTGAGATACTGTTCTTGATAAGTGTCTCTTTCCTTCAGTGATATGTTACATGTTATCAAATGTTACACTTTTTTTAATAAATTATTTCATTAAGTTTCCAAAACAAGAAGAAAGAGCAATAACATTTTCCTAGGTCTGAGGTTTAGTTAGGTCATCCTTTGAAAGAACTGCTGCATCATCACCTTCATTTAGACCTTTTGAGAGTACAGTTTTTAGGTCATTCATCTAAAATGTTTTCTTTTTACATAGATAATGGAATCTGTTCCCCCTAGAGGTTATTATCTCAGTTCCTTTAATCTTCAGTCCTCACATGTAGAAATAATAAATGTAACCTAATGATGTTGTCTTTGTCCACCCTAAGAGCTGTGTTGAGTCAGCAATCCCAAGCAGCCATATTTATTTGTGCGAGCACTTGATACATCTTCTATAAATAGTGGTATAAAAGCTGAAGACCTAAATAATTTAATAAATCAAAGACCCTTTGTTAGGTGAATTTCCAAGTTGCTTCTTTATTGTATAAAAGCTTTCGATTGAACAAAAGAGCAAATTAAGATTTTTTTGCCTTTTATTTCATTGCCTTATAAATAAGATTCAAAATTAACTGTAATCATGTTAAATATATTCTCCTGCATCTATAAATGATTGTCATATGCTGTCACCCTGTGAGTTGTTTTGATTGATCCTCATTTTATAGTACAAACAAGCAAATATAATTGGACTGCCGCCTGTGAGCAGTGACTATATAAATTTTGAACAGCATTAAGGTCCTGTTACATTTAGCGATGCACCAGCGATCCCGACAACGATATGACCCGGTCAGGATCGCAGGTGCATCGCTAAATGGTCGCTAGTGAGCTTCCAAACAGGCAGATCTCACTAGCGATGCAGCAGCGGTTGGTGGTCGTCACTTACCTGTCACACGCAGCGAGGGTGACATCTTCCGCCTGCGTCCATGGAGTTGCTCTTCGGCTGCAGTTCCTGCACTGACTGTGCTGTAATAGTTTCTGTGTGTGCTTATGTCATGCGCAGCCACACCTACCCTGCTTTTATCAGGGTTAGTGTGTGTACTTGAAATGCTGTCCCCAGCCAATTGCTGAGGGGAAGCTCCTTTATAAACTTACGCTGCCCTATGGGCGGGGCCAGAGCTACTCACAACTCACAAAGCTCCTGAACTTTGCCATGTATGTCTCGTGTCTGTGTCCCTGGACCTCGTCTATCTCTGTTTTGGTACTAAAGTCCCTGCCTTAATTCCTGCTTTGTCCTTTTCCCTCTCCCTGCCCCGGAGGCGGTATATCCAGGCCTGAATCCTTGATCCTGTACCTGTCCTGTACCTGACCCCGTTTAAATTCGCCCTGCCCTGGAGGCAGTGTATCCAGGCTTGAATCCTTAATCCTGTACCTATCCTGTACCTGACCATGTCTGAATTGTCTGCTGTGTTATGTTCCTGGAATCCCTCTGTGTTTGGAGCCTCGCACCCAGTGACTCTGAGTCTCTTGTGTTCCTGCTGAGCATCTACTATGATGTGCTCTGACTACCATGCGGTGCCAGCTCCATGGTTCTGGTACCTTCATGCATGAGTTCCTTCCTAGGTCCGATGCCTGGAGCCTGCCGACCGCAGTCTGGAACCTGGTGACCGCTGCCTGGAGCCTGGAGCTTGTTGACTGCAATGGTGCTTGTAGGTCATGTTGGATGTCCGGAACCAAACGACTCCTGTCTGATGTCTGCCGGTGACTCTGATGTCCTGTGGGTGACCCTGATTGTCTTGATGTCCTTGTGTACCCTGATGTCCTGATGACCTCGTGTACCCTGTTGTCCTGATGACCTTTTGTACCCTGATGTCCTGATGACCTCGTGTACCCTGATGTCCTGATGTCCAACCTGTGTCCTGATGTCCTCATGCACCCTTATGTCCTGCCTGTGTCTTGATGTCACGCCTATATGTGCCTCAGTGATATACTGGTGCCTTGGGGTCCACTGGGTGGTACCATTCTGGGAGGTGTGGAATTGGGAGCCTGGCAAAGCCCTGTTTCGTTTATGTACTGTGACATTACTTCAAGTAAACTTTACGTTTTTGATGCCCTGAAGTTGTGCGGTGTTATTTAGTCCTACGTGTCTTCTTTGTCCACATGCTCAGCTGCCACAGAATACCAGTCGCTGCCCTTCCCTAGTTCGGGTAGGCCCGGGTCCCCATCTGTGGTATAGAGGGTCCATATTGCGTCCCCGTGGGATGCCCGCCCCTCGCCATCAGCGTGGAGGCACCTGCTGGGCCACGTCTGCGGCTGCAGTCGTGACACTTACTTTCCAAATTTTTACTTAGCAACATAATTATGGCCTAGGGTATTAAGCCTCCCTCTTTGTTTTCAATAAATGGTGATTAAAAAGTAAATGCTTGTATTGGGGTGCTGCTTCTGCAATATAAGACAAATTGATCAATTACAGACAGACTAACTGACTATGTGTTATGCTAGTGTAGCAACTTACTCGGGATAATAGGTAAAGCTATAAACTGCAACTGACCCTGCTGGTTCCTATACAGACTAAAGATCCTAGCCCCATAGTCTCTAGTGGTGCCTACGCGAGTTGATATAGCCCTAACCACTGCCTAGATGATGACAACTTGGACTTATTCTGTCTGAAAGGCCATCAAGTGCTTAACATTCCTCCTAAAGAATCAGAGGGCAGAGCAGAATGTAAATTACCTACTAAAGGGAAAGTGTGCTGAAAAAAATAGAGATCCCAGATTAAAGTAAACCTCAAAATGCAAAATTAAATATAAAGTATGTATAGTTATAAAATATCCAAGCAAGAAAGGAAGCACACTGTAGCGCCAAACCATGCAAACATGAAAAATTAATAATGAATTGCATTACTGCATTAGAAGTATGAAAAATTGAGAAAGTTTAGCGCACAAAATGGCCATGTTATGTGTACCTGGAAGCCACGTTAAGGCATTTCTCGTTTTCCAGGTCCCTATTCTGTGCCAAGCCTCACTAATAGTGAGGGCGAACAGCAGGAGCAGCGAAGCCAAGTCCCGGTGGTGATACGTAATGTAAGTATCAAATGATTTGTAATGTTTTTTTTTTTTTTTTATCTTCTATTTTTACTCTTTTTTTTTTTTCTTTTTTTGTAACTTTTTAGTCAATTTAAATTTGATTATTCTAATGAATGTGTTTTGTCTAGGTTCCACAACGGGATGAAGACGTCTACCTGGATAATGAGCAGCTCATCAGCCTGGTCCAGGAGCGTTCGCCGTTGTGGGACAGCCGTGACCGGCTGTACAAGGACAATGTGGTGACACGGCGGCTATGGAATGAGGTGGCCGCAGCGTTGATGGATGGCTGGGACAGCGCCACAGCATCCGCCAAAAAGGCGTTTAGTGAGTATTTCCCTGCTCTGTATTGTGCCGCAGTGACTGTTGTCCTTGACGGCACTGTTGGGTTTCGTGCTAGGCGTATTCTAGCAGGAAACCCAACAGTGTCATCGTGGTCTACAGTGACTGCTTTGAGTATTGTATTGCTACATTGTGCCGCAGTGACTGTTGTCCTTGACGGCACTGTTGGGTTTCGTGCTAGGCGTATTCTAGCAGGAAACCCAACAGTGTCATCGTGGTCTACAGTGACTGCTTTGAGTATTGTATTGCTACATTGTGCCGCAGTGACTGTTGTCCTTGACGGCACTGTTGGGTTTCGTGCTAGGCGTATTCTAGCAGGAAACCCAACAGTGTCATCGTGGTCTACAGTGACTGCTTTGAGTATTGTATTGCTACATTGTGCCGCAGTGACTGTTGTCCTTGACGGCACTGTTGGGTTTCGTGCTAGGCGTATTCTAGCAGGAAACCCAACAGTGTCATCGTGGTCTACAGTGACTGCTTTGAGTATTGTATTGCTACATTGTGCCGCAGTGACTGTTGTCCTTGACGGCACTGTTGGGTTTCGTGCTAGGCGTATTCTAGCAGGAAACCCAACAGTGTCATCGTGGTCTACAGTGACTGCTTTGAGTATTGTATTGCTACATTGTGCCGCAGTGACTGTTGTCCTTGACGGCACTGTTGGGTTTCGTGCTAGGCGTATTCTAGCAGGAAACCCAACAGTGTCATCGTGGTCTACAGTGACTGCTTTGAGTATTGTATTGCTACATTGTGCCGCAGTGACTGTTGTCCTTGACGGCACTGTTGGGTTTCGTGCTAGGCGTATTCTAGCAGGAAACCCAACAGTGTCATCGTGGTCTACAGTGACTGCTTTGAGTATTGTATTGCTACATTGTGCCGCAGTGACTGTTGTCCTTGACGGCACTGTTGGGTTTCGTGCTAGGTGTATTCTAGCAGGAAACCCAACAGTGTCATCGGGGTATACAGTGACTGCTTTGAGTATTGTATTGCTAAATTGTGAAGCAGTGACTGTTGTACTTGACGGCACTGTTTTTTTTTATCAACAGTGGACAAAGTCCGAACACGTTGGCGTTCGATCAAGGACCGCTTCAACAGTGATGTTCGTGCTGAGGGCCAGGTTCGCAGTGGATCTGCGTCAAGGACCAGAACTAGATACCGTCACTATCACGCGTTGCAGTTCCTAAGACCGGTCCTTGCCACAAGATCGTAAGTATTATACATTTTGGGTTTTTATTTTTATTAATCTGTGTTTTTCTAATCCACAGCTGATGCTTCTTGTAAAGGCATGGTAGTAATGATTTTCCTTTCTTCCACAGCACCTGGAGCAGCACCCTGCAACCTGGCCCTGGAGCGGTCCTTCGTCGGACGTCCTCTGACCCGTCCCAGCCATCCGACAGCCAGGAAGCACCTTGCAGGTCCCACACACACACAGCTGGTGACCAGGAAGCTGGGCCATCAGGTGTTCCCCTGTCCCAGGTCTCTGCCACTGGTTATGCGGGCACTACCCGCCAGCGGCAGAGGGCCTTGGACAGGAATGTCTTGCCCGAGTTTATGCATTTGAGCGAGACATTTAATTCCAGCCTCAAGTCACTGTCCGACAGAGTTGAAAGCGGTTTTGCACTGATGGAACGTGGTTTTAACCACTTTGAACACCGCTTCAATTCTGTAGAACAGCGCCTTGACCGTCTGGAGGCCGACCTCAACAGACCAGCACACCATTTTTTTAGTAAGATTGAAAAGGGCATGGCGGAACACCTTAGTCCTGATCAACAGCTGAATGTGCTGCAGGCCTGCAACAATGCTTTCTTGCAGGCTATGCAGCATAATCGGTACGGTCAGCAGTCAGTGGTGTCCTTTCCACCTGTGCCACCATTGACTCGCTTCACCTCACTACCGACTTGTGCTGCATACCACTGCACGGACACCTCTCTTCAAAGGCTGGACACCCACCGTTACACCACCACAAGTCTGAGTGCAGCTGGTCACTTCACCGACACCACCATGGCAAGCGCTGCTCCTGTCTGGAGCACCACCGCCAATCCCATGCATGCGTGGAGCTCAGCCACCACTAGGCAAACATGGAACAGCCCTGCCGCTACAACAACATGTAGTAGCCCTGCCACCACCACTCTGCAAACCTGGGCCATCACTGCCGCCACCAGTCCTCCTGCAAGGACGAGCACTGACCAAGAAGAGCAGCATCAGCCACCTCAGCAGCAGCAGCCAACTCAGCAGACGCCACCTCAGCAGCAGCAGCCACCTCAGCAGCAGCCGCCACCTCAGCAGCAGCAGCAACCACCTCAGCAGCAGCCGCCACCTCAGCAGCAGCAGCAACCACCTCAGCAGCAGCAACCACCTCAGCAGCAGCTGCCACCTCAGCAGCAGCCGCCACCTCAGCAGCAGCCGCCACCTCAGCAGCCGCAACCTCTGCAGCAGCAGCCGCCACCTCAGCAGCAGCAGCCATACCAGCAGACGGGGGACCTACATTCCATATTTGCCCCTACTTCAAGGCGAAATCAATCAAGGCGGGCATTGGGCCAAAGTCGGTCCAGGCACACAAGCCTACGGCGACATGCCATTACAACTAATGTAACTGAACAGATTTCCTCTCCTACAAGTGTTC
Organism: Dendrobates tinctorius; assembly: GCF_039654945.1. Lineage (NCBI taxonomy): Eukaryota > Metazoa > Chordata > Amphibia > Anura > Dendrobatidae > Dendrobates > Dendrobates tinctorius. The sequence continues at coordinate 33,946,802 of NW_027361738.1, forward strand.
CAAGTTTAATTCCCTTAACTGGACTACCTTCCCCCACAAGTTTTGTTGCCCCTTCCCCTCAAACACCGTCTTCAACTGCAAGTGTTGCATATTCCCTGCACACCCCCAAATTGAAACCATCTGCCCCCAAACGCCGTAAAAAATAATTTTTAAATTTTTTTTTTGTGATAAAAAATAAATTTACATTTGTGGTTCACCATTAATAAGTTTCATTAATGTTGTTTGCGCCGCTCACACACACTGATGGGTAAATACATGTTAAAAACCAACCCAAGGGCTAGTATAGTCATATGTGAAATAACATGGACTAGTATAGTCATTCAAAGGCCTAGTGTAATAACTCTAGTTTTACCAAATAGAATCTGGTTTCATGAAAAACAAATTGTTGAAACTTGTCTAAAAAATAAAGTTTCTTTCTAGTTTCACCACTTTGTTTTTGGTGAAACAAGATGCTAGTTGTTTAAAATGCTAGTTGTTAAAAATCGAGTTATTACAGTAGGCCTTGGTATGACTATACTAGGCCGTGGTATTTCACATATACTACTAGCCCCAAGGCCTAGTATACTCATATTTGAAATACCACGGCCTAGTATAGTCATTCCAAGGCCTAGTGTAATAACTCTAGTTTTACAAAATAGAATCTGGTTTCATGAAAAACAAACTGTTGAAACTTGTCTAAAAAATAAGTTTCTTTCTAGTTTCACCAGTTTGTTTTTGGTGAAACAAGATGCTAGTTGTTAAAAATCGAGTTATTACAGTAGGCCTTGGTATGACTATACTAGGCCGTGGTATTTCACATATACTACTAGCCCCAAGGCCTAGTATACTCATATTTGAAATACCACGGCCTAGTATAGTCATTCCAAGGCCTAGTGTAATAACTCTAGTTTTACAAAATAGAATCTGGTTTCATGAAAAACAAACTGTTGAAACTTGTCTAAAAAATAAGTTTCTTTCTAGTTTCACCAGTTTGTTTTTGGTGAAACAAGATGCTAGTTGTTAAAAATCGAGTTATTACAGTAGGCCTTGGTATGACTATACTAGGCCGTGGTATTTCACATATACTACTAGCCCCAAGGCCTAGTATACTCATATTTGAAATACCACGGCCTAGTATAGTCATTCCAAGGCCTAGTGTAATAACTTTTAATGGAGCAGATTACATTCATCCACTCAATGCTGACTTGTATTCCCCATGGACTTTCATTGGGGTTGGGTTTTGAGTGTTGTGTTTTGAGAAAATCACATACTTTGTTTTAAACTATTTGCACAATTTTATCTTGAAAAAAAATGGTTTCCTGATTCATGGCCTGCAGCTTTGCTCATTCCAATATATTTAACGCAGACTAGCAATGCTGCATTTTAACTCGTATGTGTATTTACCTGCCCAGGTGTGTGAACATAATAAAATTCAGTTATACATGGGAAGTTTTTTAATTAATCGGAGTTTAAAAAATATAGTGCACTCAGTAATGGTATCAAATAAGGATTTTTATTACCATAAACAACAACATTACACCATTTCATCTTGCCAGTGCACCCGTCCTACATCAGAAATAAAGTAGGCCGCAAATTTGTCCCTCATTTGGCCAACTTCAACGGATGACCTGAGAGTGTGCTGAGTGAATTCAGGCAATGGGTTAGGAGCATCATCGTCCAGTTCAAAGGTCGGGTGCTCTTTAGCCATCACAAAGTTATGTAGAACCACACAGGCCTTCACCACCTCATCGACTGTTTCAAGTTTAAGATTAATGGCCGTGCCCAGAATTCGCCATCTGGAAACAAGAATCCCAAAAGCACACTCGACAGTTCTTCTGGCCCTGGTCAGCCTGTAATTAAAAATTTTTTTGGTGTGGTCCAAGTCCCGGCTGGAGTAGGGTTTCAGTAAGTTTCCGCACATTTGAAAAGCCTCATCGCCAACCATTACAAAGGGCAGTGGCGGAGCTTCGGTGTGAGGAAGAGGCCGTGGCATAGGGAAATTAAATTGGTTGCCATACAACCTCCGGCCCATGTCTGAGTTTTTAAAAGCCTGCGAGTCATTACCACGGCCAAATGCTCCAATGTCCACTGCTACAAACATACATCCGGCATCCGCAATTGCAATGAGTACTATTGAAAAGTACTTTTTGTAATTATAGTACTCAGATCCCGTTCTTTGGGGTTTGATGATCCGTATGTGTTTCCCATCAACAGCTCCCAAACAGTTGGGAAAATTGCATACTGTCCAGAATTTGTCAGCAATTTCCATCCACTTTTCAGCGGTGGGCAGGGGCATAAATTCTGGGCAAAGAACATTCCAGAGAGCCCGGCAGGTGTCAGCAACAATTCCAGACAAGGTAGAGATTCCAATACGGTACTGGAAGTGTAGTGAGGATAGGGTTTCTCCAGTCGCCAGGAATCTGTGAACAGACAAAGAAGTAAAATTAATATTTATGTATATTATTTTTAAAAACTATAAAAAAAATATTAGTACATTCACGAAAACTAATTACCCAAGGTTTTGAATACTAAATTTACAAAAAAAAAACATCAGACCACACCCCTTTGTTTTTAAAACATACCGTAATGTCACCAGTAGCCGTTCCTCAGGAGGAATCGCACGACGGAGCTGTGTGTCCTGTCTCCGGATGGATTGTTGGACACGAGCAAGCAAATCCATGAAACTTTCGTGGGACATCCGGATATAATCTGTAAATTTCTCCGGGTTTGACTGGAGCTCGCTGTAGAGGGTATGGTATGCCCCACGGCTCTCCCGGAGTTCAACAATCGGATGTATCCACATACGCCGCCGTCTTCGCTGCCTCTCTCTCTTCCTTTGTTCATGGCAAGCAACTGCATACGCCTGAGCCATCGCGATGTCCAAATCCAAGTTGAAGTGAAAACTCTTCCAGCGCAGATCCATGGTCACGAGAAGAATCAAGCAAATGTGAAGAATACTGTAGACAGGGTGTATATATATTAACATACCACACCCACAATGAAGTCCCATTGGTCTTGTGTGTTGTTGAATGGTTGTTTTTTCTTTTTTGTGGGGTTTTTCCAAAATCTGTAAAAAAACGCAAACGCACAAAAAACGCATACAAACGCGCAAAAACGCTGCGTTTTTTTCCTGCATGCGCATTAAAATGCTGGAAAAAAACGCAGCGTTTGTATGCATTTGTATGCGTTTTTTTAATGCGTTTTTTTGCGGGAAAAACGCGCTGCAAAAAAAAGCAAGTGTGAAACTAGCCTAAGACTGTAGTCTCCATCTGAATGGGAACCTATGAAAAATCCTCTGTTAGGACTAACAGAGGATTTTTTACTTCTAATGCAGTAATGCAATTCATTATTCATTTTTCATGTTTGCATGGTTTGGCGCTACAGTGTGCTTCCTTTTTTGTTGGAATGTATATGAGTTGGTGACACTAGGTAAACCCCTTCACCCCCAAGGATGGTTTGCACGTTCATGACCGGGCCAATTTTTTGCAATTCTGACCACTGTACCTTTATGAGGTCGTAACTCTGGAACGCTTCCATGGATCCCGGTGATTCTGACAATGTTTTCTCGTGACATATTGTACCTCATGTTAGTGGTAAAATTTCATTCAAATAACTTGCGTTTATTTGTGAGAAAAACGGAAATTTGGCGAAAATTTTGAAAATTTCGCAATTTTCCAACTTTGAATTTTTATGCCCTTAAATCACAGAGATACGGCACACAAAAAACTTGATAACTAACATTTCCCACATGTTTACTTTACATCAGCACAATTTTGGAACCAAAATTTTTTTTTGTTAGGAAGTGATAAGGGTTAAAAGTTGACCAGCGATTTCTCATTTTTACAACACCATTTTATTTTTAGGACCACATCACATTTGAAGCCACTTTGAGGGGTCTATATGATAGAAAATACCCAAAAGTGACACCATTCTAAAAACTGCACCCCTTAAAGTGCTCAAAACCACATTCAAGAAGTTTATTAACCCTTTAGGTGCGTCACAGGAATTTTTTTGAATATTTAAAAAAAAATGAACATCTAACTTTTTTTCATAAAAAAAATACTTCAGGTTCAATTTTTTTTATTTTACCAAGGGTAACAGGAGAAATTGGACTGCAAAAGTTATCGTGCAATTTGTCCTGAGTATGCAGATACCTGATATGTGGGGGGGAACCACTGTTTCGGTGCATGGCAGAGCTCAGAATGGAAGGAGTGCCGTTTGACTTTTTCAATGCAAAATTGGCTGGAATTCAGATTGGACGCCATGTCACGTTTGGAGAGTCCCTGATGTACCTAAACAGTGGAAACCCCCTACAAGTGACCCCATTTTGGAAACTAGACCCCCCAAGGAACTTATCTAGATATGTGGTGAGAACTTTGAACCCACAAGGGCTTTACAGAAGTTTATAACGTACAGCGGTACAATTAAAAAATCATATTTTTTCCACAAAAATGATCTTTTCACCCCAATTTTTATTTTCCCAAGTGTAACTGGACCCTAAAAGTTATTGTGCAATTTGTCCTGAGTACGCTGATACCCCACATGTGGGGTAAACCACTATTTGGGTGCATGGCAGAGCTCGGAAGGGAAGCAGTGCCATTTGACGTTTTTGGCTGGAATTGAGATCGGACACCATGTCGCGTTTGGAAAACCCCTGATGTACCAAAACAGTGGAAACCCCCCACAAATGACACCATTTTGGAAACTAGACCCCCTAAGGAACTTATCTAGATGTGTGGTGAGAACTTTGAACCCCCATGGGCTTCACAGAAGTTTATAACATAAAGCCATACAATTAAAAATCATATTTTTTCCACAAAAATGATCTTTTCACCCTCAATTCTTAATTTTCCAAGGGTAACGGGACCCTAAAAGTTATTGTGCAATTTGTCCTGAGTACGCTGATACCCCACATGTGGGGGTAAACCACTATTTGGGCGCATGGCAGAGCTCGGAAGGGAAGCAGCGCCATTTGACGTTTTTGGCTGGAATTGAGATCGGACACCATGTCGGGTTTGGAAAACCCCTGATGTACCAAAACAGTGGAAACCCCCCACAGATGACACCATTTTGGAAACTAGACCCCCTAAGGAACTTATCTAGATGTGTGGTGAGCACGTTGACCCCCCCAGTGCTTCACAGAAGTTTATAATGCCCGGGCGTGAAAATAAAAAATTCGTATTTTTTCCACAAACATGATCTTTTAGTCACCATTTTTTTATTTTCCCAAGGGTACCAGGAGAAATTGGACCCCAAAGTTGTTGTCCAATTTGTCCTGAGTATGCTGATACCCCATATGTGGGAGAAAACTACTGTATGGGCACACATCAGGGCTCGGAAGGGAAGTAGTGACGTTTTGGAATGCAGACTTTGATGGAATGGTCTGCGGGTGTCATGTTGCCTTTGGAGAGCCCCTAATGTACCTAAACAGTGGAAACCCCCCACAAATGACACCATTTTGTAAACTAGACCCCCCAAGGAACTTATCTAGATGTGTGGTGAGCACTTTGAACCCCCCAGTGCTTCACAGAAGTTTATAACGCCTGGGCGTGAAAATAAAAAATTCGTATTTTTTCCACAAACATGATCTTTTAGTCACGATTTTTTTATTTTCCCAAGGGTACCAGGAGAAATTGGACCCCAAAAGTTGTTGTCCAATTTGTCCTGAGTATGCTGATACCCCATATGTGGGAGAAAACTACTGTATGGGCACACGTCGGGGCTCGGAAGGGAAGTAGTGACGTTTTGGAATGCAGACTTTGATGGAATGGTCTGCGGGTGTCATGTTGCCTTTGGAGAGCCCCTAATGTACCTAAACAGTGGAAACCCCCCACAAGTGACCCCATTTTGAAAACTAGACCAACTAAGGAACTTATCTAGATGTGAGGTGAGCACTTTGAACCCCCAAGGGCTTCACAGAAGTTTATAATGCCAGGGCATGAAAATAAAAAAATCGTATTTTTTCCAGAAACATGATCAATTAGTCCCCAATTGTTTCATTTTCCCAAGGGTAACAGGAGAAATTGGACTGCAAAAGTTATTGTGCAATTTGTCCTGAGTACGCAGATACCTGATATGTGGGGGGGAACCACTGTTTCGGTGCATGGCAGAGCTCAGAATAGAAGGAGCGCCGTTTGACTTTTTCAATGCAAAATTGGCTGGAATTCAGATTGGACGCCATGTCACGTTTGGAGAGTCCCTGATGTACCTAAACAGTAGAAACCCCCTACAAGTGACCCCATTTTGGAAACTAGACCCCCCAAGGAACTTATCTAGATATGTGGTGAGAACTTTGAACCCACAAGGGCTTTACAGAAGTTTATAACGTACAGCGGTACAATTAAAAAATCATATTTTTTCCACAAAAATGATCTTTTCACCCCAATTTTTATTTTCCCAAGGGTAACAGGACCCTAAAAGTTATTGTGCAATTTGTCCTGAGTACGCTGATACCCCACATGTGGGGGTAAACCACTATTTGGGCGCATGGCAGAGCTCGGAAGGGAAGCAGCACCATTTGACGTTTTTGGCTGGAATTGAGATCGGACACCATGTCGCGTTTGGAAAACCCCTGATGTACCAAAACAGTGGAAACCCCCCACAAATGACACCATTTTGGAAACTAGACCCCCTAAGGAACTTATCTAGATGTGTGGTGAGAACTTCGAACCCCCATGGACTTCACAGAAGTTTATAACATAAAGCCATACAATTAAAAAATCATATTTTTTCCACAAAAATGATCTTTTCACCCTCAATTCTTATTTTTCCAAGGGTAACAGGACCATAAAAGTTATTGTGCAATTTGTCCTGAGTACGCTGATACCCCACATGTGGGGGTAAACCACTATTTGGGCGCATGGCAGAGCTCGGAAGGGAAGCAGCGCCATTTGACGTTTTTGGCTGGAATTGAGATCGGACACCATGTCGCGTTTGGAAAACTCCTGATGTACCAAAACAGTGGAAACCCCCCACAGATGACACCATTTTGGAAACTAGACCCCCTAAGGAACTTATCTAGATGTGTGGTGAGCACTTTGACCCCCCCAGTGCTTCACAGAAGTTTATAATGCCCGGGTGTGAAAATAAAAAATTCGTATTTTTTCCACAAACATGATCTTTTAGTCACCATTTTTTTATTTTCCCAAGGGTACCAGGAGAAATTGGACCCCAAAAGTTGTTGTCCAATTTGTCCTGAGTATGCTGATACCCCATATGTGGGAGAAAACTACTGTATGGGCACACGTCGGGGCTCGGAAGGGAAGTAGTGACGTTTTGGAATGCAGACTTTGATGGAATGGTCTGCGGGTGTCATGTTGCCTTTGGAGAGCCCCTAATGTACCTAAACAGTGGAAACCCCCCACAAATGACCCCATTTTGAAAACTAGACCCACTAAGGAACTTATCTAGATGTGAGGTGAGCACTTTGAACCCCCAAGGGCTTCACAGAAGTTTATAATGCCAGGGCATGAAAATAAAAAAATCGTATTTTTTCCAGAAACATGATCAATTAGTCCCCAATTTTTTCATTTTCCCAAGGGTAACAGGAGAAATTGGACCCCCAAAAGTTGTTGTCCAATTTGGCCTGAGTACGCTGACACCCCATATGTGGGAGAAAACTACTGTATGGACACACGTCGGGGCTCGGAAGGGAAGCAGTGACGTTTTGGAATGCAGACTTTGATGGAATTGTCTGCGGGTGTCATGTGCGTTTGGAGAGCCCCTGATGTACCTAAACTATTGAAACTCCCCACAAGTGACCCCATTTTGGACACTAGACCCCCCAAGGAACTTATCTAGATGTGTGGTGAGCACTTTGAACACCCAAGTGCTTCACAGAAGTTTATAACACTCGGACGTGAAAATAAAAAAATCATTTTTTTCCACAAAAATGATATTTTTGCCCCCAATTTTTTATTTTCCTAAGGGTAACAGGAGAAATTGGACCCCAAAAATTGTTTTGCAATTTGTCCTGAGTAGGCTGATACCCTACATGTGGGGGTAAAACACTGTTTGGGCGCATGGCAGAGCTTGGAAGGGAAGGAGCACCATTTGACTTTTTCAACTCAGAATTGGCTGGAATTGAGATCAGACGCCATGTTGCATTTGGAGAGCCCCTGATGTGCCCAAACAGTGGAAACCCCCCAATTATAACTCCATCCCTAACCCCAACACACCCCTAACCCTAATCTGAGCCCTAACCCTAGCCCTAACCCTAGCCCTAACCCTAACCCTAGCCCTAACCCTAACCCTAGCCCTAACCCTAGCCCTAACCCTAACCCTAATGGGAAAATGGAGATAAATACTTTTTTTTTAATTTTATTATTTTTCCCTAACTAAGGGGGTGATATCAGGGGGTTTGATTTACTATTTATGGTGGTTTTTATATTTGGCAGCTGTCGCACGCTAAAAGACGCTTTTTATTGTAAAAATAGTTTTTGCATCACCACATATTGAGAGCTATAATTTTTCCGTATTTTGACCCACCGAGTCATGTGAGGTCTTATTTTTTGCGGGACGAGTTGACGTTTTTATTGGTACCATTTTCGGGCACGTGACATTTTTTGATCGCTTTTTATTCCTATTTTTGGGACGCAGAATTAACAAAAACCAGCGTTTCATGAATTTCTTTTGGGGGGGTGCGTTTACACCGTTCCGCGTGTGGTAAAATTGATAAAGCGGTTTTATTCTTCGGGTCAGTACGGTTACAGCGATACCTCATTTAGGTCTTTTTTTATGTTTTTGCCGGTTTTATGCAATGAAAACTATTTTATATAAAAAATAATTACTTTTGCATCGCTTTATTCTGCGAGCTATAACTTTTTTATTTTTTCGCTGATGATGCTGTGTGGTGGCTCATTTTTTGCGGGACAAGATGACGTTTTCAGCGGTACCATGGATATTTATATGCGTCTTTTTGATCGCGCGTTATTACACTTTTTGTTTGGCGGTATGATAATAAATCATTATTTTTTGCTTCGTTTTTTATTTTTATTTTTTAAGGGGTTCGCTAAAGGGGTTAACTAATGGGACAGTTTTATAGGGCGGGTCATTACGGATGCGGCGATACCTAATATGTGTACTTTTATTGTTTTTGTTTTATTATTATTTCCAAAAAATGGATTTATTGGGGGAATATTTTTTTTTTTTTCTAATTTATTTGGCGATTTTTTTTTAATTATTTTAACACTTTTTTTTTTTTTTACTTTATTAAATAGTCCCAGGTGGGACATCACTGTCCTGTGACAGATCGCTGACCTGTCACATCACAGATCACTGTGACAGATCAGCGATCTGACACAGGCACTGCAGAAGGCTTCCTCATGCCTGCGCTTTGCAGGCACTGAGGAAGCCAGCTTCCTCAGGCCCCCGAAGGCCCCCGTCGCCATCTTGGATTTGGGGGCCTGGAGGAAAGGAGCCCCCCGTAGCAGCGCTGCACATTGCGCTGCCGTGGGGGGCTCAGGGAAGCATGGAGGGAGCCCCCTCCCTGCTGATGCTTCCCTTTAACCCCTGGTACACCGTGATCATGTTTGATCGCGGTGTGCAAAGGGTTAACGTGTCGGGGGCGGTCCGTGACCGCCCCTGACACATTGTGCCGGGTGTCAGCTGTGATAATCAGCTGACACCCGGCCGCGATCAGCGGCGCTCACCACGTGGGCGCCGCTGATCGCGCCGACGTACTATCCCGTCCATGGGCATAGGGGCCCAGGTCCCATGGACGGGATAGTACGTCGGATGGCAGAAAGGGGTTAAGCACCTGTTCACACTATGCTTATGCTTGGATGTGACGGTAAGTTTTTGAAATTTGTATTCATTTACCTTCTGACCGAGCACTCCACCTGTTAGCTGCAGGCGTTTTTAATTAAACCAGGAACCAGGGCCATTTCCCCTCCACAGAGATCTAGACTTTAGTCCTAACAGAGGATTTTTCATAGGTTCCCATTCAGATGGAGACTACAGTCTTAGTGAGGTTTGGCATACAAAAGGGACCTGGAAAATGAGAAATAGCTTAACGTGGCTTTCAGGTACAAATAACTTGGCCATTTTATGGGCTAAACTTTCTCAATTTTTCATACTTCTAATGCAGTAATGCAATTCATTATTTATTTTTCATGTTTGCATGGTTTGGCGCTACAGTGTGCTTCTTTTTTTGCTTGAATGTATATGAGTTGGTGACTCTAGGTTAAGCACCTGTTCATACTATGCTTATGCTTGGATGTAACGGTCAGTTTTTGAAATTTGTATTCATTTACCTTCTGACTGAGCACTCCACCTGTTAGCTGCAGGCGGTTTTAATCAAACCAGGGCCATTTCCCCTCCACAGAGATCTAGACTTTAGTCCTAACAGAGGATTTTTCATAGGTTCCCATTCAGATGGAGACTACAGTTTTAGTGAGGTTTGGCATAGAAAAGGGACCTGGAAAATGAGAAATGCCTTAACGTGGCTTCCAGGTACACATAACTTGGCCATTTTATGCGCTAAACTTTCTCAATTTTTCATACTTCTAACGCAGTAATGCAATTCATTATTCAATTTTCATGTTTGCATGGTTTAGCGCTACAATGTGCTTCCTTTTTTGTTTGAAAGTATATGAGTTGGTGACTCTAGACTAAGCACCTGTTCACACTATGCTTATGCTTAGATGTGATGGTCAGTTTTTGAAAATAGTTATAAAATATAACACCTACTTCTCAAAATGAAACAGAAGCTAAGTGCGGAGTAAAGAAACAGAAATAGCAAAGAGACAAACCCCAGCTGGAATTTCACTGACTTGCTTTAAACAACAGCAGAATGTCTGAGAATCCAAATGAGACTATCACCAACAGGAAATGCCAGCACAGGGAAAATATATAAAACTGCACCCGAAATGTGATAGGACAGACAAATGAGTACATGAAAACACCTTGGTTAGGTTAAACAGATTGTAGCCAAGATAACAGAATGTAATCAGAACCACAAAACAGACTCAATGTTTTGAACCCTAGGAAATTTACTTCTCGAACAAAACCTGAAAACAGTCCAATCACATTTTAATCAACACACTACAAACAATGGAACCCCTGTGACTCAATAAGGAATATGAGTGGTTTCACCATTAAAATTTCTTCTTATGTACATCTTATATCTGTTGGTATCAAATAATGGAAACTGTGTATGACCATGTTATATCCATCATGACTAGTGATGAGCGAGTATACTCGGTGCTTGGGTTTTCTTGAGCATGCTCGGGTGTACTCCGAGTATTTTGGCGTGCTCGGAGATTTACTTTCTGTCGACGCAGCTACATGACTTACGGCTGCTGGACAGGCTGAATACACGTGGGGATTGCCTGTTTGTTAGATTATTGTTTGTTAGATGGATCAAATGTGGTGACAGATTACCTTTAAAGGGGTTGCTATTCCTTTGGAGACAATTTTATTTTTTCCTCAAATGCATGTATTTTAGGGTTAAAAACCCATTTTGTAATTTGGCATATTTAAGTAAATTAAAGGCTACAGAATGACAGGCTAATGGAGGGCTCTTAGATTGTAGCAGTGTCACGAGGGTTTCACGTTCCATTAGAAGACTTGGAGTTAGATGGTCACATCGAGTAATGAATTGCAGTCCTCTCTAGAAATAGTGTGATTCATGTCAAAATGGATTTTCCTTTCCTTCAGTGCTGAGAGGGCTAGGGACTCTTTCCATGCTGGCTGAGACCATAAAGTCAGGTTGTTCGCAACTGCTTACTATTTACACCTTCTATATATACAGTCTCTGGGCGTTTAGTCCCTGCCAGTGAATAATTCATCTTCATGTGCTGTGTGCTAAAGCTAAATAGTTGAAGTTTGGAATTGGAGTTGTGGTGTTCTGTAGTTTGCTGTTGTACGTGTGTGTTTATCTCCTTTTCCCATTCAGTTTATTCCTCCCAGTCCCTATCCTCCTCCCTCTTGTTGGTTGGTGCTTTTGTATGATAGAAGTTTTCTGTTATCTGTTTTGTCTTTGTGTCTGGTTTACCTTTCCTTTCTGTCCCATGCCTCTTGGGGTGGAGGAGGGGGCAGACTAGGGTTTTTATAGGCGCATAGTAAGGTCGGAGACTCGGGCCTCTCTACCTTTAAGAGTACCCCTGGGACAGGGTTAGTTAGGGCCCCAGCTCCAGGGACAGTTTTAGGCCCCTCTTCCTTACTGATGCCTGTCACAGCATGACAAGTAGGTCATATGTAAAGGTATTGCCTGGACGTGAAAATCCATCTAAATTATTAATATATTACAATCATCATATTACATTATTACATGGCACTGTGTACTTACAATTGCCCATTTTGCCTTTTTACCCAGCTAATTCTTCTGTTTTCCATTAGGTCTGTGACATCACGTGATTAAAGACTGACTAGCTGACTAAACTCTATGTAGAAAAAAATTTCAAAAACTGACCGTCACATCCAAGCATAATGTGAACAGGTGCTTAACCTAGAGTCAGCAACTCATATACATTCAAGCAAAAAAAGGAAGCACACTGTAGTGCCAAACCATGCAAACATGAAAAATGAATAATGAATTGCATTACTGCATTAGAAGTATGAAAAATTGAGAAAGTTTAGCGCATAAAATGGCCAAGTTATGTGTACCTGGAAGCCACGTTAAGGCATTTCTCGTTTTCCAGGTCCCTATTCTATGCCAATCCTCACTAAGATTGTAGTCTCCATCTGAATGGGAACCTATGAAAAATCCTCTGTTAGGACTGAAGTCTATATCTCTGTGGAGGGGAAATGGCCCTGGTTTGATTAAAAACGCCTGCAGCTAACAGGTGGAGTGCTCAGTCAGAAGGTAAATGAATCAAAATTTCAAAAACTGACCGTCACATCCAAGCATAATGTGAACAGGTGCTTAACCTAGAGTCACCAACTCATATACATTCAAGCAAAAAAAGAAGCACACTGTAGCGCCAAACCATGCAAACATGAAAAATGAATAATGAATTGCATTACTGCATTAGAAGTATGAAAAATTGAGAAAGTTTAGCGCATAAAATGGCCAAGTTATGTGTACCTGGAAGCCACGTTAAGGCATTTCTCGTTTTCCAGGTCCCTATTCTATGCCAATCCTCACTAAGACTGTAGTCTCCATCTGAATGGGAACCTATGAAAAATCCTCTGTTAGGACTGAAGACGTTTTTAATCAAACCAGGGCCATTTCCCCTCCACAGAGATATAGACTTCAGTCCTAACAGATGATTTTTCATAGGTTCCCATTCAGATGGAGACTACAGTCTTAGTGAGGATTGGCATAGAATAGGGACCTGGAAAACGAGAAGTGCCTTAACGTGGCTTCCAGGTACACATAACTTGGCCATTTTATGCGCTAAACTTTCTCAATTTTTCATACTTCTAATGCAGTAATGCAATTCATTATTCATTTTTCATGTTTGCATGGTTTGGCGCTACAGTGTGCTTCCTTTTTTTGCTTAAACTCTATGTAGAAACAGGATATATCTGTGCAAGCTATGCATCCCTGCAAAAGTCTTAGATGGGGAAGAGCGGAGCAGCTGGGTCACGAGATAAAGAGGGGATTTTGACATGCAGAGACAAGAGACTTCCTGTTTCTGCATAAAACAGAGAAAAGAGAATAATTAAGTGGGTAAAAAGGCAAAATGAGCAATTTTAGTTACAGAGTGTCATATAATATGATGATTGCAATATACTAAGAGGACAAAAACTTTAATTGGTTATTATTATTCAGCCAGTGTCCAATACAATGCTGCTCACAGTTTGGGCAGAGTGTATCAGCTGTCAGGTTGCTGATCCAAATCCTGATCAAAATATTCCTTACATTTCATCTTTAATATTTTGACAAGGATCTCTGGCGCCCCCAGGAGTATGGTCGCCACACTGGCATTGCCTTCCTCCAGGGAGGGTGATGTCAGGCTTGGAAGCAATGAAGGGTCTCTCTGGCAGTTAATCTCTACATACAACACAGTTCCCACTCCAGGCCAGCAGAGGGAGCTCTGAACCAATGCTAAGGGTAAGAGCTTCTCTCTGGGGGCCAGGAGGGGAAATTAGTCAGTTAGTGTGAAGAGAGAAGCTGGGAGACCGAGCGGAGTTGAGAGCTCGTTCCCAGCTGGAGCGCATGATCTGGAGCCTGGTCTCCACGGTTGTATGGATGCTGAAGGTCCTGCAACAGAAACCAGAGGAATAGGAAGCTGTAAATGCTCTATTCCCACCTAAGACTCGAAGGCACAACAGCAACGGGTGAGCCAAGAGAAGAGATAGAAGGCTACAGCTGTCTGCCATACGAGGTAGATCTGAGAGGGAACAAGGAGGAACTTCATTGTAACACAGTACTGCATGTACCTCAAGTAAGCGCTAGGAAGGAGACTACACAACCTATCTGCATAGAGAGATTCCTGAGTTGCTTCCAGGCTAATTAGCTCCTGTGCTATCTGTAATCGGGACCCTGGACTGCATTTTCCAAGCCAAAGTAAAGGCAAAGAAACTGCACCCTGTTGTGTCCTTGCCTTCTTCCTACAAACTCTCCGGCACTGCTACGTCCCGGTGCCTAACCCTGCACCCTCTTCCCCAACACCTATCTACACTGCCCTGGGACCAACAGCCCTACCTGTGGAGGGCTACAACATCATTGCTGCACCACACCATCTGTCCCAGAGGATCTGCTTGCAGCGTCGGCTTAACACCTCCTTTGTCGAACACCGCAGGTGGCGTCACGAATCACTCATAAATTTTATTCCACCACTTATCCCCTTTTACATTGGCGCCCAGGGCCACAGACCGGGTCCCCGCTGCTGTGACATTCCCCTCTGAGAGACCGGCCCGGTACCGAGTACCCCACAGCCCTGGGAGGGCAACCCAGATCTGTTTACATTAATTAATAATTTAAAAGAAAATGTCATCTATTTTAGATACATTGTTTTCCACTACATCTATAGTTAGAACTTGTATTGTGATTATGAACAAATGTGTAGCATTTATGACCTTCTTGAAAATCCATTTATTTCTGCAAAGGTTGATTTTTTCCATTAATGACATACACTACACAATTAGTCAGAACACCTACCCATTCAGTTGCTTTATTTTTAATTGTGCATTCAAGATAACACAAGTCTTTTTCATGGTTCAATAAAGCAAGGATTAATAAAAACAATATTTTTGTGTTCTGCCAATTGTAAGGGTTCTCCGTGAGATATGTTGAATGAAATACTTTTTTATTTTTGTAACAAATGAGTGGGTGTTCATTTCTTTTCTCCATTCTTTCCTACAAGCAGAATAGTAGAAAATGATTTGTGACTCTGTGCAATTGAATAAAGAAAACCTTCACAGGGGGCTATTCATATGATTACGATATTCCCAAGGCTTTCAACATTTGATCTCATGCTTTCATTATTTCTTTAAAGTTACTACAATGTCATTGTTACATTACTAGTAGCTTTACTTTTTTCCTGAGTCTTTTCAGGAAAAAACATCTGTTTTTATAATGGTTGAAACTATATTGTTTTTGTAAGTATCAATACTGTAACTACATTCCAAATCAATTGAAATTCAGATTTTATTCATAACCTAAAAGTACTGAAGTGTAGGGATGAGTGGATCCGTGGATGTCCGGATTCAGCCGGACTTTTTTTTATAGTCCGGTTCGGGACCCGATCTTGAACCAAACTTGACCCTGGACCCCAAACAACATATAAGTAAATTTGGACCCAAACTTCAGTGCTTCAAAATGGCTGTAAAATGGTTGAAGTAAGGGCTAGTAGCTGCAAAAGGAAGCAAAATGTGAGTAAGAGCAGGAAAAGTGCCCTGCAAACAAACAGGAATAGGGAAATAACTTTAAGGGGTTCTGTCACCATAGCAATCATGGTAAAATAGGAAGTAAATGAATACTACTGGCAGTCAAGTTAAAAAATTCACAGACAGGCCATGGGGCACAGTGCCCTTACAGAAACTGGTTAAAGATTTCACCCACAGAGCATGTTTTCACATTTCTCCCACAGCTCCAAAATTTCAGCTCCAGTAGCGTACATTCCATCTGCCACTGAAGAAAAGCTGATACTATGATTTTGGATCTAGCTGGCGGTCCGGCTCGAGGCTTACCACTGGCAGTTCAATTAAAAATTTCACCCACAGAGCATAGGACAGGGAATCCCAACAGAAGCAGCTTAAAAATTTCACCCACAGACGATGAGGCAGAGTACCCCTTGTGAGAATCATGTGGGAATAGTGGATGAGGGCAGGTATATCTCGCCCAGATTCCTTTCCTATGTGGCCTAGTCTGGTCAGTATCGCACCTGCTTACTAATGGATAATGGGAGGAGGATATAAAAGGATGCCAGGTGGTTGTGTGAGTGTCTCAGCCTGGAAACACAGAGAGCCTGTCTGTGTGAGAGACACACGTGAGTGGAAGCAGTGCCCACTGCAACTGTGGTTTGGCTGGACGGGAGAAGCCCGCCAGTTGGTAGTTAGGTTGTCCATTGTTTAGTTAGTGCCGGACAGGCAAGGATTTGTTTTATGTTTTATTTCCTTTTGCATTGCTTTCACCGTTAATAAACCTGACCCAGGGTCAGTTATACACGAATCCCAGCTCTGCGCCTGAGTTTCATGCTGAACGCACGTGACCTTTGACCCCAGCAAAGCCGATCCCGGAGTGTTCTATCACATTGTGGTGGAGAACGCGGGCATCATGTTGCAAGCATGAGCATGGAGGACGTGGTGAAAGCGCTGGTACAGTCCACCGCCGTCCAGCAAGAAGCTAATCGGGTGATGATGGCCCAGTTGAAGGAGTTGGTGGACATGACAGCTACCGATCGTTCGCTTCTCCAGCAGGTGGCGCAGCGCCTGGCAAGCCTACAGGAGGTTAACCTGGAAGCCGAGTCGAGAGTGATTCACGTGAGTCGGTACTGGCAGAAGATGACGACCGAAGATGACGTCGAGGCATACCTGACCACGTTTGAACGGACGGCGGTGCGAGAAAAATGGCCGAAGGCACGATGGGCCGGCCTGATTGCCCCGTTTCTTTCCGGTGAGGCCCAAAAGGCGTATTATGACTTGGAACCTGAAGCTGTGCAGGACTTTGACAAATTGAAATCCGAGATCTTGGCCCGGCTGGGAGTGACGACCGCTGTCCGTGCACAGAGAGTGCATCAATGGACTTATCAGCCGGATAAACCACCGCGGTCACAGATGTTCGACCTGATCCACGTGACGAAGAAGTGGCTACAACCCGAGGTGTTGACAGCGCCAGAGATAATTCAGAGAGTCGTCATGGACAAGTACCTGAGAGCTCTACCGCCAGCCCTGAGGAAGTGGGTAAGCCATGGAAATGCTATGACGGCAGATCAACTGGTGGATCTGGTTGAACGTTACTCTGTGGCGGAAGGAATCCGAGACGACGCTACCCCACCTCGTTCTTCATCATCTCCACGGGGAACTGGTAAGACTGTTCCAGGGAGTAGGGGAGATGGAAAAATCCCTAAGACAGTGGGGGAGGAAAACGGGACTGCCCGCACTGCGAGGCCGAGAGTATCGAACTATGGTCTAAGCAAGGGGCCCGTTAGGTGTTTCCGCTGCCAAGAGATGGGACATATTGCTGCGAACTGTCCGGTCACTACTGAACCCATGCAGTGCGACGTCACAGACTCTAAAAACCGCATGTCTATGGTGGCACGGGTAGTGAGTGTGAATGCCGGTCAAAAAGATGTGGAAAAACATTTGTGTGATTTAACTGTTGATGGCAAAAATGTGGTGGCATTGTTAGACTCGGGAAGTGTGGTGACTCTGGTGAAGGCCAGTCTGGTGTCAGCCCCGACTGGACCATCAGACAAATTTTCTGTAACGTGTGTGCATGGAGTCACCTGTTCGTACCTCACCGCGGTCATATGCATTACTACTTCCTATGGGTCTGTGCAACATAAAGTGGGACTCGTCCCGGCGTTATTGCATGATGTTATCCTGGGCCGGGATTTTCCCCACTTCTGGAAATTGTGGGAGAATCAGTTGATGCCCTCGGGTAATAGTGTGCATGATTCTTCTCCCAGGGCGCGTGTGGGTCCCGAACCCCTGGAAGAGGTCTCCCCGGAAGACTCGGGGGAAGAGTCTGCTGGAAATGACCTACTGTTCCCGTTTTCAGTCATGGCGGGTGATACGGAGGAGACCGGGGAAGAGGAGGAGGCCGACAGCCGTCCACCTCCCCGTTTGCCGGATTTGGAAGTTCAGAAAGATGACTTCCAAAGCGAGCAAATAAAGGATCCTACCCTTTCTCAGGCTAGGACAAATGTAAAAGTGATAAATGGGGTACCCGTTGAACCTGGCTCTAGGCTGGCATATCCTTACATGGTTCTGGAGAATGATTTACTCTATCAGATAGAGAAAAAGGGGGAAGATACGGTGCAACTATTAGTCGTGCCAAAACCCTACCGGCGGCAGGTGCTGGACCTGGCCCACGGACATGTGATGGGAGGTCACCTGGGAGTCCAGAAAACCACCGAAAGGATATTAAACTGTTTTGTTTGGCCAGGCATGCATCACGATATTCGAGTATATTGTGAGTCTTGTCCTGACTGCCAAGCCTCTGCACCTAAGCCCCGGTTCTGTAGCCCTTTGGTACCCCTACCTATTATTGAAGTCCCGTTTGAGAGGATTGGGATGGATTTAGTTGGGCCCCTTCCACGGTCTGCACGTGGACACCAACATATCCTGGTCATCTTGGATTATGCCACTCGTTACCCGGAGGCCATCCCTTTGCGTAACACGGCCACCAAGATGATTGCCAAGGAACTGGTGCATGTGTTTAGTCGGGTCGGTATACCAAAACAGATACTCACCGACCAGGGGACCCCCTTTATGTCCAGGGTAATGAAGGAGCTCTGCCGATTGTTACAAATTGAACCGTTACGCACATCCGTGTATCACCCTCAAACAGACGGGTTGGTCGAACGGTTCAATAAAACTCTGAAGCAGATGCTGAGAAAGGTGATAGACAAGGATGGGAAGAACTGGGACTGTTTACTTCCGCATTTGCTTTTTGCCATCAGGGAAGTACCCCAGTCTTCCACGGGATTCTCGCCTTTCGAGTTATTGTACGCCCGACGTCCTCGTGGACTGTTAGACGTTGCAAAAGAAACCTGGGAGGGTCAGGTCACTCCGTTTAAAACAGTGATAGATCACGTCACACAAATGCAGGACCGTATTGCGGCTGTTATGCCTATCGTCAAAGAACACATGATACAGGCTCAAGGAGCCCAAAAAAGAATCTATGATAGGGGCGCCAAGATCCGTAGGTTTGCACCCGGAGATAGGGTGTTGATCCTGGTCCCCACGGTGGACAGTAAGTTCCTGGCAAAGTGGCAGGGCCCCTTTGAGATCAAGGAAAGAGTTGGTGAAGTAAACTACAAAGTATACCAGGCAGGTAAACGGAAACCTGAACAGATTTATCATGTAAATCTGATAAAGCCCTGGAAGGATCGGTCTGCCTTGTCAGCGGAGCTGGCCCGTCCTGTCTGCTCGCATACCGTACCAGAGGTACGGGTTGCAGAGACTCTCTCGGAGCGGCAAAAGACGGAAGTCAGGCAGTTTCTACTTCACAACCAAAAGTTTTTCTCAGAAAAACCCGGGCAGACTATGCTAATGAAACATGACATCGTAACGGAACCTGGTGTCACAGTTCACGTAAAGCCCTACCGAATCCCGGAAGCGCGCCGTGAAGCCGTTTCCCGAGAAGTGAAGGCAATGTTAGAGTTAGGAGTCATTGAGGAATCGCACAGTGCGTGGTCCAGCCCGATTGTGCTAATTCCTAAACCGGATGGCACCATCCGGTTCTGCAGTGACTTCAGGAAACTGAATGCGGTCTCAAAATTTGATGCCTACCCCATGCCCCGGGTCGACGAGTTAATAGATCGGTTAGGAAAAGCCCGGTATATTACGACCCTAGACCTAACAAAGGGGTATTGGCAGATCCCTCTGGTGGAGGCTGCCAGAGAAAAGACAGCATTTGCTACGCCGGAAGGTTTATTTCAGTATGTGTATATGCCGTTTGGACTGCACGGGGCACCGGCGACCTTCCAGAGACTGATGGATCGAGTCTTGAGGCCACATAGGCGGTATGCTTCGGCCTATTTGGATGACATTGTCATTTACAGCTTGGACTGGGTGACTCATCTCCAGAAAGTACAAGCTGTGATTGACGACCTGTGGGAGGCAGGTCTAACCGCGAACCCCAAGAAATGTCACATCGGGCTAGAAGAAGCCCGGTATTTGGGGTATGTAATTGGGAGGGGTGTTGTTAAACCCCAGGTTGATAAGATCCAGGCGGTTCAGGACTGGCCACAACCTGTCAACAAGAAGCAGGTGCAAGCCTTCCTTGGGATCGCCGGTTATTATCGCCGGTTCATACCCAATTTTGCAGCCATCGCTACTCCCCTGACGGATCTTACAAAAGGGAAAGACTCCGTCATGATTAAATGGAGTTTAGCGGCTGAAGAAGCCTTCCATAGCCTAAAATGGGCACTTTGCTCTCAGCCCGTACTGGTGACTCCGGACTTCCGCAGTGAGTTTGTGGTACAAACGGAGGCCTCTGATACCGGTATCGGGGCTGTACTCTCACAAGTGAGGGACGGAGTGGAACACCCAGTCCTCTATCTCAGCAGGAAGCTGAATAAACACGAGCAAAGGTATGCAGTCGTAGAAAAAGAGTGCCTCGCCATTAAGTGGGCTCTAGAGGCCCTCAAATATTACCTGGTGGGCAGAAAGTTCAGGCTGATCACTGACCATGCCCCTCTCAAGTGGATGCACTTGAACAAGGAACGGAATAGCCGGGTGACCCGGTGGTTCCTTGCCCTGCAGGCCTACATTTTTACGGTGGAGCACCGCCCAGGGGTACAGATGGGAAATGCAGATGCCCTGTCCCGAGTGCACTGTTTGGCGGGTGTCATTGCTCGACCGGAGTGGTCTGAGCAGAAGGGGGGGATATGTGAGAATCATGTGGGAATAGTGGATGAGGGCAGGTATATCTCGCCCAGATTCCTTTCCTATGTGGCCTAGTCTGGTCAGTATCGCACCTGCTTACTAATGGATAATGGGAGGTGGATATAAAAGGATGCCAGGTGGTTGTGTGAGTGTCTCAGCCTGGAAACACAGAGAGCCTGTCTGTGTGAGAGACACACATGAGTGGAAGCAGTGCCCACTGCAACTGTGGTTTGATTGGACGGGAGAAGCCCGCCAGTTGGTAGTTAGGTTGTCCATTGTTTAGTTAGTGCCGGACAGGCAAGGATTTGTTTTATGTTTTATTTCCTTTTGCATTGCTTTCACCGTTAATAAACCTGACCCAGGGTCAGTTATACACGAATCCCAGCTCTGCGCCTGAGTTTCATGCTGAACGCACGTGACCTTTGACCCCAGCAAAGGCGATCCCGGAGTGTTTTATCACACCCCACAGAAGCAGCTTACAAATTTCACCAACAGAGCATGGAGCAGAGTACCCCCTCAGAAGCAGCTTACAAATTACACCAACAGAGCATGGGGCAAAGTATCACAACAGAAGGTGATTAAAAATTTCACCCACAAAGCATGGGGCATAGTACCACCATAGGTGATTGGTCATATTTCCCTCACAGTTCCAAAATTTCAGCTCCAACTTACAGCAGCCACCGATGAAAAGCTGGTAGTATGATATTGGACCAAGTTAGTGGTCCGCCGTGAAGCTTGCTACCTGCAGTCCTATTAAAAATTTCATCCATAGAGGATGGGGCAGAGTACCCTCATAGAAGCAGCTTACAAATTTCATCAACAGCATGGGGCAAAGTACCTCCATAGAAGGTGATTAAAAATTTCACCCACAAAGCCAAACTTTTACCTTCAGTAGCATACAGAAGAGCAGATTAAAAGCTCATAGTTTATTTCTGGATCAAGGTGGTGGTCCACCATGAGGCTTGCTACCGGCAGTCACTTTGCCTTGGGACTCCTCCCCAATGCTTTCCCTTGTGGCCAGAATTGTATACCTTAAAAAAATTATTGTGCAAAGCCTGAATCCTCCATCTAGGGATAATGGAATAGTACTCCATTTCTATTTTCTTGTTTGTTGGAACAGGGGCCATGATTAAAAAGAGGAACATAAAGCCTTGTCTAGTAGGTGGATCCAGAAAGCCAGGTAGTGGGAACAGTAAGCTTGAGCAGGAGCTCCCTTATGTCAAGGTTCCAAGGAAACTGAGTTAGGGCTCACTCCCACTTACGATGTAACCAAGGTATCATTTTAATCAGTATAACTGCGCCAACCTGACACTGTCTGTAGGTGACTGTGCACAATCCTGCTAACAGGATCCCTTTAAGTTATGAAAGAAAAAAAAAATTCACACTTCGCAGCTTCTCTGACCTAGACACTCCCCCCTCCCCTCATAAAACACGTCTCTCAAGCTCATTATTCGGCACCATCGTCCTAGACAAAGTCAAAACAAAAGCATTACTGGAAATGTGATAACTTATCGAATTGTGACCGAATTTTGACGACTTTGAGGCAAAATGTTTGGAAAACCCGAACACGAATCCGAATGTGCTACGTTCGTGCCAAATTTGAGATTGGCGAATGTTTTCCGAACAAGTTCATTCATCTCTAGTCATGACCTTTTACATGTCTGCTCAGCACCCTCCAAAGCCTCATCATTTTAGTACAAAAGTTGGGGATTTCAGAGGTTTTAATGTTGAATTGTTATTACAGATGTACAGCTACCAGCGCAACCATGTAAAGTAAAACACCCCATATTATACTTAAGCCAGTAGCCATTATAAAGAGAACAGCAATAATAGAAGAGAGACTAGTATGAACAAATACAGTAAAATTAATAACAGCGATGGCCAAACCATAGGCTACATGGGGCTGTGATACAATGTGTCCCCTTGGTCTAAATGCTTTAAAGGGGCCCTGCCATGATCACTGTATTTTTCTCTAAAGCACCACTTCAGCAATTTTTTTCTTATTGCAGAGCTAGAATGGTGTCACTAATCTAAGCTCCCTGTCCTTAGCAATATACTCATCAGCTGCCAGTCAGTCTTCTGCAGTTTGTGGCCTGCCTGATTGCCCCAGTGCTCCAGTGGTTGCTGGGTGATCCAGAAGTCAGAGCTCAATGTCTCTCGCATCAACACCAGAGCTGTAGATGCATAGAAATACATGCAGCTGCAGCTCTGGTCCTGAGTGCTGGCGGGAGCACCGGGTGTTGAGGCGAGAGACTCATGCGAGTTTCTCGCTTCACACACGGTAGTGTGATCCCGGCCTAAGTCTGACAGTCAGGATGAGGACAGAACGTGCCTCTCATAGCCTTACACTGAGAGCTTGTGACTGTTACCTCTGACTTCTGATCAGTCAGAAGTTTTGGTCACAAGATGGCGGCACGGGACCAGAGTGGCCCCGGGAACAGCTGAAGACGATGGCTGATAAGTATGTTACTTGGGTCAGAGAACTTAGTTCCACCACTCCGTTGGAAAACAACCAACTAGAGTGGTGATTTAACATTGTGAAAATTGACCTGCAGTGCAATATTGAAATCCGCAGCATGCCAATTTCTATATTTTGATATGATTGAAGTAGGGCCAAGTAACAGACCTCATGACATGTGGTATGTCCTTGATGTAGAAGAAACAGGGATGCTGTATTTAACTATTGTCTATTATGCATGGTAGCTTTAGAACATGAAAGCAGCTTCAGAAGATCCAGGACTGTTTTTTATGGTGGTTGTGTGATGTGGGGTGCTGGAGGCTTCAAAACCAATACAACATCTTAAGACCACAGAGTTAATATGCAAATAACAATTTATTTTATTTTTCACATAAAAGTGAAAGGCTTGGAAGTGTCCATCACATAAAATAGGTTAATTCTCATATAAAATCACAGAACAGTAGAACTTTTCCACATACAGCAGCATAAACATAAACAACAGCAAGAATTCCTAGGTGTTACACCCAAGGAACATGCAGCGCACGTTACAAGTCTGACTAGTAACACTGATTCTGTTACTATGCACTTCTGTTCCAGCTTGTGAGTTTTTTCGGGCCGCATATTGCTGTTCAGCCTGCAGTCTCTGGGGATAAAATTGCTCAATTCCTCAAGAGGAAGCTTTTACTTATAAAATTGTTTGGCTAGTTAGTGGTGGCATTTGCCTCACAGACCCCCTGGTCGACCCCTGCTTGGTTTTTGCTTCCACCCACACTGAAGAAGTGGGGCACCTTCCTGTGACAGTGCTCTACTACTGCTATACACCAAGTCATAGAATCATGGAATGGTAGAGTTGGAAGGGACCTCCTGGATCATCTGGTCCAACACCCTGCTCAAAGCAGGTTTCACTAAATCATCCCAGACAGATGTCTGGCCAGCCTCTGTTTGAAAACTTCCATTGAAGGAGAACTCGCCAACTCTCGCGGCAGCCTGATTCACTAATTGATCACCCTCACTGTCAAAAAGTTTTTCTAATATCTAATCTGTGTCTCCTCCTATTCAGTTTCATCCCATTGCTTCTAGTCTTTCCTTGTGCAAATGAGAATAAAGATGATCCTTCTACAATGTGACAGCCCTTGAGATATTTGTAGACATCTATTACGTCTCCTCTCAGTCTTCTTTTTTGCAAGCTAAACATTCACAAATACTGTAACTGTTCTTCATAGGACTTGGTTTGCAGAACGGTCACCATTCTGGTCGCTCTTCTTTGAACTTGCTCCAGTTTATTGATGTCTTTTTTTTAAAATGTGGTGCCCAAAACTGGATACAGTATTCCAGACAAGGTCTGACCAAAGAGGAGTAGAGGGCAATAATGACTTCACGTGATCTAGACTATATGCTTCTGTTAATACATCCCAGAATTGTATTTGCTTTTTTTGCTGCTGCATCACACTGTTGATTCATGTTCAGTCTGTGATCTATTGGTATACCCAAGTCTTTTTCACATGTGCTGTTGCTCAGCCCTATTCCTCCCATTCTGTAAATGTTTTTTTCATTTTTATTGTCCAGATGTAGTACTTTGCATTTTTCCCTGTTAAAAACCATTCTGTTAGTTGCTGCCCACTGCTCCAGTCTATTTATATTAAATCCTTTCTCTTCTCTAGTATATGCCTCTTAGCTTTGTGTCATCACAAATTTAATCAGTTTACCCTCAATTCCTTCAACTAAATCATTGATAAAGATGTTGAATAATACAGGGCCCAGGAAAGAGCCCTGTGGTACTCCATTTGAGACATTCTTCCAACTGAATGTGCAGCCATTTACGGCCACTCTTTGGGTCCGATCACTAAGCCAGTTATGAATCCACCTAACAGTTTCCTTTTCTGTTCCATACTTAGTAATTTTTTTCAATAAGGATGTTGTAAGATTCTTTGTCAAATGCTTTTCAGAAGTCAAGAGATACTATATCTGCAGCATTTCCCTGATCCACTCAGTCAGTGATTCTGTCATTCAAGTAAATTAAGTTAGCCTGACATGACTTAACAGTTACAAACCCATGCTGACTCTGGTTAATCACTCAATTCTTATCCAGGTACTTACATACTGTACATGTTGTTTAATAATTTATTCAAAGATCTTTCCTGGTATAGAAGTCAGACTCACCGGGGTATAGTTCCCTGGGTCCACCTTCTTCCTCTTTTTGAAGATAGGAACAAAATTTGCTCTTCTCCAGTCTTCTGGGACTTCTGGTCTCCAAGAATTTTCAAAGATTATGGAGCGTGATTCAAAAATGTCTTCTCCTGTCTCCTTCAGTATTCTGGGGACCTGGAGACTTGAATTCTTTTACGTTAGTCTTTCCCTAGATCCCAAGAGCTACCCTTAAAATGGTCTTGGCTTTAACTTCTCTTTACATATTAGGTAAGCATCTCTCCTCTATAGGTTTTTTACATAGCACCCCCAGATTAGTCCTGCTACACTTTTCTTGCTTTACAGTCTTGATCCTGTTTTTCATTGGAAAACGAAACCTTGTCTCAAACATAACACACACCTACATGCCCATCCCCAATAAACCTTTGGCATCAACCTAGCCCTGCTTAATACTGTAGTGTCCTATTGTCTTTCTCAACAAACACTATAGAACAATGCCTATGCGACATACATTAGATGATATGTCACACGAGGCTCCCCAGACAAAGAATTTGGGGTTGACTAAACCTCCTGTGAAATGGTGATGGGATCCTGGTTCTCATTATCATTGTAGTGTCTAAAGTCAGGAGAATGTACCCAAAGCATTAACTGGATTAGGCCCTCTAGAAGTGAAGCAAAAAACGCCATGAATACAATTTGTGCAAAACTTTTAGAAAGTCACTGAACCAGGAGAATTTGGAGAATTTGTGATTCGATTTTATTAAAATGGTCAATGCAATTTTACACATTGCAGAAAATTGCATCAGCCAGAGAAGGCTCATATGACATAACATCAAAAGGTATAGCATGGACAATCAGAAAAATCTATAATTTCTATGCAATGCCAATCAAATTTTTGGGACAAATTCGGCACAGGTGGTGAATTAGAATTTTAAAGGATTTTCTCGTCTCTAACCACAATTTTATTTAACAATGAAATGAGATACTAAACACTAATTATACACTGCAGCACAAATACAATGCAATTTGTATTTAAGTTCCATATAACCACAGCAGCATAAATGCAACCAATGGGATATATCTCACTGGGACATATTGTTTTAATAGCAGGTCATGTTTAGCCTGCTGAAAAGCTAGTTTGAGGCCATCAGGAGCACATATCATTGGATTTTTTAGGCAGCTTTTCAAAGGTGTTTATAAGAAATTCAATGGTGCATTGCAAAAATGTGCTCCAGAAATAAATCTAGTAACAAGGTTCCATACAAATATGTCTAGTCTCATGCACTTCAACCCAAGATATCTCTTAAATATGTTTTGTATTGGAAAGAACAACTTGTTCTTCTGGAAAGGAAATTTTTAATTACTTAAAATATATAATTAATGAGATGCAGATTTATTGATGTGAATAAATGATACATGATCATATTGCAAATATATTTGATTCTTTTGCAGCTGGAAAGTTAAGATAAGAATTGTAGAACTAATATTTTGCTAACAGAAGCAAATAAACATTATAATAAGGAATATTAATTTAACCAAAACCCTTGCACAGTCCTAAAAGTGTCTAAAAGATGGATCCTCACGATAGTACATTTTGTAGTTACACTCTTATTTTTTTGTTATATTTCATTAGCACAGCTTAATATTATTTTACATCTCTAAATAATTTGACATAAATCTCCATATAAAGTATATTCCCTCTATTCTCTGTGAAAACGCCTTACACCATGAAATGTGTATTCATCAGATGTTTAATTGCAGTTAGCCTTTTGGGAAATTGTAATAAAACATCTGTAGATAGAATGATGCGAAAATGTGAAATTATTGCTTACTTTGAGTGCTATTGGGACTTGGATTTGCACTAGCCAATACTCTCCACCTCATTCAGACGTCACGTCAGTGCTTCGCATATAGTGCCTTGAAAAAGTATTCATACCCCATGAACTTTTCCACATTTTTTAGCGTTGCAAACATAAATGTATTTTATTGGGATTGTAAAGGAAATGACACATGGTTTAAAAATATAAATCTGAAAATTGCAACATGCATTTGTATTTAGCCCCCTGAGTCAATACTTTGCAGGATCACATTTCGCTGCAGTTTCTGAAGCAAGTTTTTGGGTTACGTCTCTACCAGCTTTGCACATCTAGAGGCTGAAATGTTTGCCCATTCTTATTTACAAACTAGCTCTAGCTCAGTGAGATTGCATGGACAGTGTCTGTGAATAGCACTTTTCAAGACGTGACACGGATTCTCAATGGGATTTAGGTCTGAACTGTGATTGGGTCATTCAAACACACAAATAAGCTTTGATCTAAACCATTCCATTGCAGCTCTGGCAGTATGTTTAGTGTCATTGTCCTGCTGGAAGGAGAACCTAAGCCCAGTTTCAAGTCTTTTGCAGCCTCTAACAGGTTTTTCTCCAGAATTCTCCTGTATTTAGCTCCATCCATCTTCCCTGTCTGCTGAAGAAAAGCATCTCAACAGTATTATGCTGCCACCACCATGTTTGATGGTGAGGATTGTGTTTTCTGGGTAATGTACAGTGCTAGTTTTCCGAAACACATATCGTTTTGCATTTAGCCCAAAAATTTTACTTTGGTCTTGTCTGATATTAGGGCAGGCGGAACGCACCAAATTATAAAATAATAGTAGGCACGTTCGCCGCCTCGGGTCCACCGTGCAGAGTTGGTATGCTGCTGCTAAGTAATGGCGGATACTCAATATGGCGGTATAACACACGCAGGTTAAACGTCAACCGGTGTGCGCTGGGCGATGTCATGGTATGCCTAGGTTACTTTAGGCAAAAACCCCGGGACCCCTGCGATGTCCCTCAGACTAGGGGAACCCTGTCTGTCCCTCTACCCAGGGTTTACACTGAAGGTGTGCCTGCCTGAGCCTCCACCCTGTCCCTGTCTCCTGTCCAGCACTAAGCTGAACCCACCTCCCTCCACCCAGTGAGGGGACCAGACACCAGACCCCACAAATACGTATGGACAGGGGTAAAAGAAACACCACACAGTTAATACACAAGGGAATACAATAATGTGCAAGGGCAACCAAATATATATATAACAGATTGGAGAAAGAACCACAGAGGGATATACTGCACCAGATATCAGACGCTCCAACACCACCACTGCTGACCGGTATTGCTAGCACTAGGCTAAAGCTATAGTCGGCGACGCCCACAGTCAGGACGAACCATTTAAAGACCAAGGGCATGGCCCAGCCCTCAGCCAGCATGACAACCTGGTTAACCCTATCCCGACTGGAACAGAATACCTAACAGGGTATTACCGCTGTCTGCCGGACACCCTGGTGTGAACAGTGTCCGACATGACAGGCGAACTCTGTTACCTCACAGAGCCGCACTAACGCTAATACACGAATGCCGAGCCTGTTCACAGTCACAACACTCGGAGAGAAGGCCGCTCGGTATATGGTCACAGGACTCTGGCCCCAGGACATAGGACCAGCGTCCCTCTAGACCTACCGAGCGTGTGGCGTCGCAGCTGCGAACGCCGCTAACAGAAACCGACTGACACGAAGCGACAGTGGCTGCCGTGGTACTATAGTGCCCTATGGCAGGCAATACCATCAGATGCTAGTGTTGGGAAGTGACGAGCACTTGTGGCCTATGGCTAGCCACTGGCTGACGCTGACTCTGCAACGAATTCCCTAACCACATACATAATATCAAAGGGAGGGGAATTTTAATGAGTCATTCACCAGGTACATGCATCATAATCATCCACACATATAGCAACTAGAGTCTATACCAGCGCATGGCCGAGCAGCCATGCGGACCTTTTAAAGCCGTGCGCTTCCGGGACCTTTCTGATGCTCCAGATGGACCAATTGGAACAGGGAAGGACCTGAGCATGTGACTCCTGATCCCCAATGGGAGATCGTCTCATGAGCATGCTCAGTGGGCCAAAGGAGTCTTTTGCTGCTGGCCAGGCTGCATTGCCATAACTGAACCAGAGGTGGCAGTAGCAACTGAACCCACAATGCTGGTGTGGGCTGAACACTGGGATCGTGAAGTCTGCTGAGCAGACTCCACTGTGGCCAGAGAGGAATGGGAGACCGAAGGTCACAAGGCTCGGGATTCCCGCTGTGCAGCGCCCAGAACCTGACGCCTAACATTACCCCCCTCCCCTCTGAGCCTCGCTGTGCTCAAGTGCCGCAATAAGGAGCGGAGCGTGGATATTCTCCACTGGCTCCAAGGTCCGAGCCTCAGGACCATGACCCTTCCAGTCCACCAAATAAAATTTTTTGCCACACACCACCCTGCAACCCACGATGGCATTGACCTCAAACTCATCCAAAGACAGGTCAGATGTCCCGGCAGATGACTCGGAAAACCGGAACAAGTGAGCAGGCTTAAGGAGGGACACGTGAAAGGTGTCAGAAATGGCCAAACGGGGAGGAAGAGCCAAGCGATAGACCACAGGGTTGACCTGCTCCAGGACCTTGAAGGGACCAATGTATCATGGAACAAACTTGGTGGACTCGGCCCGCAGCCTGATATTTCAGGCAGAGAGCCACACCAAGCAGACAGGGGCAAAAGTCGGAGCGGGATGCCGATGCGTGTCGGCGGACGCCCTCATTCTCTCCTTAGATGCTCGAATGGCATCCTGAGTGTGATCCTGAATGTCGCAAGCCTCCACTGTCCAGTCTGCCACCCTGGAATCAGTGGAGGTCACTGGCATCGGGACGGGGAGGCGCGGATGCTGGCTGTAATTAAGGAGGAACGGAGTCTGACCAGTGGAATCAGCCACTGCATTATTCAGGGCAAATTCTGCCCACGGTAGTAAGTATGCCCAGTCATCCTGCCTGGCCGAGACAAAATGTCACAGGTATGTGACCAGAGTTTGATTAGCCCTCTCAACCAACCCGTTCATCTCGGGATGACAAGGACAAATTTAGCTCAATACTCAGTAGACTGCAGAGCTCCCTCCAAAATGGAAACGCAAATTGGTGACCATGGTCACTAACTATCTTGTCTGGCATACTGTGCAAATTAAATACGTGCTTTATGGACACCGTGGCGAGACCACGGGCAGAAGGCAACCGTGCGAGTGGCACCAGATGCACCATTTTAGAAAAATGATCGGTGACCACACAGATGACCGTGCTGCCACTGGATTTGGCGAGGCCGACCACAAAGTCCATGCCAACCATCTTCCAGGGTCTGTCTGCCACCGGCAAAGGGTACAGTAACCTAGTCGGCCTCTGCCTAAAGGACCTGTTCCGAGCACAAGAGACGCATGTCTGAATGTATTCTCTCGTGTCCCGAGCCATGTTCAGCCACCAATAAGTCCTTGCCAGGAGTTCCATGGTCCGCTTATTACCAAAGTGACCACCCACTCTGGACGCGTGCGTGAGAACCTCTGGCCGCAGGCGGGGAGGAACAAAGGTCTTGCCCGGCGGCACTGACTCGAGGGCGACCAGAGCCACGGTCCTCAGGCTCTCAGAGGGGACGATTAGCCGAGGCTCAACCTCCTCCACTGACACTACCGAGCGAGAGAAAGCATCAGCCCGGACGTTCTTCTCACCGGACAGATAGTTCAAGGTGAAGCGGAAGCAGGAGAAGAAGAGCGACCACCTAGCTTGGCGAGAGTTCAAGCGCTGGGCCATTTGTAAATAGACCAGGTTCTTATGGTCGGTGTACACCTGAAAGGGAAACCGGGCTCCCTCCAGGAGATGTCTCCACTCAGAAAAGGCCAACTTCATTGCCAGCAGCTCCCTGTCCCCGATGGAGTAGTTTCTTCTGCCGGTGAGAAGGTCTTTGAGAAGAAGCAGGGATGCTTAGGAACCTTGAGCATCCTTCTGGAAAAGGACTGCTCCTGCACCGACGGACGAGGCATCCACATCTAGGATAAAGGGTTTATCCACATCGGGACGGTTTAGGATAGGAGCACCAGCAAAATGGGTCTTAAGAGATGAGAAGGCCTTGGAGACCTGTTCTGACCACACCTTGGGATTGGCTCCCTTTTTGGTGAGGGTGACCAAAGGAGCTATCAGTGTGGAGAAGTGGGGAATAAACTGACGGTAGTAATTAACGAACCCTAAAAAGCGCTGAACCGCTTTAAGAGAATGGGGTTCTTGCCAGTCCATTACCGCCTGCAATTTGGCAGGATCCATAGCCAACCCCTGGGCTGAGATGATATAGCCCAGTAAAGGTAAAGACTCCTGCTCAAACTGACACTTCTTCAACTTGGCAAAGAGAGAATTCGCCCGCAAGCGGTCGAAGACCTTGCAGACGTCTCTCCAGTGAGAGGCCAAATCTGGAGAGAAGATGAGGATGTCATCCAGATAGACCACCACTGAGGTGGAGAGCATATCGCGAAAGACATCATTTACAAAGTGCTGGAAGACAGCTGGGGCGTTAGAGAGGCCGAAGGGCATGACCAAATTCTCATAATGGCCATCCCTGGTATTAAAGGCTGTCTTCCACTTGTCCCCTTCGCGTATGCGGATCAGGTTGTAAGCCCCTTGTAGGTCTAGCTTAGTGAAGACCCAGGCCCCACGCAACCTGTCGAGCAACTCAGAGATCAGGGGAAGAGGATATTTGCTTTTGATGGTTATGGCATTGAGACCTCTGTAATCAATGCACGGGTGCAGCTCTCCACTCTTCTTCTGTATGAAGAAGAATCCCGCCCCCGCTGGTGACACCGACTCCCTAATAAACCCCCTTGCCAGGTTCTCACAGATGTACTGGGACATGGCCTCAGTCTCCGGAAGGGACAGAGCATATAAATGACCTTGAGGAGGTTCCGCGCCTGGCAAGAGGTCTATAGGACAGTCGTAGGGGCGATGAGGCCGAAGGGTCTCTGTGGACTTTTTTGAGAACACGTCCGCGTATTGCTGGTAGTGATTTGGGAGTGCGGAGAGATCCGCGAGGACCATGGTGGAGGCTATCTGAACGCGGTCCTTCACACACCTATCCTCACAGAACTTGCTCCAACCCAGTATTCTCCCCGAGGACCACTCTATATGTGGAGAGTGGCAACACAACCAGGGAACTCCTAGGAGGACCTGGTCGATGCCCTCGGGCATAAAAAGGAGCAACACTGTCTCGTGATGGGACGGAGGCAGTGAGAGTTTTAATGGAGCAGTCTGATGGGTAATTTGCGAGGGTAATGTCGAACCGTTCACCACCCTGATGGTGACCGGCTGAGGTAGCATAACCAAGGGGACTGTGTGCTGGAGCGCAAAGGCTGAGGACATAAAATTACCCTCCGCTCCAGAATCTATGCAAACCTCCACCGCCAGAGGAGAGGAGCCGAACTCCAACACCCCCTTAAAGGTTAGCTTGGAGGAAAACGGTGTGGTGTCTCGTAACCCTCCTGCTGTTGCCACTAGACGCGGATGTTTCTCTGAACGCTGTGGGCACCTATTGGCAAGGTGACCAGACTGTCGGCAGTGAGCGTGGGCTATGGAAGTTGGATCTGGGCGGAACTTAGAGCCCGTGTGAGGCACCTCCCTAACTGCCGACGACTCGGACACTCGATTGGGAGACTCCAGAGGTTTGGAGAAAGTTGGAGCCAATCTAAACCTCTGTCTGGACTGGGAGCGCGCCAACCCTGACTCTAACAAGCGGAGATTAGTACGGTTGGAGATAGTAATGAGCTCCTCCAGAGTGCTGGGAACCTCCCAAGTGGCCAGAGCGTCCTTAATATGGTCAGCCAAACCCCTCCAAAAAATTGGTATTAGACTATTGTCTGACCATTCAAGCCAGTGTCCAAACCCAAATGGCATACTGATTGGCCCAGGAACGAACCCTGTGTCAAGGCCAGCAGCTGGAGTGCGGTATCGTGTGTGACCCATGGTCCCATAAAGACCTACTTCAGAGAGGCTAGGAACTGCGAGGCTCCCTGAACCACGGGGTCACCATGCTCCCACAGTGGGGTGGCCCACTCCAGAGCCCTGCCAGCCAGAAGGGACACGATGAATCCGACCTTAGCCCGCTCAGAGGGAAATCGCGTGGCCAGCAGCTCAAGCTGAATAGTACACTGGCTCACGAATCCCCTGCAGGAGGCACTATCGCCCGAGAACTTCTCGGGCAGCAGGAGGTGGGATAACATTGGTGCAGGGATGGACGTAGGAACATGGGAGACAGCATCAGCGGCTGCCTGAGCAGCGGCCGCAGTAACATTCGCAGCTGAGGTTGAACGCTCAAGAGCTGCCAACCTGCCCC
The DNA here is from genome assembly GCF_039654945.1 of Dendrobates tinctorius. Classification (NCBI taxonomy): domain Eukaryota; kingdom Metazoa; phylum Chordata; class Amphibia; order Anura; family Dendrobatidae; genus Dendrobates; species Dendrobates tinctorius. The sequence continues at coordinate 33,980,536 of NW_027361738.1, forward strand.
CCCAGCTGCCGAATGTGCTGCAGTAGCTGCTGCTTAACCACCATTACTAGCCAGACCCTGGTGCTAGTATAATGTTAGGGCTGGCGGAACGCACCAAATTATAAAATAATAGGCGCGTTCGCCGCCCAGGGTCCACTGTGCAGAGTTGGTATGCTGCTGCTAAGAAATGGCGGACGCTCAATATGGCGGTATAACACACGCGGGTTAAACATCACCCGGTGTGCGCTGGGCGAACTCTGTTACCTCACAGAGCCGCACTAATGCTAATACACAAATGCCGAGCCTATTCACATTCACAGCGCTCGGGGAAAAGACTGCTCGGTATATGGTCACAAGACTCTGGCCCCAGGACATAGGACCAGCGTCCCTCTAGACCTACCGAGTGTGTGGCGTCGCAGCTGCAAATGCTGCTAACAGAAACCGACTGCCGCGAAGCGACAGTGGCTGCCGTGGTACGATGGTGCCCTATGGCAGGCAACACCATCGGACGCTAGTGCTGGGAAGTGACGAGCACTTGTGGCCTATGGCTAGCCATTGGCTGATGCTGACTCTGCAACTAAATCCTTAACCACATACATAATATCAAAGGGAGGGGAATTTTAATGAGTCATTCACCAGGTACATGCATCCGTCATCATCCACACATATAGCAGCTAGTGTCTATACAAGCGCATGGCCGAGCGTCCATGCGGACCTTTTATAGCCGTGCACTTCCGGGACCTTCCTGAAGCTCCAGATGGACCAATCGGAACAGGGAAGGACCTGAGCATGTGACTCCCGATCCCCAATGGGAGATGGTCTCATGAGCATGCTCAGTGGGCCGAAGTAAGGACAGCCTCTGAAGTCTTTTGCTGTTGGCCAGGCTGCATTGCCATAACTGAACCAGAGGTGGCAGTAGCAACTGAACACACAATGCTGGTGTGGGCCGAACGCTGGGATCGTGAAGTCTGCTGAGCAGACTCCACTGCGGCCAGAGAGGAATGGGAGGCCGAAGGTGGCAAGGCTCGGGATTCCCGCTGTGCAGCGCCCGTAACCCAACGCCTAACATCTGACCAGAGAACCTTTTTTCACATGCTAGCATTGCCCCCCTTCATTTCTTTTTGCAAACTGCAAACATGACTTCTTATGGCTTGCTTTTAAAAATAGCTTTATTCTTGCCACACTTCCATAAATGCCATATTTGTTTAATTTACAGTGGGGCAAAAAAGTATTTAGTCAGTCAGCAATAGTGCAAGTTCCACCACTTAAAAAGATGAGAGGCGTCTGTAATTTACATCATAGGTAGACCTCAACTATGGGAGACAAACTGAGAAAAAAAATCCAGAAAATCACATTGTCTGTTTTTTTTTCATTTTATTTGCATATTATGGTGGAAAATAAGTATTTGGTCAGAAACAAGCAATCAAGATTTCTGGCTCTCACAGACCTGTAACTTCTTCTTTAAGAGTCTCCTCTTTCCTCCACTCATTACCTGTAGTAATGGCACCTGTTTAAACTTGTTATCAGTATAAAAAGACACCTGTGCACACCCTCAAACAGTCTGACTCCAAACTCCACTATGGTGAAGACCAAAGAGCTGTCAAAGGACACCAGAAACAAAATTGTAGCCCTGCACCAGGCTGGGAAGACTGAATCTGCAATAGCCAACCAGCTTGGAGTGAAGAAATCAACTGTGGGAGCAATAATTAGAAAATGGAAGACATACAAGACCACTGATAATCTCCCTCGATCTGGTGCTCCACGCAAAAACCCACCCCGTGGGGTCAGAATGATCACAAGAACGGTGAGCAAAAATCCCACAACCACGTGGGGGGACCTAGTGAATGAACTGCAGAGAGCTGGGACCAATGTAACAAGGCCTACCATAAGTAACAAACTACGCCACCATGGACTCAGATCCTGCAGTGCCAGACGTGTCCCACTGCTTAAGCCTGTACATGTCCGGGCCCGTCTGAAGTTTGCTAGAGAGCATTTGGATGATCCAGAGGAGTTTTGGGAGAATGTCCTATGGTCTGATGAAACCAAACTGGAACTGTTTGGTAGAAACACAACTTGTCGTGTTTGGAGGAAAAAGAATACTGAGTTGCATCCATCAAACACCATACCTACTGTAAAGCATGGTGGTGGAAACATCATGCTTTGGGGCTGTTTCTCTGCAAAGGGGCCAGGACGACTGATCCGGGTACATGAAAGAATGAATGGGGCCATGTATCGTGAGATTTTGAGTGCAAACCTCCTTCCATCAGCAAGGTCATTGATGATGAAACGTGGCTGGGTCTTTCAACATGACAATGATCCAAAGCACACCACCAGGGCAACGAAGGAGTGGATTCGTAAGAAGCATTTCAAGGTCCTGGAGTGGCCTAGCCAGTCTCCAGATCTCAACCCTATAGAAAACTTTTGGAGGGAGTTGAAAGTCCGTGTTGCCAAGCGAAAAGCCAAAAACATCACTGCTCTAGAGGAGATCTGCATGGAGGAATGGGCCAACATACCAACAACAGTGTGTGGCAACCTTGTGAAGACTTACAGAAAACGTTTGACCTCTGTCATTGCCAACAAAGGATATATCACAAAGTATTAAGATGAAATTTTGTTTCTGACCAAATACTTATTTTCCACCATAATATGCAAATAAAATGAAAAAAAAAAACAGACAATGTGATTTTCTGGATTTTTTTTTCTCAGTTTGTCTCCCATAGTTGAGGTCTACCTATGATGTAAATTACAGACGCCTCTCATCTTTTTAAGTGGTGGAACTTGCACTATTGCTGACTGACTAAATACTTTTTTGCCCCACTGTATATAACTAATAGTTGTCCTGTGGACAGATTCTCCCACCTGATCTGTGGATCTCTGCAGCTACTGCAGAGTGACCATGGGCCTATTGGCTGATTCTTTAATTAGTGCTCTCCTTGCTTGAGATGTCAGCTTTAGGTTTAGATAGCCATGTCTTGGAAGGTTTGCAGTTGTGCCATACTCCTTCCATTTTTGGATTATGAATTGAACAGTGCTCCCTGAGATGTTCAAAGCTTGTGCTATTTTTTGATAACCTTACCCTGCTTTACTCTGCTCCATAACTTTATTCCTTACTTGTCTGGAGTGTTCCTTAGTTTTCATGATGCTGTTTTATCCTTTGTGTTCTAAAACAAACTGTGAGGCCTTCACAGAACAGCTGTGATTATACCAATCATAATTTACACACAGGTGGAAATAATTTACTAATTAGACGACCCCTGGAGACAATTTGTCACTCAGGATGTTATTTAGGGGTATGAGACTACAGGTGCAAAATACAAATGCATATCAGAATTTCCAAATTTATATTTTTTAAACAATTAGAAAGCCATGTATCATTTCTTTTACACTTCACAAATACTTGCTATTTTGTGTTTTTATATCACATAAAATCCCACTAAAATACATTTAAGTTTGTGGGTGTAACTTGAAAAAATGTGGAAAAGTTCATGGGCTTCATAGATAGAACACATAACTATTATAATCAATGCTGTCGTTAAGATTTCCATATTTGTTCACGGATCGTGTGTTCTTGCAAAAATCAAGGAGACATGTCCATTATTTTCTAGCAGCATGGATGCAAATGGCCAGTATAAATTTATGGGTCCGTGTAAACATGGACAACATATGGGTGGCATCACTGTGCCATCCTTGGGCAATCCATATTTACCATTGAAAAGGATTAGTGATGGGTGAATCTGAAAAGTAAAGTTCGGGGTCCATTCTGAACACCTACTGTTTGGGCACGGACCCCGAACACAGACATCTCCAGGATGTCCGTGTTACTGATTTTGCTCGGTACCCCGATCATCGGGTGTTTCCCACTCTGTCATTTGCATGACAGCGTGAGAAACACAGGCGGCTCTGATCAGCGGTAAGATTATTATCGCCAGTCAGAGCACCAGCAGCTATGACTGGTGGTCAAAAGTTTGCCTCCAGTCACAGTGGCATTGGCTGATGAGAGAGAACTACTCCCATCAGCCTACAATATTATTATTATTAGTTAATATTAATCTCACCACAGCACCATGGATTATAGCATGGATTATACAAATAATAAACCAAGAGTAAATTCAAATACCATATGTTAATTTAACATATCACAGAACGATATGAATCAATGACCCCTCCCGAGGAAGCTGTGCAAAACGTGCGTTGGGGCAGAGGGACGTCCAGGAGTCTCCATCAGCACATACTGGTATGTTATTACTTACCTTTCTTTAAATTTCTTTTACTTCATATGGGTCAGCGCCTTCAATAGGGCTCTCATAGGATTGTTTTACCAGCTAGGCATTAAATTTAGCTACACCTTTTGAGGGTACAGGGTTAATTTAGGAATATTGTTGCTGTTACTTTCCTTCCCCCATGTGATTTCATTGATTCATATCGTTCTGTGATATGTTTAATTAACATATGGTATTTGAATGTACTCTTGGTTTATTATTGCTATAATCCATCGTGCTGTGGTGAGATTTTCTATGGACTTGCATAAAATTTCAATAAAATATGATGTTTTTATTACGTATACACCATTGTGTGGTACCAATTTCTTGTTCTTCCTTGATACCACAATAATATTGCTAGTATTCTGTGGTGTATTACCCGTTTAAGGGATTCAATATTTGGGGCAATATTTGTGATTATTCCCATCAGCTTACGCCTGCTGCCGCTAATAACAATAAGCAGGTGCCACTGAAGGGAGTATTCATCAGCCAACGCATGCACTATAAATAAATAAAAAATTGACATGTGGTCTGTTCTATTTTTGATAAACAGAATGACAAAACTGGCAGCTACGGGCTGAAACCCTTATCTGTCAGCTTTATCATTGCTGCTTATTAAGAATACAGGTGTCCCCATGCCGTTTTTAAATTTATTTAAATAAACAATGTAAAAAAACGGCGTGGGGTCCCCCTCATTTTTTACAACCAGCCAAGCTAAAGCAGACAGTTGGGAGATGGTATTTTCAGGCTGGTAAGGGGCCATGGTTTCAAGGTTTACTGTTTAAGCACATCAGGGGCTCTACAAATGCAACATGTCATACTCGTACACTATGTATTCTATCCAATTTTGCACTCCAAAAGTAAACTGGTGCTTCCCTTCTGAGCCCTGCAGTGCGCCCAAACAGTAGTTTTCCTCCACATATGGAGTATCGAAGCACTTATCAGAAATTCCACAACAAATTGTGTGGTCCATTTTCTCCTGTTACCCTTGCAAAAATGAAAAATGTGGGGCTTAAGCAACATTTTTGAGGGAGAAATGTATTTTTTCATTTCACAACATAATGTTATAAATTTCTGAGAAACACCTGTGGGTTCAAGGTGTTCATCACGGCTTTAAATGAATTTTGTGAGGGGTATAGCTTCCAAAATGGGGTTCCCTGTGGGGGGCTTTCACCATTACCCCTGAGGAAGCCACATCTTGTGGCAATACTCGTGGGGTCTCTGATCCTGATATCACAATTGCTGCATACATTTCCCACTAATAATGCATAGCTTTACATTACAGGTTGACAGTCACTTGATTGTTTACCTTGGGCATCTTCCTAACCTTCTTGTCATGTGTTCATGAGATAAAGTCCCATATACTTTACCTATAGCTTTATTCTGTCAATTTGCACATTTTATCTTATGGTATCTTTGCACTGAAGTTATTAGATATTATTACAGTATATACTGTATATGTATGAATCTTTGCTTGATTTTCTTGGATTTCTATCTAACTGTTAACATCTTTGGTTGATCAGAGGGTTGTCATTCCGCTCCAGGGTATTTCATATCTATACTGTGACAACTAGCTTATTATTGTGGGTTACCTTGGGGTGCACATTGGAGGAGGGTTTTTAGTCCTTACATGGACACATCCGGTGGTGTATTTTAGCCTTTTTTGGCTTTTTAAATTGTTTGTATCATACTAAATATGTCTTTGTTTGTTCATGCTGTGCAAATAAAGTTTTGTTATTATATTTAGTGATACCAACTGCTTTGCACACTTCTTTTCGTGCTCACATGAAATCCACTGTTTAGGCACATCAAGGGTTTTCAAAAAGCGACATGATGTCTGCTATCTATTTCAGCTAATTTTGCACTCCAAAAGTCAAATGGCTCTCCTTCCTTTTTGAGCCCTGCTGTGCACCTTAACAGCAGTTTTCCTTTGCATATGGGGTATTGGTGTACTCAGGAGAAATTACACAATAAATGTTAAGGTTCAATTTCTCCTGTTAACATTGTAAAAATGCAAAATTTGAAAATTTGAGGGGGTGAACATTTTTGTGGAAAAAATTAAAATGTTAATTTTTTTCATTCCATATTGCTTTAATTCATGTGAAGCACCTGAAGGGTTAGTAAACTTCTTGAATGTGGTTTTGAGTTGTTTGAGGGGTGCAGTTTTTAGAATGGAATCTCTTTTGGGTATTTTTGTCATATAGGCCCTTCAAAGTCATTTCAAACATGATGTTATTGCTAAGAAAAACGGTTTTGTACTTTTTTTAAATATTTTTTAAAACTGATAAACTTTTAACTCTTCCAACTTCATTAAAAAACTCCTGTTTCAAAAATGATGTTTATCTAAAGTAGACACAGGAAATGTTATTTATAAATTATCTGTGCAGTTTAACAATCTGGTTTAAGGATATAAAAATTGAAAGTTTAAAAATTGGAAAAGTTGAAAAAATGTTGCTAAAATTTCGATATTTTCACAAATAAACGCTAAAAATTTTGACCTAAATTTACCAATAATGTAAAGAACAATGTGTCACTGGTAATCACAGTGCAGAGTTATTTCCACGCAAAGTGACACTGGTCAGAATTGTAAAATTTGGCCTGGTCAGGAAGAAAGCAGGCCTCAGTGTGAAGCTCCTTTCCTGCAAACAGCAGTATATGTGTGGTGCCATGATCGCACGGCCTTACGCTGAGAGCCGCAGTTATCGGTTGTGGGTGTCAGCTCTGTGTGAGAGCTGACACCCCACAGCAATGCCCATGATCCGTGCTAGCACGGATCATGGGCATTTAACCCCTCTGATGCCCTGTCAGCAGTGACAATGACATAGAAATGCACAAGGAATGCAATCGCATTGACCTGATAGTCTCCATGGAGACTACTGGCTGCAAGATGGCTGCGGGGTTCTTCAGGGAAGATGGCATCCCCGGATCCTTCTTGGGGATGGCTCTGTTGAGCTGATGCATGATTGCACTATTCTCTGCCTGGGACCCCTTACTGCCATCGCAGCTTTATCCCCATGGCCAGCAAGTCTTCTGGACTCAGTACTGCATGCACGCTGCTCTGTCTGTTCCTACCTTTTCCCTGCCATCTGGCAGCCTCTTTGGCCAGTCCATGTCCCATCTGTGCCTTCTATGTCACCAGCTCTATGTCAACTCCTTATCTGGTTTCAATTGGGAAAGGTGCCAGGAATGCCATATCAGCAGCTCCTGCCCTGGTCTTAGACCCAGGATCCTTCTTGGGCATGGTCGTGTTGAGCTGGTGGCTGCCTGCACTATTCTCCATCTGGGGCCCCTTACTGCCATCTCATCTTTATCCCCACAGCCAGCAATCCATCTGGATTCAGTACTGCATGCACCCTGCCCTGGGCAAGGTTGCCTGGACTTCTGCCTCTAATCAGGAAGTACCCATCCTATACCTCCCTGCTCTGTGCTGCTTTGCTCTGTGACTCCATCCATTTGCTTAACCCCTATGCTACCTGTATCTCTAATGTGCCCCATCTATTTTAATCCCCTATAGTCCAATACTATCTAAGATCCTATCCTAGCCCTAAGCCTATACATAGTACCTGACAGACACATGACGTTTACAGTACATAAACATTGCATTTCACATTAATAAACAATGAGGTGCTGCACGCAATCCTATGAGCAGCCACTAGGGGAGAGGAGGCACGTGAGAGTCCCTGCCACCTCCTTACACTTACATCGGGGTTTCCGTGTAAATCTCTGAAATACGTAGTTCAGACAGAGCCCTCCAGTGGAAGATTCCCTATAATGAGGCAGATGGAGAAACTGTGGACGCCATCGGACCTGTGATCCAGCAGAGTCTGTCTTTTTAAGATTGCAAAAATGTGCCATCAGTCAGAGTTTTGTGCACTTCTGAAAAGAAGGAAACCACTGAACAGAGGCCAGACGGAGTCCAGAGTAACTCTGCTGCCTCACTAGAGTGAATCAATCCATCGGGGATTTCATCTGTCAAGTCACGCGGAGATTTAGATGGAAACAACGATGTAAGTGCTCAACATAGAGCGCCGAATAAATGTGATCTTAAATGTTATGTAAAATGTTCTGAATAAAAGCTTCCACTCAATCCACAAAAAAGCAAATCCCCACTCAGATCCATCATCTGTTAATGGAAAAATACCAGGCTTACACATTACTAATAGCACAAAGGCTCTGGAAAAGCGAAATGGCTCCTCGCCCCCCAAACAAAATTCAGCAAATTCTCCACTCCCAAATCCAAATGCCCCCTCCCTTCTGGGCCATAGTGTGTCTAAACCACATTTAGCGCCCACATGTTTGGCATTTCTGTAGTGATGAGAGCCCGCTTAATTTACGGGTGCGTGTCTCCAGAAGCATGAACTGGGCACAATGTACTGGTCACTACAATGTCAGTTTGCAGTTTTCACTCAGCAACATCCTCTGCTGCTTGTTTCTGGAAAACACCCATGGACTCAAAATCGCCACTACATCTGTAGATAAATTCCCAAAGGGTTATGATTTCCAAACTGGGGTCACTTGAAGGAGGATTTTGTTTTTCAAGCACTTAGGGGCTTTTTATATGGAATCCACAAACTATTCTTAGAAAATATGCATTTTAGGAAGCAAATAGCGCTCCTTCCCTCCCGAGTCACTCCGTATGGCTAAGTAGAACTGTACAGCCACATATGGGGTATTACTCAGATATAAAGACCGTTGGCACAATTTCTCAGAATGGTGGTGCACAAGTAGGGTCCCAAACCATATACAAGTGCAAATTGACTTGGCACATACACGTGGAGATGCAAGTGACAATGAAATTTAATAGATACAGTACATACAGTAAAAGTTTCGATCAATAATGACCTTCGTCATTGTACTATATAATGTACTGAATGTACTTGTTTAATAGGGCCACCTGTCCGTAGGTAACTGTGACTAGGTATAACGGGCTAGTTGTCGGTAAAGAGGTTATATGGTAAAAGGGCATATTGATGCGGTTTCCACCGCTTGTCGTCTGTGCTGTGGACGGACGACAAGCGGTGGAAACCGCGTCTATATACCCTTTTACCATATAACCTCATTACCGACAACTAGCCCGTTATACCTAGTCACAGTTACCTACGGACAGGTGGCCCTATTAAACAAGTACATTCAGTACATTATATAGTACAATGACGAAGGTAATTATTGACCGAAACGTTTACTGTATGTACTGTATCTATTAAATTTCATTGTCACTTGCATCTCCACGTGTGTGTGTGCCAAGTCAATTTGCACATATGGGGTATTGTCACATTCAGTAGACATTGTGGGACAAATTTTGGTGCCGTCTTTACCCATTTCCCTGTATGAAAATGTAAAACTTGGGGCTAGCACACTATTTTGGTGGTAAAAATATAAGAAGAAGAAACAAACCGAATACAAGAGTCTTTGATAAACAGAAAGTGAAATTTTATTAGTTACATAAGAATAAAAATTGGATAGGGGTGGGAAAAATAACCAGAAAGAAGCGGATGTGAAATCCAGGAACAGTCATATATACATTTTAAATCACAAAGCACAATGCCTACACACGTGGTCAAAATTGTTGGTACCCCTCGTTTAATGACAGAAAAACCCACAATGGTCACAGAAATAACTTGAATCTGACAAAAGTAATAATAAATAAAAAAAATCTATGAAAATGAACAAATGAAAGTCAGACATTGCTTTTCAACCATGCTTCCACATAATTAAAAATAAATAAAACTCATGAAATAGGCCTGGAGAGAAATGATGGTACCCCTGAAAATAATGTTACAAAAGGGACTTGTTAAATTAAGATGTGTCCACTAATTAGCATCACAGGTGTCTACAATCATGGAATCAGTTAGTGGGCCTGTATAAAGGGCTACAGATACTCACTGCGCTGTTTGGTGACATGGTATGTATCACACTCAACATGGACCAGAGGAAGCCAAGGAAAGTGTTGTCTCAGGAGATTAGAATGAAAATTATAGACAAACATGTTAAAGGTAAAAGTTATGAGACCATCTCCAAGCAGCTCATGTTCCTGTGACTACAGTTGCACATATTTTTCAGAAATTTAAGCTCCATGGGACTGTAGCCAACCTCCCAGGATGTGGCCGCAAGAGAAAAATTGATGACAAATCAAAGAGATGGATAATGCGAATGGTTACAAAAGAGCCCAGAAAAACTTCTAAACAGATTAAAGGTGAACTTCACGCTCAAGGAACATCAGTGTCAGATCGCACCATCCGTCGTTGTATGAGCCAAAGTGGACTTCATGGGAGACGACCAAGGAGGACACCATTGTTGGAAAAAATCATAAAAATCCAGATTGGAATTTGCCAAACTACATGTTGACAAGCCACAAAGCTTCTGGGAGAATGTCCTATGGACAGATGAGACAAAAATGGAACTTTTTGGCAAGGCACATCAGCACTATGCTCACAGACGGAAAAATGAAGCATATCAAGAAAAGAACACTGTCCCTACTGTGGAACATGGAGGAGACTGTTATGTTCTGGGGCTGCTTTAACGCATCTGGCACAGGGTGTCTAGCATCTGTGTAGGGTACAATGAAATCTCAAGACTATCAAGGGATTCTACAGAGAAATGTGCTGCCCAGTGTTGAAAAGCTTGGTCTCAGTCACAGGTCATGGGTCTTGCAACAGGATAATGACCCAAAACACACAGCTAAAAACACCCAAGGATGGCTAAGAGGAAAACAATGGACAATTCTGAAGTGGCCTTCTAAGAGCTCTGACCTAAAACCTATTGAGCATTTTTGGAAAGATCTGAAACTTGCCATCTGGAAAAAGCAACCTTCAAACACGAGTCAACTGGAGCAGTTTGTTCTTGAGGGCTGGGCCAAAATACCTGTTGAGAGGTGCAAAAGTCTCATTGACAGTTACAGGAATCGTTTGCAGTGATTTCCTCAAAAGGTTGTGCAACAAAATATTAAGTTAAGGGTACCATCATTTCTGTCCTGGCCAATTTCATGAGTTTTAATTTTTAAAAATTCTGTGGAAGCATGGTTGAAAAGCAATGTCTGACTTTCATTTGTTCATTTTCAAAGATTGTTTTTATTTATTATTACTTTATTACTTTTGTCAGATTCAAGTTATTTCTGTGACCATTGTGGGATTTTCTGTCATTAAACGAGGGGTACCAACAATACTGACCATGTGTGTATGATTATATACTATACTAGCTGAAGAGCCCAGCGTTCCCTGGGCATAGTAACCAACTGTGGTTAGTTATAACAAATTATAATGATTATATTGCACATAAAAACATTTCACATCATATATTCAACACTACAGATTTGCAACACATATTAACTAAACGATTACCCAAGTATTGATAGTATTTTATTTTCAACTCATTCAAGAGCCTTTTGATAAACAACAGGTGTATCTGTGTATCTAACCCTATCCTGTGTGATAATGTCTGCTGAGCTGTGTACCTAATCCTCTCCTGTGTGATACTTTCTGTTGAGCTGTGTATCTAATCCTATCGTGTGTTACTGACTGCTCAGCGGTGTATCTAATCCTATCCCGTGTGATGCTGACTGATGAGCCATGTATCTAATCCTATCCTGTGTGATACTGACTGCAGAGCTGGGTCGCCCTCCCAGGGCTGTGGGGAACGCGGTACTGGGCCGGTGTCAGCGGGAGGTGTCACAGCGGTGGTGACCCAGTCCGTGGCCCTGGGCGCCCAAATCAATGGCGGTTGCGGTTTGTAGTGTAATAGTTCGTGACGCCACCCATGGTATTCGGCAAGTGGTATGTTAGGCCAATGCTGCATGCAGATCCTCTGGGGCTGGTGGTGTGTTGCAGCATAGATGGTGTAGCTCCCCACAGGTGAAGCTGTAGCCCCAGGGCAGTGTAGTATTAATAAATGAGGAGAGGCGCAGGCAGTGTAAGCGCGTACCCAGATGTAGTGGTGCTGAGGGTGTAGGCGCGATAATGAATGGAGGACACCAGTGTCTGTAGTTCCAATGCTTTACTCACAGTCAGTAGGGCACACAGGTGCCTGCCTCCGTGCTGTGTCCTCCGGGTCAGGGACTCAGTCAACCCCCAGGCAAGATGGAAGGCTCCTCTCCAACACTCCGCCAACATGTACCTTTCTGGACGTCTCCTCTATTGCGCCTTTAAGTGTGAAGATCTCCTAGCACTAACTTACGCTGGAGTTCCTCCTTACAGATATTCCTGTGTTCTCTACTCGTATGGCAGACAGCTGTAGCCTGCTTCGGGGACTCCCTTCTCCTGAGTCTCGGCTCTCTATACAGATGCTGTTGTGCCCCAAGTCTTAGATGGGAGTAGTGCATTTACAGCCAACTACTCCACCAGTGTCTGCTGCAGAACCAGAAGTGTCCATATAACCATAACCTAGGGGACTGTGCCCCGGCCTTGCGCTGAGAACCTATAGGCAAGGATCCTCTTCCAACCCACGTCTCCTCTCTGCTCTCTACTCCTTCGTTCCTTACTTGACTCTCTTTCTTATGGAAACTTAGGTTAAAGTTCTACGTCTTTCTCCTTTCTCTCCTTTCCCGTGCCAACTGGCTCAGGTCACTGAGGCAGCTGCAGCACTCCTTCCTCCATCCCTTCTTCAAGGGATCCTCACTCCTCCCGGAGTGTCCTACTACTCCGCCGAACTTCTATCTGACTCCAGACGGACTGACCCCTAATCCTACACTTTCCCAATCTTTTATATGCCTTAACTCCACCCACCTCCCAGCACGTCCAGTGTTCCAAGCAGGGAACCACCAAAGGTTCTCTGCTACTCTCCAAGCACAGAGCAGCTTGTGGCTGTGCAGAACTACCCTGTGTGTGTGTGGGGTGCGGGTGTTGGAGCGTGGAAAGGAGTTCCCACCTTATCTGGATAGTGGGGCACCACACCTTAGGAGAAGGTGCAGTACCTCTGTGGCGACTGAGCTTCAGGGGCACCACAGAGTCGTGTATCTAATCCTATTCTGTGTGATCCTGTCTGCTGAGCCGTGTATCTAATACTATTCTGTGTGATACTGTGTGCTGAGCTGTGTATCTAATCCTATTCTGTGTGATACTGTCTGCTGAGCCATGTATCTAATCCTATCCTGTGTGATTCTGACTGCAGAGCTGTGTATCTAATCCTATTCTGTGTGATCCTGTCTGCTGAGCCGTGTATCTAATACTATTTTGTGTGATACTGTGTGCTGAGCTGTGTATCTAATCCTATTCTGTGTGATACTGTCTGCTCAGCCGTGTATCTAATCCTATCCTGTGTGATACTGACTGATGAGCCGTTTATCTAATCCTATCCTGTGTGATACTGTCTGCTGAGCCATGTATCTAATCCTATCCTGTGTGATACTGACTGCAGTGCCGTGTATCTAATCCTATTCTGTGTGATCCTGTCTGCTGAGCCGTGTATCTAATACTATTGTGTGATACTGTGTGCTGAGCTGTGTATCTAATCCTATTCTGTGTGATACTGTCTGCTGAGCCATGTATCTAATCCTATCCTGTGTGATACTGACTGCAGTGCCGTGTATCTAATCCTATTCTGTGTGATCCTGTCTGCTGAGCCGTGTATCTAATACTATTGTGTGATACTGTGTGCTCAGCCGTGTATCTAATCCTATCCTGTGTGATACTGACTGCTGAGCCGTGTATGTAATCCTATCCTGTGTGATACTCACTGCTGAGCTGTGTATCTTATCCTATCCTGTGTGATACCGTCTGCTGACATACACACACAAACTGTACATACACACATTGAGCTTTATATCTAATATATAAAGCTGAATGTGTGTATGTATGTATGTATGTGTGTATGTGTACGGGACTATGGGATGGAGGATAATTAAAATTTGTTATAACTAACCACAGTTAGTTACTATGCCCGGGCAGCGCATATGTATGATGGGTATATGGGCACGGGACAATGGGATGGGGGATGTGTGATGGGTATATGGGCACTCGACTATGGGATGGAGGATATGCATGATGGGTATATGGGCACTCGACTATGGGATGGAGGATATGTATGATGGGTATATGGGCATGGGCCTATGGGATGCTGGATATGTATGATGGGTATATGGGCACGGGACTATGGGATGGAGGATATGTATTATGGGTATATGGGCACGGGACTATGGGATGGAGGATAATTAAAATTTGTTATAACTAACCACAGTTAGTTACTATGCCCGGGCAGCGCCGGGCTCTTCAGCTAGTATTAAAGTGCAAATTGCGTTAGCATTGATTAGCTTGGGTGCCTGAATAGAAAATTTCTGGCTAGGATATGACAAATTACATGTATTATAGTACAGATATTGAGGAAATGGATGTCCTAAATAAAATGCACAGGGTAAGTATCCTATCCTTGGTTGTAAAAATGTAAATTACTTTTTCTTCACTGCCTAAAGGTATAAAAGTCTGACACACCTGTGGTGTCAATATAATCATTGCACCCCTAGATGAATTCATTGAGAGGTTTAGTTTGTAAAACAAGGTCACTTATGGGGGGTCTGCTGTGTTGGCACCTCAGGGGCTCTGCCAATGTAACATGGCACCCTCAAACAAGTGCAGCAAAATCTGCATTGTAATATGGCGTTTCTTCCCTTCTGAGCTTTGCACTGTGCCTCAAAAGTAGTTTTTAATGACATATGGGGTATCAGTGAAACTCAGGAGAAATTGCACAACAAATTTTGGGGTCCATTTTTTCCTGTTACCCTTTTGAAAATGCAAAATTTGGAGCAAAAAATATTTATCTGTGAAAAATGTGATTTTTTTTTTTATTTTCACGCCTCAATGTTATAAACTTGTGTGAAGCACCTGTGAGTTCACGGTGCTCAATACACATCTAGATAAGTTCCATAAGGGGTCTAGTTTCCAAAATGGTGTCAACTGTTGGGGGTTTCCACTGTTTAGGCACATCAGGGGCTCTCCAAACACAACATGGCATCTGCTAATTATTCCAGCAAATTTTACATTCAAAAAGTGAAATAGCGCTCCTTCCCTTCCATGCTCTGCCATGCACCTAAGCAGTAGATCTGCCCCACATATGAAGTATCTGCATGCCCACGAGAAATTGCACAACAAATTATAAGGTCCATTTTCTCCTGTTACCCTTGTGAAAGTACAAAAAATTAGGTCTAAAGGGAAATTTTTGTGAAAGAAAAGTAAATGTTTATTTTTTTTCCATCCAAAAATTCCTGTGAAGCACTTGAAGGGTTAATAAACTTTTTGAATGTGGTTTTGTGAACCTTGAGGGGTGCACGTTTTTAGAATGGTGTAACTTTTGTGTATTTTCTGTCATATAGACCCTTCAAAGTCACTTCAAAAAATGGTTTTGCAAATTTTGTTGGAAAAGTAGAAATCACTAGTCAAATTTTAACCCTTACAACTTTCAAGCAACAAAGTTTCAAAAATTGTGCTGATGTAAAGTAGACATGTGGGAAATGTTGTTTGCTAACTATTTTGTGCGATATAACTCTCTGATTTAAAGGGAATCTGTCACCTACTGTATTTTTTCGAGCATCAGCTGCTGGCACCACCATCAGGGGCTTATTTACAGCATTCTGTAATGCTGTAGATAAGCCCCCGATGTAACCTGCAAGATAAGAAAAATGAGTTATATTATACTAACCCAGTGGCGGTCCCATCTTGGTCCGATGGGTGACGCAGTCCGGCACCTCCCATCTTCTAACGGTGACGTCCTCTTCTTTGCTTCCCGTCATGGCTCCTGCGCAGGCACACTGCTCTGCCCTGTTGAGGGCAGAGCAGAGTACTGCAATGTACAGGTGCAGGGAGAGGTCTGGCGCCTGCGCACTGCAGGACTCTGGACAGAAATGCAAGTGCAGTGTATAAACACGTAAGACAAACAGAGATAACAAAAAGCAACTAACATGCAAAACTTTCACCAAAAGGTAAAGAGGAATATAGGGAAGGGTAGGAATGTCCAAACCAAATGGGAATACGATAATCTGGAAAGCATACACCCAAAAACAGCATACAGTAATCTCCAGCAGCTAAAATGATTTCCAACTGCAGCACAGAAAATCCAGGGAACCAGAAAGTACATTTTTGCTGGCAAAGAAGAGAATGTCTGACCAGATTTTATAGAGAGGAAATGACCAGGTCAGAAGCAGCTGTGAGATTGTGAGATGGCGCTGCATGTTTCTAACCAGCATAGAAAGGGATGTTAACCTATTCAGCACCAAAGGAAACAAAATCCATTTACTCTGGGACATGAAAATACAGGCTGAATGGAAGACCTGTCTTTCACACTACATAATGATTTTCTAACCCCGGATCTCCCAGGTGGACATGACACACTCATGACTATACCTCTATAGGGTACAGGTGTAGGGTCTGTGCAGGATACTACATGCTACAAATAATAAAAGAACTACATTTTTCATTGTTACCAAGTTTTCTCCATATAAACTGCTTCCACCATCAATGGTTGTCACCGGTCTGTGCTCCGCACCTCCTCCGGCTACAAAATTGCTTGCCCTCATGCTTTGATTGATGTGGCTGATGTCTCCTAAGTTATCCAAAGAGCCTTCAGTCATTACATCAATCAAGGCAGGAGGGTTGGGAATTGCAGTGACAGGGGTGGCGTCAAGCACAAGCCAGTGATACACATGAGACTGTCTGATTGCCAGCTGTCAGACAACATACTGGGAAGAGCACATAGCCGCCACTCAGCGTGCACTGGGTGGTGACTGTGTCCACTCTGGGCACACCTCTATGACTGAAATCTAGCGGCTTCCTGGAGGAATAAGGTTAATTTTCGCTTGTTAGCCGTGCTTTCAGTAACATGGCTGGAAAGCGCTGTAACGCTATTAATATTCATATTAACCTCATATCTGCAGGCTAAAAGCGTTACAATGCTTTCTTGCTGATTAACCCTATATCTGCAGGTTATTAGCATTTAGGGACATAACAGGTTTCCTTTAAATACTTAATGCCTCATTCTCACAAAGATCACAGTTGCTCCGCGCAGGTCATCTATTCCTGTCAGTGGAATACTTTTAGATGAGGTTACTTTTACATTCTATTGATCGATATGGACTCCTCAAAATTATTGTAGACGTAGCTTGAAAATGTTCCCATTTTCATAATACTCCTTTTGAAAAGAAGTCCACTGCAAAAAATAACCCAGGAAACAACATTTGTATTTGTTCCATACTCGTCTACTTCTCTAATAGTTAATGGTGACAGATTTCCTACTTGTCTATCTTACTTTTTTATAATCTGTTTTTCTAAAGTTTGGATCATGCCCAGTTTTCGGATAACCTGGTAATCAAACATAAGTTTACACTATTAGCTATAAAATCTGTCAAACTTTGTAAGGCTTTTTAAATACACACAAGGGATTTACTGAAATGTACTCTGAATGAATTCCACTTTGGCAACGTTCTTAAAATATTCATGGCACACCATCTCAAAATCTGCTTTCCTTTATGATAGCTTGGATGCATTTTTGCAGCATGGTGCTAAATTGAAATACATTGTATATTTATGTTTGCATTTTAAAGTGAGCATTCATTGTTATAAGTAACCGCTTTTATATTACACCCAAAAGACAAAGGTATAGCATTGCGCAGAAAAGTCTCCATTTCTGTTTCATCTTAGTGAGCAACTTCTGAATCATTCATGAGAGGTATAGTAAATGGAAATGATTAATTCAACTTGCATCGAACAACACTTGTAAATGAGCTGCAAAATCAAAGATAGACTTTACTAATTATTATAAAGAACCTGCCAAGTGTGCAGATTTTGCCAAATGCAAAAGGAAGTTGTAAGAGCAAAAATATATATACAGTAATGTGGAAAAGTTTTAGGCTGGCATGGAAAAAATTCTTCAACGTTAAAATGCTCTCAGAAATCAAAAAATGTTAATGGCTTTTTTTGTTAATGCAATACCATCAGTAAAGTGTCTGTCTATCTCCAAATTTATTTTACAGCAGGAAAATGACTCCATATCATAGAACGATCTTCGACATAGAGAAGAACAAAGAGTCCTGGAAGTGATGATATCGCTTCTACAAAGCCTTATTCTCAATATCATTGAGTCTGTCTGGGATTACATGAAAAGACAAGTATTTGCCCAAGCAACATCCAGAGAAGATCTCTGGTTAGGTTACAAGATGTTTGGAATAACCTCCCTGGCAGGTTCCTTCATAAGCTGAGGGCAAGTGCACCTCGAAAAATTGATGCTTTTATGCTGCTTTGAATGCAAAGGACGGTCACACCAAATATTAGCTTTATTTTGATTTTTCTTTTGTTCATTCACTTAGCATCTTGTAAATTTATAAAGATACACTATTAACACTAAAGATATGCAATATGGATCTGCCAAAATTCAAGTTTGCCTGTTCATGTGACTTTACCCAGGACAGTTGATATGCAGAGAAGTTATTATCTATGAATTGACGGTCTCTTATTATGCTTTGTAGTCTCTCCATATCCCAGATTGTAATAAATGTAAGATGTAAAAAACAAAAATATGTATACTCATGCTCACACCTTTACAGTCACTATCACTGTTTCCCGCTCACTATCTGTTCCTCCCTGCCTCTGTTGCATTGCATCTCTGGTCTGGTGTTCATTCTAAGCCCCAGAGATTGATATTGCTCAGTCGAAGTTTGAAGTCGAGGCCCAGTGTTCATGCTAGATCAGGACTTACGGCAGTGAGTAGGTCCTGAACCGTGAACAGTGAACTCTGAGGTCTCCTAGAATTAACATGGGTCCAGAGGTGCAGTGTGACAGAGGTTTGGAAAATCAAGCATCAGGAAGGGAGAAATGAGGGTGTCCAGAAAGGTGAGCGGTGAAGTATTTTGTTTTACCTTTTGGTGGCCCTATTCTGTTTAGCAAGATTGCAACTGCAGCTGGCCACCGTTTTGCTGAATTCTCAAGGAGTGAATTACAAATACCTACTTGAGTATAAGTCGATCCGAGTATAAGTCGACCCCCCAAAATTTGCCTCAAAAACCTGGGAAAACGTATTGACTCGAGTATAAGTCTAGGGTGGGAATTGCCGAAGATACTGGTAAATTTAATGCTGCACAACATACAGTATGCCCCCAAAATGCTGCACAGTGAATGCTGGCCCAAATAATGCTGCACAACATACAGTATGCCCCCAAAATGCAGCACAGTGAATGCTGGCCCAAATAACACTGCACAACATATGCCCCCATAAATGCTGCACAGTGAATGGTGGCCCAAATATCGTAATGCTGCCCCCAAAGTGATACGATTACCAGTAATCCTATCATGTTGCTGCCGCTGCCGCTGCCCCTGCTGGAATTAAAAAAAAAAAACTATATACTCACCTACGTTGATGACAGCTGCTCCTGAGTGTCGCCGGCTCTTCAGTGACTCAGGCAGAGGGCGCGTGCTTTCCACGTCATCGCGCCCCCTGCACGTCACTGCCGGAGGACGGGAGAGAGCAGCGCGCAGAGATTTTGAACGCCGCCGCGGCCCTATCATCACCTGCCGCCGCCGCCAGGACGCTGCAGGTGACCGTAGACGAACACCGGGGACCGCAGAGACGACTGGGACCGCAGAGATGACGGGGACCAGGTAAGTTGGCACCGTGACCCGAATATAAGTCGAGGGGGGTCTTTTTCATCCCCAAAAGGGGGCTGAAAAACTCGACTTATACTCGAGTATATACGGTATTCATATTTTCCATAATGCTGATTTTTGTAAAATTTGAGTAGAATTCAATCCCACTCAAATACTTTTGCCCATGTTTAACTACCACATATATTTTACAAAGCATTCATAGCTTGCAGTTTTTTTCATCCCTGCCTAAAACTTTTCAGTACAGTATATTATTGGGCTCAGTGGCTCATACCATCTTCACTGGCATTATTGCTGATCCTAATGTTTGGCTACATTGGTCACATGCGCTGTATTTGTGCAGCCTGTAATCAAATTCCAGAGCAGTGGCTGAGAGGCATCATTGGACCATCTGAGGGTGTATAACTCTGATTTTATCATTTTTCATTAGCGTAAGCCTAAATAAATATTTTTTGAAAAGAGAAAAACAATTTAAAGTGGCGATTGGACCACTGTGTAAAGTTGTTGGCACTATGGCTATATGGCATTATTATCTTACTGTATCGAACTAATGGAGCATATTACACTTTTTACACTATGCTGAAGTCTGGTTGGGATAGAAGCGCACAATATGGCAATACCGCAAGAGAAATAAGAGAGGGTGGGAGTGACCGCTGTGTAAGGACACAACACCTATAACAGCCTTTGAATCAATGTCTGGAGCCCATTGGGTGGAGGAGAGATTCATCTATTGGAGATATCACAGTACTTAGGCTGTGCTTGTAGGATTGAAGAAGCCTACATGGTATTCAATTAAGGATTTTATTTACACCAACACATTTCGAATGAGTTGCCAGTCCAGTGCCGAAACGCATTGGTGTGCCTTAAAACCTTAATTTTATACCATCAAGACTTCTTCATTCCCATAACCACAGCCAGTGGCATCTCTACTAAAGTGACTTTTTACACTGTGTGTCAGTATTCATATAGGTGGTAACATTCACTATTTATATGGGAAATGTATAGCAGTATAACAATGGTTTTATGGGAACTGTATGGAATTATCTACGCACTGTATATACCTATTTATCAAGTTATTACTTTGGGCATTAAAACTTTATACTTCTGAAACTCTAAATAAATCAATTGGATTTTTAGAAGAAAGTATATGCAGACTTTATAGATGGACTTATTAGAGATCATGAAATGTGAAATGAGGTTTTGCACCAGTGAAATTGTAATTCCACTTTCATTTGTTTCTGGTTAAATTATCCCTAATAAGTTTTATCTTAAAATGAAATATTTATATGTGCATATTGATACAAAGCAAACTTTCGCAGATATTCTTTCCTTCATTTTCTGTTATGAGTTTGTCAGACATTATTAGCGCTTGATATCAGATGAATAGCACCTGTCCGACAAATATCAAATGGTAGAACAGATTGATGTTGGAAGATCGAATTGTGTAGAATCTTAGAAATGATCATTACAATTCATGGGCAGCTTAGATAAAGAACACTGCTTAGTTTTGCTTTTGATTACCTCTGGGAATTTGCACTGAAATCCATTTTACTTGTACTGTAAAAGTTAATTTCAATGGAAATGACTTCTTTCAAAACAAAACAATAGTAAAGACAAGAATTGGCAACAAGACCCTGTATGATTGTTTTCTATATCTGTTTTTATCGTATTCATGATTTTGAAGTCAGCATTTATTTATCTACTTTTATGCCATTAAAATAATAATATTCAAAATAATACAGCAGTCATTTATGAACGGAAGGTAATGCACTTTCTACACTTTTATTTGTTCCAGTACGATCATCTGCCTATCATATTTACTCAAGAATTGTTTTTTTTCTGGTAAATGTTATAGTATTTTTTATATGGTAGAAAACAGGGGATGTACAAAAATCACATTTCCAATAACAAAAATTATAAAAAAAAAATCTTCCATATTAAAATTATTACTTTTCATGCATATCTCTTAATTACTATATACTTTGCGAGTTTTAAATTAATACTGCACAGTGGCCAAATAGAACAATCGCAAAGTGTCCAAATCACAATGCTGTAGTTTGTGTCAAACCAAAATTACATGTCCAAAAAATAGCTTCACACCAAGCCAAATAATACCGCAATGAATTATCCAAAAACCACCCATATGAAAGGTTGTAATAATAGTAGAAATGAGATTTAACTTATACCAGTACTTCCATATAGTTATACAGCAAATTATGTGACAACATAGCTATTTTACTACTGTGGAATCAGAATATCTCTTCAAGGGAACCTGTCACCAGGAATGATGCTGTTAACCTGCACATATGGAGGGGTAATCTGCAGGTTAACTGCGCTATTATGTTGTTTGACACCTGCACGGTGCCGAATGCAGTGGGGAAAAAATTATCTTTATTCTCCCTGCCAGCATCTGGCTTCGGTCATGGGGGTGGAGACTGGTTCAGTCACCGCTTGAGTATACAGAGCAGTCGCTGTAATCGCATCCTCAGTCCTGACTGACAGCCAGCCTTATTGTAGATCCAGTGTCAGTCAGGGCCAAGGACATAGTTACAGGGGCTACTCTGTATATTCAGAGCGTGACTGAGCCCACGGCGCCTCCACCCTCATGCCTGGTTCCGAATGCTGGCGGGGAGAATAAAGATCATTTTCTACCCACTGCATTTGGCTACGTGCAGGCACCGGACAGCATAAAGACGCTGTTAACCTGCAGATTAACTCCATATTTGCAGATTAACAGCGTTATTCCTGGTGACGCAGCCCATAAAAACTAATGTAATCCTGAAATATCACCATTCTATGTAATACTGCTATAAATTTACCAAATAATTACCTGTACACTTATTTTTAATCCATTTACCGATCATCGTGAATCAACTGTTCATCATGCTCTATGGGTTGACTTGCTACAATTATAAAGATACCAAATATGTCAGTATCAAAAAAAATTAACAAAGTGTATTGCAAAAATGTGATTATTGTTTTTCCTTATTTTTTAGTCATTTTACAGGAAAAAAAAATATTTTTTTTACCTCTAATTCATAGAAATATAGATATGTAATGGTATACAGAGATATTCAGTATCTCTATGTTTCAGTACATTATGCCCATAAACAATAAGAATACAATTTAGAGCTTAAGAGAGAGAAAATTCTTCGTGGCAGTACAGTAGTCTGTTGCTCAGAGCCAAAAGTTCAACCTGCCATGCTACAGGTTGTGAGTTTGAATCCTGGGTAAGATCAGCATATAATTATTTCACTATTATGACTAAGGCATCACTCTTAAACTACTTTTGTCTTTGTTGGCATAAAAGCATTTACAACTATATGTGACTGTACTATGATATTATACTACAAAACATTGAAATTGCAACAGAAGGAAAAGAAATGGTACTATTAAAATCCCAATATTAATAAACATGTAAATGATGAAAACAAATTTTCAAAAACATCTTGGTCCATATTATGTATGAGTACCCTGAGCAGTAATACACACTTACAGATCTTGGTATGCTATGGAATTATTAAAGGGAACCTGTCACCAGATTTTTCCCATATAAACTAGAATCAGCAGCTGTAAGCCCTCATATACAGCACTCTAGAATGCTGCATATACCATACTTTTTGGGCTATATGATGCACCTTTTTTTCCTCCAAAAATGTGGAGGAATATGGGGGGTGCATCTTATAGTCTGGATGTACCTGCTCTGGCTGTGGATTTGGAGGTGGGAAAGTGGCAGTGGCAGAGCAGCGTGTCACAGGAGGCAGGAGCCGTATCCTCCGGGCCACTCTTGTGCACACTGCTAAAGAGAAATGAATATTCATTGGATTTCATGCCCATGGGAGTGAAAAGCAGTGAGTATTCATTCCTCTTTTATAGCAGACACATTGTTAGCCTCAGTAGCCAGCTTCCTGCAGCTGCCGGGCGTTCGCGTGTGCCCGCTACTTAAGAGAATGAATATTCACTGCTTGCCATTTCAGTAGGTGTGGAATGCAGTGAATATTCATTCCCTTTAGTAGCGGCACACTTAAACGTTCAGCAGCTGCAGGAAGCTGGTGGCTGCCGCTGACATTGCGCTCACTATTAAAGAGCAATGAATATTCACTGCTCTCCACGCACATAGCATAGTACCAGCGTGGGGCGCAGTCAGTATTCCGCCAGCTGTCCTTTGGCTTGTAAGCAGCGCATCATGTCACTGCCATGCGCTGCTTACAAGCATAAATCAGCCGCTGGCATCGGAGCAAGATGCAGCAAGGGAGCGCAGGAAAGTAAGTATAATGGTTTGTTTTTTTATGTTTTTCTAATGGGGCCATGCATACTAGGATGGGGATAGGGCCAATCATACCATGATAAGGATGGGACCATTCATACCAGGATGGGGATGGGGCCATGCATACCAGGACCATGATGGGGCTCTGCATGCCAGGATGGGGATGAGGGGGCAATGCGTACCAGGATAGGGATGGGGGCCAATCATACCAGGATCAGAATGAGGCCATACATACCAGGATGGAGATGGGGTCCTGCATACAAGGATGGGGATGGGGGCAATCATACCAGGATAAGGATGGTGCCATGCATACCAGAATGGAGATGGGGACCCTGCATACCAGGATATTCATGATGGAGACCATGCCTACCAGGCTAGGAATGAGGGGGCTATGCATACCAGCATAGGGATGAGGAGACCATGCATACCTGGATAAGGTTGTAGAGTCTATGCATACCATGATAGGGATGAGGGGTCCAAGTATACCAGGATGGGGATGGGGCTATGCATACCAGGATAGGGATGAGGAGACCATGTATACCAGGATAGGGTTGAGTAGGCTATGCATACCAGGATAGGGTTGAGTAGGCTATGCATACTAGTATAGGGATGAGGTGGCCTTGCATATCAGGATAGGGATGAGGGGGCCATGCCTACCTGGATATAGTTGAGGAGGCCATGTATACCAGGACAGGAATAAGGGGTCATGCATACCAGGATGGGGATGGGGCTATGCATATCAAGATAGGATTGAGTAGGCTATATGGCAGGATAGGGATGAGGGGGTCATGCATATCAGGATAGGGATGAGGGGGCCATACCTACCAGGAAAGGGATGAGGGGGACCATGCTTACCAGGAGAGGGATGAGGTGGGCATTCCTACCAGTATAGGGATCAGGGAGACATGCCTGCCAGGCTAGTAATGAGGGTTAGGGTTAGGGCCATGTATAGGAAGTATGTTACAAACCCCGCCCATCAGTGCCCCTATCACATGATTGGTTGCACCAATGGGTTCGCATGACAGCCTGAGGAATGCAGAAGACCCCATGCTTGTCATTGCAGAACTCCTATGAATGCTGGTCCTTCACCAGCATTCATAGGGGATGATGAATTTTGCGTATACGCCCCCTGATGAAGAGGACGAAACAAACGCGCATCGGGGTGAGGAATGTGGCATAAGACACTATATATGAAAGTTATCAGTACAACTTAATGCGGTGACTGAGTTCCTGTAATAGGGTTAATATATTGACAGCGCTTTATACATTGCCTATGTGCATTTATTATGATATACGGGGCTTTGAATAAGAATGTCTAAATATTCTCTATTAACCCCTCATGGTAATAATTTAAAGGGCCAGTACTGATTTTTGTATATATTTGGGCACACACAAATTACATATTGTAGTGATCTATAGCCATTTATTGTCCCGCCATAGAGGTTATTTGGCTTGTACAATTTTTCTTTATTTGTTTGTGAGAATTTTAATAATTTTCCATGTGGATTAATAAAACTATTTTATAGTTGGATTTAAATTTGTTTCAGTTTCTGTTTTGTTTCCTTGGGATATATATGAAACAGGTTGGTTGGTTTGAGTATTCATGTGAGGCACATTTATTATTTTTTTCTGGATCTTTTAGGTTGACTCTAATAAAAAGCAGGGCTGAAGAACTGCTATGTGTAGCACAAGTGATCCACAGTGATCTACATATTGCAGTTTTTAGTATCCTATGGAGACTACTGAAGCAAGTAAAAAGTAGAAAAAATTGTTTTTAAAAATTAAAAAATCAAATCACTTCCCATATGCCCAATTAAAAATAAAACAATTAAAAAATAGAAAGAATACACATATTTTGTACTGCTGAGTTCAGAAACGCCCGATCTATCAAAATATAAAAATAATTGATCCGATCGGTAAATAGAGTAATGTGAAAAAAAATCAAAACGCCAGAAATATGTTCTTTTGGTCACCGCAACATTGCAATAAAATTTCATAACCGACGGTCAAAACATCACATCTACCTTATAATGGTGTCAATAGAAACATCAGCTTGTTGTGCAAAAAATAAACCCTCATTCAGCCCCAGATCATGAAAAATGGAGACGCTACTGGTCTTGATAAATGGCGCCATTTGTTTTTACAAACTTTGGATTTTATTTTCTCCACTTAAATAAAAAAGAAGCTATGCATGTTTGGTGTCTGAGAGCTCACAAATACCTAAAGAATCATAATTAGTGATTGGCAAACCAGAACAGTATTGATCGGTGTCTGCGCTGAACACCTACTGTTCGGGCATGGACCCTCAACACAGATTTCCCCAGGAAGTCCATGTTACTGTTTGGGTTCGACCGATAAACACCAGGTGTTTCTTGCGCTGTCATGTGCATTATAGCACCGCAAAAACTGCCTATGATTGGTGGTAAAATCATTACCGTTGATCAGACAGCCGGGATTCCCATGCTGTCACATTGGTTACCTCTGATCACTGACGTCGGCTGATGGGACTACTGCTCCCATCAGCCTACGCCTGCTGCCGCTCATAACAGCGAGATCAGGAGTGACTGACGGGATTACTTATTAGCCAGTGCCTTCACTCTAAATAAACAATAATAAAAAAATCACCTTGAACAGCAGTGACTTCCGGTGAGATCACCGCTGACACAGTAAGGAAAAAGTCTGCCTGTGAACTCACCTTTGCACCGTGCGACTTTTTCTCACTGTGCTAGAGGTGATCCAACAGAGCTGACATGGGCTAAATCGCCAAACAACATTGTATAGGCCATTTAAAATGCATTTTGATGGTGACCGACTTCCTTTAAACTTTCCACTGTAATGGCACTTAGGCGAGAGCTGTAAGTTATGCAAAGAGATCTCAGGTTTGTGTATAAATAAGAAATTCGTTCCTTGAAGTTTCTGCTAAACTTATCTTACATGGACTTTTCTCCTAGAAGCCATTTGGAACTCAATAGTGAGGGATATAACTACGGGCGATAAGTCCTCTTCTCTGAGATGCTGTGAACTATTTCTTTTATGACTGAGTTATTGCTGTTCCTGGATTTTTCTATATCATATATACAGCTCTAAAAGTAGATGCCCATGGGGCAACTCAAAGGCCAAAAATTGGGCAATTTAACATTCTGGAAAGTTGGAACCGCTAGATCTGCTTTACATTTTATAATAAAGGCTGCCGACGTGCTTAAAGTTTAAGTGGAAGAAACAGCAATTTTCAAAGTCAGTTCAACTCTGGGCTGAAAAAAGCCTCAGGAGCAAATGTGATACTAAAAAACACCTTATATTTTACATTTAATTTTCCACTGGATTTTTTCTTTTTCCAAAACTGTGCTACACCAGCAGCCTGTCCCTAGCATCTCGGTACAGAAAATCACCTAACAAATTTGCTTACAGAGTATTAAGCATGACAAGCTGACATTTATTGATCCTGACATTTATTGTAACATCTTTACAGTCGGCAACTAAGGTACGGTTCACATTCAGAAGTGGTTGAGGGAACTAAAGGTAAATTAAGTTTATGAATTCTGAAATAAACCGGAATTTTAAATGTAACGAACAACTTTATTCCTGAATCAAAAGCATACATACTGTAGAATACTCCTCGATTCAAATGCCAATGTTTTACAACTAGTTTGCTGCAAAAGTAAGTTCATGTCACTAAAGCGAATGTTTCACATCCATTTTTATTTCCTAACTAAAGTAAAATCTTCATATATATTCTTATTTTTCTTATCTATTTTTATTTTCTAATTCAACAATTGTAGACTATTTTCTACTTATGGTTACCGTGGGGCAACCATCGTGTCTGAACTGCTGCTTTGTTAAGGTTAAAGTAGTTCAAAGATTTGTCTTAGAGGTAGCCTGAGAGCCCGCCAAAAAATTATGTTGTCCCACAGACCTAGTTGTAATCTAATTTAAATAGCATTTGAAAAAATATTCAGAGATCTAACTGGAAACCTGCTACAGGAAGTAAATGAAGTGATATTCTCCCTGGAGCCACCTTGCTTCCAGTCATTGGGCAGGGATCGAGGGCTATAAGCAGTCACTACTGTGTAAAGGGCTGAGTGCTCTTAGTTTTCTGTGCCACCACGATGAAAGTAAGCAAGTTGCTCCATGGACAATATTACTTTTATAATTTCACTCGTACAACTTTTAAGCCTTGCTCAAATAGGCCTTTCTAAAGGATGGGTAGCATGGTGGCTCAGTGGTTAGCACTGCAGGCTTGCAGTGATGGAGTCCTGGGTTAAAATCCCATCAAGGACATCTGCAAGGAGTTTGTATGTTCTCTCTGTGCTTGTGTGGTTTTCCTCCCACAATCCAAAGACATACTGATAGGGAATTTAGATTGTGTGCCCCATTGGGGACAGTGATGGTAATGTGTTCAAACTATAAAGCGCTGCAGAATATGTTAGCGCTATATATAAATAAAGATTATTATTGTTATTATTAAAGGCCTCTTTAAGCAAGGTGGAAATGTTGCATGGGTGTATTTTGAGATGCATTCTAAAGATGGCAGGAAATGTATAAACCTTTGTAAGAAATAGTTTACAACACTATTTCATACACTAAAAAGGGTATGTGACCATGTACCTCTACAAAAAATGCTGAAACAACGCTCTTTGGTATTTGGTGAGTCAATGGAGCACCCAAGAGCCAGGCTATACTAAGACAATGAGAACATGCTAAAGTCTATTCAACACCAATTTGTAGAAGTAGTGTATTATTGATGTTTTGAACTAGCTGATTGCCTATTATCTGGGACTATTGGCTTTTTTTGCTGATAGTTATGAAGGTCATAAATCCATGGCTCCGTGCACTCCAACAGTTTTAGTACGTGCGTCTGATGGAGAGACAGTTGTATAGCTATGTAAATAGGCAGGCAGCAGTACCCCATTGGAGCACGTTTGACCCCATATTTATATGTACTGTCTAAAAAGTGTCTGCAGCAACGTTATGTGATGGATCTAGACACATAATATTGCTTGAGCCCTAACAGGATGCAATAAACATTAAGACTAGAGATGATTGAATAAATTCCAGTGGAATTGGATTCTATTTGAACTTTACAAAAATCCTCATTTGCCAAAATGTGGATATTTTGTAATTTACTTCTGCGCAGATTCAACAAAACACTTGTTGATGGACGCCATTTTTCTGAACCACAAAAGTCCATCACAATGTTAAAAAATTGAAAAATAAAACTTGCACTCACTTCTCTGGCTACTTCGCTTCTCATCACCACCCGTCTGCTCCTCGTCACCATCGTCCGATGGACATCAGCAGCTGTGAAATCCCCAAATCTTGGTTTCTTGGCAGACATTTTCAAGTTTGGTACACCTGGCAGAGATGTGGTGAGGTGCGAAGGGGCCGAAGAGGTGAGCCGTGAGATGAGTATAAGGAATGTTATTATTTTTTACATATTACTTTTATTTTGCTCTGGGTTCTAGAGAGAATTGAATTTCTGGGGAAAAAACGTGCAAACAGGAGAATTCTGATTTTGTCTTATCTACTCAGTTTTACTTAAGATGTATGAAAAAATTAGATAATTAGAAATGCAAATAGTTGCCGCTTTATGAGACATATAATGCACAGTTTTGGCCAGTTTCAGTCAACTGAATTTTCCCTAGTAAAAGGAGCTTTTCTTATTCTTCTGCTCATAAAAACTATACTTAGTAGACATCCATATGTCTAGAAAATGAGATGGTAATCCTCTCACACTTGTACATACAATTTTCTAAAGAAAGCATTCATGCATATTTATTGGTGCTTTCCTTTACACTTCCAATCAAGAGATCAGAACAGCATATTATAAGGCTTTTATAATATACTTCAAATGTATGAAGTTTGACATTTACAATTGCTTGCAGCATAAATTTTTTAAGAATACTGTCCAATATAGTGTGATCGATGAGTAAGTATAGAAAACCATTTGGGAGATGAGAAATAAGATTGCCACTAACATATTATATTCATATTCTATGGGGTTTGGGAATAAAGGGTGATTTTGGAATTCCCCTTTTTCGGTCAGAGTGGATATAACTACTTAAAACTAACAGTTTTTAGTCTTTCACGTAGACTTTCTGCTGACTGTACCCTCACTCTTACTGGGTATAGTTGTGTGACAGTATAGGAGACCTACTTGGGGGTTTGTGCAAGGTAGCTCTTAAGGATTTGTGGATTTTCAGAAGGGCAAGGATGTCATGTAGGCTGGTGCATCATTTTTCCAATCACAAGGTCTTGATCCTTCTATGTTGGTCATATATAATAATAATAATAATAATAATTTTTATTTATATAGCGCCAACATATTCCGCAGCACTTTACAATTAAGCGGGGACATGTACAGACAATAAATTCAATACAAGTTAAGACAATTCAAACAGTGACATTAGGAGTGAGGTCCCTGCTCGCAAGCTTACAATCTACAAGGAAATGGGGGGACACAGTAGGTGAGAAATGCTTGTTAATTCAGGTCTGGCAATTATAATAGGGATTTTCATATAAAGCTGCATGATCCGGTCATCAGCCCGTGTGTTTAAGTGCAATAGACAAGTATCAAATGCAGTTATCATGTGCATGAAGGGTATGGAGACAGATGAATAGTAGGGTGCAGATTCAGAATAATATTTGGAAGGAGGGAACAGGGCAAAGTTAGCTTGCTGAGTAGTTGATGTGGTAGGCTTGTTTGAAGAGATGGGTTTTCAAAGCGCGCTTGAATAGGTCAGGGTTAGGTATCAGTCTGATCGTCTGGGGAAGTGCATTCCAGAGAGCTGGAGCAGCACGAGAGAAGTCTTGGAGACGGAGATGCGAGGTTCGGATTACGGGGGATGTTAGTCTTAGGTCATTTGTAGAACGGAGGGCACGTGTAGGGCGATAGACAGATATATGAAGAAAGGACATCATGCAGGTCTACAGACTGAGCTGGTTGAAGACAATATGTATGTTTGATGACCGCTGTCTTCATCTAAGGGCAGATCCAATTTCTATAACAATTATAGAGAACCCCCTGCCTGCACATACAAGTCCATAACCTTCCCTTCCCCAAACTGTGAGGAGACTTGCACAGTCCATGTCATGCTCGCCATGTCTGTCATGTCTGTTTTGCCTCATGACTCCTGGAGCGGTGTGCACGCGCATCTCATGTCTGCTATCCTGCATGTTCCCTAGAGCAGTGTGCACAATCACCTCATGACTGTTGAGCTGTGGGATGCCTGTGTTTCTGCTCTGCCTTCTGTGATCATTTCATCATGTCTAGAACTCCTGATCATATGACTGCTCCCTGTGATCCTGGAGGATCTGAGCTGAAAGTTCTTCCCTGGTCCTAACCCGGAAGTGGAGGTGCTATGCACTATATCAGATTCCTATGCTCAGGGCCTGAGTATTGTGTTGCTTCCCTGCATGGCTGCTTGGTCTGCTGGGTTGCTCGCTCTATTCTGTGCCCTTGCACTTTGCTCTGTCGTGCGTCTCTGCACACGCTCTGTGCTCGTATTCTGTCTCTTGTCTCGTGCTTTGTCTTGTGTTGTCCTTCGTGCTTTGTTTGTCCTTGCTATGCTTCCTTTTTATGCTATGTTCTGTACCCTGTCCCTGACGTGTCTCTCTACACGTGCAGGCCTCCGCTCTGTACCCTGTCCCTGACGTGTCTCTCTACATGTGCTGGTCACCATTCGTACCCTATCCCTGACGTGTCTCTCTACACGTGCAGGCCTCCTCTCTGTACCCTGTCCCTGACGTGTCTCTCTACACGTGCAGGCCTCTGTTCTTTACCCTGTCCCTGGCGTGCCTCTCTACACGTGCAGGCCTCCGCTCTGTACTCTGTCTAGTCCCAAGGCCCTCCCTTGGCCCGGCTCTGGGCTTCGGCCTACGCTCCGCTGCTAGACTCTGTCCCTGTCCCTGGCGTGTCTCTCCACATGCGCAGGCTTCGTCTTGTACTTTGCCCCTGGCATACCCTCTGCATGCGCAGGACTCTGCCTCTTACCCTATGCCTTGTCTCTGATGTTTCGTGCGCCCTTGCACTTTTCGTACTAGGCTTTGCCGTGATGTTTCGCACGCGTCTCTGTCCTGTACCTTTGCCTAGCCCTGCCTTGTGGCTCCGTGCCCTCGTGCACGTGCCTGGTGGCCTGTGCCTGCCTGTTGTGCCTCAGCCGTGCCGCCTCTAGTCGTGCTCGCCTGTGTGCCTTAGCCGTGCCCGCCGTCCAGTGCTATAGTGGTTACGGCTGTGTGAGCCGCAGCTGTACTGCCTCTAAGTCGTGCCCGCCTGCTTATGCCACCATCGGTACCACCTGCCGGTGCCCCAGCCGTGGTTTCCGTGCTCCCTTGCACGCATGCTGGTTTTCGCACTGTGCCTTTTCGTGCTACTCTTGCACAAATTCTTTTGCTTACTTTGCTCTGCTCTGAACCCTGTCTTGCCTGCTGGATTCCGTAACCTGCCGACCGCTGCCAGAGGTCCGGACCTAGATGACTGCGGCCTGATGTCCGGAGCTGATTTCCGCAGTCTGATTCCTGGACCCTGTCGGTCGATGCCAGCATCCCGGATTCCGATGCCACCGTACCCTATCTTGGTCCCTAGCATGTCCTCTGCACGCACAGGCCTCCATCCTGTATCTCTCCCTGGCGTGTCTCTTTGCACGCACAGGCCACCGTCCCTGTACCTGTCCCTGGCAAGCCCCTTGGCATGCGCAGGCCTCCGTCCTGTGAACCTGACCCTGGCATGTTCGTTGACACGCATCCTGTTCCTAACTTTGTCTTGTCTCCTTGCATGGAACCCTGGTTTGCTTACCGGATGTCCGGAACCTGCCGATCACCTTCAGAGCTACAGAACCTGATGTCCCGGTTGATCGTTGCCTGCTGTCTGGAGTCCGATGTCCTCGTGCCTCTGTCTACCATCTGCACGTACCATGCTTTGGACCTCGGCGTGCTCTTGCACGCACCTTGCTCTATGTACTCTGTGTGTTCACGTTTTGCTCCTGTTATACCCTGAAGTGTTCCTCATGCCTTGGACCTCAGCGTGCCCTTGCACGCATCTTGCTTTATGTACTTTGTGTGTTCACGTTTTGCTCCTGTTGTACCCAGAAGTGTTCCTTAATGAAGTTTCCTTGAACTAACGTCTTGTCTCGCCTTGTCTTGTTTCCATGAGCTGGCCGTCTGGTCCAGCTGCTGTGGTGGCTCACCCCCTTGGTCTTGCCCCTGACACTCCCTGTATAGGGGGTGGATTCTCACTAGGTCAGCTCGCCCTAGGTGGGTGGGTGCCACGGCCCAGAGGGTCCACTCATTCAAAAGGAGAACGACTCAGCGTAAGCTGACGCTCGTAACAGTCCATTCTTTTTTTTATAGCAGTTCAATGTACAAATGCATTGTATTTTGAGCCATTTCAGTGGGTAAAACCATACCCACTACAGATAATAATTCCTATTTCTCAGAGGCTCCAGTTCAAAACCCTTACCATGACATACAAAGCCATCCACAACCTGTCTCCTCCATACATCTGTGACATGGTCTCCTGGCACCTATCTGCACTCAACCTTCGATCCTCTCAAGACTCCTTCTCTACTCCCCCCTTATCTCTTCTTCCCACAACCACATACAAGACTTCTCCCGTGCTTCCCCCATACTCTGGAACTCTGTTCCCCAACACATCAGGCTCTCGCCAACAACAGAAACCTTCAAGAAGAACCTGAAGGCCCACCTGTTCCAACAAGCCTACAGCCTGTAATGATCCTGAGTCTACTGAACCACCACACAACCAGCTCTACTCTCTCCTCGTGTATTCTCCCCCATTCCAGTAGACTGTGAGCTCTCCCAGGCAGGGTCCTCTCTCCTTCTGTACTTGTGTGTCCCTTGTCTTACACATGTTTATTGTACTTGTCTACTTGTCTATATTTCCCCTTTTCACATGTAAAGCGCTATGGAATAAATGGCGCTATATAAATGTATAATAATAATAATCCCATCATCCTTTACACTCTGGTGGAAAGGACTGTCTTCCCAGCTTGTCCCAGCTGCACTGATACCTGCTTACAGGCCACTATGAGAAGCATCATGTTTTTCCCCATCTGGCAAGCAGCAACCACCTTACCCCCACTTCCTATTCAAAATGGAGTTGGTCCACCTCTGTAGGTCTTTAGGCTTTGACATCTCTGCAGGTGTCAACTTGGTCACTTGGGTTCCATCAAATAAGTTTCTTGGCTGTGCAGTCTCTTGTGATCACAACCTGGCTTTAAAATGTAACACTGGCTTAAGTTTCACTCCCCTTTTTCCCTGTCTAAAGGCTCATCTATATGTCCATACATCACGGTCCGTGTATGGACCACAAAACATGGATTGGATGTGGTCTTCTAAACAGAACTTGGCAGACTCGTTTTTTTTATATGAGGCTGTCAAATTCAGGTTAAAAGACCCAGTCTAGTCTGTTCCCTCCAGTCTGTCCATTGTGGTCTGTACACTGATGTCTGAATGAGGATTTGGATTTGCTTGCAGGAAATTCTTGTTGGCCAGATTTCTGCACCACACTATATACAGGATGTGCGATTTGACACAGGTCATTCAGTGCACAGCTGAAAAGCAAACTGGCTGCAGATTTTTAAAAGAGCAGCAATTAATAAATATTTATTGACCGTGGTCATGTAATGCCACAAAATCGGCTTATATCGAATAATATTACTGAATCTTTCGTGGCCTAGAAGGGTCTATCCTGTGGTGCAGCGGAATGAGCAGGAGTTGAAAAAAAAGTTGTTTAAAGGAGGGTTCTCAGGAATATGACCAGGTGTTGGAGTGACTCTCCTTCTTTGTAATTGACAAAAAGTTATTTTATGCTAAGTATGATCTCTCACTTTTCAAACTTCAAAATTGTAGTGCCTGTTTATTTAAAGGGGAACTCTCGTCACCTCTTACATGTGTAATTAAGACTCATAAATGTGTTTGAATAACTGGAATAAATGGGGTATATATATCAAAAACTGCTTGAAAATATAAGAAAAGTAAGTTGCCCATCTTACCTAATCTGATTTCTTATCTAATTTTTCAGAGGTTCTTTGGAAAACAAAAGTAGAGACCATATTTGTTAAAATGAGCAACAAGACCAGGATTCCGTTGCACCAGTTTTTATACATCTCTCCGATCTTCATATTAAATTGATTATTATTATAACGATTAATCATCATTATTATGGTCATTATGTTCATTTTAAGTTTCTTTTAAAAGCAATAAACCATCACAATGGTCAAACAATTTATTCTATTAATAAATATATTATGTCTTACATTGCGTATAAAAATGAAGTGTTTTATAAACTAATCACAACTGAAAGCACTAAAAATGACAAACTACACAACATTGAGGAATATATTTGGTATGTTGCTTCTGTGTGTTGCAATTCCAAATCTAATTAAGATTTTTACATCTCATTAGCGTTGGTAAAAATGTAGTGTCTGCTTCATATACAGTAATAATGTAGTGAATTCTACTGAAGAATTATATTCATAACCTAAAGCAACAGATGGAACGGCGCTACACAACAATTTATTTTCTATTTACAGTAGATAATGAGATTGCTCACTGATGTTAAAAAATGTCTGCAAAAAATTTTCTAAAACGCCCTTCTGCTGCACAATACTATTTTTTTCATAGTAGGTTCTGCCAGATGTAGAAGAAAATTAATATACATATTGCTTCAATGTGGTAATGAGTTAATTCTCATAGAACAGGCAGCAAAGATCTTGGATTTAGACTAAGTTCCATTTCACTATACACAGACCGGTAACTGAAGATACCGTACAGGGGTGGATTAAGGGTAGCCAGGGCCCGGGGCAGTTCAGACTCTGTGGGCCCCCCTCGTCACGTGACGGGGGTCACGAATCGTAGAGCCACACTCTACATAGAGAATAATGGGGCCTCCAGCACCGACCTCCACCCGCAGAGCCACACTCTACATAGAGAATAATGGGGCCTCCAGCACCGACCTCCACCCGCAGAGCCGCACTCCACATAGAGAATAATGGGGCCTCCAGCACCGACCTCCACCCCCAGAGCCACACTCCACATAGAGAATAATGGGGCCTCCAGCACCGACCTCCACCCGCAGAGCCGCACTCTACATAGAGAATAATGGGGCCTCCAGCACCGACCTCCACCCGCAGAGCCACACTCCACATAGAGAATAATGGGGCCTCCAGCACCTACCTCCACCCGCAGAGCCGCACTCCACATAGAGAATAATGGGGCCTCCAGCACCGACCTCCACCCGCAGAGCCGCACTCCACATACATGGCTGCTCTCAGTGCTCTGTGCTGTGCGCACAGGACCTGTGATGAGGTCACAGGAGGGGAGGAGACAGGGGTCACATGATCGGGGGCCCTGACACCTTACCTCCTGTGATGTCATCACAAGCCTTTGCACGCTACCAGCAGCACCAGCGTTCACGCTACTTGTAGATGCTGCTGGTAGCAGAGCACATAATGCCGCCCCCACGGTCACTCACTTTTAGGTGGGGAGAAGATGGAGTGCCATTGCAGCAGCCAGCAGGAATGTGGTGGGGGCCCCCTTAGAAGCTCTTGTGGTGGGGGCCCCGGGGCTGAAGCCCCGCCTGCCCTGCCTATAATCCGGCCCTGCGCGGTGGCGGATTATAATGGGGCAATTTACTGGCCTGGGCTGTGGGCCCCTTAACCCCACTGGGCCCGGGGCAACTGCCCAAATTGACCTCATTATAATCCGCCACTGATACCGTATATTTCTAAAAATTACTTTTACAGGACGCATAGAATCCCTTTGCAAATAATGTATCAAAAATAATCAGAATGTCAATTGGGGGCG
Source organism: Dendrobates tinctorius (assembly GCF_039654945.1). Taxonomy (NCBI): domain Eukaryota; kingdom Metazoa; phylum Chordata; class Amphibia; order Anura; family Dendrobatidae; genus Dendrobates; species Dendrobates tinctorius. The sequence continues at coordinate 34,017,432 of NW_027361738.1, forward strand.
GGAAGGTGATAGCTTTGAAGTTTCTTTAAGTACAATATACAGTGGGGAAAAAAAGTATTTAGTCAGTCAGCAATAGTGCAAGTTCCACCACTTAAAAAGATGAGAGGCGTCTGTAATTTACATCATAGGTAGACCTCAACTATGGGAGACAAACTGAGAAAAAAAAATCCAGAAAATCACATTGTCTGTTTTTTTTTCATTTTATTTGCATATTATGGTGGAAAATAAGTATTTGGTCAGAAACAAAATTTCATCTCAATACTTTGTGATATATCCTTTGTTGGCAATGACAGAGGCTAAACGTTTTCTGTAAGTCTTCACAAGGTTGCCACACACTGTTGTTGGTATGTTGGCCCATTCCTCCATGCAGATCTCCTCTAGAGCAGTGATGTTTTTGGCTTTTCGCTTGGCAACACGGACTTTCAACTCCCTCCAAAGGTTTTCTATAGGGTTGAGATCTGGAGACTGGCTAGGCCACTCCAGGACCTTGAAATGCTTCTTACGAAGCCACTCCTTCGTTGCCCTGGCGGTGTGCTTTGGATCATTGTCATGTTGAAAGACCCAGCCACGTTTCATCTTCAATGCCCTTGCTGATGGAAGGAGGTTTGCACTCAAAATCTCACGATACATGGCCCCATTCATTCTTTCATGTACCCGGATCAGTCGTCCTGGCCCCTTTGCAGAGAAACAGCCCCAAAGCATGATGTTTCCACCACCATGCTTTACAGTAGGTATGGTGTTTGATGGATGCAACTCAGTATTCTTTTTCCTCCAAACACGACAAGTTGTGTTTCTACCAAACAGTTCCAGTTTGGTTTCATAAGACCATAGGACATTCTCCCAAAACTCCTCTGGATCATCCAAATGCTCTCTAGCAAACTTCAGATGGGCCCGGACATGTACAGGCTTAAGCAGTGGGACACGTCTGGCACTGCAGGATCTGAGTCCATGGTGGCGTAGTGTGTTACTTATGGTAGGCCTTGTTACATTGGTCCCAGCTCTCTGCAGTTCATTCACTAGGTCCCCCCGCGTGGTTCTGGGATTTTTGCTCACCGTTCTTGTGATCATTCTGACCCCACGGGGTGGGATTTTGCGTGGAGCACCAGATCGAGGGAGATTATCAGTGGTCTTGTATGTCTTCCATTTTCTAATTATTGCTCCCACAGTTGATTTCTTCACTCCAAGCTGGTTGGCTATTGCAGATTCAGTCTTCCCAGCCTGGTGCAGGGCTACAATTTTGTTTCTGGTGTCCTTTGACAGCTCTTTGGTCTTCACCATAGTGGAGTTTGGAGTCAGACTGTTTGAGGGTGTGCACAGGTGTCTTTTTATACTGATAACAAGTTTAAACAGGTGCCATTACTACAGGTAATGAGTGGAGGAAAGAGGAGACTCTTAAAGAAGAAGTTACAGGTCTGTGAGAGCCAGAAATCTTGATTGCTTGTTTCTGACCAAATACTTATTTTCCACCATAATATGCAAATAAAATGAAAAAAAAACAGACAATGTGATTTTCTGGATTTTTTTTTCTCAGTTTGTCTCCCATAGTTGAGGTCTACCTATGTGGTAAATTACAGACGCCTCTCATCTTTTTAAGTGGTGGAACTTGCACTATTGCTGACTGACTAAATACTTTTTTTCCCCACTGTATCTAGAAAGGTTTCAACACTTTTAAGCCACCCAGCTACGGGAGTAAGATTGCATGAAAGTTTAGCAACTTTATAAAATTCCTGGTAGGACAACCAACGTTTCACTTCAATTTTACAAGTTGACATGCATATTGATCGCCCTCGCACACCCAGGGCAGCGGGGTACTCGGTACCGGGCCGGTGTCAAGGCGGGAATGTGTCACAGCAGAGGTGACCCGGTCCGTGGCCCTGGGCGCCCAATATCAATTGCGGTGATGTTAATGGTATTAAAGTTTATTAGAATAGTTCGTGATGCCACCCGTGGTGTTTGGCAAGTAAGATGTTGAGCCAACGCTGCATGCAGATCCGCTGGGACTGATGGTGTGGTGCAGCAAAGATGGTGTAGCTCCCCACAGGTGGAGCTGTAGTCCCAGGGCAGTGTAGGTGCAATGGATGAGGAGAGGTGCAGAATGGTATGGAGGTTGGTACCCAGGTGTAGTGGTGCTGGAATAACTGGAGGACACCAGAGTATGAGGTTCCAAAGCTTTACTCACTGTTTGCAGTTCACACAACTGCCTGCCTCCGTACTGTGTTCTCCAGGTCAGGTCTCCAGCCAACCTTCAGGCAGGATAGGATTCTCCCTTCCACACTCCACCAACATGTACCTTACTGAACGACTCCTCCAATGCGCCTTTAGGTGCGAAGCACTCCATTACTTAGTTACCCTGGAATGCCTCTCTCTAGGTGTTCCTAGTCTTTACTTGTATGACAGACAGCTGTAGCCTGCTTCGGGGACTCCACTCTGCGTCCCGGCTCTCTATTCAGTTGCTGTTGTGTCCCAAGTCTATGATGGGAGCAAGGCGTTAGCGGCTCACTACTCCTCTGGTGTCTGTTGCCGGACATAAAGATCCAATCAACCTCGCGGACCGGGCCCCGGCCTTTGCGCTCTCTGGACTGGAAGGGTTTTCTTTCTTTCTCAACCTGCTTCCCACCATCCTTCTATTCTCCTTTGTTCCGATCTGTTCTCTCTCTCTTATGGAAGGTTAGGTTATCAATCTTATCAGTCTCTTTCTCTGGTCTTTCTCGTGCCAGCAGCCCAGATCACTGGGACCTGCTGCAGCACGTCCCTCAGACACCCATCTTCTCTCTTCTCTCTCCTCTAACCAACTAACTAACTACTAACTTTCACTCTTCCCACTCTTTTGCATCATCTTACTCCACCCGCCTCCCAGCACATCTCATGTTACGAAGCAGGGTTCCACGAGGGGTGCTCTGCTGACCCCCAGCATGAAGCTGTTAGTTGGCCCCACTGAACTATCCTGTGTGTGGAATGCAGGTGTGGAGCGTGGTCAGGAGTTCCCACCTTACCTGGATGGTGGGGCACTACACCTTAGGAGAAGGTGCAGTACCTCTGTGGCGACTGAAGCCTCAGGGGCACCACACATAGCTTAAATGTCTCTAAATTCTGGCTAAAATGGTTTATAAAGGCAGATTAGACATTATTTTGGAGGAGAATGCATGAAAAAATGGGCAAAAATGGAAACATGAATTTTAGAGATGAATGAATTGATTTTTTGAGAATCAAATTAATGTTGAGCTTTATGAAATTGGCAGGTACCAGCAAATTTGAACAATTTGCAGTTTGATTCGCACAGATCGTGGAAAAAATGCCCGCCGCTGTTTTACACACTGCAGATGAGTGCATCAGCAACAGAATGCTCATACGATCTCAGGTGTGGCTTTCCTACAATGTCTTGCAGCTATCATGTGGTATTTCACAGCCAATCAGGAGGGACTATCAGAGCCTGTATAAAAGCTAAGGCAAGGAATCCAGCAGTCATTTTTAGGATTCACGATAAGGAGAGGACATCAGAACTCACAACTCACCAATAGATAAAGGGAAAGAGTGCCCTAAAGCAAGTATAGCACAGAAAAAGATGATTATACTAGCCTGTGAATAACACGGAAATTTAATTGGAAGAATTAGAGAGATATACAGAATATAAAGAATGAGACATGCCGATAGCAGTGCCAGTGTGATTAGTCAGTAATATGCAGCTAGCACTGGTCTTCCTGCTTTTGTTGTACAATTACAGTCTTTCATTTTTTTTCATTCTTTCTAACCTCTAGTCTGTCTATTTCACAAATAGTGTGTGTAGTATTGCTGTGTATAGTAAAAATCACTATCTGTTATGATGCCCCGCCACGGGCTAGACGTCATAGATGACATGCTTGACAGGTATGGGGGTATTCAGTCGGACACCGGCTGTCATAGCAACCCATCGGCTCCATGCGTGTTGCAGGGAAGCCGATGACCACCCAACTTCTGTTAATGGCACTTATATCTGATCATTACAAAATGGATCACTCTGTTTGTAATGACTCTATATCATATATGAGTTTCACTTTTGGTTTTAAAGAACTGAAATAAATTAACGTTTTGATGATATTCTAATTTTGTGAGATGCACCTGTACCTGTCATCATGAGCTGTTAAGGTGTAAATATACAGTAGATTGACATATTCTTATAAAGAGGGGAACTTACCTATGCACAAGTAGATATTTTGGTTCCATTTTTAACATGAAAACTTTTGAAATGTTCCAATAAGAACTAGACTAATTATGCAAATTGTCTCTTAGCATGTCATTCTCCGCAAGGAGAAATGATACTTCTTGGATAATAAGAACTAGAAACATAAAAACACCTCATCTAATCAAATTGTTGTTTTCTTCATTCACCTCATGCTGGAGATAACAATCACTAACATTTTTTTGACGTAATTATTCATGTTTTATCTTCAAAAGTTTCTCGACCCAGAAGGACCAAGCAACAGACATAGAAAATTCATAGAATCACAATTACTATGTCTGGTGAAGCCAGAGATGTCGCATCTTCCTGGAATTAGCCTGTCTTCTGCAGAATAGTGTAATGTGACTTATAGATGAAGTAAATCTCTCTACTGCTAACTTCACTCCTTACTGATCGTTGGATGAATATAAAAAAGGACCGAAAAGTATTTTATGACTTTCATGGCACTTTGCTGTGTGACAAGAGAGAATAATGTTAATCCATTACAAAACAGTTCTGGGACATGTAACAATATACAGAGTGCGGATATACATCTTCCATCTCCGGGATGATAACTACACCTCACAGAGTTGATGTGATATTACTTGCAATGTCTCCATTGAGCTATAAAGATAAAAAATCCCAGAAGCTGAGATGCGGAAGATACCTGTCAATTCAAATCACAGCAAGAACCCCATAGCTGTGAGAGCTCCATTACTGATTGCCTTAATGTTGTCGACGTCCAACATAACATTTTTTGACATAGAGAATAATAATGTTCGGAATCATTAGAATAAAGGAAATTTTATATCTGAACTGGCAAATAGCTGAGGAATGACTAGGAGCTCGCCTCGGCAATAAAATCCATCACATATCATTTTAGCCTATCATTTTTATTTTTTTTTATTGCAGTTTTGTGCATTGTAAATCCGGAGAGGGAAAGGAATCAAACATAACTTAGTGTCCTTTATCTATTTTTTAAGTGTGTCGTTACTAAGAAGGTTAAAGTCTGTAACAGTTATAAGGAGAAGCAGAAAGGAAAGATTTCTGTGAACGCAGATAGAAGATCTTGTTACAGTAGAAAAAAAATCAGTTTAATCCCTATTTCTCAATATTGAAAAATAAATATTCCCACTATGACTCCCTCCAGAGTCAATGCGTTCGTATTCTTCCTTGTCAACTAGTAGCTGAATCTTCTGAAAGATGTTAGTCACAATCAATTTCAATTTATGGTATATTACTATTCTGAATGTTACACGCTCAGGAAATATTCCACGCTCTGAGTGCATTGGGTGAAAATAAAAATGTATTTCCCAGGATGCTATAATGCTTTGACATGTAAGGTGGGAGCTAAAAAAAAAAATTTAGCCATGAAAAAATATATATTATCCCTTTTTGTGACGTAGCAATAGGTTTAGTATTTGATCATAAAGTGAATAAGTATTTTTTCATTTGCGTTTCATTTAAAAAAAATGAAGTCTGCGTTTTATGGTCTCTGCATTGCACTGTCTATTGCTGGCTGCAGAATAAGTCAACTGAAAAAAAAATGACATTTAAAAGTTTTGGGGGGAAATTTAAATTGTGTTAAATGGAATCCATCAGCAGGTTGTGGAGATGTAATTTGAGAGCACCATGATCTGAGAGCAGAGACCCTGATTACAGTGATGTATCACGTATTAGGCCGTGTTTTCCTGTTTCAATTACATCCGTGTTTTATCAACAGAAGATTATCACTAGAGGACAACTGGCCTCGTGACTCCTATTCCAACCATGCTCCCAGCACTGATTAGCAACTTGCTATCACTATACAATTTACACAGAAAGCTGTGGCGTGAGTGGCGTTATACACAACTCAACAACTCAGCTCTTCAAGATCTGCAGCAGAGAAAAGTGTGACTCTATCATAGCAGTGGAGAACCTCCAGCCTGAGGGTTGTTTACAGCTCGCCATGTCCTTTTCTTCACCTTCGAGCAGATTCCTGAGGACCGGAGTGCTCGGACCAGTGGCACTGTTTTGCTGGTCCTTTAATTGCTCCTAACAATGTGAGCAAGCAAGCACAGCATTCACTGCTGAACGCAATGAATGATTTTGTCCTGAAACTGGCTAGTGTAAGTGTTAAGATATAGAGTGGATAGAATCAGCACGCTATGTGCTCCTGTTCCACTGATGAAGACAGCAGCCGTAGCATCTCCTATGTGATGCCCCAGCCCAAGCATCGCCTCTGTAATGTTTATTCTCCAGTCCCAGTCTCTTCTGTGTGATGTATATGCCCCAGTATTTCCTATGTAATGTACAACCTCTAAGACACACAAGGACGGTAACACCCTTGATCTGGTCTTTGTCCGGCTCTTTTCAATCTCCCACCTAAATAACTTACCGCTTCCACTCTCTGACCACAACATTCTCTCCTTCACGCTCAGAAATCCTCGCCAACCCCAGCTCACTCCTACCTACCACACAGTCAGAAATCTACAAGCCATTAACCCTCAGACACTTTCAGACTCCCTACACTCATCACTGTCCCTAATCTCTTTTTCCTGTCCTGATCTGGCTGTTCATCACTTCAACAACACTCTTAGAAGCACCCTTGACCAAGTAGCTCCCATCACCCTCAGAACCTCCAAGCACAGAGTAAAACAGCCATGGCTCACATCGCAAACTCAACTTCAGCGATGCTCTAGGAGTGCTGAATGCCTATGGAGAAAAACCCGCACACCAGAAGACTTCATCCACTTCAAATTTATGTTAAGAACCTATAACACTGCCCTTCACCTCGCCAAACAGATCTACTTCACCACCCTGATCTCCTCATTAACCAACAACCCCAAGAAACTTTTTGACACTTTTCACTACCTCCTCAGGCCAAAAGCACAAGCCCCTATCACAGACATTTGTGCTGACGACCTGGCCTCCCACTTTACAGAAAAAATAGATAATATTTGTCAGGAAATCTGCTCCCAAACACCAAGTGCTGTGACTCCCATCCCTTGCTGCATCTCCCCTGGCTCACTTTCCACATTTGATCCCATCACAGAAGAAGTTTCCAGACTCCTCTCTTCTTCTCGTCCGACCACATGCACTACCGACCCCATTCCCTCACATCTCCTCCAGTCTCTCTCCAGTCGTCACAAGTCACCTAACTGCAATCTTAAATCTCTCCCTCTCCTCGGGCATTTTCCCATACTCCTTCAAACACGCCATTGTTACTCCATTAATAAAGAAACTCACTCTTGACCCATCCTGCACAAACAACTACAGACCAGTCTCCAATCTCCCCTTCATCTCTAAACTTTTGGAGCACCTAGTTTACTCCCGCCTTACCCATTACCTCTCCACTCACTCCCTCCTAGACCCTTCACAGTCCAGCTTCCGCCCCCTACATTCGACTGAAACTGCACTCATCAAAGTGATCAATGACCTTCTGACAGCAAAACGTAATGGTGACCACTCTCTGCTCATTCTTCTTGACCTATCTGCAGCTTTCGACACTGTTGACCACCATCTTCTACTCTCTAGGCTCCAGTCACTAGGCATCAAGGACACCGCTCTCTCCTGGTTCTCTTCCTATCTTTCTGACCGCTCCTTCATTGTTTTGTTCTCTGGCTCCACGTCATCTCCTCTACCTCTCGCTGTCGGGGTACCTCAGGGCTCAGTCCTTGGTCCCCTTTTCTTCTCTCTCTACACGGCCCCAATTGGACAGATCATCAGCAGATTTGGCTTTCAGTACCATCTTTATGTTGATGACACACAACTATATATGTCATTCCCCGACCTTACCCCTGCTGTACTAAAGAATGCCAGTGACTGTCTGTCCGCAGTCTCCAACATCATGTCCGCTCTCTATCTGAAACTCAACCTCTCCAAAACTGAACTTCTTCTGCTCCCGCCGTCTACTAACCTCCTTAAATCGGACATTTCCCTCTCTGTGGGTGGCACCACAATAACACCCCGGCAGCAGGCGCGATGTCTGGGTGTTATGTTTGACACCAATCTCTCCTTCACATCCCATATATACAATCTTTTGCCCGCTCTTGCCGCTTACACCTAAAGAACATCTCTAGAATCCGCCCGCTTCTCACCATTGAAACAACAAAAACCCTCATTGTAGCATTGATCCACTCCCGCCTGAATTACTGCAATGCTCTATTAATTGGCCTCCCCGTTACTCGACTATCCCCTCTCCAGTCCATACTTAATGCAGCGTCCAGGATCATCCTTCTGGCTAATCAGTACTCGGACATGTCCGCTCTTCACAAGTCATTACATTGGCTGCCCATTCATTATAGGATCCAATTCAAAATACTTGTTCTCACCCACAAAGCTCTCCACAGTGCAGCACCCCTACATCTCTTCCCTCATTTCTGTCTATCGTCCTAACCGACCGCTGTGCTCTGCAAACGACTTTTGACTAACCTCTGCACTAATCCATACCTCCCACTCCCGACTCCAAGACTTCTCCCGCTCTGTGCCAATCCTCTGGAATGCTCTACCCCAAGAAATTAGGGCTATCCACAATTTGCATAGTTTCAGGCGCTCCCTCAAAACACATTTGTTCAGAGCGGCCTATCACGTCCTCTAATCACAGTCATTCTATGTGTAAGTGTGCATGTGTAGCCCATTCACTATCTCCATCCATCCCTCACTCCCTCAAGATGGCTGGACCATCATTGTAAATACATCATTGTAAATACACACTTGTACTCTGTATCTCCCCCACCTCATTGTAGATTGTAAGCTCTCACGAGCAGGGTCGTCTTATTTTGCTTTATTGTATTGTTAACGTTGTTACTTATGACTTATGTTTGGAACTGTTAAACTGTAAAGTGCTGTGGAATATGTTGGCGCTAAATAAATAAAGATTATTATTATTATTATTACTACATGCTCCAGTCCTAGCATCTCCTTTGTAATGTATATGCTCCAGCCCCAGCTTTTCCTTTGTGATCTATATGCTCCAGACCCAGTTTCTCTTATATGATGCATATTCTCCAGCTCCACTGTCTCTCCTATGTGACGTAAATGCTCCAGCCCCAACGTCTTCTATGTGATGTTTATACTCCAGTGCCCACATCTTCTGTGTGATGCATATGATCCAGCTCCAGTATATAATATGTGATGCATATGCTCCAGCTGCAGCGTCTCTCCTATGTCACATAAATGCTCCAGCCCCAACATCTTCCATGTGATGTATATAGTCCAGCGCCAGCATCTTCTATGTGATGAATATGATATCCTAAGCCTTAGAACATACTATGTGGATAGAGTCAGCACACTGTGAGGATTGAAACCTAGCACCTCTTCCTTCTGAGCTATTTAGCTTGCTGGACCGTTCCATGCCTATCCTAATACTTGAACCTATGTTGTTGCTGATGTCTCCTCCCTGAGTTTCCTGTTGGTTACCACCCTGAGTTCCTGATTGGTTCTGTCACGATCTCCACTCTGTACCTTTTTATAATGTTACTTTGTGTATTGGTTGTGCTGGGTCTGTGCTGCAATCATCTGCTGCATCATTGAGGCTTTTGAAAATTTGAAGAAATGTTTTATGTCTGCTCCTGTTCTTGTGCAACCAGACCTCCATAGGCCATTTATTGTGGCGGTAGATGCTTCTGAGGTCAGGGTGGGGGCTCTATTGTCTCAATGTCCTGACTTTAACTAACCTGCGACAATGTGCCCTCTTCTCTAAAAAATGTTCACCTGCTGAAAGATACTATGATGTGGGTAATCGGGAGTTTGCTTGCTGTCAAGTTGGCTTTTTAAGAGTGGAGGTATTTTTTGGAGGGAGCCGTTCATCCAGTCACCATGGTGACAGATCACAAAAATCTGGCTTATATTGAATCTGCCAAGCGGTTGACAACTAGACAGGCCCGATGGGCTTTATTTTTTCACAATTTAATTTTTCTATTACGTTCAGACCAGCGTCCTCCAGAACCTTCTTCCTTCATTCTTCCTCAGGGTATTGTTGTGGCCATGGTTTCCTCTGAGCTGGAAGCTGAAATCCGTGCTGCTCTCTCCTTGGCTCGTTCCAATACCACTGAATACAAACTGTTTGTCCCTGTGTATCTCAGATTTCGCCTTTTGCAGGAATTCGATGATTCTATGTTGAATTGTCATCCAGGGGTCACTGCCAGAAGGCAGTTGCTAGACTCTTTTGGTGGTCTGCTATGCATAAGGATATTAGGATTAAGGATATTAGAGATTTTGTGTCTGCTTGTGAAACGTGTGCATGCACCAAAGTACAGCATTGCTGGCCGGCTGGGGAATTGGCTCCTTTGCCAATTCCAGAAAGACCATGGTCCATGGACTCATTTGTCCATGGATTTCATTTCATACTTACCGCTGTCTGGGTAGATGAATGCTATTTGGGTGGTAGTTGATTGCTTCAGTAACCAGGCTCACTTCGTCCCATTATCTGGGCTACCCAATGCTGAAACTCTCTCCAAACTTTTTATTTTTAATGTGGTACAATTGCATGGGATTCTTCTAAATATTAAATTGGATAGGGGTGTACAATTCATCTCTAGATTTTGGAGGGCTTTCTGCTGAAAATTTGGAATTGATTTGTCTTTTTCCTCTGCTTATCACCCTGAAATTAATGGTCAGCCAAAGGACAAATCAGACTTTGGAGCAAATTTTAAGATGTTTTGTCACCGATCAGCAGGAGAATTGGTCATCATTTCTTCCTCTGGCTCAGTTTGCCTTTAACAGTCAGGTAAATCAGTCCACGGGGACCTCGCTGTTTTTCTGTAATTATGAGTTTCATCCTTATTTTGGTGAGTTTTCCAGGATAAGTTCTTGGTGACCTGGGGTGGATGTCACCAAGAGCTGGGGGATGTCTGGAGGAAGATTAAAAAGAACATTTGGGGTGGCTCAGCATCGGCAGAAGCGGAAGGCCAATAGGAGGCGCTCGTCAGGGGTCGCCTTCAAAGTGGGAGATAAGGTATGGCTATCCTCTAAGAATATTAGATTGAAGGTGCCCTCACTGAAGTTGGGTCCTAGATTCATTGGTCCTTATGAGATTCTGGAGGTGGTCAATCCAGTTGCCTTCCAATTAAAGCTCCCTCGGTCTTTCCGTATTCCTGATGTGCTCCGCAAGTCGTTGTTGAAGGAGTTTATTCCCCGTGTTCTGTCATTCTCGCCCCCGCCTCCTCCGATGTCTATTGAGGGACGCTTGGAATATGAGATACAAAGGATCATTGATTCCTGAATTCCCTTCAATATCTGGTTCATTGGAAGGGGTATGGACCTGAGGAATGGTCCTGGGCTCCAGCTCATTCTGTAAGGGCTGATTGGTTGGTCCAGACCTTTCATCAGAGGTTTCCTGTGAAACCTGGGGGTCTGGTGGCCCCCTTTGAAGTGGGGGTGTTGTCACCGTCTCCACTCTGTTCCTGTCTGATATGTTGCTTTGTGTATTGATTGTGCTGGGTTTGTGCTGCAATCATCTGTGTTCACTTTCCTTGATTAGTCTTCTACTTAAGAAAGCTAGCTCCTCCACCCAGTGTCAATCGTACACTTGCTGTTGCCTGTGTAACATTGATCCCTCTGTGCTCTGCGCCTGACCCAGCTTGACTTGATTCTCTTCCTGGACTCAGACCCTTTGCTTGTGACCTGACTTCTCTTGTGACTGATCCCTGAAAACTGTTTTGTCTCTCTGGCTTTCCTGACCTTGGCTTGTGAATTGGATTTAGTCTCTGACTTCCACTTGATGTACTGCATCATTTCATGTACTTGGGGTTATTTAGTTTGGAGAATCGAAGGCTTAGGGGTGATCTTATTACAATGTATAAATATATGCGGGGACAATACCAAGACCTTTCTAATGATCTTTTTACTCTTAGACCTGTGACGGGGACAAGGGGGCATCCTCTACGTCTGGAGGAAAGAAGGTTTAAGCATACTCACAGACGCAGATTCTTTACTGTAAGAGCAGTGAGACTATGGAACTCTCTGCCATATGATGTTGTAATGAGTGATTCCCTACTAAAATCTAAGAAGGGACTGGACGCCTTTCTTGAAAAGTATAATATTACAGGGTATATACACTAGTTTCCTTAATATTGCGTTGATCCAGGGAGCTAGTCTGATTGCCGTATGTGGAGTCGGGAAGGAATTTTTTTCCCCAATGTGAAGCTTACTGTTTGCCACATGGGTTTTTTTTGCCTTCCTCTGGATCAACATGTTAGGGCAAGTTAGGATAGGATATGGGTTGAACTAGATGGCCTTAAAGTTCCCTTCAACCTTAATAACTATGTTTTTCCTGGATCTGACCTCAGATTGTTTGACCTCTCTTTACTTTTTCAGTAAGTAGTATATATTTTTATTATCTGTCATTGAAGTCCTTTTTTCCTAATATTTACTATAGTGACTCGCGACAAGTTCATTCTGATTGCGCACCCTATTTAAACCAGGCCTTGCTCTCAGTTCCTTGCATGATTATTAAGCATGATTATTACCTGCCTTTAGCCAAGCTTCCTTCCACCTGCTATTCCTTCAAACGACACTGCTGTTTGACTATGATTTCTGCTTATTCCAACGACATTGCTGTTCCTGTGTATCGACTCCTTGGCTATTCTAGACTTTGCGTTGATCCAGGGAGCTAGTCTGATTGCCGTATGTGGAGTCGGGAAGGAATTTTTTTCCCCAATGTGAAGCTTACTGTTTGCCACATAGGTTTTTTTGCCTTCCTCTGGATCAACATGTTAGGGCAAGTTAGGATAGGATATGGGTTGAACTAGATGGCCTTAAAGTCTCCATTCAACCTTAATAACTATGTTTTTCCTGGATCTGACCTCAGATTGTTTGACCTCTCTTTACTTTTTCAGTAAGTAGAATATATTTTTATTATCTGTCATTGTAGTCCTTTTTTCCTAATATTTACTATATTGACTCGCGACAAGTTCATTCTGATTGCGCACCCTATTTAAACCTGGCCTTGCTCTCAGTTCCTTGCATGATTATTGAGCATGATTATTACCTGCCTTTAGCCAAGCTTCCTTCCACCTGCTATTCCTTCAAACGACACTGCTGTTTGACTATGATTTCTGCTTATTCCAACGACATTGCTGTTCCTGTGTATCGACTCCTTGCCTATTCTAGACTTTGCTACGTGCCCGGTGCTCCCATCCCACCAACACAAAAGCCCTAACATCTCTTCTGAGTTGCTCCAGCCCCATCGTCTCCTATGTAACATATATGTTCCAGCCCCAGTCTCTTCTATGTGATGTATATTCCCCTTTCTCTCCTATGAGATGTACATGCTGCTCCATCCCTGGAATATCCTATGTGATGTATATAGTCCAACCCCAGTGTCTCTTTCCTCCAGTATCATCATCTTCTCCAGCCCCAGCCTTTCCTATGTTAATAATAATCTTTATTTACTAATAATCTTTATTTTTAAATAGCGCTAACAAATTCCGCAGCGCTTTACATTATCATCGCTGTGCTCTATGGGGCTCAAAATCTGAATTCCCTATCAGTATGTCTTTGGAATGTGGGAGGAAACCGGAGTGCCCGGAGGAAACCCAAGCAAACACGGGGAGAACATACAAACTCCTTGCAAATGTTGTCCTTGGTGGGATTTGAACCCAGGACCCCAGCGCTGCAAGGCTGCAGCGCTAACCACTGACCCACCGCGCCGCCCATACTGTATATACTCCAATATCATCATCTTCTATGTGATTTATATGCTCCAGCTCAGTGTCTCCTATATAATGTATATGCACCAGCCCCGGTATCTCCTGTGATGTGTAGACAGCAGTCCCGTGTCTCTTGTGATTTATATAAAGCAGTCTCTGTGTCTCCTATGTAATGTAGACAGCAGACTTGGTGTCTTTTATGTGACGTACAGTTGTGGCCAAAAGTATTGACACCCCTGCAATTTTGTCAGATAATACTCAGTTTCTTCCTGAAAATGATTGCAATCACAAATTCTTTGGTATTATTATCTTCATTTAATTTGTCTTAAATGAAAAAACACAAAAGAGAATTAAGCAAAAAGCAAAACATTGATCATTTCACACAAAACTCCAAAAATGGGCCAGACAAAAGTATTAGCACCCTCAGTCTAATACTTGGTTGCACAACCTTTAGCCAAAATAACTGCGACCAACCGCTTCCGGTAACCATCAATGAGTTTCTTACAATGCTCTGCTGGAATTTTAGACCATTCTTCTTTGGCAAACTGCTCCAGGTCCCTGATATTAGAAGGGTGCCTTCATCAAACTGCCATTTTTAGATCTCTCCACAGGTGTTCTATGGGATTCAAGTCTGGACTCATTGCTGGCCACCTTAATAATAATAATAATAATCTTTATTTTTATATAGCGCTAACATATTCCGCAGCGCTTTACAGTTTTGCACACATTTTCATCACTGTCCCCGATGGGGCTCACAATCTAAATTCCCTATCAGTATGTCTTTGGAGTGTGGGAGGAAACCGGAGTGCCCGGAGGAAACCCACGCAAATACGGGGAGAACATACAAACTCCTTGCAGATGTTGTCCTTGGTGGGATTCGAACCCAGGACCCCAGCGCTGCAAGGCACCTTAGAAGTCTCCAGTGCTTTCTCTCAAACCATTTTCTAGTGCTTTTTGAAGTGTGTTTTGGGTCATTGTCCTGCTGGAAGACCCATGACCTCTGAGGGAGACCCAGCTTTCTCACACTGGGCCCTACATTATGCTTCAAAATTTGTTGGTAGTCTTCAGACTTCATAATGCCATGCACACGGTCAAGCAGTCCAGTGCCAGAGGCAGCATAGCAACCCCAAAACATCAGGGAACCTCCTCCATGTTTGACTGTAGGGACCATGTTTTTTTCTTTGAATGCCTCTTTTTTCTCCTGTAAACTCTATGTTGATGCCTTTGCCCAAAAAGCTCTACTTTTGTCTCATCTGACCAGAGAACATTCTTCCAAAATGTTTTAGGCTTTTTCAGGTAAGTTTTGGCAAACTCCAGCCTGGCTTTTTTATGTCTCGGTGTAAGAAGTGGGGTCTTCCTGGGTCTCCTACCATACAGTCCCTTTTCATTCAGACGCTGACGGATAGTTCGGGGTGACACTGTTGTACTCTCGGACTGCAGGGCAGCTTGAACTTGTTTGGATGTTAGTGGAGGTTCTTTATCCAACATCCGCACAATCTTGCGTTGAAATCTCTTGTCAATTTTTCTTTTCCGTCCACATCTAGGGAGGTTAGCCACAGTGCCATGGGTTTTAAACTTCTTGATGACACTGCGCACGGTAGACACAGGAACATTCAGGTCTTTGGAGATGGACTTGTAGTTTTGAGATTGCTCATGCTTCCTCACAATTTGGTTTCTCAAGTCCTCAGACAGTTCTTTGGTCTTCTTTCTTTTCTCCATGCTCAATGCGGTACACATAAGGACATAGGACAGAGGTTGAGTCAACTTTAATCCATGTCAACTGGCTGCAAGTATGATTTAGTTATTGCCAACACCTGTTAGGTGCCACAGGTAAGTTACAGGTGCTGTTAATTACACAAATTAGAGAAGCATCAGATGATTTTTAGAACAGTGCCAATACTTTTGTCCACCCTCTTTTTTATGTTTGGTGTGGAATTATATCCAATTTGGCTTTAGGGCAATTCTTTTAGTGTTTTTTCATTTAAGACAAATTAAATGAAGATAATAATAACAAAGAATTTGTGTTTGCAATAATTTTCAGGAAGAAACTGAGTGTTATCTGACAAAATTGCAGGGGTGTCAATACTTTTGGCCACAACTGTATATACAGCAATTTTGGTGTATCTTATGTCATGTGTACACCAGTATCACTATCTCCAATGTGATATATAGAGCAGTCTCTTATGTGATATGTGCACAGCAGTCTCAGTGTCTCCTGTGATGTATATAAAGCAGTCTTGATGTTGATGTTTCCTATGTGATGTATACAGCAGTCTTGGTGTCTCCTATGTGATGTATACAGCAGTCTTGATGTCTCCTATATGATGTATACAACAGTCTTAGTGTATCCTATGTTATGTATGCAGTATTCTCAGCATTTCAAATGTGATATATACTGCAGTGTCGGTGTCTCCTGTGATGTATACACAACATTCTTGGTGTCTCCTATGTGATGTATACACTGCTTGAGTTCTGTCTGTGAGGAGACATGCAGTGTAATATACCATTGTGTTTGGAACATCTCATTGCAGCCATTGGTTGTTTACCAAACTTATTGCAAAGAGTTGACTGTGCTCTACACCAAAGCAAACCTGGAAAATCAATTGTGAGAAGCAGTAACATCACTAACTACTAACATCAAAGTCTCACTAAAGAGAAGCAGTTCATACCTCACATTAGGGGTGAGTTAATTAAATGGTTGACCAAACATAGCATGTTATAATGTTATAAAATCCAAACCGTCTTGGTACAAAAAAGGTTCCCCACTGCTGCTCTATCATAACTTCTGCACCCAATAAACAAAGTAATACATTGCTAGAATGAGGGTTTATGTCCCTACCTCAAGCTGCTGTCTGATTACATTGTAAAAACCTGCTGACAGATTCCTTTTAAAAATGCAATGTGTCATAAAAAATAGCCCTCATACAGTTTCATAATGTGATAAGTAAAAAGCTATGGATTGGGAATGTGTTTAAGAAAATATAGCCTAAAATAGACTGGTCATTAAATGGTTGCTGTACTTTTAACTTTTTTACCTAAATCAATGGTACATGTAAATATAAGAAACTTTCTAATATATCTTAGCAGAGAAATGTGCAACTTTCAGTCAATACAGACTTTCCCATTAATAAGGCCAGGTTCACATTGCGTTAACACAGCCCGTTCAACATATAGCGTTGACGGGCTGCATTAATGCTATAGCATAATGCGATAAGCGTTATGCTATACCGCTAGCACTGATGATTCATCAGCGATAGCGGTGACGGAGCCTCAGATGCTGCAACCCGCGTCCGAGGCTCCATCAGTGAATGACGGCACATCGCGAATGCGTGCCACTTTACGTCATACGTCGCGATGCGCCACATAATGGGGGTCAAAGGCAGCATTAAGGGACTCTGTTACACCGCGTTATACCGCGGTGTAACGCAGTCCGCTAAACGGACTGCCATAACGCAGTGTGACCCCAGCCTAAGACAGAAGGTGCAGTCTGCCTCTAGACCCTCCTTCCATAGTATTTTGAAACAACCATTTGTCATCTCCTGACTTAGCAATGGGAAAATCTGTCTTCATTGAATACAGATTTTACCCATGAATTGAGAGTGAAATATCACTCTAGATGAAAACATAAGCAGATTTTTCCCATAAGATTTATTACAAAGTTGTTTATTTTCATGTTTACAATTGATTAATGAAATAAAAATTAAACTGACGATTACATTTTAAGATGTTTGAATTGCCATTTTGAAGAGGAACTCTCTGCTCTTTTGATATACAATATCTGCCATCTTGTGTGGGATCAAATAAAATGTCTTATGTATGAACTCTGTATGGTGTCATTCTTCTGTTCCTCCTAGAAATGTGTAAATAAATTGACAACTAGAGATGAGCGAATTTGTTCAGATTTTGGCCCCAAATCTGATTTTGACATATTCGGGCCATTTTCGAACACTATTCGTGTCGAATGTATGTCTTATGATTGGTTCCGAACATATTTGGTAATTTCTACTCCCATTGACTCTCAGGACATTTGGCTGTGTTTGACGAAAATTGCAAAAACAATATTCGATTCTGATCATATTCAGAACCGAGCTCATACAAATTTGCTCATCTTTAATGCCAACTAGGTGTTATTATTTCCCTACATTAAACTTTAATTGCCATTTCTCAGCTCAAACCTCAGCTTACATTAATCCCTCTGTAAAATTAAATTGTCTTCCTCTGTGTTGATCTTCCTCTGTGTTGATTTCCTTGCAGAGTTTGATATATGCAAATATTGATATTTTACTCTGTATGCTCTCTACAAGGTCATTAATAAATATGTTAAAAAAGAGGACCCAATACTGACCCCTATGTTACCCCACTGGTAACTTTGACTCAATCTAAGTGTGCTTAACTAATAACGACCCTCTGCTTTCTATCACTAAGCCAGTTGTTAACCCAGTTAAACATATTTTCCTTTAGTCCCATTTCTCAAATTTTATGTACCAACCATTTATGTGGCACTGTATTAAATGCCTTTGAATTGTCCAGATAGGCAACATCTGTAGCGCTTCCGTGTTCCAGTCTGGAGCTTGCTTCCTCATAAAATCTGATCAGGTTTTTCTGCCATAACTCTAAACCTAAGTTCAGGTGTGTACTGAACTTTAAGTTCCATTCACATCCATAAATTGCAGATGTGACTGGCTTTTTGTACACCACTATGTGCTCCTCTGCATAGTAGACAGATACAGGAGCTACCTGCTAATTAGACCCCACTGGTGCATGGATCGCAAAGGTACCAACTGTATCCTTTGTGGTAGTGCACAAGGGCAACATTTAAAACAGATCTAAGCTCCAAATGCACTAGCACAAAAGCTACAACTTGTCTAATTACTGTCCATGTTGCACACATGGACAGTACATGCATGGTGAGAATGTACCCCAACTGTCAGCACTGATTAAACCGTGTAAATATATATGAGCAATCAATGGAAGAGCAAGGTGTTCCCATCTCAAATTATTTATACCTTGCTAGGCAGAATAATCAGGGAACAACAACATAACCCAAATACGAATAGAAATTGCATAATGTTATTTTATGAAGAATGGAAGTATGTAAAAAAACAGACAAGTCAGGAGAGAGGACAGCTTCACATAGTAACTGCAATTGCTTAGTTGCATAGTCACAATAATTATTTTAGTTTATTTGTTCTTATATTTTAGCTTGTCACATAATAAAACATAATAAAATAACATAACATAATAAAATAACAAATTGAACTTTACTTGTCTATTTCTTGTTAGCTGACATTAAAGAAATGGAGTGTTTAAAAACAACCACCTTTCAGAAATTATTAATGATCTTTGCCAATTACTTTTTGGTATTTTTCTTCATCATCTGTAAGAGAGACAGAATATTGGCAATGGGTATGACAATTATTAAGCACATAATTGCAACAACCTAAAGAAAAACTAATGAGATTTTTTTTGGCTTATACAATCTATCACATTTTAAAAGTAATATCTAAGAAAAGTAGCTCAGAAAGGAGAAGGATTTCGATAGAAAAAAAGTTTACCTTACTATATCATATAGAATTTAACCCAATTTTTACACACAAAAAGTCATCAAAAAATCATCTTTAATATGAATTTTTATAAATGTGCCTTAAAGAGTCATGACTAGGGATGAGCGACTTTGCCTTTTTTAGGGTCGAGTCAGGTTTCATGAAACCCGACTTTCGCAAAAGTCGGATCAAACGAAATCGGCCGACTATAGGGAAAAGTCGGAGGCCGACTGAAACACGAAACCCAATGCAAGTCAATGGGGAAGCAAAGTTGGCAGGGAGTGGAGGACAGTAAACACACCTACAGTGCCCATTTCAATGCCAACGACATCAATTCTTATTACTTAAGCTTGTCAACCTTAATTTACTTTATAATAATAGTTACGCATTGAAAACTGTGGGTTATTTGGCTAAAGTTGTGGGGGGGGTAGGACTGGCGCCAGGTTTTCGTGTGGCCTCGGCCAAAGAGTGTCAGTGCGCCCCTTTAACACTTACCACAACTCATGATGCTCCGATACGACATAGAAATATAGGTATAGTACAATGACAAATACTTCACTGCTTACATGACATGACTGATCTATTTTAAATTGTACAATAACTCAAAAAAAGGACAGTATACTACTCCATACAGTATTATGGCCACCACATTGTGCACCATACAGAATAATGAGCCCCATATATTTCTCCATACAGAATAATTGGTCACATATAATGTTTCATACAGTATATGATGAGCTTCACATAATGCTCCAGTATATGATGGTCCCTATGGACGATGCTCCAGTGTGTTATGGGCCCAAATAATGCTCCATATATAATGGGCCCCATTTGAAATATTCCAGTGTATAATGTGCCCCATAGATGCTGCTCCAGTGTCTGATCTGCCCCATTTAGAATGCTCCAGTATATGATGGGCCCCATGGATGATGCTCCAGTGTCTTATGGGCCCAAATAATGCTCCATATATAATGGGTTCCATTTCTAATGCTCCAGTGTATAATGTGCCCCATAGATGCTGCTCCAGTGTCTGATCTGCCCCATTTAGAATGCTCCAGTATATGATGTGCCCCATGGATGATGCTCCAGTGTCTTATGGGCCCAAATAGTGCTCCATATATAATGGGCTCCATTTCTAATGCTCCAGTGTATAAAGGGCCCTGTAAATGCTGCTCCAGGGACTGATGTCCCCCATTTGGAATGGTCCAGTATATGATGGGCCCCATTTTTAATTAACCCAGGCATGGTATGTGAAAAGAGCTCCATGGAGTAATCTGAAGTGTGTGCTGCTGCATTCTTCACTTTTGGTGTGGGTGAAGGACACAAGGAAAAGGGTTGCTCCTGACCAGAAGCCTGCACTGACGACTCAGTGCTTGCATTTTTTTAAACTTCAGAAGAGGAGGTGATAGAGCTGGAGGCTGTTTCAGCAATGTAAGCCAAAAACAATTCCTGATGCTCCGGCTTTAAAAGCAGTCTACCTACTCCCAGAAAAGGGAGCCTTACAGGCCTTCCAGAGCTACACCATGATGAAGGCTCAACACCTCCTGCCTTAGCTGCTATTGTGTTTTTGGCACTACCAGCAGATGTACCACCACTACCATCAGTACCAGGTGGCACCCCATGTCCATGTCCTCTTCCACCATACTTCCTCATGTTTTGGAAAATGGACCCAAAATACCAGAAGATATATGGTACTGTATCAGAAGCGTACAGTTCTATAGAGTCTAGTGATAACAGTAAATCTCCGTATATATTTCATGAGTCATACACAGATGCTCACAGACTCAGTATGGAGTACACAATAAAATAAAAAGTTGAAAAAGGGTACAAAAACGAATATATTCAGTTCACCTTTTTTACTTGTCACGTTGGAGGCAGTTCTTTGATGAAGGTGCTAGGAAATGTCACAAGCTGACATAAATGCAAAGATCCAAATATTCCAGCACATCTTCTTATTTAAAAATAGAATCTTTATTGAGAAATCTTCATTAAAAATCCAAAAGCAGGATACATGTTAAAAAAACCATGGTAAAGACAGGCATTTACGCGTTTCAACTCAACAGAGACTTACTCTGATGAGTTGAAACGCGTAAATGCCTGTCTTTACCATGGCTTTTTAACCTGTATCCTGCTTTTGGATTTTTAATGAAGATTTCTCAATAAAGATACTATTTTTAAATAAGAAGATGTGCTGGAATATTTGGATCTTTGAAAAAGGGTACAGTATCACCAGATACAAGGTATATATAGTACAGTGTAAGCATTAGGAATCTCTGTATATATTTCAGAAGGCAGACACAAACGCTCTCAGGCCCAGTATGGATTACACAAGAATATGAAAGCTGTAAATGGGTAATGTAACACAAGTGTACAGCTGTATACAGTGTTGGGGTAATCTTAAATCTCCAAATATATTTCCGGAGAAACAGACAGACGTTCACAGGCTCATTATGGATTACACCAGAATCTAAATAGCAAAAAAGGTTACTGTATCAGAAGCGTACAGCTGTATAGAGTGTTGGCCAAATTTGAAATCTCGGTATATATTTCCGGAGTCACCCTCAGACGCTCACTCAGTCTGGGTTTGACCATAATAAAAAATGTTGTAAAAAAGGTATTGGATAACAAGATAGCAAGTATATACTGTATATTATAGGGTACAATTGAAATCTCCGTATACTTAGTCCTGTAGTCACTCTAAGATGCTTACTCACTATGGATTTGACTGTAATACTAAATGTCAAACAAAAGTACTGTATAACAAGATACAAGCTGTATCGAGTATAGGGTAAAAATTGGTATCTCCGATTCACCGTATATATAGAAGGCATAAACCACACATGCTCACTCACAATGGACGATACCGTAATAAAAAATTTTGAACAAAGGTACTATATCAGCACATACCAGGTGTATCCAGTCTAGGAGTAATTGTAAATTTCCATCTATACTTCCGGAGTCAGACACAGACACTCACAGGCTCACTATGTATTACACCAGAATTTAATAAGTAGAAAAAGGGAAAGGTATTCGAAGCGTACAACAGTATACAGTATTGTGGTACTTTTAAATCTTCGTTAATATTTCAATCTCAGTAAGCCAGTCCAGACTCTCCGCTACTGGAAACTACATGGATACAAGTACAGACGGAAAGTCGAGTGTTAGCAGAAATTTGAGAATTACTCATCGTGGGAAAACCTCCTGGTAGATGTTGCAGAGGCGATGCAGACCCTCAATTACTGTGTCTGTGGAGACAGCGAAAACGGTTCTTTGTGAAGAAAGGATTGCTTTATCGCAGTAGCGTGGATCACATCACCTTTACTTGTCTCCATCAAATTGTGATCACAGGGAGAGATGTAGACATGGTCCTCACTGCCTATCATGATGTGTCTGGTCAGTTTGGAGTGCAAAAGACAGAAGCCACAGGTCATAGGCGATTCTATTGGATTGGCATGAGAGGAGACAATGAAAAATGGTGGCAGGAATGTCACACGTCTGTGACTATCACAACTGTGAAAGGTGATCATAAAGCACCACTGCATCCGCTTGTAAGTTGATGTCCATTACAAATGGTAGCCATTGATCATCTGAAGGTAGAGGCCAGCAGGAAAGGCCATAACTACATCTTAACCATCATTGATGAATACACCAAATTTCTAGTGGCCGTCCCTGTGAAGCATTTAACTGCCCAGACTACACAGCGATAGTGCAGGGAGAGGTAAGTATTGCAACTTGCAAGTGCTGTGGCCATGACCAAGCAGGGGGGGCACACTTGTGGTCGATGGTACTGACACAGGGCCCCTCATAGTACGCTGGTGTGTCTGATGGCGAGTGAGCCCCCACCATCAGAGACACTGTATTGTACTATGAGGGGCCCTGTGCCAGTGCCATTGGCCATCCACCTGTTCAGAGCAACGGCACTTGCCCGGGTGCACCAGGTGTTGACCCCAGCCCTTTGGGGGAGTGGCAGCCCAGTTAGGGAGGTTTAAAAAATGGCATATGTTGATGTGTAGGCTGAACATTCAGCTGCTGCAAATGGCGGAATTGGGCAAGTCCAAGGAAGAGGAGGACAAAAGCGAGGCAGTTTTCTGGCAACCCATGTGTCATCAGGGGAAGGTGGGACAAAATCCTTTGAAACCCATGCATGGTTCATTTTAATGAAGGTTAGATCATCAACATTTTGGGTCGACAGACGGGTCCTTTTTTCTGTCAGTATTGATTCAGCAGCACTGAAGACTCTTTCAGATAACACACTAGCAGCAGGGCAAGCGAACTCCTGTAAGGCATAGTGTGCCAATTCAGGCCAGGTGTCCAGTTTAGAGGTCCAATAGTCAAAGGGGAATGACCTGTGAGGGAGAACATTGATATGGGATGAGAAGTAGTTTGTAACCATAGTTGACAACTGCTGTCTCCTGTCACTTGCAATTGATGCAGTATTAGCAGTCGTGTGAGCGGTACTTGAGAAATCATTCCACAACATGGTCTTTAAACCCCTGTCTCCAACGCCACTTCGGCTGAGTGCACCACGAACACCTCTTCCATTGTGCCCACTACGGCTCATGGGAGAACCAGCACCGCTGCTGTGTGCTGGGAAAGCCTCAATCGGTTTACCAGAGTTGCTTGTTTGTTAGCCAATATTATCCCTAGGTTCTCCTGTGGCATGATGTTGTGTAATTTGCCTTTGTAGCGTGGATCGAAGATGCTGGCCAGCCAGTAGTCGTCATCCTTCATCATTTTGGCAATGCGGGGGTCCCTTTTTAGGATCTGCAAGGCATAATCGCACATGTGGGCCAATGTTCCAGGTGTCAATAATGCACTGCCACTGCTGGGTGGAGGAGCACTTTCTGGCAAATCCACATCTCTACAGTCACGCACAAACACTGTACCTGACCTTGGAATGCCAACATTTTCTCTTGCCCCCTGAGAAGCATCCTCCTGCCCAAAATAATTATCCCCCTCATCCTCCTCCTCTTCTTCCTCCACCTCATCCAAGACAGTTCCCTGACCAGACAATGGCTGACTGTCTGCAAGGCTTCCCTCCTCCTCCTGTTCGTCCTCTGCTGCAGACGCCAGATCCTTAATGTGCGTCAAACTTTGCATGAGCAGACGCATAAGTGGGATGCTTATGATGGTGTCGTCTGCGCTTTCCAGCCATGTGCATTCCTCAAAACACTGAAGGACTTTACAGAGGTCTTTCAGCTTTGACCACTGCACACTCGACAATTCCATGACTTCCCTCAAACTGCCTGCCTGTGTATCCTCCCACAAATGCATTACAACCTGCCTCTGTTTGCACAGCCTCTCAGCCATGTGCAGGGTGGAGTTTCATCTTGTTGCAACATCTATGATTAGGCTGTGCTTGGGGAGGTGGAGCAATCGCTGCAGCTTCTGCATATGAGTGGAGTGGACGTTTGAGCGACGGATGTGCGAGTACAGTCTTCGCACCTTATGGAGCAGGGATGTTAACTCTGGATTATTATTAAGGAAGCACTGCACCACCAGGTTCAAAGTGTGAGTCAGGCAAGGTATGTGTGTGAGTTTTGCACGGGCTATGGCTGCCACAAAATTACGTCCGTTATCACTGACTACCTTGCCTGCCTCAAGATGTAGACTGCCCAGCCATGACTCAGTTTGTCGCTGCAAGTGACTACTTGCAGCGACAAACTGAGTCATGGCTGGGCCAGTACCTCCACGGTGTGTCTGTTGTTTCCCAAAGACATCATCTTTAACGCAGCCTGCTGACGCTTACTACTAGCTGTTCGATAGTGGGACACCTCGTGTGCAACACTGCCAGCTGCGGATGGAGTGCTTGTGCGACTGCGCTCTGTGGATGAGCTTTCGCTTATGGAGGAGGAGGGTCGAAAGCCTACAGCCAACTGTTTCCTATACCGTGGGCTAGGCAGCACTGTTCCACCGCCGCTGTCCCCTTTGGAGCCTGCATCCACCACATTAACCCAGTGCGCAGTGATGGACACGTAACGGCCCTGGCCATGCCTACTGGTCCATGCATCTGTTGTGAGGTGCACCTTTCCACTCACTGACTGTTTTAGTGCATGGACAATGCGGTCTTTCACAAGCCGGTGGAGGGCAGGGATGGCTTTTCGAGAAAAGAAGTGCCGACTGGGTAGGTCATAGCGTGGGACAGTGTAGGCCATGAGCTTGTGGAAAGCTTCGCTTTCAACTAAACGGTAGGGCATCATCTCTAATGAGATTAGTTTGGCAATGTAGGTGTTCAAACACAGTGTACGTGGATGAGAGGATGAGTACTTTCTTGTCCTACTCAGAGTGTCTGGTAGGGTGAGCTGGACTGGAGAGCTGCATATGGGGGAAGTAGCGGTGGACCGGACCGAGTAAGAGGGGATTGGTGATGGTATTAGCGTTGATGGCCTAGATTCAGTGTTGTGTTGCAAAACCATTGTGATTTCCTGAGTGATTTGGCCTTGCGACAACACCTCCACATTTAGTGCTGGTGGTGTGCTTAACGGTGGCAGTGGTCTTACAGTGGGGGAAGCGATGGAGCGTTGCTGGCTACCTTCAGTCGGAGCAGGAGCACATGTGGTACCTGGTTTTGTAGTCCGTCCACGCTTGCAAGTGCATGTTGATTAAATGTCTAAGCATGCAACAGGTATTCAAATTTCTGATTTGTTTACCTCGGCTAAAGGTCCTTCCGCACTTCTTACAGGTAACCTTTGCCTCATCAGTAGGATTTTGGACAAAGAAGTGCCACACTGCACTCTTCCTACTATAGTATACATTTTCTGGCCTTGCACGCTGTGCTAAGTTGACCGTCTGGCCAAGCTGTCCTGCAACTCTTTTAGTTTTTGGTCCACGTTTTTGGACAGCTACGGGCCTGCCAGATAACCGCTGCTGCGATGTCAATGCTTGCTGCGGATCCTTCTCCTTATCTGAACTATTGCCTGTGCCACCCTCCTCCCCCAATGGATGCCAATACGGGTCAAGAACTGGGTCATCCATCACCTCCTCTTCAAAGTCATCTGCACCTTCCTTTTTACCTTCCTCTGTGTCAACGTGTAAGGTGGTATAGTATGCGAGAAGGGGCACCTGAATTTCATCAGGGTCAGATTCTGGATCAGTAGACTGCGAGGGCAATGTAGTGCTCTGGGTCAATGTACCAGCAGAATCATGTAGCAGTGGCTGTGCATCAGTGCACTCCATGTCAGATTTATCTTGTACTGGGGAATTCAGGATTTGACTGGATAACCCAGGCATGGTATGTGAAAAGAGCTCCATAGAGTAATCTGAAGTGTGGGCTGCCGCATCCTTAACTTTTGGTGGGGGTGAAGAACACAAGGAAAGGTGTTTTTCCTGACCAGAACCCTGCACTGACGACTCCGTGCTTGCAGGTTTCGAACGTTCAGAAAAGGAGGCCACAGAGCTGGTGGCTGTTTTGGCAATATATGCCAAAACCTGTTCCTGATGCTCCGGCTTTAAAAGCGGTTTTCCTACTCCAAGAAAAGGGAACCTTACAGGCCTTCTTGGGCCAGACGATGATGCAGGCTCAACACCTCCTGCCTTGGCTGCTATTGTGCTTTTGCCAGAACCAGCCGATGCACCACCACTAACAGTACCAGCTGCGCCCCCCTGCCCACGTCCGCGGCCTCTTCCACCATACTTCCTCATGTTTGGTAAAATGTACCAAAAATACCAGCAGAGAGATGGTACTGTATAAGGAGCGTCCAGCTGTGTAAGGTGTATTAAAAAGCTGTGTAAGGTGTATTAAAAAAATTAAATCTGCGTATATATTTTGTTAGTCACAGAGGCTCTCCCAGACAATCTCCGCATATGTATTTACAGAGTGTCACACACACACGCTGACTCTGTATAGACGTGACTGTAATGCGAACGGCAGATATACAATACTGCTTGAGAATCGGACAGCTGTATATGGTGTTTGTATGGAAAATTGTCAATCTCCGTCTATTTTTATACGGAGTGACACACACTGTCTCTGTCTAGTTTTGACCTTGATCAAACAGCAGATATACGAAACTGTTTGAAAAGCGGACAGCTCTATAAGGTGTATGTCTGAAAACATGGAAAATCTCCTCAGTTTGTTTTTCCAGAGTCATACACAGATAACTTCTATTTGTCCGTGCTAGAAGGCGGTACACGGTAGTGTGTGAGGAGCGTACACCACTGTATGGTGTGTGTATGTAAATTTGTCAAGCTCCGTGTATTTGTATACAGACTGACACACGCTGTCTCTGTCTAGTTTTGACTGTAATCAAAGAGCAGATATACAAAGCTGTTTGAAAAACGGACACTACTCTAAGGTGTAGGTCTGGAAAAACGGACAAACTCCTCAGCTTTTTCTTCCAGAGTCACACCCAGATAGCTTCTATTTGTCCGTGATACCAGCCAGTACACGATAGTGTGTGAGGAGCGTACACCGTTAGACGGTGTCTGCATGGAAAATTGTCAAGCTCCGTGTATTTGTATACGGACTGACACACGCTGTCTCTGTCTAGTTTTGACTGTAATCAAACAGCTGATATACGAAACTGTTTGAAAAACGGACACAACTCTAAGGTGTAGGTCTGGAAAAACGGACAAACTCCTCGGCTTTTTCTTCCAGAGTCACACCCAGATAACTTCTATTTGTCCGTGATACCAGCCGGTACACGGTATTGTGTGAGGAGCGTGCACCGCTAGACGGTTTGCGAAAAAATGAATGCTCAGTAACTCACCAGGACAAAATAATAAAATTTGGCGTGCTTTGAAAAAAGCAGTTTGAACAGCAATGTACACACAGAAATGCAGCTAGCAGGTAGCCTTAAAAGGCAGCCTAATCACCACCAGCGCTGCTGCACACAAGGCGGTACACGGTAGTGTGTGAGGAGCGTACACCGCTATACGGTGTCTGTATGGAAAATTGTCAATCTCCGTCTATTTTTATATGGAGTGACACGCTGTCTCTGTCTAGTTTTGACCGTCATCAAACAGCAGATATATAGGAAACTGTTTGAAAAGCGGACAGCTCTATAAGGTGTAGGTCTGTAAAAATGGAAAATCTCCTTGGTTTGTTTTGCCAGAGTCACACTCAGATAGCTTCTATTTGTCCGTGAAACCAGCCGGTACACGGTAGTGTGTGGGGAGCGTACACCGCTATACGGTGTCTGTATGGAAAATTGTCAATCTCCGTCTATTTTTATATGGAGTGACACACGCTGTCTCTGTCTAGCTTTGACCGTCATCAAACAGCAGATATACAAAGCTGTTTGAAAAGCAGACAGCTCTATAAGGTGTAGGTATGGAAAAATGGAAAATCTCTTTGGTTTGTTTTGCCAGAGTCACACCCAGATAGCTTCTATTTGTCCGTGATACCAGCCGGTACACGGTAGTGTGTGAGGAGCCTACACCGCTATACGGTGTGTGAAAAAATGAACGCTCGGTAACTCACCAGAACAAAATAAGAAAAGTTGGAGTGCTTTGAAAAAAGCAGTTTGAACAGTAGTGTGCACTCAGCAATGCAGCTATCAGGTAGCCTTAAAAGGCAGCCTAATCACCACCAGCACTGCTGCACACAACAAAAATCCTCCCCTTTCACTGCACACTAACTGTACAGTGAAAAGCGCTATCAGCAGAGGCAATTTTTTTCCTTTTTCCCTGCCTAACGCTCTCCCTATTCAGAATCAGCAGCAGCACCTCCCTATTCTAAGATCGGCAGAAGTAAGATGGCGGTCGGCGGTCATGGCCTTTTATACCCACTGTGAAGCCACTCAAAGCCAGCCAATCACTTCAATGCCCTTCTCTAAGATGGTGGCTGCCCATGTCATCGCATTGCCTACAGTGTGCGTTCTCCATCATTGGCTGAGAAAAGGTGCTGGAAGCATTATTTGAAACGCGACTTTGGCGCTCGGCTCGGTGGCCGACCTCACGCTATGGTAGGGTTTCGATCAGCGAAACCCGACTTTAGCTAAAGTCGGCGATTTTTGAATTTGACTGACCCATTTTGCTCAACTCTAGTCATGACCAAGAATTTCATTACATATATCTTTAACATTGTTCAATACATTATGCTATGCAGATTGTAGATTGCCCCTATAACCCTTCCTTTAACTATTCAAGTCCTGTGAATTTAAAGAGTGGGTGTCACGTGGACCCGTCCTGTGTGACTCGACCCGCAGGCCGGTAACTAAGACAACAAGACACAGCACGTGTAACTGTCCTGTGTGACATGACCCGCAGGCCGGTTACTAAAACAACAAGGCACGGGGGAAGGGGAAACAGTTACAATGGTGGGCCCTGCGAAAGGGAACGGGGACGTGGAGACCTCCTGCACTCCCCTGAGTCAGTGTCCCTCACACTCCTAACGTTCCCTATACAGGATCCTCACCTGTCGCCGAGCCGGAACCTGTCACCCTAGCACACCCTACACCTATCCCTTGCTAGGGAGCTGGGTGGTGCAGGCACTGACCCCACCGCTGTACTAATACACACCAGGGAAAAATGCAGGGAAACACCACTTAGCTTTGCTCTGTGCTATTGCTCCCAGCAACAGAATCCACCACCAGAATGCAGCTTTCCTCCAGAATAGCTGCTACTTCTCCAAGCTTTGTCGCTCCCAGCAACAGAGTCCACCACCAGAATGCAGCTTTCCTCCAGAATAGCTGCAACTTCTCCAAGCTTTGTCAGAGCTCCAAGGAACACCTCTCTGTAATTCCTTCCTTCACCAGACTTTACACCAGAGCTCCCCTGAGCTTCTCTCTGTAGTTCCTTCCTTCACCAGTCTTGGTTGGAAATGAGCAATATCACCAACAGTGAGTGAAACCACCTGCTACACCTTTATAGGCAGGACCCAAGGAATCACACCTGCTTCATTATCATGTGCAATAACACTAACCACCACCGGGGGCAAACTAGAACAAAACACACCACCATGCAATAACCCCAATGGCCACCGGGGGCAAAACCAACTCCAAGCAACCATCTCAAAGGAAAAAAAGGTTACTTATTCAAAACCTGTCATAATCCAGCATGGATCATGACATTTTGGAGTCCTAGGAATACCCCCCTTCTGTGGATCTGGTCATGATATGGATTTGTCTGAGGATGACATCCCCATGTCCCAGTAGACTGCATCCCTAATGTTAATGGATTGACAGCAGAACTACTTTACCTACAAAGAAGTGAATTAAGAAAAACCCTACAATTCATTAGGGCAAGTGAACACCAAGTCCTCTAGTCCCAGGTTGTTACGGGTGTGATAATTTTAATTAGCACCAAACGGGGGTTCCTTTTTAACCCCTTCACCCCCAAGGGTGGTTTGCACGTTCATGACCGGGCCAATTTTTACAATTCTGACCACTGTCCCTTTATGAGGTTATAACTCTGGAACGCTTCAACGGATCTAGGCGATTCTGAGAATGTTTTCTCATGACATATTGTACTTCACTTTAGTGGTAAAAAATTTTCACTATAACTTGCGTTTATTTATGAAAAAAACAGAAATATGGCAAAAATTTTGAAAATTTTGCAATTTTCAAACTTTGAATTTGTATGCCCTTAAAACAGAGAAATATGTGACACAAAATAGTTACTAAATAACATTTCCCACATGTCTACTTTACATCAGCACAATTTGGGAAACAACATTTTTTTTTGTTAGGAAGTTATAAGGGTTAAAATTTGACAAGCGATTTCTAATTTTTACAACAAAACTTACAAAACCATTTTTTTTAGGGACCACCTCACATTTGAAGTCACTTTGAGGGGTCTATATGGCATAAAATACCCAAAAGTGACACCATTCTGAAAACTGCAGCCCTGAAGCTACTCAAAACTACATTCAAGAAGATTATTAACCCTTCAGGTGCTTCACAGGAGCAGAAGCAACGTGGAAGGAAAAAATGAACATTTAACTTTTTAGTCACAAAAATAATATTTTAGCAACAATTTTTTTATTTTCCCAAGGGTAACAGGAGAAATTGGACCCCAAAAGTTGTTGTCAAATTTGTCCTGAGTACGCTGATACCCAATATATGGGGGGGAACCACTGTTTGGGCACAAGGCAGGGCTCAGAAGGGAAGGAGCCCCGTTTGACTTTTTCAACCTAAAATTGGCTGGAATTGAGATCGGACACCATGTCGCGTTTGACGAGTGTCTGATGTGCCTAAACAGTGGAAACCCCCCACAAGTGACCCCATTTTGGAAACTAGACCCCCTAAGGAACTTATCTAGATGTGTGGTGACCACTTTGAACCCCCAAGGGCTTCACAGAAGTTTATAACACCCGGGCGTGAAAATAAAAAATCATATTTTTTCCACAAACATGATAATTTAGTCCCCAATATTTTGTTTTCCCAAGGGTAACAGGAGAAATTGGACTCCAAAGGTTGTTGTCAAATTTGTCCTGAGTACGCTGATACCCAATATGTGGGGGGGAACCACTGTTTAGGCACATGGCAGGGCTCAGAAGGGAAGGTGCCCCGTTTGACTTTTTCAACCTAAAATTGGCTGGAATTGAGATCGGACGCCATGTCGCATTTGACGAGTGTCTGATGTGCCTAAACAGTGGAAACCCCCCACAAGTGACCCCATTTTGGAAACTAGACCCCCTAAGGAACTTATCTAGATGTGTGGTGACCACTTTGAACCCCCAAGGGCTTCACAGAAGTTTCTAACACCCGGGCGTGAAAATAAAAAATCATATTTTTTCCACAAACTTGATCATTTAGTCCCCAATATTTTGTTTTCCCAAGGGTAACAGGAGAAATTGGACCCCAAAGGTTGTTGTCAAATTTGTCCTGAGTATGCTGATACCCAATATGTGGGGGGGAACCACTGTT
Organism: Dendrobates tinctorius; assembly: GCF_039654945.1. Lineage (NCBI taxonomy): Eukaryota > Metazoa > Chordata > Amphibia > Anura > Dendrobatidae > Dendrobates > Dendrobates tinctorius. Next base: position 34,049,611 of record NW_027361738.1, read on the forward strand.
TAGGCACATGGCAGGGCTCACAAGGGAAGGAGCCCCGTTTGACTTTTTCAACCTAAAATTGGCTGGAATTGAGCTCGGACGCCATGTCGCATTTGACGAGTGTCTGATGTGCCTAAACAGTGGAAACCCCCCACAAGTGACCCCATTTTGGAAACTAGACCCCCTAAGGAACTTATCTAGATGTGTGGTGACCACTTTGAACCCCCAAGGGCTTCACAGAAGTTTATAACACCCGGGCGTGAAAATAAAAAATCATATTTTTTCCACAAACATGATCATTTAGTCCCCAATATTTTGTTTTCCCAAGGGTAACAGGAGAAACTGGACCCCAAAGGTTGTTGTCAAATTTGTCCTGAGTACGCTGATACCCAATATGTGGGGGGGAACCACTGTTTGGGCACATGGCAGGGCTCACAAGGGAAGGAGCCCCGTTTGACTTTTTCAACCTAAAATTGGCTGGAATTGAGATCGGACGCCATGTCGCGTTTGACGAGCGTCTGATGTGCCTAAACAGTGGAAACCCCCCACAAGTGACCCCATTTTGGAAACTAGACCCCCTAAGGAACTTATCTAGATGTGTGGTGACCACTTTGAACCCCCAAGGGCTTCACAGAAGTTTATAACACCCGGGCGTGAAAATAAAAAATCATATTTTTTCCACAAACATGATCATTTAGTCCCCAATATTTTGTTTTCCCAAGGGTAACAGGAGAAATTGGACTCCAAAGGTTGTTGTCAAATTTGTCCTGAGTACGCTGATACCCAATATGTGGGGGGGAACCACTGTTTAGGCACATGGCAGGGCTCAGAAGGGAAGGTGCCCCGTTTGACTTTTTCAACCTAAAATTGGCTGGAATTGAGATCGGACGCCATGTCGCATTTGACGAGTGTCTGATGTGCCTAAACAGTGGAAACCCCCCACAAGTGACCCCATTTTGGAAACTAGACCCCCTAAGGAACTTATCTAGATGTGTGGTGACCACTTTGAACCCCCAAGGGCTTCACAGAAGTTTCTAACACCCGGGCGTGAAAATAAAAAATCATATTTTTTCCACAAACTTGATCATTTAGTCCCCAATATTTTGTTTTCCCAAGGGTAACAGGAGAAATTGGACCCCAAAGGTTGTTGTCAAATTTGTCCTGAGTATGCTGATACCCAATATGTGGGGGGAACCACTGTTTAGGCACATGGCAGGGCTCACAAGGGAAGGAGCCCCGTTTGACTTTTTCAACCTAAAATTGGCTGGAATTGAGCTCGGACGCCATGTCGCATTTGACGAGTGTCTGATGTGCCTAAACAGTGGAAACCCCCCACAAGTGACCCCATTTTGGAAACTAGACCCCCTAAGGAACTTATCTAGATGTGTGGTGACCACTTTGAACCCCCAAGGGCTTCACAGAAGTTTATAACACCCGGGCGTGAAAATAAAAAATCATATTTTTTCCACAAACATGATCATTTAGTCCCCAATATTTTGTTTTCCCAAGGGTAACAGGAGAAATTGGACCCCAAAGGTTGTTGTCAAATTTGTCCTGAGTATGCTGATACCCAATATGTGGGGGGGGGAACCACTGTTTAGGCACATGGCAGGGCTCACAAGGGAAGGAGCCCCGTTTGACTTTTTCAACCTAAAATTGGCTGGAATTGAGATCGGACGCCATGTCACGTTTGACAAGCGTCTGATGTGCCTAAACAGTGGAAACCCCCCACAAGTGACCCCATTTTGGAAACTAGACCACCTGAGGAACTTATCTAGATGTGTGGTGACCACTTTGAACCCCCAAGGGCTTCACAGAAGTTTATAACACCCGGGCGTGAAAATAAAAAATCATATTTTTTCCACAAACATGATCATTTAGTCCCCAATATTTTGTTTTCCCAAGGGTAACAGGAGAAATTGGACTCCAAAGGTTGTTGTCAAATTTGTCCTGAGTACGCTGATACCCAATATGTGGGGGGGAACCACTGTTTAGGCACATGGCAGGGCTCAGAAGGGAAGGAGCCCCGTTTGACTTTTTCAACCTAAAATTGGCTGGAATTGAGATCGGACGCCATGTCGCATTTGACGAGTGTCTGATGTGCCTAAACAGTGGAAACCCCCCACAAGTGACCCCATTTTGGAAACTAGACCCCCTAAGGAACTTATCTAGATGTGTGGTGACCACTTTGAACCCCCAAGGGCTTCACAGAAGTTTCTAACACCCGGGCGTGAAAATAAAAAATCATATTTTTTCCACAAACATGATAATTTAGTCCCCAATATTTTGTTTTCCCAAGGGTAACAGGAGAAATTGGACCCCAAAGGTTGTTGTCAAATTTGTCCTGAGTATGCTGATACCCAATATGTGGGGGGGAACCACTGTTTAGGCTCATGGCAGGGCTCACAAGGGAAGGAGCCCCGTTTGACTTTTTCAACCTAAAATTGGCTGGAATTGAGATCGGACGCCATGTCACGTTTGACGAGCGTCTGATGTGCCTAAACAGTGGAAACCCCCCACAAGTGACCCCATTTTGGAAACTAGACCACCTAAGGAACTTATCTAGATGTGTGGTGAGCACTTTGAACCCCCAAGGGCTTCACAGAAGTTTATAACACCCGGGCGTGAAAATAAAAAATCATATTTTTTCCACAAACATGATCATTTAGTCCCCAATATTTTGTTTTCCCAAGGGTAACAGGAGAAATTGGACTCCAAAGGTTGTTGTCAAATTTGTCCTGAGTACGCTGATACCCAATATGTGGGGGGGAACCACTGTTTAGGCACATGGCAGGGCTCAGAAGGGAAGGAGCCCCGTTTGACTTTTTCAACCTAAAATTGGCTGGAATTGAGATCGGACGCCATGTCGCATTTGACGAGTGTCTGATGTGCCTAAACAGTGGAAACCCCCCACAAGTGACCCCATTTTGGAAACTAGACCCCCTAAGGAACTTATCTAGATGTGTGTTGAGCACTTTGAACCCCCAAGTGTTTCACTAAAGATTATAATGCCCAGGCGTGAAAATATAAAATCCTGTTTTGTTCCCACATAAATGATCATTTAGTCCCCAATTTTTAATTTTCCCAAGAGTAACAGGAGAAATTGGACCCAAAAAGTTGTTGTCCAATTTGTCCTGAGTACCCTGATACCCCACATGTGGGAGAAAACTACTGTTTGGGCACACGTCAGGGCTCAAAAGGGAAGTAATGACGTTTTGGAAAGCAGACTTTGATGGAATGGTCTGCGGGCGTCATGTTCCATTTGCAGAGCCCTTGATGTTCCTAAACAGTAGAAACCCCCCATAAGTGACCCCATTTTGGAAACTAGACCCCCTAACGAACTTATCTAGATGTGTGGTGAGCACTTTGAACTCCCAAGTGTTTCACTAAAGATTATAATGCCCAGGCGTGAAAATATAAAATCCTGTTTTGTTCCCACATAAATGATCATTTAGTCCCCAATTTTTAATTTTCCCAAGAGTAACAGGAGAAATTGGACCCCAAAAGTTGTTGTCCAATTTGTCCTGAGTACCCTGATACCCCACATGTGGGAGAAAACTACTGTTTGGGCACACGTCAGGGCTTGAAAGGGAAGTAATGACGTTTTGGAAAGCAGACTTTGATGGAATGGTCTGCGGGCGTCATGTTCCATTTGCAGAGCCCTTGATGTTCCTAAACAGTAGAAACCCCCCATAAGTGACCCCATTTTGGAAACTAGACCCCCTAACGAACTTATCTAGATGTGTGGTGAGCACTTTGAACCCCCAAGTGTTTCACTAAAGATTATAATGCCCAGGCGTGAAAATATAAAATCCTGTTTTGTTCCCACATAAATGATCATTTAGTCCCCAATTTTTAATTTTCCCAAGAGTAACAGGAGAAATTGGACCCCAAAAGTCGTTGTCCAATTTGTCCTGGGTACTCTGGTACCCCACATGTGGGAAAAAACTGTTTAGGCACACGTTGGGGCTCGAAAGGGAAGTAGTGTTGTTTTGGAATGCAGACTTTGATGGTCTGATGGCGTCATGTTCCATTTGCAGAGTCCCTGATGTGCCTGAACAGGAAAAAACCCCACATATGACATCATTTTGGATACTAGACCCCCAATGAACAAATCTAGATGTGCCCCCAACTAATCTAATGTAAATTAGTAGTGCATGGAGGTGTGGTACAATTTGAAGCAATCCTTCATGCACAGGCCAGGTTTTTCGGGGCAGGTGTCGCACTGGTAAGTGGTGTCCCTGCGTATTCCTTTTTTGTAACACACTCGACACCTTTTTTGCGGCTTACCTTTTCTTGGGGTTGGCGGGACCACCCCCGGAAAATGCTGACCTGGGACAATACGAGCACCTTCAGTTCCTGAAGTACTGGGGCCCGCTCCTTCCTGAGCGCCAAACATCATGGCCTTAACCACTACCTCCTGGAAATGAAGGTACGCCGTATCGCTGGGGCATGCACATTGTGACAGCAGGAATGCGTTGAGCATTGCCATTTGGACGATGTGCACGGCCAGCTTTTTGTACCACACCTTGGCCTTCCTCAATGCATTGTACGGTTGGAGGAGTTGATCGGAGAGATCAACTCCCCCCATTTTTTTGTTGTACCCCACTACACATGTCGGTTTGAGGACCTGTGTAGAGGTACCCCGTACAGTGCAGAGGGTACTGCCATCACCGTGTATGGTGGTCAAGAGATGGACATCTCTCTTGTCCTTGTACTTGACCACCAGCAGGTGGTCGCTACATTAGGCTCTGCTCTCACCTTTTCGGAGCATCTGCCCAAGTAGCGTCTTCGGGAGGCCTCTCTGATTTTTGCGGACAGTACCACAGGCTGCGGTACGTCGCTCAAAGAGGGATTTGTAGAGTGGGATGCTGGTATAAAAGTTATCAGTGTAGAGGTGATAACCTTTATCCAGCAGTGGGTGCACCAAATCCCACACAATTTTCCCACTCACTCCCAGGAAAGGAGGACACTCAGGGGGTTCAATCCGGGTGTCCTTCCCTTCGTAAACTCTAAACTTGTGGGTGTACCCTGAGGTACTCTCACACAACTTATAGAGTTTGATTCCATACCTGGCCCTCTTACTGGGCAGGTATTGACGGAATCGCAGCCTTCCCTTGAAGTGAACCAAGGACTCATCCACGCAGATGTCCCTTTGGGGCACGTACACTTCAGCAAACTTTTTGTTGAAGTGTTCGATGACCGGCCGAACTTTGAACAGACGGTCAAAGTTGGGGTCATCTTGTGCGGGACACGCTGCATTATCAGTATAATGCAGAAACTTGTGGATGGCCTCAAAACGCGTCCGGGCCATGACCATTCGGAACACTGGAGTGTTGTATAAAATATCAACACTCCAATATTGCCGAATTTCCGGCTTCTTCAGTATCCCCATATGGAGGACCAGGCCCCAAAACTGCATCATTTGAACTGCGTCTACAGGAGACCAGTTTGAAAATGTTGAACGCGGGTTTTGCTCCAAAAATTGACGAGCGTACAAATTAGTTTGCTCCACCATGAGGTTAACAAAATCCTCAGAGAAAAAGACTTTGAAAAAGTCAATTTCTGTGAGGCCGGTGGTGTCAAACTTGATTCCTGATTCTGCCACAAAATCAGGAATCAGTGGCTCGTAATTTTCGGGGGGCGAGGTCCATACGGGGAGCACTGGGTCAGCTGCGGGCATGGTGGGCGCTGCCTCATCTTCTGTCCTGGAGCGTCTGCGTGGCGGTTCCGCAGGACCCGAGGAGGAAGATGAGGAGGGGGAAGAGGAAGAAGAAGAGGATGAAGAATCCGAAAAATAAAGAAAAGTCGGATCGTCATCCAAATCGCTATCAGTTTCGGAGGCAAGTAAAGCATATGCCTCCTCCACTGAATAGCGCTGTTGGGATGAATTTGATGACATTTTTGTGTAAATATGGTGCTTGGGTGTACACTTTATTGAAAACTGTATGTGTACGTGAGGGGGGGGAGTGATTGGTGTAAACTTTCTGTAAAGAAAAAGCTGTGGAAAAAAGTATAAAACAGCAGGCCCTAGCTGATAAGTGTCACTTATCAAAACTAGGCTGCTGGATGTGCGCACGGGGTGGCGCAAGGGGGGGGGTGGAAAAAAAAAAGGAAACCGGCAAACTCTGATAAGTGAACTGTGTCACTTATCCAAGTTTCGCAGCTGCGGGATGTGTGTACGGAGGGGCTAAGGAAAAAAAAGCGAGCTCAAGTGTTGATCGGTGAACTGCGTCACCAATCAACGCTCGGCGGCTGCGCACAGAGGTGGCGCAAAAGTGGGGTGGAGGGGGGTAAAAATAGGGGGAAGGGGGATGGGGGGATTGGGGTGGATGAAGAGAGATTGGGCAGGGATCAATAGTTAGGGTTGTAGTTAGGTGGCACAAAGGGGGGTGAAAAAAATGAAAAGCGGCAGGCACAAGCTTGGATAAGTGACGTGTGTCACTTATCCAACTTTTGCGGCTGCGGGATGTGTGTACGGAAGTGGCGCAAAGGGGGCTAAGGAAAAAAAAACGAGCTCAAGTGTTGATCGGTGAACTGCGTCACCAATCAACGCTCGGCAGCTGCGCACGGAGGTGGCGCAAAAGTGGGGTGGAGGGGGGTAAAAATAGGGGGATGGGGGGATTGGGGTGGATGAAGATAGATTGGGCAGGGATCAACAGTTAGGGTTGTAGTTAGGTGGCACAAAGGGGGGTGAAAAAAATGAAAAACGGCAGGCACAAGCTTGGATAAGTGACGTGTGTCACTTATCCAACTTTTGCGGCTGTGGAATGTGTGAACGGAAGTGGCGCAAAGGGGGCTAAGGAAAAAAAGGCGAGCGCGAGTGTTGATCGGTGAACTGCGTCACCGATCGACGCTCGCCGGCTGCGCACGGAGGTGGCGCAAAAGTGGGGTGGAGGGGGGTAAAGGGGGGGTGAAGGGGGGTAAGAGGGGGGGTGGAGGGGGGATGGGGGGATGAAGATAGATTGGGGGGGTGAAGATAGATTGGGCAGGGGATCAGGGATCAATTAACACTTACAATTGTAGTTTTCTTTCTTCTTCTTCTTCTTTCTTCTGCAGGGATTGTGATGCTACAAGCTGTGGCACCACAATACCCAGCACAGGAGCTCTTGCTGCGTCCGACCTCTCTGCAGGAATCCTCAGCTAGAGTGAGGACCCCTGAAGACAGGTCAGACAGGTCAGAGGCAGGTCAGGGGGCAGGTCACAGAGCGGTCACATCGCTGCTGTGACCTGTCATTGGTGGGATCGAATGATTACATCGATCCCACCAATCCCTGATCTGCCTGGTGACCATGGCAACTGCCTAGAATCGGAGCTCACAGCTCCGATTACTAGGCAGGTCATGCCCAGGTCACCAGCAGGGCACAGAGCGGTCACATGGTGACCGCAGCTGTGCCCTGTGGTTGGCGCGATCGCCGATCTAATCGATCGCGCCAGCCAACTCCTGCAGGCCCTGCTGGGCCTGCATCAGGCTCCAGCACGATCGGTGCTAATATAGCACCGATCCTGGCCGGTACTGGCAGGGCACAGCGGCGATATAGCGCCGCTGTGCACTGCGATTGGCGCGATCGATCAGATCGGCGATCGCGCCAATCCGGGTGCTTTTTGCCTAGTACGGGTACTCGATCCCCGCCTAGGACATCATTGTTTCAGCCAAGCTGATTGGCTGAAACAATGAGAAACGCTGCGATTGGCTGTTCAGAATTGAACAGCCAATCACAGCGCTCTGGATGCCGGGGGGGCAGGATCGCAGCCCGGGATGCCGACGCCATCTTTTCTAAGGTGAGATGGCGTCGGAATTTTAATGCGATCACCGCGACTTTAGTCACGGTATCGCATTAAAGGGCCCGACGTACTATCCCGTCCCCGGTCATACGGGCCCGGGTACCGTGGACGGGATAGTACGTCGGATGGCAGGAAGGGGTTAATCTTCACAATGCAGCCACTTAAGTCATTGAATGCCCCTGGCATACTTGGGAAAATACACATGAGTATTCAATTGTTTCTTAAACCATCTTAACAGTATTTACAAAAGAATGAATTATAAAGCAAAAAAAAAACATATTTCCTATTTTTTCAAATGTTTTTATTAGAAATGAGTTTTGGCAATTTTTTCCCCCTAAATAATTAGTTTTGCAGCTAACCACAAGTACTTCAACTTCTCCAAAAAGTAAAACTGTCATGGACAAAAGTTTTGAGACTGAAACAAATCTAGTTTTTTTGGCACAATATGATGCTTCAGTGTTTTTAAGGCTTGTAGTTGCTTGTATAGTTACTGAAGCACAATTATATATATTTCATGCATTTTTAAACTTTTCACAAATATATCACGTTTATGCAAAGGCTCAATATTTTCAGTGTTCACTCTTATTTCTCAAGACTTCGGCAACTTCCCATGGCATGCTGGATATCAGCTCCTGGATCAAATCCTGACTGAGGATAACCCATTCTTGCCTAATCAATGCTTGAAGTTTATAATTATTTCCGTGCTTTTGTTTGCCCACATTTTGAGGCTTCACCGCAGGTTCTTAATGGGATAGAGATTAGTGGTCTTTCCTTGCCATGGATCCAAAATGTCAATGTTTTGCTCACTGAGCCATATAACTATCACTTTTACCTTGTGATATGGTCTACATCATGCTGGAAAATGCATTGTTCATCAACTAATTGCTTCTGGATCATTGAGAGAAGTTTCTATTGGAACACGTTTAGATAGCATTCTTTATTCAACAAAATTGAGAGAAGTTCAGAAGCTGTGAAGAAAACTCCAGAGTACCCCCAAAAAGTCCAGCAAATGCAAGGACCATCTCTGAAAGTGGTTTCAGCTATGTTTTCAACACCAATGGAAAGATTGTTTAGCAATGGCAATGGGCAGGTGTCAGTGCATCTGCCTGCACAGTGAGGTGAAAGCTGTCCCAGGCAGTCTGAAAGGGCTTCATCAGAGGAAAAAAATCTTTCCCTTAGCACTCTGCAGTGTAATCCACGTACTTATTGCAGAATGTCAGTTTGTCGATGTTTTATTGGAGAGTAGTAGCTTTTTGCTGCTATTTTTATTAGCTTCAAAAGATTTCACCTCTCTGTGCATGCAGATGCACTGGCACTTGCCCATTGCCATTGCTAAATAAGCTCTCCATTGGTGTTGAACAGAAAGCTGAAGCCACTTTCGGAGATGGTTCTTGCATTTGCAGTACTTTCTGAGGCACCATGGAGTTCTCTTCACAGCAACTCAACTTCTCTCTGATTTTTGTTGATCCTTATAAATGGTTGATATAGAGACCATCTTACGAACAGCAATATACTTGCCTATAACGTCTTTTTTATTCAAATCAATGATGACCGCCAATGTTTCCTTTGCCATAACAGAAGAAATCAATGGTTTTAAGCACTAGTCCCCTTTTGAGGGAACCCGGCTTTATTTGCCGGGGGGCCCGTGACTGATCAGCCTGTGGGTTTAATGTGCATTGCCCCCTTTTCCTAGGTGCAGGGAAAGGGTTAAAGGAATCAAAACTCCACCCCCCTTTAATTTTGTATGTGGATCATTCCTCCTCCCCCTAAGGGGTATATAAGGCGGGGCCTGAGGCTGCTGGGCCTCTTTTGAACCTGGGACAAGGAGCTTCCCACCCTCCCTTCCCTTTCTTTTGTTTTTCTTTTTGCTTCTTTTGTTATTGAGGTAATTTGATGGTTGATGGTTTGGATGTTTATTATTAAGTCAGGATAACATGTGCCGGGAGTCCGGCGGCATACCACCCACAGATTCCGGTATTGATGGTTTGAGTTATTGTAAATGTGTTACTCTCCATTAAAGATATGTTTTTGTTAATGACTGGATTCTTTCTTTGCGTTGGGGAAAAGGGGCAAGGGTTTTTCTTGAGGTATGAGCAGTCTAAATCAAGCTGCTCAACATGACGGAGTGATATTGTCATGGCTCGACTGTGTGAACATGCCCTTAGCCATGGCTCTACATCCTGTTATTATTTTGGGTTACACTCAGTGTTTAATTGAGGGTGCAGTTATTTTAAGGACACTCAGGGTCAGGCGAAGTTGAGTGGGGCCATCATTTCATAATTTTAGGGTGCCAATCTCCATGGCCAGGCAGAGACAAATCAGGGTCAAGTTAGGGATTTGCCTAGTCTGTATAGGAACCTGTGTTCTGCAGGTTTGACGTCTTCCCTGTTTTTTTTTAGCTCCGTACAAGTGTTAGGGTTCAGGCATAACAGATATCAGCTATTTTGTCCTCGTTAACACTTTCTCCTGAGCTAATGACATCACCAAATTATGCTAGCAGGTCATAGTGTGATCACTCTTCATAACAATCTAGAGTTAATTAAAATGGCTACCATAAAAAAATTAAGCAGTAAGCTTTGTGAAACCAAATTTGTGTCAGTCTTAAATTTTTAGTCACGACTATATATTATACTCGGTAGTCTTCTAGGATTGTATCCGACTTGTTTCCAGCTCTTTAACTCAAACATATCCTTAATAATATCAAAGTGACTTCAACATGTATGGTTATCTATAACTGTTTTTACTGCTATAAAGTCACTCACTTTGTAATTTTTTTTTCAGTTTATTATGACTTTCTCTTTTCTCTACAGCTAAGCTGTGAACTGCAATATTCTCTCACTATACAGATTCACTCCAAATTGCTACTGAATTCCCTTCCTCTGCTTTTACAAAGGCTACGACAGACGTGACTTGATTTGGTATACCATATGATGAGATACCTGCAAGCCACGCCTGAGTTCAGGTCAGACTGCCCTGAATGACAGAATCTTTCCGAATTGTGTAAAATTAAGTCAGACATTTTTAATGATTCACAGAAATCGAATCTAAAATTGTTTGCTTTTGACAGATCCAGAGAATTTCTAAAACTTCAATAAAAATTTGATTTGCATCCAAATACATAAACTACTGTACTGTAGATAGGATCATATTTAAGTGGACTTCATTTTCAAACCAAACTTTTTTCTTTTTGTTTTAAAAAAGAAGCTGGAACAGTTGCAAATGGTTATGAATAGATACTGCTTTCCATTTACAGTAAATCTATTTGCCATAGGCTTCAATATACAATAAAACAGACTCGTTTCAGTTTCCATTTTGTTAAAAAAGAAACAAAAATGCAACTGGCTGCTCTTTTTCTATCTGAAAAGCATGAAAAATGCATGGAACAGAGGTGATCTGATACAAACTAAATATTTTTACCATCCAATGAAATCAATAGGTTGTTAAACTGATCAGTTACATTCAGTTTTCTGCATCTGCAATGATGGAGAAAAATAGAATGTAAAATACTAGTGTTAGCCCAGCATAATAAATTTAAATTATATATAACAGTATACAATGAAGCTCGATACATAGCACCATCTCCAATACATGCTACAAAAAAGCATAAACTGTCCATCACCTCCTAATTAGAGATGAACGAATCAAGCAAAATTAATATTCCCGTGGATTTTATGAGGAAATTCGATTTTCAGAGAAATTATTCTGTGCAAATTGAATGTCCCTTTGTTATGCTTTGGAGTCTTTCTAGAACCCAGTGCCTAATAGGTGCAATGTGTAAAAATAAAAAAATCCTTATACTCACCTCATCACCTATCCATCCACTTTCACTGCTCTTGCAAGCTGTCAGATCGTCCATGCCTCCATTACATTGCATCCCGGCCTGATATTCACTCTAGGTTGGTGCTTCTGCCCACAAGTGACCTTGGTGGCCTGCAGTCGGAAGTCGTAGTCCAGTGTTATCTCTAGGCCAAAACTTCCAGCCATGAATAAAGGCCCCATCACACACAGTGAGATCGCCAGTGAGATCACTGATTTTGTGACATCACAGCGATATCGCCAACGATATCGCTGTGTGTGACATATATCAGCGACCGGCCCCCCTACCGGGTATTGCTGATCGCGCTCGAACATCCTGGACCATTTTTTGATCTTTAGTCTTCCGCTGGCCAGCGCACATCGCTGCGTGTGACAGCGAGAGACCAACAATCAGCGACGCTGGGAGCTGGTTTCCTAGGTAAACAGCGGGTATCTAAGAGCCGCGTGGCTCTTAGATACCCGCTGTTTACCTTGGATACCAGCTTACTCGCTGGTCCTGATCGCTGGTGAGTCTGTCTATGTGATCAGCTAACTATGCCCGAGCGATCCCATCCACATCGGATCGTTGGTGGGATCGTTGGGACATTGAAGCGTGTAACGGGGCCTTAAGCCCTGGAACTTGCACAGTGAACTCCAGGGCCTGCCTGCTGCTCACCTTTCTGGCAGTCCCCGCCAGTCCCTCCTCGCTGTAAAGTCATGCATATCTGGGCCGGCGTTCACATCAAACTGGGGCTTCCGGCAGTGAATTAGGGCAAGTTTGTTATTTTTTTTTCTTTTAATGCTTTTTATTCTTTTTAAGTGCACCTGGTTGTCATTTTGTTGAAAGTAAGTTGCAAAAATTCTGTATTTTCCACAATGCGTATGTTTGTAAAATTTGTGGAAAATTCTATTTCACTTGAAAAAATGTGTCCATCTCTAGTCTTAATAGAATAAAGAAATTGTGAACAGGTGCAAGCTGCTGACTGCATTAAATATAACAAAAAGTGCAGCATCTCATTGGGTGCGCCAAGATATGTACAAAAGGGTTAATATATAAACTACATTTCTGTCTATTACATTTGTTGGCTGATAGGAAAGGTTAGGGTCCCATCAGGAAAACAGGTCACCTTGTAGTGGTTTGTGGGCACACACAATTTGGTAAATTTTTGCACTCACTACCTTAATTTTCTAAGTATTTTCTATGTGGCAGTATGTGAAGGGGCCATCACAAAGCTACTCACTTAGCACTGTTCTACTGATGCTTTGTTGTGCTTTGTGCAGCTTAGGGACTGACACTGCACAGCAGGTGTAATCTAGAAATGACATCTTGCCTGCTGTGCTGTGACTCTCATGCACGGATTGATTGGTGGAGCAGGGAGCCAATAGCTCTCTGTCCCTTAATGGTATTCAACAATATCTGCACCTGAAGGATGAAGATACCATTTGAAATTGGCAGTGTGGTTTGGTGCTGTTAGTGGTACGCCACAGTTTTTCAGCAGTAAGGTGCTTTTATTTTTCATACTACAGTATGCCACTTAATAACAGAGGCTACTTTTACAAAAGAATTTTGAGTCTGTTTAATGTAAAAATGAAGGACTTCTAGGTCAATAATTGTCAGGGCTTGGTTCATTACTCTTGTCTTGTAAGAATAGGTGTTAAGAATAAGTATAGATAAGCAAAGTTATTTCAATGGAAATGAATTCTCCTGAAGTTTTACTAAAAATTCTATGAAGCGGTATATGGATTATTTGGAAGTGTATTCAAGCAAATTCAGCAAAATCGGGGGCACTACTTTACTGAACCATATGGTGTGTGATGTACTGTATACAATTCATATGGCGTCTTGTGTTTGGGTGCGAGGAAAAACACAGGAGACACAGGTGTGATTAGAAAGGACTTGTATTACTTCATACAAGTAAGCCAAAAGGGTTCACACAGTTTGCAGATACAGAGGCAGGAGACACAGCAGGCCAGAGTAAACATTAAGCACAGCAGAACTTCCACAACAGGTTCATGGTCTCTCTCTGTTACTTCCCTTGCAACTGTGGATTTATCAGGCAGCAGGTTTCCAGTGTCCACAAGTGTTCAAAAATTCCTCAGCAGGAGATGGCTGGAGTACCAAGTCCAAGACTTCCAGGAGCAGGTCACAGGCTAACTGCAGACTTGATTCTGAAGCACTGATTGCTCAGCTGAGGCTGCTTAAGAGGCAAGAGGGAGAGAATCAGGGCAGGAACATGAAAGCTGGAAACTCCATATTAACTGAAGGCAAGATAGCTGCAGCAGGACAGAAAGCAAAATGGCCGACAGAAAAAACTGAATTTCAAAAACATGTAAAAAAAGACTGAGAACCTTACATGGTGACAGGAATACAGTTGAAACAATAGTCTTTTCTCTGCTTAACTGTTCCCCCATCTCCACAACCACAGTCTTGGTGTAATTATCTCTTCTTTTCCTCTTTCCCTATCGTGTGCATTATCTTAAGTTTCTTCAGTAGCTCAAGTATCCAGTCAACTTGGCCACAGATTTCACTGGATTCCATGTGGTTGTGGCATATGTGACATTGTTTTGGTGCACATCACTTGGTTGTTGGCATGAAGCGCAGTGAATAGTCATCTTATACAGGGCCAGGCTCAGACTGGCCCATAGGGTAACAGGGGAAATCCCCCGGTGGGCCCCCTGTGCAGATCTGGGCCCCCAACCCCACTGTATGGGCAGTACTTGGCATAATTCACTTGATTGACTCTGTACAGAAAAAAACAGCATCTCATCATTCATTAACCAAACTACCCAGTTTATTATTATATATCGATATAGGTAAATTTGTGAAAAAGGGTAATGTAATATTTGTATGCAGGAGAAAAGTGGGCCCCCCAAAGTCAATGTTACTAGTGGGCCCTTAGCACCCCAGTCCGACACTGGACAGGGCAAGGAGTGAAGAAAAGGTTTGGATGATCAGAGAGTGAGCTTTGGGAGCTGGGTGACAGGTGAGCGGTGAGGTAAATATTAATTTTCTCTTTTTTTATCCCACTTTTATTATGCTCTGGGGTCTGAGCTAGTCATAAATCAAGATAATGTAGATGGTTAGCACTCGGCCAGAGAGTTTGAGTTCGCGGTGCCAGTGAAAAGGAACGGCTAGTCCCAGGATTGCATAAACAATATACAGTCACTGCACACGCTGATTGTAGTTAATGTGAAGTAAATATTTACTTCACATTAACTACAATCAGCGTGTGCAGTGACTGTATATTGTTTAGTCATAAATCAAGTCAATGACATATGCGTTCCAGCATCCGTTCAGCAGGAATAATGTCCTTACAAAAACACTCACTCCTGTGATAAAACAGGCAGAGAATGTTGTTACCTCAGAAAGTACAGTTATATTTCCCTGTAGTTTTGTCTTTATACTCACTATAAGTGACTTATACTCCCCCCTGGCCAGGAGCTGTGGTATGTGCTCACTATGAACTGGAGCAGCTCTGCATGTTCAGACACAGCAATTACACAGCACATAACACAAGCACATTTCTAAGATTGTCTCAGCACAGGAACATTTTTGTTCCTCAATACTTACTATTGTGGAACTCATTATTCCAAAATCTATTAATTACAATGCACTTTGTTCATGGGACAACTCCTTTAAGATGGAATTTTATTCCCCAATGCACCAGACCAAGGGATATCAACAATAAAAAGAGAATTTAGGGTGGAGAAAATGAACAGCCGATTGATGACTTTGAACACTACCCACTTGAAAACATTGATTTTGAAATTTATCATACTGGCAAAATTGGAAATTTCAGTTAAGAGAGCTCATAATAAAACAGATGCTTGGGGAAGGTTGAATTATAGAGATTTTTTTTTAACTTTTAAATACTATTTCATGTATAATGTGGAGTCAAACTCTTTACGCAGAATCTCCTTTATCATATGGACAAATTTATTATTCTTTAATATGTGAAATACAAGCTCATGAAAATAAATAGAACCTGTATCTTTGGTACACTTTACTTTGCCATTTAAAATCTTTTTTATGCTTGTGCTATTACAGTCTTTATTTCTTTTGTGCATGATTGATCTTTTGTTTATGACAGCCGCGATGTGCACCAAAGTACATTTTTAATTTTACAGCAAAATCCATATGCACCCTCCAGTCATAAAATAAGACTACAGCTTTATGAGTGACTTGCTAGTCATAAATAATTCAGGTTGCGTTAATTAAACATTCAAACTTTCTACTGGTTTTCCATGCTTGTTTATTTTGGTGGCAATTATAGTTATGTTTCCAAGGTATTTTCTTATGAAGTACTGTTAGTGTTGGCAAAATAGAGAGAAATGGTGATTTGCATAGTTCAGTTATGTTTTATAGAAGAAAATTATTCCACTATTTAATATTGTTGTAAATGCAGTTGAATTCCTTTCATATGACACCGAGTAGTCTAAAACTCCTAGTAATCCAGCTTTTTTCCAGGTACTATTACAAACCTCAAGGTTCATGGCATGATGAATCCTTCAGAGCTGAGAAGGGTGTCAACTTTCTCCAAAAGTCCATTTTTATGTTTAGTGTGTATTTTGACATTTTTCATATATTATTTTTAATTTTTCATATGACATGAAAAATTAGAAATCTTGTAGTTGAGTCACTGGCCATAAGATCTCATACGAGACTTGTACGTCCTTCTTTTGCAGAAAAGTTTTCAGCAGTCTCATTATCATTACAGGCAGGCTAGGAATGACAGATAACACCTCTATATACAGAAGATAACACAGGATTCCTTCAGGCAGCCTCGCTCTTTCAGACATAAGGGTGGCGCCAACATGGTTTCAGTCAACGCATAGAGTACAGTGTATAGAGAGCAGTTGTTGTAACTGCACCCTGGCACTGACTGACAGCCAGCCGTGATGCTGAGCTGATATTAGTCAGTGCCGGGGGCGCAGTTACAGCTGCTGCTCTCTCTACATTGACTGGAACCGTGTCGGCAGAACCCCTGAGACTTAAAGAGCGAGGCTGCCATGAGGAATAGAGCTCATTTTCATTCAGCATTGGGGCTCTCAGTGCCAGCGCTGTACAGTGGCAGAACACAAATAACACAAATAACCTGCGGATTAACTCCATATCGGCAGATAATTATTGTTCTTTTATATGACAGGTTCCCATTAATATATAAAAAGTAAGGTAAAAATAGGCATAAATATAAAGTGCAAAAAACACTTATAAAAATAACATGTAGAATAAGCAGAAGCATCCAATACTTAACAGTACTTTACAAGAAAGTCCAATTCTGCTCCCAGAGACATGGGTCAGAAAGTGTATAGAAGTACAATTTGGTTAGTTCTCAAACTTGTGTCACTGTAAACGGAATAGTCCACTGATTATATACAGTCCAGCATTGGGGATGGGTTGGAACATAATTATTCAACTGTCACGGGTTTTCCGCAAAACAAAAGGTCATTATTTCATACCAAGAGTTACAATCTTGAATTGCTGTTTTTTTGTCTATTCTGCCACATCTGGCCTAAGATATGGTGGTGCCCGTCAATATTGATATGCATAAAAGTGCAGTCGACCACAGTTTTGTGCACTCTGAAAAAAAAGGACACCTCTGAACAGACGCCAGATAGTAGTCTAGAGTAACTCTGCTGCTTATTTAGTCAATGGATCCTTCAAGGCTTCTATCTCAATGACGTATTTTGGAGTTTTCAAGAGAAGCCTCGATGTGTGTGCTCAATGTAGGCCACAGGATAAGTGTTAAAGCAGACTTATAAGTGATCCAAAATATTATGTAGCATAAAAGGCTGACTATAAAAGCTTCAACTCTACTCACAAAAAACAAACCTCTTCTCAGGTCAGTCATCTCTTATTGGAGACATACAAGGTTTCCACATTACTGGTAGTGCAAAGGGTCTGAAAAACCAACATGGCTTACCCCCCCCCCAAAAAAAAGAAAAAAAATCTGTGAAATCTGCACTCCCAAATCAAAATGCCCCTTTTCCTTCTGAGCCGCACAATGTGCCTAAGCTGCAGTGAGCGTCAAAATTTTTGGCATTACTGTAGCGAGGAGAGCCCTCTTAATTTATCAGGTGTGTGTCTCCAGAAACACAAGCTAGACATAATGTATGTATTGGGCACTACAATGAAATATTTGCACATTTTTACTCTGCAACATTCACTGCGCGCTCGTTTCTGGAAAAGAGAAAACAGTTGTGAGAACAGCTCGGTGGCCTGACATTAGTAGTACTGAATTAAATTATTCTGGCACTTGGTTATTAAAGCAATCCACTTATTTGCTCAAGAACTGTTTTACCTGAAGACTTCTATAGCAAAGATGAGATCATAATTCCAGCTGTTCCGTGGCTGGGAGTAGAAATAATACCCTGCGTATTCAATGCTAATAGGCTTTCCAGATGCTTATATAAAAATCCTAATTAAACGTGCAAAATCCACACATTATGTTTTCACGTGGTTAGAACTCCATACCGGTTTTATGTGCAAATTTTAGCTGTGAGCTTTATAATAGTTTATAATTGGTTTCTAGAGGATAACAGCAAATCTTCCAAAACACATTTTAATTGTAAAGAGTATTGTAATATGTGCAATGATTTTACCAAGGGATAATATGGTATTAAGCAACCATGATCTTCTGCAAGAGAAGTTAAGTGTGTATTTACAGAAAGGTTCCGTAGCTCTGAGCATTTAATCAAGAAACCCACTTGGCCATTTTACTGCATAACACTTTCAGGCTAAGATCATTGAGAAAAGTATTTATTTAGTCACAACAAAATTGTTTCTTTAGAATAAGAATATAACTGAAAAAGTTATTTTATCTCTAAGGCATATCCAGGGCTGGACTGGGACAGAAATTCATTTGAGAGCGCACAGGTCTACTAGATATCGCATTGTTCATTTGTCGATCACCGCTGATCGAGGTATACTGAATATCACATTTACAGAATGCAAACTACTGTAATTCCAGATTGGTGTTTTAGAATTATGTTTCCTTTCAGAAAATTTAGATTGCAGAAGTCAAGGCCAAATTTGGAAGATAAAGCTCCTTGATCTCCAAAAGTCCCCATACACATTAGATTAAAGGCCCCGTTACATTTAGCGATGCATCTGCGATCCTGACCACGATACGACCCAGTCAGGATCGCTGGTGCATCGCCAAATGGTCGCTAGTGAGCTGCCAAACAGGCAGATCTCACGAGCAATGCAGCAGCCGTCGATACTTACCTGTCCGATGCAGCAATGATGACTTCTTCCGCGTCCATGGCTCGCTCGTCGGCGCCAGCAGAAAGCCGACAATGAGACAATGGCCAAGGACATTCTCACGCGATCACCGATAACCAGCGGGGGAGCCGGTCGGAGGTGAGTGTCACATGTAGCCATATCGCTAGTGATATCTCTACTGCATCACAAAATCGGTGATGCTTTAGCGATATAGCTAGCGATATCGCTATGTGTAAAAGGCCCCTTAAGCCACCAATATTAATGGGTTCAGCCTACAGTCTAATGTGTATGGGGGTCCTCACAGATTATTTCTGGGAGTTAAGGATGAGGCATGTCCAATTTCAGACTGTGGATCCTTTTGCTTTCTCATAGAGAAAACATGAGCGTGTATAAGAGAATTGGGTGAAATAGATGCCTGCCGAATAGTCATGAGCGAATATACTCGTTACTCGAGATTTCCCGAGTATACTAGGGTGATCTCCGAGTACATAGATGTGCTCGGAGATTTAGTTTCTGTCACCGTAGCTGCATGATTTGCGGCTGCTAGCCAGCCTGAATACATGAGGGGATTGCTTGGGAAATCTTGAGTATACTCGCTCATCACTACTGTCAATGGTCTAATCAAACCATTGACAACCACGTAAAGTGCATTGGGGGGACTTTACACGCAGCTAAACAGCAATCAATATATACACCATAGAACAAAAAATGCTAGGAAGAGTATTGACACAAAGGTTAAAATTAATAACATTTTTTTGAATAAATATTAATAAATATTTAACAATTCCAACAAACATACACAAAATGGTGAGTGAGAAGACAGGGGTTGTTACATTAAACCAGTGCACTGATTATCATATATTATTCATGTAGTAAATAATAATTTTCATATGGCCACAGCAAACAAAGTTATAAGTGCACATATGGTAATCACAATAAGGCTAAACACTGGTTAATGTCGCCACAGGAGAGTGCACACTTTATCGTTCAGTCAAAGAATTTAAGATTGTGCATCTCCATGGTAGTGCACAATATAATCTGAATGTACATAGAAATAAGGTTAGGAACATGCATATGTTTGCATATAGTAAGAGAACTTGCTTACGCACCCACCAGAGACTCAATGTGCATTTTGCAGATGCTTCATCAGGAGTACCTAGAAGTTTACTAACCTGTAGGTAGGGGTGATCGACAGGGGGGTGACCCGCTTCTTGCCGCTGACAGACACGAGATGGAGACAAAATTTCTGTTCAAAAAGTTCGCTTTTATTGGCCGTCCTCCTGACGACCACAGCAATACACCACAGCAGCTTCACACTTCTTCATACACTGGCCCGGGTACCTTCATTCCCTTTTTCTTAATCTGTAGTCGTGACGTCCTCCGTGGTTCTCTTCGCCGTGACTGCCCTAGGCCTATCTACCACAGCGCTTCACTAATCTGAGTACGTCATCCGTTTGGTACACCCAGGTCGTCTCCGTCTGTGGCTTCTGTCGAGTGGGTCACCCCCCTTGACCGCCTCAACTGTCAGTCCCCTCCGGAGCCTTTCTACTGTCTCTCTCTCCTCAGCAGAACTTCCTCTCTACTGTGCTCCTCTCACTGACTGACCCTTCCAAAACCTTCCCTCAGCCTTTTATACTTCCAGTTCTGGTAACTCCGCCCACCATGACTTGACAGTTTCTCTGACCAATGGCAGTTGTTCAGTCCCACTATTACACTCTCCACTGCCCTCTAATGGTCAAACTACAATACTACACCCTTTCTCTTTATCTCAGCAGTTTTACACCTACACTGCGCTACACCTTCGCCTTCCCACTACAGACAGTTCTGTCCATCAGTCCATGTTCCCTACACTCCTCCTTCCTTTATCCATTGTTGTCCTTGACAATCTTGCACTATTCTACAGGAGTGTACCTCGCACCTTTCTCCTTTTCTGTGGCCCTTTTCCATTCGGACCGCCATAATCGAGGCCCTAACCTATCAGGTCATCGTCAGCGTCCTCCCATTCTTCTGGGGGGTACGTGGTACTGGGGGCCTGACTTAAGGACCACTGTCTGTCTCCATTCTACTTGTCTCTTCATCCTGTCAAATAAAATAAGTCATGGTCGGCATACTCCAAGTACCCGGGACCTGTTGAACACACACATTTTCTTTTAAATAACACTTCAACATTTCAAATTTACTACACATCCTACAATATTTACTGTAATACGTATTTATCAGAACATATTTTTTTAACTTTTTTTTAAGCAAAACAATATACTCTCTAAAATGTTAAACATATGAGGACAGGGGTGCTCCCCCTTCCTTTAAGAAGAACAATCCCTCTAGGCATCCCTGCTGTACCAGGAGTAGGGTATTCTACCCCGAGAGGACGCGGAACAGTCCCCAGGCTGCGCAACAGCGCACAGCTGTCCCGGTAGTCCAACTTTTAAGGATACTCTGGACCCTCTCCTGACGGCCGATGTTTTGCCAACAGCAAGGCAACTCCACAGTCGTGAAGTCCTCGGGATGTCTTGACTGTCCTGGGCCCCGAGTGTTCTTATTGCCCAGGACCTAGGAGTACATCTCCCTCCTGAGAGATGCATTAGAAGGAGAAGAAGGGGCCAAGGATAGTTCCGCGATGCGCATCCTGCGCCATATCTTTGCTTGGGAACCAGGCCGTGGCACGGGCTGAAGAGAGCTCCACCGCTGCAGCATCTTTAAGCAACGGGAGAGTCTCAGGGGCAGAGGAGGCCTCAGCAACCCCTGCGCAGGGATTGGCACTGTCTCTGCAGGGCCCAGTCAGTAGACCGCAACCGGAGCCTGGAGCCGAGTAGAGGTGGCCGCAGGCATTGAGGGAGCAATTTCTTTGTACACATCAATTCCCCATAAAATAGCAATTTATGCGTTACAGTTCCACTTGCAAAAATACAGCAATTTTCCCCCTGATTTCCAAAATTATATATTGGATGTCACACATTTGTTAATTTCGAACAATTATTTTTTATTCAATGAAAACTATTACATGCAAACAAATGGTGTTTCTATGGGGGCTAAATACTCCCCCTCATTGGCAAATTTAGTCATGAGTTGGTGGGAGGAGCTGTATATCTATAATATCAATAAGCCTTTTATCAATTGCATTCAGTTTTATGAGAGATATATAGACGATATTGTCATAATTTGGAAATCTGATATATTGACTGTGCATGAATTTAACATGTACCTAAACTGTAATCCTTTGAACTTAAAATTACTGGTACGACATGATAAGTCTAACATCGATTTTTTAGATTTGAATTTAACTGGAATACCTAATGAGTCTGTGGTTACACGCACTCATCGAAAAGACACAGCTGGAAATACGATACTCCATGCTAAAAGTCATCACCCAAGGCATACAATTAAAAGTATTCCTGTGGGTGAAATGACACGTGCAAAAAGATATTGTAGCCGGCATGAGGACTATAAAAAAGAAGTCTGGGGTATAAAACAGCGTCTAAGTAGAAGGGGCTACAATCAATGGAGTTTAGATAGGGCGGAAAAAATTGTGCCTAAAAAAAATCGCGTTTCAAAACACTACATAACGTAACTAAAAATCCTGTTAACCCTGTAGCATTGGTCTTACAATTTAGTAACCAATTTTCATGCATAAAAAGAATTATTCAGGATAATTTATCAATCCAGATATTGAGGAAGTAATAAAAAAAGGATTTAGAATAGTCTCTAGAAAAGCACCCTCAATAAAAAAGAGTCTATCGCCGAGCTTTCTCTGTACATCGCAGGAACACACAAGTAACTGGTTAAACATGAAAGTTTTTTTAAGCGTGGCGCTAATCAGTGTAAAATGTGCAGTTATACTAAAATATGTACTAAATTTGGAGATTTTAATGATAATAATTTGTTTGAAATTAAAGATTTCCTAAACTGCAACTCTAAGAACGTTGTCTATGTCATGGAGTGCACAGCTTGTCAATTAAAATATGTAGGCAGCACTAAGCGCACTTTAAAAACAAGAATTAGGGAGCACATCCATGACATAGAGAGCACTAACACAGATAGAAATATATCTCAGTTATCGAAACACTTTGTTGAAGTCCATAAAATTAAATTGGATTCATTGAAAGTATATGGTGTAGAAAAAATCCATAATCGAATCAGAGGTGGCGATATAGAATTGATACTTAGGAATAGAGAAGCGTGGTGGATCTTCAAATTAAATACTAGAATACCACGGGGTTCAAATAAAAGAAAAGATATCATGCTTTTTTAGTAATCTAATAAATTTAGGCTATTTTGAAAAATTCTGAAAATAAAATTATGATGAATATGTAGTGTCTTATTTTTGCTATGAATTTGTAAGATTATAAATCTGTTTGGGATTAACTTTCTAACTAACGGATTTATCGATAAACAAATTATCTGCCACCTGTTGATTCTGATAAAAGTAAAAAAAATATATATTTTTTTCTTTATGCAAATGAAATCTGAAATGGTTGCAGCTCATACTGCTGTGATTTGCCGCACAATTCTTCTAAAATCGCAAGTGTTTATGTGGCATATTCATGTTACGAAAAAATTCTTCTTTGCACATAAATAAAAGGTAATTATTTCCTCTTCCCTCTCTGTTTTATACAAATAGTTTCTATAAAAACATAAACAAGATATAAAAAATGTAATTTAAAGAAAAACATTTTTTTTTATCTATTAAAATATAATTTATCTGTAGATGGTTGAATTGTACATCTTGCCATGCATAATCTAGGATTTCGTTAAGGATTTTAATTCTGTCTGTTTCACATGTCTCCCACTTTTTGTGTGTTAATTATTTTACCGGTGTGTCGACGGGACATAGTATATAAGATCTATTTGTAACAAAGCTGTTCATCATGACTAAGGGTGCGATTTCACCAGAAACGCTTTGAGAATGCAAGCCTTGTTTTTCTATGCTGGCCTTTTAACCTCACCTTTGAATTGACTAAGTGAATAAAAGGATTTATGTATTCACTACATCGTGGAGCAGGACGTTCCTTTTTTCATTGATACAAAATTGGTGCCAACATTGACAGAGAAAAAATTACATCAGAAGATAATAGGTTTTAACCCCATTCTGACATCTGATGTACTATCCCGTCCAGGTGCCCTGGGCCCGTATGCCCATGGACGGGATAGTATGTCATAGCGAACAGCTGCGCTCACGGGTTGAGCGCAGCTGATCACGGCCAGGTGTCAGCTGATTATCACAGTTGATACCCGGCACTATGTGCCAGGAGCAGTCACGGACCACTCCCAGCACATTAACCCCTGGCACACTGCGATCAAACATGATGGCAGGGTACCAGGGCATAGGGAAGAATCACGCAGGGAGTGGGCTCCCTGAGTGCTTGCCTGAGCCCCTTGGAACAACATGATGTGCTCGCGTTGTTCCGAGGGCCTCCTCCCTGCACGCCCCCAGATCCAAGATGGCTGTGGGGGCCTTCCAGGTCCTGCAGGGAGGCGGCTTTCTCAGTGCCTGCTGAGAGCAGGCGCTGAGAAAGCCTCCTGCACTGCCTGTCAGATCGCTGATTTGACACAGTGTTATGCAAAGCATCAGATCAGCGATCTGACACAATATAGTAATGTCCCACACTGGGACAAAGTAATAAAGTAAAAAAAAAGTGTAAAAATATTTTTTTAAAAATTCATAAATAAATAAAAAAATCCCTAATTCTTTTTCTTTGTAAATAAAAAAACAATAAAAGTACACATATTTAGTATCGCCCCGTCCGTAACGACCCGCCTTATAAAACTGTTCCACTAGTTAACCCCTTTAGTGAACCCATTAAAAAAACAAGTAAAAAAACAATGCTTTATCATCATACTGCAGATCAAAAAGTGCAATAACACGCGATGAAAAAGACAGATATAAATAACCATGGTACTGCTGAAAACGTCATCTTGTCCCGCAAAGAACGAGCAACCACACAGCATCATCAGCAAAAAAATAAAAAAGTTATTGCTTGCAGATTAAAACGATGCAAAAATATTTATTTTTTATATAAAATTGTTTTTATTGTATAAAAGCGCCAAAACATAAAAAGATATAATGAGGTATCGCTGTAATCGTACTGACCTGAAGAATAAAGTCGTTTTATCAATTTTACCACACGCGTAATGGTGTTAACGCGCCCCCCCAAAAGAAATTCATGAAATGCTGGATTTTGTTCATTCTGCATCCCAAAAATCGGAATAAAAAGCGATCAAAAAATGTCATGTGCCGGAAAATGGTACAAATAAAAACGTCAACTCGTCACGCAAAAAATAAGACCTCACATGACTCTGTGGGTAAAAATATGGAAAAATTATAGCTCTCAAAATGTGGTGATGCAAATTTTTTTTTGCAATAAAAAGCGTCTTTTAGCGTGTGACAGCTGCCAAACAAAAACCAGCTAAATATAGAAAAACAAACCCCCCTTTATCACCCCCTTAGTTAGGAAAAAATAATAAGATTTAAAAAAGTGTTTATTTCCATTTTCCCGCTAGGGCTAGGGTTGGGGTGTGCTGGGGTTAGGGTGGATGTTAGAATTGGGGGTTTCCACTGTTCAGACACATCTGGGGCTCTCCAAACGCGACATGGCGTCTGATCTCAATTACAGCCAATTCTGAGTTGAAAAATTCAAACGGTGCTCCTTCCCTTCCAAGCTCTGCCATGCGCCCAAACAGTGGTTTACCCCAACATAAGGGGTATCAGCGTACTCAGGACAAATTGCACAACAACTTTTGGAGTCCAATTTCTCCTGTTACCCTTGGGAAAATAAAAAATTTGGGGCAAAAATATCTTTTTTGTGGAAAAATATGATTTTTTTATTTTTATGGCTCTATGTTATAAACTTCTGTGAAGCACTTGGGGGTTCAAAGTGCTCACCACACATCTTTATAAGTTCCTTGGGGGGTCTAGTTTCCAAAATGGGGTCACTTGTGGGGGTTTCCACAGTTAAGGCATATCTGGGGCTCTGCAAATGTGACATGACACCTGCAGACCATTCCATCAAAGTCTGCATTCCAAAATGGCACTACTTCCCTTCCGAGCCCCGATGTGTGCCCATACAGTAGTTTTCTCCGACATTTGGGGTATCAGAGTACTCAGGACAAATTGGAAAACAACTTTTGGGATCCAATTTCTCCTGTTACCTTTGGTAAAGTAAAAAAATTGGGGACTAAAAGATCATGTTTGTGGAAAAAATATGATTTTTTTATTTTCATGCCTGGGCGTTTTAAAAATCTGTGAAGCACTTAGGGGTTTAAAGTGCTCACCACACATGTAAAATTCCTTGGGGGGCTATAGTTTCCAAAATGGGGTTATATCAATGAAATTTTACCACTAACATGAAGTACAATATGTCACGAGAAAACAGTGTCTGAATCACCAGGATCCATGGATGCGTTCCAGAGTTATTACCTCATAAAAGGACATTGGTCAGAATTGTAAAAATTGGCCCGGTCATTAACGTGCAAACCACTCTTGGGAGTAAAGGGGTTAAATATTAAAAGATAAAAACTGAAGGAGAGCTTTAAACTAGAACAATGTGGGAAGGGAAGCAAAAGGCCAAAAAAAGCCATACACCTGACAAATACTATTGAGAATTCTGCTATTAGAAGTGGAAGGGAAGAACAAAGACAAAAAAATCTTAATCATAAAAATATTAAAGAAAGAGAAACTAATCGCAAACTAAAATGTTTCTATACTAATGCACAAAGCATGGGCAACAAACAAGGAGAATTGGAACTACTAACACAGGAAAAGAAATATGATGTCATTGGAATCACTAAAACTTGGTGGGACGATACACATGAATGGAATACAAGGATAGAAGGATACAACTTATTTGCAAGAAACATACTTGATAAACAAAGAGGAGGTGTCACATTGTATGTTAGAAATGCGTATATCTGCACAGAGATTGAAGCTTCAGGGACTGGGAGGTCTGTGGAAACTGTTTTGGTAAGAAAACAAGGACAGAACAATGGAAAGGACACCATTATAGGCATTGAATACAGGCCACCTGTGCAAGCTGAAGATATGGATGAACTCTTTATTCATCAAATGGCCAAGTTCTCCAAAAAATATGACACAGTGGTCATGGGAGATTTCAACTATCCTGACATTTGTTGGGAATCTCTCTCAGGGAAAACTAACAGGTCAAGGAAATTCTTATCCTCTCTTGCTGACAACTTTATCTTTCAAAAGGTAGGGGAGAAAACAAGGGTAACTGCTACCTTGGATCTAATCCTTATAAACAGGGAGGAAATGGTTGAGGAGGTAAAAGTGGCTGGGACCCTAGGAGGTAGCGACCATGCTATTTTAGAATTTTGGATAACTAGAGGACGAAGACCTGTGAAGACTCAGACGTCAAGGTTAGATTTCAGAAAGGCAGATTTTGAGGGATTCAGAGAGAGAATTGGAGGGATCCAAGGGCTGGATATCCTTAAGGACAAAAATGTCCAGGAAGGATCGGAAATCTTGAAAAATGAAATTCTCAAAGCACAATTGTTAACAATTCCGAAAAGAGGGAAGAATAGGAAGCACTTAAGGAAACCAGAACACAGAACTTAAGCACATGCTAAAAAGGAAGAAAGAAATGTTTCTAAAATGGAAAGAGGGAGGCATATCTAAAGAAGAATATAATGCTGTCTGCAGAACTTGCAGGGCAGAAATCAGATTATTTAAGCTGACAATGAATTGAGGCTTGCAAGAGACGTCAAAAGCAATAATAAAGGATTTTGGGGATATGTCAAAAGTAAAAGAAAAGTCAAAGATGCTATAGGATTTATACAGGATGAAAATGATGAAATGGTAAGACAGGATGTTGAGAAGGCCGAACTTTTAAAATCTTTTTTTGCATCTGTTTTCTTTCAGAAAGGTAATGTAACATCAACTGAATTTCACTGTCCTATTAAGGGAATAGAAGAATCCAGGATATCTATAAACAGAAAGATAGTGAGGAGACACTTAGCTAACCTAAATGAATTCAAGTCTCCTGGTCCAGATGAATTACACCCCAGAGTACTGAAGGAGATAGCAGAACAAATTTATAACCCCTCTCCATAACCTTTGAAAATTCTTGGAGAACAAGAGAAGTCCCAGAAGACTGGAGAAGAGCAAATGTTGTTCCTATCTTCAAAAAGGGGAAGAACGTGGCTCCAGGGAACTATAGGCTGGTGAGTCTGACTTCTATACCAGGAAAGATCTTTGAACAAATTATTAAACAACATGTATGTAAGTACCTGGATAAGAATGAAGTGATTAAACAGAGTCAGCATGGGTTTGTAATTAATATGTCATGTCAGACTAACTTAATTTCCTTCTATTACAGAATCACTGACTGGGTGGATCAGGGAAATGCTGTAGATAAAGTATATCTTGACTTCAGCAAAGCATTTGACAAAGTATCTCACACCATCCTTATTGAAAAAATGACTAAGTATGGAATGGACAAGGGAACTGTTAGGTGGATTCATAACTGGCTTAGTGATCGGACCCAAAGGGTGGTTGTAAATGGCTGCACATGCAGTTCGAAGAATGTCTCAAGTAGGGTGCCACAGGGCTCTGTACTGGGCCCTGTATTATTCAACATCTTTATCAATGATTTAGATGAATGAATTGAGGGTAAACCGATTAAATTTGCTGATGGCTAGGAGGGATAGCTAAAACTAGAGAAGAAAGAGAGGATTCAAAAAGATATAAATAAACTGGAGCTGTGGGCAGCAACTAACACAATGGTTTTTAACAGGGAAAAATGCAAAGTACTACATCTGGGCAATAAAAATGAAAAAACACATATACAGAATGGGAGGAATAGGGCTAAGCAACAGCACATGTGAAAAAGATTTGGGTATACTAATAGATCACAGATGGAACAAGAGCCAACAGTGTGATGCAGCAGCAAAAAAGGCAAATACAATTCTAGGATGTATTAACAGAAGCATACAGTCTAGATCACGTGAAGTCATTATTGCCCTCTACCCCTCTTTGGTAAGACCTCATTTGGAATACTGTGTCCAGTTTTGGGCACCACATTTTAAAAAAGACATCAACAAACTGAATCAAGCTCAGAGAAGAGTGACCAGAATGGTGACCGGTCTGCAAACCATGTCCTATGAGGAACGGTTGCAGGATTTGGGAAAGTTTAGGTTGCAAAAGAGAAGACTGAGAGGAGACTTAATAGTTGTCTACAAATAGCTCACATTGTAGAAGGATCATCTTTATTCTTGTTTGCGCAAGGAAAGACTAGAAGCAATGGGATGAAACTGAATGGGAGGAGACACAGATTAGATATTAGAAAAAACTTTTTTACGGGGTGATCAACTGTGCAAATGAGAATAAAGATGATCCTTCTACAATGTGACAGCCTTTGAGATATTTGCGGACAGCTATTAAATCTCCTCTCAGTCTTCCTTTTTGCAAGCTAAATAGGACATGGTTGGCAGACCGGTCACCATTCTGGTCCCTTTTCCCTGAACTTGCTCCAGTTTGTTGATGCCTTTTTTAAAGATCTCAACTGTAATGACTGACCTATCTGAATTCACGGCAATGCATTTTAAAGATTAGTTACAGCTACAGTTTGCTATATACAAATCAAGAAATTAGCCATCGTTAAGTTTAATTTAAATTAAATTATGCTAAAATTATGCATTTTTATATTAAAGTAATTGACTGTATTGGTACTTTGCTATCAATTTGGTGAATGTTTAGAAAAGAAGATAAAAAAGACAATTTCTGGCATGCGTCATATTTCTTGGAATACTGCAGTATGTAAATAATATTTGTCATTATTGGAAGTCAGTAAGACAAATTTATACATTTATGGATAAAAAAATTAGGGTCATGATAAATATGAAGGAAAAGCATCTTCCAATGCAATGTGCATTATTGAAAGAAGTCACTGCAGTTGCAGTTATGTTTAGGACTTTATTCATACTGGATTTCCAATAGCCATGTTAAATGAAGTAGATGAAGAAGTTATATGAATATCTGATATTGTGCAATACCTGTACCCCACACTGTAAAAATGCTTTTTATCTACTAAATGTAAATGATGTTTTTAGATATTCCATTAGAATCAGAACCATTCAACTCGATTCTGCCTTAGAAATTGAACATTACTCATTCCTCACTCCATAACAGGAAAGAATTCCAATTCTTTCTGTTCTGCTCAGTAAAAAGTCAATTTATTCACACAAAAAAACAATCAGCGAGATTGCTGTATTTTTTCTGTTATTGATTTGAAGTCTCTACATGACTGCTTAAGTTTTTCTCCCCATCATTACCACAAGCCTAGAAAGATTCATACTCCAATTCGAGAACATATCTTCAGTATAAAGAATATGATAGAGTTAGATATACACTCACTGGCCACTTTATTAGGTACACCACGCTAGTAAGGGGTTGGACCCCCTTTTGCCTTCAGAACTGCCTCAATTCTTCGTGGCAGAGATTCAACAAGGTGCTGGAAGCATTCCTCAGAGATTTTGGACCATATTGACATGATGGCATCACACAGTTGGCGCAGATTTGTCGGCTGCACATCCCTGATGCGAATCTCCCGTTCCACCACATCCCAAAGATGCTCTATTGGATTGAGATCTGGTGACTGAGGAGGCCATTTGAGTACAGTAAACTCATTGTCATGTTCAAGAAACCAATCTGAGATGATTCGAGCTTTAGGACATGGCGCATTATCCTGCTGAAAGTAGCCATCAGATGTTGGGTACATTGTGGTCATAAAGGGATGGACATGGTCAGCAACAATACTCAGGTAGGCTTTGGCGTTGCAACGATGCTCAATTGGTACCAAGGGGCCCAAAGAGTGCCCAGAAAAAATTCCCCACACCATGACACCACCACCACCAGCCTGAACCGTTGATACAAGGCAGGATGGATCCATGCTTTCATGTTGTTTACGCCAAATTCTGACCCTACCATCCAAATGTCGCAGCAGAAATCGAGACTCATCAGACCAGGCAACGTTTTTCCAATCTTCTACTGTCCAATTTCGATGAGCTTGTGCAAATTGTAGCCTCAGTTTCCTGTTCTTAGCTGAGAGGAGTGGTACCCAGTGTGGTCTTCTGCTGCTGTAGCCCATCTGCCTCAAAGTTCGACGCACTGTGCGTTCAGAGATGCTCTTCTGCCTACCTTGGTTGTAACGGGTGGCAATTTGAGTCACTGTTGCCTTTCTATCAGCTCGAACCAGTCTGCCCATTCTCCTCTGACCTCTGGCATCAACATGGCATTTCCGGCCACAGAACTGCCGCTCACTGGATTTTTTTTCTTTTTCGGACCATTCTCTGTAAACCCTAGAGATGGTTGTGCGTGAAAATCCCAGTAGATCAGCAGTTTCTGAAATTCTCAGACCAGCCCTTCTGGCACCAACAATCATGCCACGTTCAAAGGCACTCAAATCACCTTTCTTCCCCATACTGATGCTCGGTTTGAACTGCAGGAGATTGTCTTGACCATGTCTACATGCCTAAATGCACTGAGTTGCCGCCATGTGATTGGCTGATTAGAAATTAAGTCTTAACACACAGTTGGACAGGTGTACCTAATAAAGTGGCCAGTGAGTGTAATTTGGTCATATATAAAATTGGAGTGGCAGATACTTGGCTTTGGAATAACACACTTGTTGGGTAGGGAGTCAATTCTGTGAAGTGGACCTGTCATTAATTATATTATTTTGTGTACTTTAATATATGTGACAATTTTGGAGTTTTTATGAAAAAATTAAATTTTACATTTTGAATTTCAAATGTATAAATTAGCATTATTATTGACAAAATCCACTAAAAACGTGTAACAAAAAACTCTAATTTTTTTTTAGTCAACTGTTTCTAAATGAATATTATTAATACAAGTCCAATATATTAAATGTGGGATCAGACTTTTATTTGAATGTACTGGATTGAGAACAGATAATACTCTGGTAGGTCAATGTCCTGACACAATAATGGTTCAACTGAATACAACCCTATTTGGTGTCACTATTGGAGTCACTAATGCCTATTTCTTATAGGTGGAATCACAAATATCTTAATAGCCCTTATGTGTGCAATTAAAAGTGGACTTTTACTTGATCTGTATAGATAGAAGGTGCGTTCAGCTGCTATCCCATCTAGTCTTCCTTACAAGTGCGCTCACAGCATGGTGTCACATTGAATTAACCATGGAATCAATGACACAGCCCTTTCTTCTAAATGTCCCAGGAACAGGTCTCCAACACAATCACTCCAGACCACATGTTGTGTGTGATGCAGTGAACAGTCTGTATCTATGTAGCCTAAACATGCTATCTTGTGATCTGAAGCATGA
Organism: Dendrobates tinctorius; assembly: GCF_039654945.1. NCBI lineage: Eukaryota > Metazoa > Chordata > Amphibia > Anura > Dendrobatidae > Dendrobates > Dendrobates tinctorius. The sequence continues at coordinate 34,081,719 of NW_027361738.1, forward strand.
TCAGCAATTGCAAAAGGAAGCTGCCAGCAGTGGATCTTGATGATTTGCATTCACAAGTGTATTCAGTGTGGCAGAACATTACTCAATCAACCAAGTCATGAAAGTGTTTGTATTTACGTGCATGGCATCCGTACTCAATTCTGAATATATAAAGATTTTTGGGAAAATTTTCTTCTATTTTTTAATAATTTTTATATAATTAACATATTTCTTGATCCTGTGATTTCCATAATTCAAAATTTTTTTTGCTTGGTGTTGCAATCTCAGTGTTGAAGATAATTTGAAAAATCAGAAATCTTGCAATTTTTACACTGGACTCTAATCCTTATGCTAGACTCATACCTCTTGTCTTTGTACAGAAGACTTTTCAGCAGTCTCATTATCATCTCAGACATAATTGCAATGAGATATTACACCTCTAATGTAGATAACACAGGATCCACCATTCATAATGGGTGATGGTACAGCTCACCTCCACCCCTTCCATTACAATGACCTTCATCCAGATGACTGCACTCCAGACAAAAAGATTAATTGTTTTTTAGATACAAAAGGCAGGCTTTTGCTGTTAATGTCCATGTGCCCAATAGGACGTGGGAGTTATAAATGAATTTAGACAGTTATATTAAAAAAATATAAAAGACTGAAATAAAACACAGATATAAATTATAAACTCGATTAAAACAATAGATAATTTTCTTTGACCCTTTCACTACATAATTATATTTATTAGTCATTGCCTATAATAAAAAGGATAAACAGCACATATAATATTGTAAGAGAGGGTGCCTTGACTCACTATTATTCATAAGGGTAGGTGACAAGCCAAAAACACCAAGTGGCAAATTTACATAACAGCTAACAATTACCGTATATACTTGTGTATAAGTCAAGTTTTTCAGCACCTTTGTTTGTGCTGAAAACGCCCCCCTCAGCTTATGTCATTGTCTCAGAAGCCGGCGGGAGAGGGGGAGTGGTGGAGCAGCGGATTCACAGGAGGCAGGAGCTGGCAGCTGCTGCTTTAACTGTGCCCACTGCTAAAGAGAAATGAAAATTTATTGCACTGGCAATGAATATTCATTTCTCTTATAGCACGCACAGTTAAAGCCTCAGCCGCCAGCTTACAGAAGCTGTAAAAAAAACCCCCTCCTACGTACATTCCCTGCATTCCCTCGCAGCATCCTGTTCCGGCTTCCAGCAGCTCCTGCAGCTGAGCGATCACATGTCGCCGGTGACTGGAGCGATGTGAATATTTATTAACCTTAATGAGCGGGGTCACATGATTGCTCGGCCACAGGAGCTGCTAGAAGCCAGAAGAAAAGATGCTGCGAGGGCACACAGGGAAGGTAAGTAGGTTTTTTTAATGCTTTTCTCATGGGGGGGCCATGCATTCAAGGATAGGGATGAGGAACCGTGCATATAAGGAAGGGGATCAGGAGCCATGCATACAAGGCTAGGGATGAGGAGCCATGCATACAAGGACGGGGATAAGTAGCCATGCATACCAGGACAGGAATGAGGAGCCATGCATACAAGGATAAGGATGAGGAGCCATGCATACAAGGAAGGGGATAAAGAGCCATGCATACAAGGATAGGGATAAGGAGCCATGCATACAAGGACAGGAATAAGGAGCCATGCATACCAGAATAAGGATCCATGCATACAAGGATAGGGATAAGGAGCCATGCATACTAGGACAGGGATGAGGAGCCATGCATACAAGGATAGGAATGAGGAGCCATGCACACAAGGATAGGAATAAAGAGGCCATGCATACCAGGATGGGGATGAGGGGACAATGCATACCCAGCTTATACTTGAGTCAGTATGTTTTCCCAGTTTTTCATGACAAAATTTGGTGCCTCGGCTTATACTCGGGTAGGCCTATGCTCGAGAATATATGGTACCATAACTTTTCAGTTAAAATTGTAGTAACACAAAACATAGCATAACATGACAAAATATAACCATGACAAATCAAAACTAGTATAATCAAAAACTTGGCCTCACAACAGTTTAAAGGATAGACTCTTTTTAAGGGATCATGGTTTTATTTGTTCAGTCAGTTTGTCTCGGATCACACTCATTACAAGCAATAATAAGGTTCAAAATGTATTGAAAACAATTGAACGCTAAAGATCCTCAATAAAATAAACCGCCAATACAGTAATGTCAAGGCAGAAATGCAAAATATTTACAAGTTCCAAAATGCTGAAAATGTCAAGAAAAAAAAAAACACCTCGATTATACAAAGTTTTTATGCCATAAAAACTGATGTAAAAAGCTGCAAAATTTTGTACAATGTGAGTTGACTTCTTTGCCCTGGAAGCACTGGGGTGGGACATGTATGGTGACCCCCTCTTGTCAAATTTATCATCAGCGGATGCGTTTCTTATGCCACCAATCATACTCCAGTTCCTGATTGGATGAGATTTTTAGTGAGACACAGAAGGAGGTGTATGCCCCTTCATGCCTCCTCTGATTCATTAAGAGGCTGCTCACACACCACCACACTCCCTCCCCCAGCCCCTCACCAGTTTCAATGAATCAAGACCTAAGTATTTTCCTTTACAAGCACAGCTCAGCTGAGGTGAGCATCAGCTGAAATATACAGTACATGTCCAAACGTTCACTAGGTGATGTCATCATGCCTTAATTTATTCATGCCGCCAGGGTTTGCTGTGGATTGCATATCCAAATTAAAGTCTCACAAATTTCGATGTTTCAAAACTCTGACACAGACACTTCTTCCCTACATGCCCCTGTACAAGCAGGGGCAAAATATTGCTGTATTGACTCCCCATCAGAAAATAGCAGATCAGCTACTGAGACACAGCTCTCCTGCTCTGCTGCTGACATTGCATAATCTGCTGCCCAGTATGTGAAACACATTCTTTTTTCCAAAAATAAGTAAAGCAACGTGAATTGGTCATTATATTTTTTCATAGAAAGCGAGAAGAAAAATACCAAATATTCCCAATAAGAGATGTCCAAAGAAGTGGAAGATGACCACCAGATAAGCATAACTGTATATGAGATCTGCGTACCGAGGTGTTCTACGGTAGCTATAGAACTCTTAGGTCTGGCTACTAGTGTTTTACATGTACAGAGATGGTGGGAAGGGGTTAAAAAGAGATAGACTCTAAGGGTCCCGTTATATTTAGCGATGCCAAAGCGATCCCGACAATGATATGACCTGGTCAGGATCGCTGGTGCATCGCTAAATGGTCACTAGTGAGCTGCCAAACAGGCAGATGTCACCAGCGACGCAGCAGCGATAAGCGATCCGTCGGGGGTCGCTCTTACCTGTCACACCACAGCAATGATGACGACTTCCGCCTGCGTCCATGCGTCTCTAGTCGGCGCCAGGGAGAGGCCAACGATGAAAAAATGGCCCAGGACATTAGAGCGCGATCAGCGATATCCAGCGGGGGGGCCGGTCACGGGTACGTGCTACACAAAGTGAGATCGCTAGCGATATCGCTGTTGCGTCACAAAATCGGTGACGCTTTAGCGATATCGCTAGCGATATTGCTATGTGTGAAAGGCCCTTAACAAAAGTTCCAAGATACAAAACAGCACCTTTAACCTTCTTACTATACTCCCATTGGCAAACAAGTACATTGTCTAAAACGGGCAGCACGGTGGCTCAGTGGTGGAGTGCTGGGTTCGAATCCCACCAAGGACAACATCTGCAAGGAGTTTGTATGTTCTCCCCGTGTTTGCATGGGTTTCCTCCGGGCACTCCGGTTTCCTCCCACACTCCAAAGACATACTGATAGGGAATTTAGATTGTGAGCCCCATCGAGGACAGTGATGATAATGTGTGCAAACTGTAAAGCACTGAGGAATATGTTAGCGCTATATAAAAATAATTATTATTATTAAAACAAGTTTCATAAAGCATTGTAGCATACAGAACTGTACAATAACACACTATGGATGAACAATGGTACGCGTAAGTCCCATGTGACTTAGGGGGCTGCCCTTTTGTAACCATCAGTGCTGTGAGTAGTGTTGAGCATTCCGATACCGCAAGTATCGGGTATCGGCCGATACTTGCTGTATCGGAATTCCGATACCGACTTCCGATATTTTTTCAATATCGGAATTCGGCATCGGAATCGGAAGTTCAAAGTTGATTGACAGCCTGACGTCATCATGATGCGCGGTGTGTGCGCATCATGATGCGCCGTCATTTCGGGCCTTCCGGGGGTCTCTGCCGGCCTGCCGGGGGGCTGTGTGGACTGCCCGGGGTCTGTACCGGCCTGCCGGGGGGCTGTGCCGGTCTGCCGGTGGTCTGTGCACCCTGTGGGGGTCTGTACCGGCCTGCCGGGGGGCTGTGCCGGCCTGCCGGTGGTCTGTGCACCCTGTGGGGGTCTGTACCGGCCTGCCGGGGGGCTGTGCCGGCCTGCCGGTGGTCTGTGCACCCTGTGGGGGTCTGTACCGGCCTGCCGGGGGGCTGTGCCGGCCTGCCGGGGGGCTGTGCTGATGTCCGGGGGTCTGTGCAAGCATCGTCCGATGGGACTACAAGTCCCATCTGGCGATGCCTGCTACCATGACAGTGATTGACACATTAGCCAATGATGGGACAGTAGTAGTCCCATCATCCGGCTAATGTGTTAAATGTTAAAAAAAAAAAAAAAAAATACTACATACATACTACATGCATACTACATGCATGCTACATGCTACATACATACTACATGCTACATACATACTACATGATACATACATACTACATATATACTACATGCATGCTACATACATACTACATGCTACATACATACTACATATATACTACATGCATGCTACATACATACTACATGCTACATACATACTACATGCTACATACATACTACATATATACTACATACATACTACATACATGCTACATACATGCTACATACTGCATGCTACATGCATACTACATACATACTACATACATACTACATGCATGCTACATACATACTACATACATACTACATACATGCTACATACATACCACATATATACTACATACATGCTACATACATACTACATACATACTACATACATGCTACATACATACTACATATATACTACATGCATGCTACATACATACTACATATACACTCACTGGCCACTTTATTAGGTACACCATGCTAGTAAGGGGTTGGACCCCCTTTTGCCTTCAGAACTGCCTCAATTCTTCGTGGCAGAGATTCAACAAGGTGCTGGAAGCATTCCTCAGAGATTTTGGACCATATTGACATGATGGCATCACACAGTTGGCGCAGATTTGTCGGCTGCACATCCCTGATGCGAATCTCCCGTTCCACCACATCCCAAAGATGCTCTATTGGATTGAGATCTGGTGACTGAGGAGGCCATTTGAGTACAGTAAACTCATTGTCATGTTCAAGAAACCAATCTGAGATGATTCGAGCTTTATGACATGGCGCATTATCCTGCTGAAAGTAGCCATCAGATGTTGGGTACATTGTGGTCATAAAGGGATGGACATGGTCAGCAACAATACTCAGGTAGGCTGTGGAGTTGCAACGATGCTCAATTGGTACCAAGGGGCCCAAAGAGTGCCCAGAAAAAATTCCCCACACCATGACACCACCACCACCAGCCTGAACCGTTGATACAAGGCAGGATGGATCCATGCTTTCATGTTGTTTACGCCAAATTCTGACCCTACCATCCGAATGTCGCAGCAGAAATCGAGACTCATCAGACCAGGCAACGTTTTTCCAATCTTCTACTGTCCAATTTCGATGAGCTTGTGCAAATTTTAGCCTCAGTTTCCTGTTCTTAGCTGAGAGGAGTGGTACCCAGTGTGGTCTTCTGCTGCTGTAGCCCATCTGCCTCAAAGTTCGACGCACTGTGCGTTCAGAGATGCTCTTCTGCCTACCTTGGTTGTAACGGGTGGCAATTTGAGTCACTGTTGCCTTTCTATCAGCTCGAACCAGTCTGCCCATTCTCCTCTGACCTCTGGCATCAACATGGCATTTCCGGCCACAGAACTGCCGCTCACTGGATTTTTTTTCTTTTTCGGACCATTCTCTGTAAACCCTAGAGATGGTTGTGCGTGAAAATCCCAGTAGATCAGCAGTTTCTGAAATTCTCAGACCAGCCCTTCTGGCACCAACAATCATGCCACGTTCAAAGGCACTCAAATCACCTTTCTTCCCCATACTGATGCTCGGTTTGAACTGCAGGAGATTGTCTTGACCATGTCTACATGCCTAAATGCACTGAGTTGCCGCCATGTGATTGGCTGATTAGAAATTAAGTCTTAACACACAGTTGGACAGGTGTACCTAATAAAGTGGCCAGTGAGTGTATACTACATGCATGCTACATACATACTGCATGCTACATGCATGCTACATACATACTACATACATACTACATGCATGCTACATACATACTACATACATACTACATACATGCTACATACATACCACATATATACTACATACATGCTACATGCTACATACATACTACATACATACTACATGCTACATACATACTACATATATACTACATGCATGCTACATACATACTACATATATACTACATGCATGCTACATACATACTGCATGCTACATGCATGCTACATACATACTACATACATACTACATGCTACATACATACCACATATATACTACATACATACAATACATTCATACAATACATACATAGACATACAGTACATATAACATAGAGTAACATACTTACCAATACTTGTCACATTGTTCCCCGAAGCCATTGTCTTTTCCGGAATAAATATTAACATAACAAACCACAAAAATACTCACCCACGATCCGAAGCAGTCCACGAGTGTGTCCCACGACGATCTTGGGTAGAGAACTGCAGCATCAGATGATGCTGCCGTTCTCTACGGGCTGCAGGAATCCAATGACGGAAGGTAGGTATCCTTCCGCACTGTATTCCTACGCCACTTAAAAAAAAAAAAAGTCCCTAGTCTCACTTTATGCCATTGCTGCGTGGGAAATTCCCACACAGCAATGGCATAAAGTGAGACTAGGGACTTTTTTTTTTTTAAGTGGCGGAGGAATACAGTGCGGAAGGATACCTACCTTCCGTCATTGGATTCCTACAGCCCGTAGAGAACGGCAGCATCAGCTGATGCTGCCGTTCTCTACCCAAGATCGTCGTGGGACACACTCGTGGACTGCTTCGGATCGTGGGTGAGTATTTTTGTGGTTTGTTATGTTAATATTTATTCCAGAAAAGACAATGGCTTCGGGGAACAATGTGACAAGTATTGGTAAGTATGTTACTCTATGTTATATGTACTGTATGTCTATGTATGTATTGTATGAATGTATTGTATGTATGTAGTATATATGTGGTATGTATGTAGCATGTAGTATGTATGTAGTATGTATGTAGCATGCAGTATGTATGTAGCATGCATGTAGTATATATGTAGTATGTATGTGGTATGTATGTAGCATGTAGTATGTATGTAGCATGCATGTAGTATGTATGTAGTATGTATGTAGCATGCATGTAGTATATATGTAGTATGTATGTAGCATGTAGTATGTATGTAGCATGCATGTAGTATATATGTAGTATGCATGTAGCATGTAGTATGTATGTAGCATGCATGTAGTATATATGTAGTATGTATGTAGCATGTAGTATGTATGTAGCATGCATGTAGTATATATGTAGTATGTATGTAGCATGTAGTATGTATGTAGCATGCATGTAGTATGTATGTAGTATGTAGCATGTAGTATGTATGTAGCATGCATGTAGTATGTATGTAGCATGCATGTAGTATGTATGTGGTATGTATGTAGCATGTAGTATGTATGTAGCATGCATGTAGTATATATGTGTTATGTATGTAGCATGTAGCATGCATGTAGCATGCATGTAGTATGTATGTAGTATGTATGTAGTATGTATGTGGTATGTATGTAGCATGCATGTAGTATGTATGTAGTATATATGTGGTATGTATGTAGCATGTAGTATGTATGTAGCATGCAGTATGTATGTAGCATGCATGTAGTATGTATGTAGTATATATGTAGTATGTATGTTGCATGTAGTATTTATGTAGTATGAATGTAGCATGTATGTAGTATGTAGTATGAATGTAGCATGTATATAGTATGCATGTTGTATGTATGTAGCATGTATGTAGCATGTAATTTTTTTTTTTTTTTTTTTTTTTACATTCAACACATTAGCCGGATGATGGGACTACTACTGTCCCATCATTGGCTAATGTGTCAATCACTGTCATGGTAGCAGGCATCGCCCGATGGGACTTGTAGTCCCATCGGACGATGCCTGCACAGACCCCCGAAGCCTGCACAGACCACCGGCAGGCCGGCACAGCCCCCCGGCAGGCCGGCACAGCCCACCGGAGCCTGCACAGACCACCGGCAGGCCGGCACAGCCCCCCGGCAGGCCGGCACAGACCATCGGAGCCTGCACAGACCCCCTGGCAGGCCGGCACAGCCCCCCGAAAGGCCCGTACAGACCCCAGAGAGGCTGTACAAGGCAAAAACAGGGTTTTTCTTATTCCGATACCGGAAGTCCCATAGACTTGAATGGGACTTCCGGTATCGGAATCGGCGATACCGATACTTTTTTTAAAGATCGGCCGATCCATTCCGATCCGATACTTTGAAGTATCGGACGGTATCGCTCAACTCTAGCTGTGAGCTAAAGTTTCATTGTTTAGCAGAGAAATCAATACAAGCGACCTTCTTTACTGCTGAACTATTGGGTACTATGATACAATGTGTTTTTTCTTTGTAAACTGGATTTAGCATTGAAAAGAGCACGAAGCTTCAATGTGAATGGAATTGTGCTAAACTTTATTTATCCATAGTTTTGCAGAACTAGTTTATAACTAGAAAAATAGATACATTGAAAACCTTAACATAATACTTAATTATATTTCAAGGCCGCGTTAGTTATACAAGTTGTTATTTTCTTTGAAAAGGCTGGGAAAATAAATCTTGTATATTCACTAATTAAACTTCTTAACTTCTTTAGTCTTAACAGCTGCCCAAAGGGTTTTATTGACCAGTTTGCCACTGTGAATTAATCTTCATTTAGTTTTTTTTTATTTATACTTTACAGAAAAGGCTTCACTCAATAATGCTCGATATAGCCACTGGCAGTGTACTGACCTGCTGGGAAAAATGAACTTTTTACTATTATGTAGCTTGATAGGAAACTAAGCGATTACAATTGCATAGGTTAAAGTGATAAATAAACTATAACATATGGGATTGCTGTTTGTAGACGACATAAATATGTAAGAAAATTATACATATTAACCCTTTAAGAATTTGGTCCATAAAATAATTCACACGCAGAAGCAATTAGAAGACCGCTGCTGTATTTTAATACTGATGTGTGCACTGTACCTGTACAATCAGGAGCACAATAATGTTTGTGGAAGGTCGGCCACACACATTAGATGACTATTGATTGAGCGATGCTTTGTCTGATCAACCGTCTGACAGTAAGCTCTGATGTCTTTCCGATACACAGGAGTGCTTGAAACCCTAACCACTTTGTAATTTGTGAATCCTTACACACTGCACACTCTGCGCTCATGCCGACTGTGAGCAGTCATGATACTGCAAGTGTTCAATTTTCATACTTCCGGTCACATTCGGACTAGACATGTCTGACTCCACTCAATACACTTACATTTATTAAGACCATGCATGTATAGTTGGCATGTAACCACATGAATTCAAATTACAAACTTGTGGTCATGCACCTACCGCCGTCACCGGAGAATCCTCAAATTTTGAGCATTATATTCACAATTCTGCCATTACATAAATACATACAGTAACTGCAGACTTGTATCCTAAGACCGTTGTACAGATCATGATTTCTGAACCGGCCATGAGTTTGCTGATCCAAAACTCAACAGTTTTATATGTGCCTATAAGAGTGTTGACTTTTTTTTAACTATTTAACTAAATAATTTTAAAAAATGTCATGCGCCCCCCATTTTTGACAATCAGTCATGACTATTGGCCCCCAGCTGCCTTAGAAAAGGCGCATCTTAGATGCCCAATTCTGGAGGTTTACCCAGGTCTTCCCACTTGCTCTGTGGAGGCTGCCATCTAGATGTAGCAAAGCTAGACCTGTCTTGGGACAAATGGGTTATTATCTTCTCGGCAGATAGGTAAGGAATATTGTTGTTTGTTATTTTAATTCTGTTACAAGAGACCATGGCTTCTGTGGACTGGGCGATGACTTTAGCATGGTTTAGTTTTATATTTATTTAAGGAGTCTGTGTCTGTCATTCTTTCAATTAAAGGACTTTATTCTGGCTGTGTGTTTCTTTACAATATAACTATAGGATTAGAAATGGATAGCTGTCTTATAGACACCTCTCCATTACTAAGCCATGGGCTTGATGTCATCGGACAATACAAAGCCGACATCAACCCCACAAATATGAACCCCACTTGCCACTGCCACAGGGAAAGTGGGAAGAGCCAGGGAAAGCACCAGAATTGGCTCATCTAATAGATGCACATTTTCTGGGGTTGCTGCGAGCTGCTATTTTTAGGCTGGGGGCCAATATCCATGGTCCCTTACCATCATGAGAATACCAGCACCCAGCTGTCTGCTTTAGCTTAGCTGTTTGTCAAAAATGGGGGGACCTCATGCTGTTTTTTTAAATTATTTATTTAAATAATTTAAAAAAGTGGGACCCCTCTACTTTTGATATCCAGCCTTGCTGAAGCTGAGAGATGGATGCAGCCTGCAGCTGTCAGTTTTGCCTGACTGATTATCAAAAATACAGGGGAACCCACATCAATTTTGTTTTTTGTTATTTATTTGTAGCACAATTGATGGGTCAATTGATGCCACTTTTCCTTGAGTCTCCCAATAATTTTAGCTGTTTTGGTAGCTTTTGGCCTCCCATTGAATTGAATGGTGTTCGGCTTTGTTCGGTGAATCGTTCAGCGAACATGCTTGGCAAACATCGGGAAGTTTGGTGAACATAACCAAACCAAACTTTAAAAGATTCGCTCATCTCTAGAGTAGAGATGGGTATAAAAAAACACAAGTTGGTGCTATACAGAGACACTGCAGCAGAACATTCAACAGTTTGTTGTCGACTGTTCTCGCCAACAAGAGTTTCTTGTAGTACCCTGTAAATAGAAACAGGACAAATACCAGAAAGTGATTAGACAACAAAAACCTGAGGATGCTTCAGTCAGCTTATTTTCTGATACAATGAAAGTCCAGCAGAAGATAGCATCATCTGGAGATGACTTTGGAGCTACTGAGATGTATTAGTTTTGAATATAGAAGAGCGGATCTTTTCAAATTCATATTCGCCAGGCTCGCCAAATTTTCCCCAAAAATTCAATTAGCGGAAAGAGATATATATCTTCCTCTGTTTGCATAAAAATGTTGTTTTTGAGGTGCTGTTATTCAAGTAGATCTCAGAGAAATCAATATAAAGTCATAGTGAATGACGATTCCGATACAACACTTCCGTATGGCATGGAAATCTTTATTACGCTAAAACATCCCTATTAGAAAGTAGTGTGCGAAACACATTTCAGGGTGTGGTAATTTGCTATGCAGTTTTGCGCAACTGTTAATCATATTATTAATGATCACACTCTGTTATGTATAGATGTGCATTACCCATACTTAAGTTGTAAATAGATGGATTTATCATACTGAGTATAAATAATTATATCCTTCATTACCCTTACGCTTAGATGTCCACCTAGGTGTTTTATACTTTCCTGGCATACATACAGCTCTGGAAAAAGTTAAGAGACCACTGCACAGTTTTATAAAAATCAGCTTCTCTACATGTCTGACAGCCATTCCATTCCAGTGTCAGTTGAATCCCAACCAGAGTACACCTCATTCTACTTAATGTGCTTCTGATTAGGTGATCACCTGATCCAAATCTTATATAATGAAGGAAAGTATAAAAATCCCTGCTGTGGTGTTCACAATCCTCTTGCAATAGGACAAGCTGTATGGCAAAACAAGTGCTAGTAATATCCCAAAAGTAATAGGAATGAAAAAATAACTTTTAGCCATGCCAAAGAAGTTGAAAAGAAAAGTCTTGAGTGAGGAAAAGAAGGGCTCAATTCTGGCTTTACTAGCAGAGGGATACAGTGAGCATCATGTTGCCTCAATCCTTAAAATGTCTAAGACAGCAATCCATTACAACAAGGTCAAGCAGCAGACACTAGGGACAACAAAGCTACAGACCGGCAGAGTGTGAAAACGACTCTCCACTGACCGGGATGACCGTCATCTTATTTGAATGTCACTCAGCAACCGCAGGATGACATCAAGTGACCAACAAAAGGAATGGCAAATGGCAGCTGGGATTAAGTACACGGCAAGAACAGTTCGTAACAGGCTCCTAGAGGCAGGGCTCAAGTCATATAAAGCTGAAAAAAAGCCTTTCATCAATGAGAAGCAAAGGAGAGCCAGGCTGAAGTTTTCCAAAGACCATAAGGATTGGACGATAGAGGACTGGAGTAAGGTAATCTTCTTTGATGAGTCTAATTTTCAACTTTGCCCAACATCTGGTCATCTAATTTTTAGGGGGAGACCTGGAAAGGCGTGCAAACCACAGTGTCTTGCACACACTGTGAAATTTGGTGAAGTATCGGTGATGATCTGGGGATGCTTCAGCAAGGCTGGAATTGGCCAGGTTAATCTTTGCAAAGGATGTATGAATCAAGCTGGAAAAATAGTTGATTTCTTCTGCTCAGGCAATGTTCCCCAACTCTGAGGACTGGTTGTTCCAACTGGACAATGCACCATGCCACACAGCTAGGTCAATCAATGTGTGGATGAAGGACCACCACATCATATCCCTGTCATGGATTTCCTAATCTCCAGACCTGAACTCCATTGAAAAGTTCTGGAATGTAATCAGGAGGAAGATGGATAGTCACAAGCCATCAAACAAAGAACTGCTTAAATTTTTGTACCAGGAGTGGCATAAGGTCACATAAAAGCAGTGTGAAAGACTGGTGGAAAGCTGTGATTAAAAATCATGGTAATTCCACAAAATATTGATTTATGAACCCTTCCTGAGTTAAAACATTAGTATTGTTGTTTCTAAATGATTATGAACTTGTTTTCTTAGCATTATTTGAGGTCTGCAAGCACTGCGTTTTTTTTTTTGTTATTTCGACCATTTCTCATTTTCTGAAAATAATTACAAAATTTAGTGGTTGGAAATTTGAAGTCATGTTGTCAGTAGTTTATAGAATAAAAGAGCAATTTACATTTTACAAAAAATATACCTATAAAGAGAAAAATCAGACAAACTGAAAATTTTGCAGTGGTCTCTTCATTTTTGCCTGAGCTGTATATTTAAATGTGATATAGTATGTTTTATTAACATTCTAATAAATAATAATGCAATATATATTTTTTTTATCTTGAAGTGCCTTACATAATGTTTTAAGCAATATTTGAATTTTTTATTGCTTTTATTCTGGCTTTTTGAATCACTTTGCTCCCATTTATGCCTTCTTATAGCAAAGTTTTCAAGCATATAAGCTGAGGAGCTGCAAATCTTTCAGCTCAGAATTTTATCTCTCAAGATTACAGAAGGAAGCCAAGCATAGAGATAAACAGGAGACACCTTATGTTTGTGTAAAGCCACATTCCTCCAACTAACCTCAATTTATTTTTCTCACCCAGCACTGATGTTAATCAGAACCCATGCCTGACTAATATTTCATAATAGTTCGGAGGGACATGCTGAGTTGTTCTCTTCTTTCAGTGTGGTGCAGGACAGCTATTGCCATTTGAACATCTCAGCGATCTCCTAGTGTATCTGCAGATGACGATTCTGTTATATGACACAGCACAGACTGTGCAATCTGTAGTTTGCTGATACAACTCAACCCCAACAATTTCACGCTGACAGGTTTATCTGAGACAAGATTAATGTTCTAGGGATCCTCACACACCCAATTTTCAAGCAATACGGAACAGAGTTAGAAATCAAAACATGAATATGGAACTTACTGAAAAATAAAAATATCATATTATTATTTGTATTCCTCCGATACTCCCCTCACTTCTACGTCACACAGGTTAAAATATTTTATTTTTGAAAGAAAGAGGAAGAGATAAGAAGAGTGCACGCGTCATATAATACTAAATACTGCACATTCACTTGTTTCATTTGATTAGGTGCTGAAATGTCAAATGAAGAACCAAAATAATTTTTAGACTGTTGCGCTTCATCCATCATACATTAAATAAATATGTACATTGTATATTAAATAAACCTCTTCCTTGGATTTTGGGAGAGGGAGGTCTTCCATGGCGACGGGGCATGCGCTGCTGACCATGTGCAGTGCTGGCTCCGTTACCTAGATGTTTTACTGATTATTTGGCAGGGTTCTGAAACTGATTTGGATTCATTTATGAGTGCATTAAGTCATAACTATCATAACTCTTCTAACATCAAACTCACTCATCAGTGGCACAAAAAACATTGATTTTTTAGACATTGTGATATTGGTTGATGAACAGGGGCTTATCTAGACTGATATTCATTGCAAGGAGACGTCTGTCAACTCGGTGCTGCATTTCTCTTCACTCTAACATCAAAGCCATTCCTGTAGGCCAATTTTTGAGAGCTACGTGTTCGACGGAAGAGAAATTTGAACAGCAGGCTAACAACCTAAGGGATCGATTCCTCAATAGAGGATACAGCCACAGACCAATAAAAAATGGCTATCGCAGAGCTAAGGGTATCTCACGAGAGAAACTCCTCATTCCATCCAAGACTAGTTAAAAGAGAGACAATAAAACAAGATTTATCTCCACATTTAATTGTGAGTGGCATACCATCCGCCAGATCCTGACGAAACATTGGCCTTGCCTTAAGACCGACCCAATACTAACTGAAGAGATCCCTAAAGCCTCACTTATGAAAGCTAGGAGGGGTAAAAGCATGAGGGATAATTTGATGTATTGCCATTATGTGGCAAAACCAAAAAACTTTTTCAGATCAAAGAAACAAAAATGGGGATGCTTCCACTGCAGAAATTGTAGGCCATAACAGTGATTTTATCAAAAGAAGCCCGATAAGTGACACATTGCTGGAATACAAAATTGTCGGCACCTTTGTTTCAAACTAACCTGTAGTGTTATGATTGAGTCACCGTAGGAGGCAAAAATAGAAATGCTAGCTAAGTCCAGAAAACCAGAGAAGTTGGCAGCTATCGGATTGTAGACCCCTGAACCTATCAACACAACTAGCAGTAGCCGTGGGGGGCTCCTACGATGCCCTAGGCCCCTCAATCACAGCCGGAGGACTACATAGCCTAAAGACAGAAAGGGAAATCTAAACTGCCCCAGAGCAGACCCCAAAGTAAAAGGCAGCCCCCCACATATAATGACGGTGAAGCAAGAAGAAAGAACAAAACACAGACAGAAAGATAGACTGAGCAAAGATGGGACCCACGCTAGCTTAGATAGGAAAGGACAGGAAGGCTGCTGTCTGCAATCCGTGAAAACCCCTATGAAAATAAGAGCCAACAAACTGACAGTAAAAAAGGCCCTGAAGACGCTAGGCTTCAAAAAAGCTATGTCAGTACTCAGGAATATTCTGAAGACAGAGCAACAGGCAAAAGGAGATTCAGCTCACCCCAGCAGGGAATGGCAGAATCCAGAAAAGCAAGGAAAACAAAACACTAATGCAAAAAGGCAAAGCAGAAATCTTAGCTTTAGATGAGCAGGAATCAGACTGGTTTCCTAGAAGTCCACAGAGAAATCACCCGCAGGCCAGAAGGGTGTCGGCAGCCTTATATCCAGTCATTAACTCCAATCAGCCAGTCATCATCATCAGCCCCAGGTGTTTGACAATCAGGCTCACTACCTTTCTTCACCAGAAGAGGGAGTTCCTCGGGCCTCAGTAGTGAAGGGGAAAATGAACTCACAACAATGTAGCAAGTAACAGGTATGAGCAACATGAAAATCGTAACTAAAGCAAGATAATAAGGGAAGAAGTTGACTCTAGCTTTGCATTGTTTGCCACACTAAGCATGAAGAACACAAAGAGAAGAAGAGAAGTCTCTGAGGACTTGAGAACCAAAATTCTTGAAAAATATCAGCAATATCAAGAATACGAGTCCATTTCCAAAGATATTAATGTTCCTTTGTTCATGGTATGCAAAATAATTAAGATGTTTACAACCCATGGCACTGTAGCTAAACTCCCTTGATCTGGATGACAGAGAAAAACTAATGAAAGGTTGCTACACAAGATAGTCTAGATGGTGGATAAGCAGCTCAAATCAAGTTCCAAAGAAAATCAAGCTGTACGGCAGGTTCAGGGTACATCAGTGTCAGCTTGAACTATTAGTTGATATTTGAATAAAATGAAACACTGCTATGCATTTGGTTGTGGAGCAACTGTGCAATGGTACGGGGAGATCCAAAAAAAAAGACAAAAGACACAATATGTGTCACCGTGGTAGACACCTCAATTCACGGTGACACATATTGTGTCTTTTTTTTTTTTTTCAGCTTTACCACACAGATGCACTATATTGGCATATTGATATATACAGGTTTACAGTGGTAGCGGTTTACACTTATGTTTATGGTTCATGGTATACACACTTTTTGGTGTTTGTGCACTTTATATTGTTTATTGTTTATTATTATTTTTTATAAATATCAATATTTATTTTGTTTAATCACCACTTATCTTTAGACATTTTTGTCACATATATTTTATGCTTCATACCTGGGTAGCATAACCCCTCTTTTTTGTTCAGTATATGTATTATATATTTTAATGGAATAATTTTTTATAATGACTTAATAAATATATTACCTTCTGGGACTTTTTGGTCGTTTTTTTCTGTAAGTTTGGTGTGAAAATAAGTTGTGGGCAAATGAGACCGAGAAAGAGCATTTTGGTAAAGCACATAATTCTGCCTACAGTCAAATATGGTCGCGGTTCAAAGATGTTTTGGGGTTGTTTTGCTGCCTCTGGCATTGGTGCCTTGACTGTGCATCATGAAATCTCAGGATTACCAATGGATTTTGGGTCACAATGTAGTGTCCAGTGTCAGAAAGCAGGGTTTGTGTCCTAGCTCATGGGTCTTCCTGCAGGACAATGACCCCAAACATACTTTAAGAAGCATCCAGAAACTGATGGAAACAAAAGTGCTGGAGAGTCCTGAAGTGGCCAGCAATAAATCCGGATCTAAATCCCATTGAACACCTATGGAGAGATCTTATAATTGCTGGAGCATTTTGCAAAGGAAGAGTAGTCAAAAATTCCAGTTGAGAGATGAAATAACCTTGTTGATGGGTATAGGAAGCGCTTGATTGCAGTTATTTATTCCACATGGTGCGCAACCAAATATTAAGCTGTTTTGTGTAAAATGATGTCCAATTTGCCTTTTTCATTTTTTTTTGTGTTGTTCCAATACACAGAAAGAGCATAAACATCTCTATAACAATACATGTGTAATTGCAATAATTTTCAGGGAGAAATATTTATTTTTCTGGAGAAATTTCAAGAGTGCCAACAGTTTCAGCCTGATTGTATATATAATAGTTTCAAAAATGTGCATAAGTGCTGTTATAGGGAATTTGCGCATATTCATGAGTGTAATGAGCGGTACCACGTGACCGCTGAAGACAGGAAGGGAGACAGTGGAGAAGCGAGGCTGCAGAGACCGCGGCAGGACAGGTACAGTAAGTATGATCTCTGACACCCCCGCTCCCCCTCCCCCGCCGACCCCCAGGTATATGACCCGTCTATAAGCCGAGAGGGGGACTTTCAGCTCAAAAAAATAGACTGAAAATCTCGGCTTATACATGAGTATATACGGTATTAATACATGTAAATGAGATCTCCATCTTTTTTCTATGCTAAGCAAGCTTAACTTTTCCAACTGTTTGTTTCCTTTCATTTAGCAAATTCCTTACCTGTCTGCATATAGTTTCCCCTAGTCACTGCTTCTGTAACTTCAGTATAACGCTGTTATATGGTACAGTATTAACCCCTTTCTGACATTGGGATTAAAAGTAAGCTGATGTCAGACACCCTCCCTTTGATGTGGGCACTGGTGGTGATCCCAGATCTTTCCCGGCACATGACAGCTGTTTTGAACAGCTGACATGTACCCGTTAAATGCCGCTGTCAAATGCTGACAGTGGCATTTAACATGAGCTTCGGCAATCGTGATGGGTATCCGTCCATCCTGGAGACCTCTATGGTTGACACTGCTGGCTTGTTTTGAGCGCCGCCCAGTGGTCGGTGCTCATAGCAAGTGATACAGGAAAGATGTATATCTTTGTACCATGTTAGCCAGTAGATAGAAGAATATTCAGAATTGAGAGTCTTCAGTGGCTGATAACTTTTAATGGCTAACTGAAAAGATGGTAAGACATTGCAAGCTTTCGAGACTACTCAGATTTTGTATTAGCCAATGCCTGATGAAGAGACCTGAGTAGTCTCGAAAGCTTGCAATGTCTTTTCAGTTAGCCATTAAAAGGTATCAACCACTGAGGACTCTCAAGCCTGAATATTTTTCATAGCAAGTGAGTAATTCAGCTGCATACAGGCGAACTGATCATCACTTGTATGTAGCAGAGCCAATCAGGTTATGGCAGCTTCTAGTCTCCCATGGAGAATATTGAAGTATGTCAAAAGTAAAAAAGTCTTTAAAATAAAAAAAATTAAAAAATATAAAAGTTAAAATCACCACCCTTTTGCCCCATTCAAAATAAAACAATAAAAAAATTAAATGTACACATATTTGGTATCTCCATGTTCAGAATCACCCGATCTATCAATAAAAAGGATTAACCTGAGATCCCTAAACAGCGTAGTGAGAAAAAAGTCAAAGCGCCAAAATTACCTTTTTTTGGTTGCCGCGAAATTGCATTAAAATGCAATAACGGGTGATCAAAAGACTGTATATGCACCAAAATAGTATAATTAAAAACATCAGCTCAGCACACAAAAAATAAGCCCTCACCCAACCCGAGATCACGAAAAATGGAGACGCTACGGGTATCAGAATATGGTGCAATTTTTTTTTTTAACAGAGTTTGGATTTTTTTTCACCACTTAGATAAAAAGGAATCTAGACATGTTTGGTGACTATGAACTTGTAATGACCTGGAGAATCATAATGGCAGGTCAGCTTTAGCATTTAGTGAACCTAGCAAAAAAGCAAAGCAAAAAATGAGTGTGGGATTGCACTTTTTTTGCAATTTCACCGCACTTGATTTTTTTTCCCGTTTTCTAGTACACGACATGGTAAAACCAATGGTGTCTTTCAAAAGTGCAATTCATCCCACAAAATGCAAGCCCTCACATGGCCATTTTGACTAAAAAATAAAAAAGTTATGGCTTTGGGAAGAAGGGGAGCAAGAAATGAAAATGCAAAACCAAAAATACCTCTAGTTGTTAAGGGGTTAAATGACTTTGCAAAGTCCAGATAAATTACATCAGCTGCATTACCAACATCCAGATTTGCACTTCCTCATAGAAACCCAACATGTTAGACACAACTTATTTTTCATGAATCTGTGCTCGTTGTCATTTGTTATATTATTCTCCGCAATATATTTCTGCAGGTCATCTCTAATAATGTCCTCAAAAATTTGCCCACTACTGATATCAGATTTACTGGATTGTGGTTGCCTGGATCCACCTTCTTACCCTTCTTAAATATTGACACCAGGTGAGCCATTCTCCAAATCTGTGGTACTAACCCTGACACACAAGAGTTCAAGTCTGTCAATTAGTGAGCTCTATTTCCATGGATGAATGCCCTCTGGGCCAGGGGATTTGTCTATGTTTAAAAATTTGCTCAGACTCAGACGTACTTCTTCTTGTGTTACTTGTTCTTCTTCAGGTATTGAACTTTGATTAATTGCCTTTTTGAAATAGGGACAGAGAGTTCATTGGTGAACAAAAAAGTTCCTGTTTAATATCTTAGCCTTTTGTTTGTCCTCTATAATTATCTTGTTATCGTCTTTTAAGGGGCCTTTTCCATCTGTTTTTCTCTTTTTGGCATTGATGTTTTTATAAAAAATGTGGGATTTATTTTAATGTAGCTGGTGATTTGTTTCTCTGTAGATAACTTAGCTAACTTCATTTCATTTTGACATTTCTTATTGAAAACTTTATACTGCATAGCTGTCCTATCTGGATACTCTCCTCATATAATGCTTCCAGAGAGGATGACTATGCAGTCAGTGCACATACAGTAGAACCCAGCTATTAATAATGTGCAGTGCAGGAGTGAGTTGGCCGGGCACGGAGCTACTGCACAGGCTCAAAATAGTCATGATACTGAGAACCCAACCAGTGATAATGATAAACTCCTTACCAACTGCACAAGAGCAGGCAGTAACGCCATAGTGGTGATAACCATGGAAACCTGAGTGACTGTGATACCCAGCACATGGGGTAAGCAATAGAGCTAAAAAATACTATACAGTGTATCTAATTGGAGGCAATTACTAATATTATTATTACACCTTGTACATATTGAAATATGGGAATACCCCTTTAAATTTACTATATATGGTATAATGTGAAATGTTAATATATAATGTGAATAGATTTAAGCGTTAATAATGTGTGTAGGTTGACCATAGGGATAGTGAGAGTAAGGATACCGTTACAGTACGCACGCACCAGCGATCCCGACAACGATACGACCTGGTAAGGATCGCTAGTACGTCGCTAAATGGTTGCTAGTAAGCAGTCAAACAGACAGATCTACTCAATGACGCAGCAACATTCCGGCAATCCATATAACGACCTCGGCGTTTGGACCAGCTATTCTGACTCCCGCCTGCGTGCCTGAGTTCTGAGTCGCCAACGAGGTCGCTCGTCGGCGTCAAACACAAAAATGCATGCTGGCCAGCGGGACACCAACGATCAAAAAATGGCCCAGGACATTCGAGCATGATCAGCGAGATCGCAGCAGGGGCCCGGTCGCCACTATGTGTCACATGTAGCGAGATCGCTGGCGAGGTCTCTGTTGCATCACAAAATCTGTGACGTTTCAGCGATCTCGCTATGTTAATGTTTGGACTAGCCCAGACTGTGATGGGCTGAGTTACAGGGAAAGTGACAATTTCCAGTCAGAGCCTTGAGTGCATAGTAAGTTAGCCTAAAGGTACAAAGTGAGCAGTGCCACATTCTGGGGTGTTCATAAGTGAGAGGAGACAAGAAAGAGGATGGTGATATCCAAAGCAGTCTGACTAAGAGACAAGAGTGACCTTCCAGAAATGGGTCCTATGAGAGGATTACTAGCCATGAGACCCCAAGCTTATAATGCGGTAAGGTAACTGGTCTAAAACATGACTGTGTATGTAGAACAATCAAAGTGTCTCTGGTGGAAGTTCCAGAGTGTCAGCATTACTGGCCATACTCACACCTTAAAGGGAAAGGAGGCAGTAGAAAAGCAAGACAAGTAAATGACACTTGTTAATCAGGAATGTAGTGTTAAAGCTGGGTTGTGGGGAAGTAGTGAGAAACATTAGACTTAGCGGGCATTGGAGTAAACTAAAGAAGGAAACTGGGAGGAAAAATGCTTTGAGTTATAAAGGAAACGTTCATAAAACTGTGTACCCGCTATCATTTGAATATAATAACCCTCATCAAGTTGCCGTTCAGTAAAAAGTTTATTTGGGAATGGTGGTCTTCCTCATTGAACTGTGAAACATCTGGTCCTGGCGAACCTGCAGCAATGGTTATAATGCCTGCATGGGCGAAATGCCCTCACAGCACAAGTCCGCACACGCAGCGAGGACCTCAACTTTCACTCAGTTTGGGGAACATCATGCAGTACCCAACAGATAGCTACAGCTGAGATTGTCTTCATACTAAGAGCACAGTCCAGTTTCACACTTTTGGCAAGAATGCTGAACTATCTAAATACTTAGGTGCGCCCTGCCACTTAAGCTGATATATAAGCCCTAAGCATCATGTGGCATCAGGGGTGTGTACTAGGTCACTTTGGTAATACAATATTGCAGCAAAGTAGAGCGTGTCTGCTGCCATGGAAAGAGGAAGCAAAGCCTTGCACTGGGGCTGGGTCAGATGAGTATCAAGAGGTTATTGTACTTCAACTCTCTTCTTAGAAATTTCCTTTTGCACTTGGCCCATAGACAAAGTTAGGGGTGGCTGGAATTTGTAATGGGTTCTGTTTAAAAGTAGGAAAGGGGATGGATGTATTAACAAGCCATCCTATCTTGACTATAGACTAGGGCAAGATGAGGGAAAACTTAGTTATTACTCTATGGTTCTTATTTATTCTGGTCACTAGAATGGAAATATAACAATACAGCAACACCTAGATTACTCTTTATACCCTTATAATATATCTGTTAAATATAAATCACATCTTCACTGAAATTTTAAAATTATGCTGTTTTCAAGTTATTTTAAAACTATATATCTGTAAAACTACGTATAAATGCTTTATTTCTGTTGAGTATCCTAGTTTCCTCATGTTTAAGCCTCCAGCAAGCACTTGCATTGTATCTGATACATGAATAGCACTCATCTCCACTTGCATGTCTTGTATTTTTTTTTTCATCAACTACTGTAAAAAGTATTTCCCTGGTGTGTGTAACTTAACTGCTTTGCAGCAATAAAACAACAAGGGCCAATGTCTGTCACTAACATTTTTTCTGGAATATTTGAGTCAAGGGAAACATTAGTATGTTTTTGTTTCAGCATCAAGAATAAATTTGCTGCTAAACTTTAGCAAAATCTGTTTTCTTACTACGTAAATGTATTTTTAATGTTACAAGTGGCCTCATCATCAGGAACATCCCTTAAGATAAGCACATTGAGGACCATACAAAGTATCTAGTTGAGGGATCAGTAGTTTATGAGAACGTGTTGATCCTGAAAACATCAAATATGGTGTTCAGCTGAATTTTGAGTGTTCATGGCTACCTTGGGAATTTTTGTAAATAGGAAAATGTGATAGCTTTACATCCTAATACAAGAGGAAAATTCTGCTTGACACTCAACAAAGCTGTAATATAATGCATATCCAATTGGTTGTGTAGCTTGTAACTAAAAACCTCATACACGCTATATAAATGCTAGACAAATGTTCATTCAACCCACAGTTGTCTCTCCTGACTACCTCATACACTTGCATACTCGGCTTTTTCTGAATAGATGGTTATGATTTTCTCCCCACGCTCTCAAGAGGTTTTTTTTAGCATCTAAGCATTTCAATATTGGTATAACAAAGAAAATAATTGTACATGTTAAAGAAAATGTCTTCATTGGGTGGGTCAAACTCATGAAATTCACAAGTATAAACTGTTATAACCAACGGATGCTTTAGATGACTATACTAGGGTCTACCATAACCAAGGAAAGAAAGATAGTGAGGAAACACTTAGCTAACCTAAATGAATTCAAGTCTCCAGGTCCAGATGAATTACACCCCAGAGTACTGAAGGAGATAGCAGAAGAAATTTTTGAACCCCTCTCCATAATCTTTGAAAATTCTTGGAGAACAGGAGAAGTGCCAGAAGACTGGAGAAGAGCAAATGTTGTTCCTATCTTCAAAAAGGGGAAGAAGGTGGACCCAGGCAACTATAGGCCGGTGAGTCTGACCTATACCAGGAAAGATCTTTGAACAAATTATTAAACAACATGTATGTCAATACCTGGATAAGAATGAAGTGATTAAACAGAGTCAGCATGGGTTTGTAACTAATAAGTCATGTCAGACTAACTTAATTTCCTTCTATGACGGTATCACTGATTGGGTGGATCAAGGAAATGCTGTAGATATAGTATATCTTGACTTCAGCAAAGCATTTGACAAAGTCTCTCATACAATCCTTATTGAAAAAATGACTAAGTATGGAATGGACAAGGCAACTGTTAGGTGGATTCATAACTGGCTTAGTGATCGGACCCAAAGAGTGGTCGTAAATGGCTGCACATCCAGTTGGAAGAATGTCTCAAGTGGGGTACCACAGGGCTCTGTCCTGGGCCCTGTATTGTTCAACATCTTTATCAACGATTTAGATGAAGGAATTGAGGGTAAACTGATTAAATTTGCTGATGACACAAAGCTAGGAGGGATAGCTAATACTAGAGAAGAGAGAGAGGATTCAAAAAGATTTAAATAAACTGGAGAAGTGGGCAGCAACTAACAGAATGGTTTTTAACAGGGAGAAATGCAAAGTACTACATCTGGGCAATAAAAATGAAAAAAGCACATATAGAATGGGAGGAATAGGGCTAAGTGACAGCACATGTGAAAAAGACTTGGGTATACTAATAGATCACAGACTGAATATGAGTCAACAGTGTGATGCAGCAGCAAAAAAGGCAAATGCAATTCTAGGATGTATTAACAGAAGCATACAGTCTAGATCACGTGAAGTCATTATTTCCCTCTACTCCTCTTTGGTCAGACCTCATCTGGAATATTGTGTCCAGTTTTGGGCACCACATTTTAAAAAAGACATCAACAAACTGGAGCAAGTTCAGAAAAGAGCGACCAGAATGGTGACCGGTCTGCAAACCCTGTCTTATGAGGAAAGGTTGCAGGATTTGGGAATGTTTAGTTTGCAAAAGAGAAGACTGAGAGGAGACTTAATAGCTGTCTACAAATATCTCAAGGGCTGTCACATTGTAGAAGGATCAACTTTATTCTCATTTGCACAAGGAAAGACTAGAAGCAATGGGATGAAACTGAATGGGAGGAGACACAGATTAGATATTAGAAAAAACTTTTTGACAGTTAGAGTGATCAATGAGTGGAACAGGCTGCCACGAGAAGTGGTGAGTTCTCCTTCAATGGAAGTCTTCAAACAGAGGCTGGACAGACATCTGACTGGGATGATTTAGCGAATCCTGCTTTGAGCAGGGGGTTGGACCAGATGGCCCAGGAGGTCCCTTCCAACTCTACGATTCTATGATTCTATGATTCTATGATTCTATGATTCAAGGGATGCTTCAGATGATTATACTAGGGTCTACCACAACTAAGAATCATCTTCTGTGATGCCAATATGTCTTAAATGGGTTAGCCACTTTATTTTTATTTTAGCAGATGTCTTGAAATGATTCTGTGGCACTAATTAATATACAGTATAAGTATCACAGGTTCCCTTCCTGCATTTGTTAATGCAGCCATCCTCACAGATTGCATGTGTCACAGGGATATCGCAACAGAGAAGGACCTGGTGATCGTGGCATTTGGTTACCTGAACTCCTGCACTCATTAGAACTGCTTCACCACCATACAAAACAATGCAGGTTTTCTTTTCTCGGGCATTGCTAGGGATTATCAGTTTAGTTTATCTAATGGAGCTCTCCCTCATGGATTGACTCATTTGTTCTGTGTTGGACACTCTTCTCGGGTATGTATGCTCACCACTGGCACTTGAGGCACTTGAGAATTGCCAGTGATACTTCATTCTGCCTGCTTTGGAGTTGGAGGAGTTGTTTGGTGTTTGGAGAATTGTTCTGGCAATTTCTGAGTGGAGATTGCTTGCGTGTTCATCCTCATCCTCCTGTATCTGGCTTCACCTACCTTACCCTCCCCTGTGTTCCACTCTGTTGTTTGGTGAGTGTATGTTGTATGATTTCAGTTTTCATTTATCCCTGTTTGTCTTCCCTTGTTTGTCTGTTAGTGTAATCCTATACACGTCGGTCTCACACCGTCCTGAGTGGGGGAGGGAACAGATAAAGGTAAGTCAGGAGCATTGCAAGGCCCATGACCCCAGAGTCCAGGGTAATCCGGGGGACATGGATGAAAAAAGGCTACCCTAGCATAAAGGATAGCAAAGGAGCCACTTTCCCTGAGAAATCATGCAACAGTACCACGACAGCAAAGATTTCCTGTCCATAAACTGACTGTTGGTGAAGAACATATGAGTTTCTTTAGCAATTACCTTTTTCATAGCTTACCCTCCTTGTGGAGTGTGCAAATACCTGCCTTCTGGACATCTGTCCAAGATGTCGCAAGATGACTTCACCACATTCAAACAGGCAACACTCGATTTCAAATCTGCCCTCACCTCTGCTTAACAGGCCTACTTCACAACCCTCGTATCTTCCCTATCTTACAACCCCAAACAGCTATTCAAAACTTTTAACTCCCTCCTCCGCCCACCACTACCTCCTCCAACCTCCCTTATCTCTGCCGAGGACTTTGCCACACACTTCAAAAACAAGATTGACCAAACAAGGCAAGTCTTCATCACTCAACCACCACAACCCCTTTGTATACCAGACCAATGCCCAAACCCCATAACCTCACTCTCCAACATCACTGAAGGGGAGCTTAGTCGTCTCTTCTCCAAATCGCACCTCACAACCTGTGCACTCGACCCCATCCCATCCCACCTCCTCTCCAACCTCACCACCACACTTATCCCATCCCTAACCCACCTCTTCAACCTATCACTAATGTCCGGTACCTTCCCTTCTGCTTTCAAACATGCCACAATCACGCCTATCCTTAAAAAGCCAACCCTCGACCCAACCGCTATGTCCACCTATCGCCCAATATCATTGCTACCATTCGCTTCCAAACTCCTGGAACAGCATGTCCATGCTGAACTTTCTTCCCACCTATCATCTAACTTGCTCTTTGACAATCTACAATCTGGTTTCCGCCCCATCACTCCACTGAGACAGCCCTGACCAAAATTACTAACGACCTACTTACAGCCAAATCAAATGGACAATACTCTATACTCCTGCTTCTAGACCTGTCCTCTGCATTCGACACAGTTGACCACTGCCTCCTACTACAGATCCTCTCCTCCTTTGGCATCAAAGGCCTTTCCCTATCCTGGATCTCCTCATACCTTTCCAATCGCACATTCAGCGTCTCCCACTCCCACACCACCTCCTCATCCCATCCTCTCTCTGTTGGAGTCCCCCAAGGCTCTGTTTTAGGACCCCTACTCTTCTCAATCTATACACTTGGTCTGGGGCAACTCATAAAGTCCCACGGATTCCACTACCACCTTTATGCTGATGACACCCAGATCTACCTCTCTGGCCCAGACGTCACCTCTCTGCTGTCCAGAATCCCAGAGTGTCTATCAGCCATATCCTCCTTCTTCTCTCGCTTCCTCAAGCTCAATGTGGACAAATCTGAGCTCATCATCTTTCCTCCATCTCTCAGATCTTCCTTACCTGACCTAGTTATAAAAATTAATGACATCACACTTTCCCCAGTACCGGAAGTCCGCTGCCTCGGAGTAACCTTTGACTCTGCCCTGTCCTTCAAACCGCACATCCAAGCTCTTTCTACCTACTGTCACCTCCAGCTCAAAAATATTTCCAGAATCCGTCCTTTCCTCAACCCTCAGTCTACTAAAATGCTTGTGCATGCCCTCATCATCTCCCGCCTCGACTACTGCAACATCATTTTCTGTGGTCTCTCTGCTAACACCCTCGCACCTCTCCAGTCCATCCTTAACTCTGCCGCCCGACTAATTCATCTCTCTCCTCGCTACTCCTCCGCTTCTCCCCTCTGCAAATCTCTTCACTAGCTCCCATTCCCTCAGCGTATCCAGTTCAAAATTACTAATACTGACCTACAAGGCCATCTATAACCTGTCTTCCCCATATGTCTCTGAACTAATCTCCCAATACCTTCCCTCACGTAATCTCCGGTCCTCCCAAGACCTCCTTCTCTCCTCCACACTTATTCACTCCTCACCCAACCGCCTCCAAGACTTCTCTCGAATAGCCCCTATTCTCTGGAACTCTTTGCCCCAACAAGTCCGACTATCAACCACATTTGGATCCTTCAGACGGAGCCTGAAAACCCACCTCTTCAAGAAAGCCTACAGCCTGCAATGACCCCGCTACTTCCTTCTCTCTCACCACTACCGGTGATCTCACCTCAACCAACACCGAAACTGCTGCAACCCACCAACCTACTGTCTCCTTCCCCACCATCCTGTACCATGTAAGCCCGAAAGGGCAGGGTCCTCTCTCCCCTCTGTATCAGTCTGTCATTGTTAGTTTGTTTACTGTAAGTGATATCTGTAATTTGTATGTAACCCCTTCTCATGTACAGCACCATGGAACCAATGGTGCTATATAAATAAATAATAATAATCTGTCAAGTCAGCAATCTTCCCCATGATTGTGGAGCCTACTGAAACAGACTTAGGGACCTTTTCCAAATGCTTAAGAAGTCGTTGCAGGTGTTTTGTTAATAATTATTTTAGTTTACTGAGATAATGACTTTTGTGTTTTCATTGGCTGTAAGCCATAATCATCAACATTAACAGAAATAAACGCTTGAAATAGATCACTATGTTTGTATTGACTCTATATAATATGAGTTTAACACTTTGCATTGAAGAACTGAAATAAATTAACTTTTTGATGATATTCTAATTTAGCGAGAAGCATTTGTATAAATATATAAAAAATAAAGTTGTATTCTGTAAAGCTTTAAAATATGAAATATGAATAGCATTACTACTGTAGATAATAAGAAAAAATGGAGATGCTTAGGAGGACATAATTTATCCAATTCATGCATGCCCAGCAGCCAACGACAATGCGATCTCCGTTTGCTGGGAACCTGCCTAATGTGAACACCTCTCATAGATTAAAGCTTGAGTTTATGGATAGGTAGGATCCTGCTTCAATTAAAACTCCCACAGGTTGGAGGGCAGAGTGCTCCGTCAGAGAGCTAATATACAAATTTTTGTTATTTGTATATTAGCTCTCTGACCGAGGACTCCACCCTCTAGCCTGTTGTGGTTTAAATTGCAGCAGGAACCTACCTATCCATAAATTAAGGTTTTAACCTGAGACAGGTATTCACATTAGGCAGGTTCCCAACAAACCAGAGATCTTGTCGTTGGCTGCTGGGCATGCATGAATTGGCCAGATTATGTGCTAAATGTCTCCATTTTTTATTATCTAGAGCGGTAATGCTATTCATATTTCATATATTTCATGTTTACATTCTTTAGCACCATGGAGTACAACTTTGTTTGTTATATACAGAGATGGCTACTCTTAGTTCATACCTGTACACACGAGTTTTCTGTTTTGGAAGTGCTTGTCAGTATTTTGTTATTCACATCCATAATATATATAGATTAGTAAATGCTACAAAATCATGGATGTTGTTCTTGTATGGAATGAAGATGTTTTCATTTTTTTCACAGGAAGTTTAGTTTTCATTCTAAAAAATGTGTTGAGGAACCGTCTATTGCCATTCCATCAATACAACTGCCAAAGTTTCTATGAAATAATATAATTCTATCCTGTAGGAGTTGGCTACACAGGGTGTATTTTTAGTATGCAATCATAGAGAAACATTGGTCTGCATAGAAGCGGTAAACACAACGGTAGTAGACGTTTAATGAAAAACGTGCAATATTAATGTCAATTGAGTAACAAACTTTTTAAACATTAAAGAAGCTCTCCTCCCAGCAAAGTTTTTATCCACTCACTATATTGCTGTCATATTATACAGCACTGTGTACTTACAATTGCTCATTTTGCCTTTCTATCCAGCTAATTATTCTCTTTTCCATTATGTCTATGACATCACGTGATTAAAAACCGACTAGCTGAATCCTTGTAGAAACAGGAAGTCAATTTTCTCTGCATGACTCGCGCAAAAGTCCCTGGCATTGGGAGCAGCTAGATAATGAGGTGAAGATGGGAATGATTTATGCAGGTAAAAGAGGCTACTTGTTTCTACTTATAGCAGGAAAAAAAGAGAAGAAATAACTGGGTAGAAAGGCAAAGTGATCAATTGTAAGTAGACATGTTATACAATATAATACAATATTAAGAGAATAAAAACTTTGATGGGAGTGCTTCTTTAAAGAGTAAGTAAACTTTCTTTCTTTTCATGTTTAACTTGCACTTTAATCACCTGCAGATCGATGAGGGTCTGGTTCCTAAGACCTCCTCTGATCACTCAAAAAAGCCATGAACAGAACGCAGTTCAGCAGGCAGAAGCGCACAGCTCCTGCCTGAGCGCCACACAGAGCGGTGTACAAATTCAATAGAAAGCAAAGGTTATAAAGCCTATGGTGTCTATTGATTCCATACTATGCTCTATGTGCGCTCTCAGGCACTGTTTGAGAGTCTATTGCATGATTATTGGTGGTCTCAGGACCCGGTCCCCTACCGATCTGCAAGCAATTAAAATGCCAGCTAAACATTAGCCAACAGTAATAAATTGTAGTTACTCTTTAACTAAACAAACTGCTGGGATCTTGTCTTCACAATGAGAATTGATTTGATGGCTGTTTTAAAGCTCTTTTTCAGTTTCAGGTCCAGTTGCAGGTGTAATCTAAAAAAGTAGCTTGCAAAATTAGTTGTTTTAAAGGGAATCTGTCACCTATTTTTTGGTATATAAGATGCGGCCACCTCCAATAGGGGCTTATCAACAGCACTACACAATGCTGTAGATAAACCCCCGATGTAACCTGAAAGAGAAGAAAAACGAGTTATATTATACTCACCCAGGGGCGGTCCTGTTCGGGTCCGGAGGGTGTAGCGGTCCGGCGCCTCCCATCTTCTAGTGATGACATCCTCTTCTTTGCTTCCCGTCGTGGCTCCAACGCAGGTGCACTGCTCTGCCCTGTTGAGGTCCAGCGCCTGCGCACTGCAGTACTCTGCTCTGCCTTAAACAGGGCAGAGCAGTGCGCCTGCGCTGCGACAGGAAGCAAAGAAGAGGATGTCATCGCTAGAAGATGGGAGGCGCCGGACGGGACCCGAATCGGACCCGGACCGCCCCTGGGTGAGTATAATATAACACGCTTTTCTTCTCTTTCAGGTTACATCGGGGATTTATCTACATCATTCTGTAATGCTGTAGATAAGCCCCTGATGGCGGTGGCCGCATCTTATATACCAAACAATAGGTGACAGATTCCCTTTAAGGTGATACTGTATATTCTTATTGACTGTAGTTTACAAAAAATAGTTTGAATTCAAAGCTAGTCCTAAATTATTTACACATTGAATATTAAAAGCAATACCTGTGGTAGACAATCCTCTCTGCTCCATCACATTTTGAATATATGTATTCTACATTAAATATATCTGTCAAAGCAATGAAATGAAAATACTACCTATAAAATTTAGTATTCAATAAAGAGTGTTTTTTTATGCGGCGTAAACAGTAAAACTTGTAAATCTTTGATCACTGCTGCTATCTTGTGCCACTGTCATTTATATAAATGTTTAAATAGAGCCTCAAAAGTAACTGAGGAAAAAGTCAGCAGATTCTGTAATTAGTGTTGATCTTCCGAATATTGTAAAATAAGCAAAAAGTTATAAAGAAAACAGATGTCAAAGAAAGGAAATCGCAGAAATGACTATTGATGGCACAAAAAAATAAAAAAGGGAAGTAGCTGATACATAACTAACAAAGTAGGGGAAAATAATTGTATTGAAATGTGCACAAGAAATCCTCAGCAAAAATTGAAATAAAGATCTAATAAAAAATTTGTAGCAAAGTAAATAAATATCAATATCTTAATTTGATAAAATTAATAATATCCTAGAATTTGTACTCCTTTAATGCAACGCTCCTACTTTTACAGCAGGTATCTTCCTGTCAGATTTCTTACTTGGTGAGTAGTATATGTTGTGATATTATATTTATGCAGTATACAAGATAAAAGAAAAAATAGCGTCCGCACACCTCTCATGCTAAATGCGCAGGTGCACAAATACGCTAAGTGGCCAACATAGGAACATATACATGCACGATGCGTCAGCACACTACCACTAATGAATACATGAACTCCACTATTGCAATATTACTGTAAATGTTAAAAATCTAACGCACTTAGCATTTTTTGATCAAAGAGTGCAAAAGCCATCCAAACACGTCAAGATGCACTACAACATATCTGTCACGAGCGTCAGCTTACGCTGAGTCGTTTTTCTTGAATGAGTGGACCCTCTGGACTCTGGCACCCACTCACCTAGGGCGAGCTGATCTAGTGAGAGCCCACCCCCCATACAGGGAGTGTCAGGAGCAAGACCAAGGGGGTGAGCCACCACGGCAGCTGGACCAGACGGCTGGCTCAAAGAGACACTATTGAGTGTCAGACAACAGGACGGACAGGATACCAAACATAAAGCGAAGTCACAGAGTTTCTTCATCAAACGTGGTTTCACACTTTATTCAGGTGCAAGGAATAAAGAGGGAATCAGGTGCAGGGCACAAACAGTGAAACACGGCAAGATGCGTGCAAGGGCACGCCAAATGTTCCAGGCATAACACGTGCATGAAAACATACCAGGGTCCAGGGCAGGGTACGTGTTAGGGATCACACAAGTGTTCCTAGAAGGGATGCGTGCTAGGACACGCCAGAGTCCAAGACAAGGTGCGCGCTGAGAGACACGCCAGAGTCCAAGGCAGGGTGCGTGCAAGGACACGCCAGGATCCAAGACGGGGTGCGATGACATCGGACTCCGGACTACTGACAGTGACCGACAGGGTCCAGGCATCAGGCTGCGGACATCAGCTCTGGACATCAGGCCGCAGTCATCTGGTTCCGGGCCTCTGGCATCGGTCGGCAGGTTTCGGGAATCCGGCAGGCAAGCCAGGGGTTCAAGGCAGGGTGCGTGCTTGGAGCCACGCCAGGGTTCAAGGCAGGGTGCGTGCTTGGTGACACGCCAGGATCAGATTCACAGGATGGAGGCCTGCGCATGCCGAGAGGTATGCCAGGGACAGGTACAAGGGCGGAGGCCTGCCCGTGTAGAGGGACATGCCAGGGACAGATGAAACAGAGTCCTGCGCACGCAGAGAGGCATGCCAGGGTCAGGCGAGGCACAGTTCTGTGCGTGCAGAGAGGCACGCCAGGGTCAGGCGAGGCAGAGTCCTGCGCATGCAGAGAGGCACGCTAGGGTCAGGCAAGGCAGAGTCCTGCGCTTGCAGAGAGGCCCGCCAGGGTCAGGCGAGGCAGAGTCCTGCGCGTGCAGAGAGGCACGCCAGGGTCAGGGTTCAAGGACAGGGTTAAGGCCTGTGTGTGCAAGAGGGCATGACAGGGAACATGGCAAAGCCTGCGCATACTTTTACAGAAGCACAGGGAGGTATGCCATGGGCAGGCGAGGGCCTGCACATGCTTTAGAGAGCACGGAGAGCACAGTGCGGAAACAGCATGAAGTGCAAGGGAGCACAGAGAGCATGGCTGGGGCACTGGCTAGCTGATCGGGCTGCGGCACTGACAGACAGGCAAGACTCCAGCGAACCCAGCTGAGGCATGGCAGGCAGCACAGCTGTCACTGACCGACGAGCACGGCTGAGGCACAAGCAGGCGGGCACGGCTAGGGCAGGCACGGCTGAGGCACAAACAGGAGGCTAGGAAAGCCAGGCGCATGCAAAGGGCACATGAAGCAGCAAAGCAAGGCAAGATGAGAAACAGGGCAGAGCAAGACCAGAGTACGGGACACGGAACGGAAGCATAACCAGAAACACAGAGTCAGGTCAGAGCAGGAACAGGGCTAGCAGCGGAGCGTAGGCCGAAGCCCAGAGCCAGGCCAAGGTAAAGCTTTGGGACTAGCCAGGGAACGTGCTAGAGAGCACCATAGAACAGAGAACAGGAATAGCAGACAGAGACAGAGAACAGAGAGGAAACACAAGGCAGAGCATAGCGAAGACAAGACATGGCAGAAACAGGCAAGGCAGAGAATAACAGAAGGACTACAAGTCCAAGCAGGACAAGGATGAACATGGCACAACGGACAAACATAAGACAAGGCACGGGACAAGAGACGGAGTACGAGCACGGAGCGTGTGCAGAGATGCATGACAGAGCAAAGTGCAAGGGCACAGAATAGAGGGAGTGACCCAGCAGACCAAGCAGCAATGCAGGGAAGCAACACAATACTCAGGCCCTGAGCATAGGAAGGGGCGGTCTGATATAGGGCATAGCACCTCCACTTCCGGTTCAGGACCAGGGGAGAACTTCCAGTTCAGGTCCTCCAGGATCACAGGGGGCAGTCACATGATCAGGATTCCAGACATGCAGGGATGATTGCAGAACCAGTGCTGAAACCTAGGCTGGTCACATGATCAGAGTTCCAGACATGGAGAGAAGATTGCTGAACCAGTGCTGAAACCTAGGCAGGTCACATGATGAGAGTTCCAGACATGCAGAGATGAATGCAGAACCAGCCTCTGCTGGAACATAGGAAGGACACATGATCAGGGGTTCTAGACATGACGAGACGATCACAGAAGGCAGAGCAGAAACGCAGGCATCCCGCAGCTCAACAGTCATGAGGTGAGTGTGCACACTGCTCTAGGGAACATGCAGGATAGCAGACATGAGATGCGTGTGCACACCGCTCCCAGGGTCATGAGGCAAAACAGACATGGCGTACATGACAATATCCCAGCAATTCTGAGACTGTTTTTTTTGTGACACATTGTACTTTATGTTAGTGGTAAGTTTAGGTCAATAAGTTTTACTTTTACTTGTTGAAAGATCGGAATTTTGTGAAAATGTTGAAAAATGTGCAGTTTTCCAAATTTAAATTTTTATATCTTTAAACCAATTAGTCATTCTGTACAAAATAACTAAAAGATAATATTTCCCATATGTCATCTTCACATCTGCATCATTTTATTTATTTATTTATTTACTAAATCATTTTATTTTGTCAGGGTGTTAGAGGGGTTAAAAGTTTAGCAGAAATTTCTTAATTTTTTTTTCAAGAAATTTACAAAGTCTGTTTCTTTAGGGACCTATTCAGATTTAAATGGCTAAATGGACTCTGAAGGGCCTATGTACTGTAAAGTTTCCAAAAGTGATACCATTTTAAATAAGCATACTCCTCAAAAACTTTAAAACTGCTGTCAGGAAATTGTTTAACCCTCCAAGTACTACACAGGAATTAATGCAAAGTGAAATGAAAAAAAGAATAATTTTACCTCTGATGTACAATAAAAAATTATATTGTCTTAGCCAGAAAAATCGATGTAAATACTTTTATGCCCAATGATGACAAAAGTATTTTAGGAGTGATACCTTTAAATGGTCACACCTCTACCAGACTGACTCCAGATCGCTAAGCCATCCTATCACCTCTCCATTTGTAACAAAAACCTTAATTTAATTTCCTTGGCTCGTCTTTAGGAAGTACAGTATCACCCCATCTACCCTATGCACAAATGTCCTGTTGTAATATCTCTTAAATGTTGTGCTCTTATCTCAGTAATTCATTTGTATACCGGCATGAAGGAGCCTCTGTGCTCTAAAAGCTTGCAAACATAATTTTTCTGGAAAGCAATAAAATTATCTGACCTAAAATACTTTTAACATTTTGGAGCATAACAGTGTTAACATAAATTTTACCTCTAAGGCTAGCTTCACACTAGCGTATTTTACATGCAGCGCACGGCACCGCTAAGCCCCGCCCCCTGCCCGCCCCATCCGGTCATGTCCTCCTACTATTGCACATGGCTGCATGCGATCTGCGCACCCTATCTTTAGCATAGGGTGCGCAGACCGTGCGCTAGCCGTGCGCTAGTAGGATTTTTGTGTGCGCTGCGCACTTTTGAAGGTGCGCCGGTGTGCGCCAAATGCACCATGTTGTGCATGCTCAAATTCAGATCTCGTCTCCCGAGATCTGGACACAGCTTACAGTCCCACTCTAAGTCTCTCTGAGGTGATGCGTGCGTGGTACTCATGAGCCCAGAGCATTTGGCATCTCGCTTCTGGAGCACCTTCCAGGGCCTTGGGGAAATACTCGGTACCAGGCCGCTTGTTAAAGGGACAGTGTCACGGTGGCAGTGACCCGGTCCGTGGCCCTGGGCATCCAATAAAAGGGGTGCATTTACAGGGGAGAAATAAAGAGTTTTTGTATAAAGTGTTCGTGACGCCACCTGTGGTATCTGATCATTAGTGACCAGCGCTGCAGTGCAGATCCTCTGGGACTGATGGTGTGATGCAGCAGTGTTGGAATAGCTCTCCACAGGCAGAGCTGTTGTCCCAGGGCAGGGGTGATTGGTAGAAGATGCAATGGTTGCTTGGTAGATGTAGCAGTGAGGAGTGGGTGTAAAGGCAAGAATTCAAAAGACATAGTGGAGTGCAGTTCCAAAACTTTACTCACAGTTCTGTTGCACACAGATGCCTGCCTCAGTGCCGTGTTCTCTGGGTGAGGGACTCAATCAACTCCCAGGCAAATTAAGTACACCTTTCCAGCACTCCCTTCAGTATGTGCCTCCCCTCGC
Organism: Dendrobates tinctorius; assembly: GCF_039654945.1. NCBI lineage: Eukaryota > Metazoa > Chordata > Amphibia > Anura > Dendrobatidae > Dendrobates > Dendrobates tinctorius. The sequence goes on from NW_027361738.1 coordinate 34,117,992, forward strand.
CATCTCCACAGTGCTGCTTTCCACTTGCCTTCCGTTCCAGCACCTCACAGTCAGTGTCCTAGGCCAGCTGCAGCGGATCCTTTTGGACAATGTGACCCACTATGTTTCCTTGATCCCTTCTGGCTGCCTTTCCAGAGAAGATAACTGTGGTAGTTGGCTGTGGACCCTAACGTTGCCACAGCTGTCAGCTTGCTAGCTGAGTCCTGATGTCCACTCCACTAGGCTAGGGGTCGAAACCCTTCTGCGACCTGGATTCTCCCCCACCTGACATCCGTCAGCATGGAACGAGCCCCGCAGGGAGCACTCTCCACCCGTGCCTCTGAGAGAACCCCTTTTCCACTTCAGGGGATTTCCTTCCCAAGCTCACTCTGTCCAGCAGCTCCTCATGACTAGGAGCTGCTCCAGACATGTCCTCTCACTTCCTCCCCCTAAGTGGAACCATCCTAACTTCCTACAGTTCTCCCTCTCTCAACCTAAGCTCCACCCACCTCCCAACACCCTTCATGAACCAAGCAGGGGTCATAAAGAGTGCCCTGCTGTTCTAAGGTGTGTGTTGGGTGCAGGTGTGTGAGTGTGGTCAGGTGACTCCATCTTACCTGGATAGTGGGATACTATACCTCTGGGTGAGGTGCAGTACCTCTGTGGTGACTGAACCCTCAGGTGCGTCACACTTCAGGGTGACCAACGAGCATCCTACACGTCTCTCCCAGCAGACGCTGCTAGTTGCCGTAGTGATCTGTGAATGCGGATCTGCTCTCTGACAGGGCTCGAGGGCCAGAGCACTCACTTCTGTCTGCCATGCACTGTCTCTTCCCTCCAAAACTATGTACGTCCGCGCGTGCTGTGACTGCAGCTGCTTAGCCACACCCCCTACCCCCAGATGTGTAGATTTGTGCAGTCTCATTAGCTTTCCCCGGGACAACAGAGGAGACAACACCAACAGTTCCGGACCCGGCACAGAACAAATACCCGTGGTTCGGTCCTTCTTCTTACACTTACAGACATACTATGCTACACACAGACTTCATTCAACACAAACTCTATGTTGTACACATACAATCTGTGTGAACAACATACTATGTGTATGTCACATACACACTCCACACTATATACACTATGTACACACTGCATGTTACACACTCACACTGTGGAGCACATACAGTTCCTCTAGACTCCAGTTCATGAAGGACCTTTGGTCACAAAGCCATGATCCTGCCAAGGTCCTTGTATTCTAATCTCGGAAACTGCACTGATAATGCTGGACTTGCATTATTAGCCCAGTTTCTGGTTTGTAATGGTTGGGATCCTTTTGGGGATGGTAACACCTCACGGTGTATTTGCTGCTTGAAATGGATTACACTTTGTAACAGGGAGTGGGCAGCCATTCAGACAGAAAAGAGAATGGGACACTTAGTGGTCAGAATGATTTTTCAGTTGTCAGACAACATCATCATTTTTTATAAAGTAATTTAATTGTTTATTTAGCACATTATCTATGGAATTTGATGAAGTTGTCTGTACAGAGACCATTAAAGATGTTAGAAAAAATTGCAGATCATTGAAATACTATATCAAACTATAAGCATGCTTATCGAATAAAGGAAAGGCAATAAAAATCAATGCAAAGCTTCTCAAATCAATATGACATTACAAAAGTTGCCAATGGCCGAACCAGTCACCAGAACAATGGAAAATGTAAAACAATGAGATCTGTACTTTCTGTTAATAATCTTGACACACGTTATATCAGTTTAACATCCCAGACACTGGTCCATCAAGTTTCTTATGATTGAAGCAAATGTTTTCAAACAAATTGAAACAAGAGAGAGAAATGATTGTAGGACATAAATGTTCATATCTGCATCTATCAGTTCCTTCCAGTGTTGTGCAATTGTCCATAATTGTTTTGTTTCGAATGAGGGCAAAAAAATATGGAAGAACAAAAATAAATGTTCAATGTTCTTTCCAAGTAAATTTGTGAAACAAATGCATTTTTCTGACTTCATGAATTCACCTTTTAATTTTTTAAATAAATTATTTTTATTTTCTATGCAGTAAAAAAATATTTAAAAAGAACTTGACAGATTAAACTTTGCCATTTCGGCACTTCTGATGTGTCATTAAATGGATATTACTTAAACCAATTCTAGTCATGATGTGAAAGTTATTACAGGCTGTCAGTTGAAAGTATCCTCCAACACTTTAGTATGCATGTGAGAACAGAAGTAGGTAAATCTTACAGACACTTAAAAAGTTTAAAACATTTATTTATTTCCAGAGTAAAATCAAGTTTTGTCTCAAAGTTTTCCGTTAAGTGATTGTTGAAGTGGATCTTTTACTGGATTTTTTTTTGGTATCTCCACCAATTACCACCATTCCACCTATTCTGGAACAGTTTTTTCTGTAACCCCCCCTTATTCCAAAGCTATGCTCCCCCAGTAATAAAAATTCTAATCTTCCCTTCAAACAACCAGGCCTATGCCACAGAACTTTTCTCTGAGCATTAGCATTTTCCCTTCTATGTCAGTGACTAAAAAAATCATGGCTGTGTCATAAAGGAGAAAAAGAAAACTCTCACCACAGAGAAGGTCACAGATGTAGCCTGGCTCACCATGTCTTTCTGAGATGACATTTGTCTCACATGAATGTCCTTAAAAATCTTTAGAAGCTGCATCTCTTTGTCCTATTGGATCACAAGCGCATAGGAGAGCATCGGTGCAGGAGATCTGGAGTGCCGGACTTGACTGTCTTAGGGCAGTGATTTGTGGGTGTTTCCTTTTTCCCCTCTATGATAAAGACAGTTTTGATTTTCCAGCCCCATACAGGAGGAAAAACAAACACTCATAGAGAAGTGGGCTGAAAGGAAAATTTGTATTTAATACCAATGGGCATAACTTTGGAATGGAGGAGCACGGTAAAAAAAAGTTCCAAAATAAGAGCAACAGCAGTAATTGGAGAAGGTATGCAGTTCAAATTAAAAAAATTGAATGAATTTTCCTCATAATCTTTTCACTACAAATGTTATTTTCATGTGATTGAATTCTAATCACTTATTAAATCAATATTAATACTGTGTTCCCCATACAACCTCATCAACCCCTATCCGACCTTGGACATACTCAGTACATCATGGTTGGCCGGTACTTACTGACCGTAGATGTACTCAGTACATCCAGGTGATTTTCCCTGCACAGAGGTTGTGTGCGCGATCACTGCCGGGTGTCAGATGATTCAGACAGGTGACACCCAACTCTCAGTGCCAGGAGCAGTGCTTGCACCACTCCTGACACTTTAAAACCTTAAATGCTGCAACTGCAGCATTTAGCGAGCAGGCAGAAGGAAGAATGGCCTGCTGCCCTTGTATCGGAGACCCCGCAGCGTCATTACGGGGTCCCGATCATTGACATGGTGATCCAATGTTGTCATGACAACATATGGGTCATCAAGCTGCAGCAAGCCTCTCAGATCATGAGCAGAGCATGGTCTCAGGGGCTTGTGTTAGTGCTGCACTAACAGTTATAATCCGTTGCAATGCTTGTACAATGCAATGGATTATAACCGCGACTGGGCTGCTGAAAGTGAAAGCACCATAGTGGGATAAAGTAAAAAAGTAAAAAAAAAGAAAAAAAATAAAAAAATATTTTTTTAACCCCTTTACCCCCAAGGGTGGTTTGTATGTTAATGACCTGGCCAATCTTTAAAATTCTGACCATTGTCCCTTTATGAGGTAATAACTCTAGAATGCTTGAATGGATTCTGGTGATTCTCACAATGTTTTCTCATGACATATTGTACTTCATGGTAGTGGTAAAATTTAATTCAAATAACTTGCATTTATTTGTGAAAAAAATGGAAATTTGGCAAAAATTTTTAAAATTTCGCAATGTTCCAAATTTGAATTTTCATGCCCTTAAATAAGAAAGATATGTCACACAAAATACTAAACAAGTAACATTTCCCACATGTTTACTTTACATCAGCACAATTTTGGAACCAAATTTTTTTTGTTAGGAAGTTATAAGGGTTAAAAGTTGACCATCGATTTCTCATTTTTACAACACCATTTTTTTAATGACATCACATTTGAAGTCACTTTGAGGGGTCTATATGAAAGAAAATACTCAAAAGTCACACCATTCCCAAAACTGCACCCCTCAAAGTGCTAAAAACCACACTCAAGAAGTTTATTAACTTTTCAGGTGCTTCACAGGAATTTTTGGAATGTTTAAAATAAAATGAACATTTAACTTTTTTACACAAAAAATTCAGACCCAATTTGTTTTATTTTACCAAGGGTAACAGGAGAAATTGGGCCCCAAAAGATGTTGCACAATTTGTCCTGAGTACGCTGATATGCCATATATGCAGGTAAACCTCTGGTTGGGCGCATGGCAGAGCTCAGAAGGGAAGGAGCGCCGTTTGACTTTGGCTGGAATTGAGATTGGACGCCATGCTGCTTTTTGAGAGCCCCTGATGTACCTAAATAGTGGAAACCCCCCACAAGTGACATTATTTTGGAAACTAGACCCCTTAAGGCTAGATGTATCGTGAGCACTTTGAACCCCCAAGTGCTTCACAGAAGTTTATAATGTAGAGCCGTAAAAAAAATCATATTTTTTTCACAAAAATGATCTTTTCACCCCCAATTTTTTATTTTCACAAGGGTGACAGGTGAAATTAGAACCCAAAAATTGTTGTGCAATTTGCCCTGAGTATGCTGATACCCCATATATGTGGGTAAACCACTGTTTGGGCGCATGACAGAGCTCGGAAGGGAAGGAGCACCATTTGATTTTTTTCAACGTAGAAATGGCTGGAATTTAGATCAGACGCCATGTCTTGTTTGGAGAGCTCCTGATGTGCCTAAACAATGGAAACTGTTGTGAGTTCATTTTCCCCTTCGTCACTGAGGTCTGGTGAACTCCCTATTCTGGTAAAGGACGGTAATGAGCCTGATTATCAGGCACCTGAGCCTAATGAGGATGACTGGCTGAGTGGAGTCACGGACTGGATATAATGCTGCCGACGCCCTTCTGCCCTGCATGTGATTTCTCTGTGGACTTCTAGGACACAAGTCTGATTCCTGCTCCTCTAAAGCTAAGTTTTCTGCTTTGCCTGTTAGCTTTCTTGTTTTGTTTTTGTTTTCCTTGCTTTTCTGGATTCTGCCATTCCCTGCTGGGATGAATCTCCTTTTGCCTGTTGCTCTGTCTTCAGAATATTCCTGAGTACTGACATAGCTTTTTTGAAGCCTAGCGTCTTCAGGGCCTTTTTCACTGTCAGTTTGTTGGCTCTTATTTTTCATAGGGTTTTTCACGGATTGCAGACAGCAGCCTTCCTGTCCTTTCCTATCTAGCTAGCTTGGGCCCCGTCTTTGCTCAGTCTATCTTTCTGTCTGTGTTAGCGTTTTCATCTTGCTTCACCGTCATTATATGTTGGGGACTGCCTATTGCTTTGGGGTCTGCTCTGGGGCAGTTTAGATTTCCCCTTTCTTTAGGCCTATTTAATTCTCCGGCTGTGATCGAGGGGTCTAGGGCATCGTAGGAACCCCCCACGGCTACTGTTAGTTGTGTTGATAGGTTCAGGGGTCTGCAATCCGATAGCTGCCAACTTCTCTGGTTTTCTGGACTTAGCTAGCATTTCTGTTTTTGCCTCCTACGGTGACTCAATCATAACAGGAAACCCCCAATTCTAACTCCAGCTCTAACCCCAACACACTCCTAACCCTAATAGAAACTGTATGCATAACCTTAGCCACAAACCAAACCCCAACACCCCCCTAATCTTAATCCCAACCCTAACCACAACCCAAACCCCAACAAACCCCTAAACCTAACCCAACCCTAATCCCAACCCTAACTCTAAGGCCTCTTTCACACAACCGTTTTTTGCCGTCAGGCGTGATCCGGCGTGTTTTAAAAAAATCGGATCCGTTTTTCTTTTCCGCCGGATGCAGTTTTTTGTCATTGACTAGCACATGAGCCGGATCGCGCCACATGTGCTTGTGTTTTGTCCGGTTTTTGCTGGATCCATCTCAAATATCGTTTCCGGCGGCCGGACACAACACATCTTGTAACGTTTTTTGGTCTGGTGAAAAAACCGGACAACCGTGGATGCGGTACTCCAGGCTCTGTGGTACAATGCAAGTCAATGCAGAAATCCAGCCAGCGGATCAGTCTTTTGCCTGATCCGGCCACCGCATTCAGTTTTTCTCCTCTGCGCATGTCCGGAGTCGTTCACTCTCTCTCTCTCCTCCCCCGGATCATCATACCTGTCTGCGTCTCTCACCTCTTTGTGGTCTGGCTCCTTTAAATCCTCACGACACTGTATCCGGCCACGCACATGCATCCGGTGACAGCACTGCACGCCGCATCCGGCAGTACGGCTTTTCACCGCACGGCGCCGGAACATAAAAGCCGGATGTGTGAAAGTAGCCTAATCCGAACCCTAACCCTAATTCCAACCCTAACCCTAATCCCAGCTGTAACCGTAATCCAAACCCTAACCCCAACCCTAACTTTAGCCTCAACCCTAACCCTAACCTTTAATGGGAAAATGGAAATAAATACATTTTTTTTATTTTATTATTTTTCCCTAACTAAGGGGATGATAAAGGGGGGTTTGAGTCACTATTTATAGAGGGTTTTTATAGCGAGTTTTTATGTTTGGCAACTGTCACACACTAAAAGACACTTTTATTGCAAAAAATAGCTTTTTCATCACTACATTTTGAGAGCTTTTTCCATATTTTGACCCACAGAGTTATGTGAGCTATTGTTTTTTTGCGGGACAAGTTGATGTTTTTATTGGTACCATTTTTAGACACATGACATTTTTTGATCGCTTTTTATTCCGATTTTTGGTAGACAGAATAAACAAAAGCCAGCAATTCATGAATTTCTTTTGGGGGGGTGTTTATACTGTTCTGCTGTGGTAAAACTGATAATACAGTTTTATTCTTCAGGTCAGTGAGATTACAATGATACCTCATTTGTATCATTTTTTATACGCTTTAATACAATAAAAACTATTTTATATAAAAAATAATTATTTTTGCATTGCTTTATTCTGAGAGCTTTAACTTTTTTATTTTTTCGCTGATGACACTGTATCGGGGCTTGTTTTTTGTGGGACGTTTTCAGCGGTACCATGATTATTTATATCTGTCTTTTTGATCATGTGTTATTCCACTTTTTTCGGCATTATGATGATAAAGCATTGTTTTTTTGCCTTGTTTTTTTATGGTGTTCACTAAAGGGGTTAACTAATGGGATAGTTTTATAGGTCGGGTCGTTACGGATGCAGTGATACTAAATATGTGTACTTTTTTAGATTTTTTTAAATTTTAAATATTAATTTATTCATGGAATAAATTAATTTTTTATTATTATTTTTTAAAATATTTTTACAATTATTTTTTTTTATTTAATTCTATCTTTTACACTTTGTCCCACTATGGGACACTCATTTTGTGCAGGCTGATCGCTTCTATAGCATGCAGATCTGCATGCTATAGAAGATGTCATCATTGCAGTTTCTATTGCACTGACCTTAGAGACTTCTCAGCCATCACTGCGCATGACAGGAAGTCTGTCAGCTGTGGAGACCTGGATGACATCATGACAACATCGGGTCTCCATGGCAGTGATCAGGACCCCGCGTCATGTCACGGGGACTCCGATCCAAAGGCAGAGGGGATGTCAGCCCCTGTGCTGGCTCCGGTATGCTGCGATCTTGTTTGATCTCAGTGTTCCAAGTGCCAGGTGTCAGCTGTAAGAATCGGCTGACACTCAGCTGCGATCGGCCACACCCCCCCATGTGTGCACGCATGATTGCCGATGACGTACTATTCCGTCCATGGGAATTAAGTCTCAGGTCACATGAATGGAATAGTACATCTAATGGCGGAGAGGGGTTAAAAAATCAGAAAATAATAATAACAAAAATATATTGTACTAATAAATTTCTATTTTTACATTGAAAAGTAAACAAAAAAAGTACACGTTTGCTATTGCCTCGTCCGTAACGACCCGCCCCATAAAACAGTCCCTCTGGTTAACCCCTTAAGTGAACACCATAAAAAAACGGGGGGAAAACCATGCTTTTTCATCATATTGCCAAATAAAAAGTGGAATAAAACGTGATAAAGATGAATAGAAATAGAAATACAAATTGTATCTCTGAAAACGTTATTTTGTCCCACAAGAAACAAGCCACCATCATGCAGCTCAATCCTGAATTGGTGTTTTTGATCCTTCTGTCTCTCAAAAATCAGAATAGAAAGTGATCAAAAAATGTTATGTGACCAAAAATTGCACAAATGAAAATGTCAACTTGTCTCGTAAAAATAAGCCGTCACATGACTCTGTCTGATGAAATATTGAAAAATTATAGCATTGAAAATATGGTGATGCAAAACTAGTTTTTGCAATACCAAACGTTTTTTAGTGTGTGAAAGCTGCCAAACATAAAAACCCAATATAAATCTGGTCTCACTGTAATCGCACCGACATGAAGAATAAAGTCATCTAATCACTTATACCACACGAGAAACAGCGTAAAAAATAATAAAATCAATTTTTCACCTGCTGTTGATATTTTTTTCTGCCTCCCAAATATCGCAGCAAGGCTTGGCGCACATTCATCCTGAGCTCTACTCTGAGTGCTTATACTAGGGTTCTGTGTAAATCTCTGAAATACATGGTTCAGATGGTTTTCCCAGAGGAAGATTTCCTATAATGAGGCAGATGGACGCACTGTGGATACCATCTATCCTATGATGCAGTGGTGTGCATAAAAGTGCTGTCCGACAGTTTTGTGCACTTCTGAAAAGAAGGAAAAAGCTGAACAGAGGCTAGACAGAGTCCAGAGTAACTCTGCTACCTCATTATAGTGAATCATGTCACTCGGCATTTAGCTGTAAACCCCAAAGTATGTGGACCATAAGACGCACCCCAAATTTTCAGAAGAAAAATAGGGAAAAAAATTAATGTGTCAAATGAGGGTTCATCTTAGGCTGGAGTCACACTAACCTGTGCAAAATACGCTCCGTATTTTACATGCGTAATACGGATGAATGACCCCTAAACAGTGCTCCGTAGGTCATCCGTAAGCAGGGTGAGGTCGCGTATTTTGCGCATGTGTGCATCCGTATGTAATCCGTGTGGCATCCGTATGCAATCCGTATGGCGAGATTTTCTCGCAGCCTTGCAAAATGGACATTTAACGGTTTTCAGGCCTGCAAACAATTTAAATCATTAGCCTGCACCCTATTTAGACACTCAGAAACAGGTGGCTGCCTACATTCTGTACATTTCTCACCTTGCTTTCACGAGGTGTGTTGGTGTTCTTTGTGCAGCATGGCAGAGGGTCTGACATTCAATACAACTGAGCAGGTTCTCTTTACCTGGCTTTTGTCACGGCGCTTTGGCCAACCATATCCTGTGATAGTGGATCCGCGGAAGAGGAGACGCATGTGGGTACATCCACTTTTGAGGCAACGACTCACAAGAGGTCATTTTCACCGCCTCTATTCGTCTCTGCGGGAGCATCCGGAGAAATTTTACCAGTACTGTCGAATGAGCATTTCCACATTTGATCGCCTCTTGGAGACAGTGCGCCCTGGGATCACCTTTCAGGACACTATGATGCGCAAAGCCATATCTGCAGAGGAGCGACTTCTACTCACAATACGGTATGTACTACACAACCACATTCTCTATGTTCATAATGTGTGTGTTAATTTATGTTTTTGGCCTTCTTGGACAAAGTTTAATACCCTCATCTTACTCAAAATATGTTTCACCTGACACAGCAGAATGTTACATATAATATGTCCTGCATATCACTTAGTCATTGTGCCACCAAATATGTGTGTGTTGTTCTCGCTCATTTCCTAACAAGTTTGGTCGACATGTAACTGATTTTTTTTTACTTCAGCCATTCTAAACTGTACTATTTCTGTTGTTCTACAGCTTCCTGTCCACTGGCCTGTCTTATGCCGCCCTCCACCATGAGTTTCTCATTGGGAAGTCAACCATTTCAGGCATAGTGAGGTCTACATGTGCACAAATCTGGACAAGACTCCATCAGGTGGTCCTACCCGAGCCCAGGATGGAAGACTGGTTAAGGATTTCAAGGGACTTTGAGGAGGACTGCCAGTTTCCAAATTGTATTGGGGCCCTGGATGGCAAACATATCCGGGTGCGTAAGCTGCCGAACTCAGGCTCCCAATTCTTCAATTATAAACAATACTTTTCTGTTGTATTGTTGGCTCTGGTCACCCTCAATACAAGTTTATTATTGTTGACATTGGGGCCTATGGAAGGACGGGAGACTCTAGAGTCTTCAATACTTCCATAATGGGTCGGCGGCTACGCACCAACCAGTTGGATCTACCACCACCACACCAGCTACCAGGCTCCCCCGAACAATCAGTCCCTTATGTCCTTGTGGCAGATGAGGCCTTTCAATTACCACGCAATGTCATGAGGCCATATCCCCGGCGCAACCTTGACCACAGGCGCAGAATTTTTAACTTGCGCCTATCACGTGCTAGGCGACTGTTGGAGTGTTCCTTTGGGATTCTTTGTGCCAAATGGCGGGTACTCCAGTCTGCCATTCAGTTGAGTGAGCAAAATGTGAATGAAGTTGTCAAAGCCTGTATTGTTCTGCATAACTTCACCAGGATACATGATTGTTCCTCCTCTGATGGTGTTGTGCGTAGGCCGGACAATGTGCGCAGGGTGAGACCACCTATCATCCCTCAACATAGACCGCTCTCTGGCCTCAAAGTGCGTGATATATTCACAAATTACTTTATCTCACCTGAGGGGGCAACTTCTTGGCAAGAGAATGCTGTGTCTATGTTATAATTTGTTTCTTTAAAAGTGTGTCTAAATATATATTACTCAAGCCTTTATGATTCTATGACTGTTTCATTGCATTGGTTGGTGTCTGTTAGTATGTTGTGAGGGATTGTGAAAAATCACACAGAGACGTTAACTAGAGTAGACAAATTTTTAGTTTTGCCTTTATTTTTTTTTGTTTTGCTTAGAGGCAAACATAATTTTGCCATAACACAAATTTGGCAATGGCCAAAATGACCCTTTGTGCCTTCTTTAACTTGGTGTAACATTAACATTACAGAAAAAAACTGCAACAAACATTATGCAATAACAACATTGCTGCATGCCTACATTAACCTTGATTAGGCAACAAAGGGTGAGCTCCATCACCTACATAAAGTCAATAAGATAACACTCACATTTCCTCATAATGTTATCCAATCATAGAAAGATTCCACCATGACAGGCAAGGCTACCTCACATCTTTCACACAGATATTACCTGTCTGTAGAACAGACAATATTTAAGCATGCTATACCGGAAAGGATGAAAATACAAAAATCACTTGTTAAGACCTAGAGAGAGCGTGATATTCTGAATGCTGGTCGCCTCAAATTGTTTTACTAGAGATTGTTAACAACAAAGTTGACTACTTAACTAAAGGCAAGCACGCCTTTCCTATGCGTTAGCAAGTGACTAGTGTATTTTCATCCTTTCATGTAACAGTATAGCGCATTTAAATATTCTCTTTTATACACACATTTAATATCTGTGTGAAAGACGTGAGGTAGCGTTTCCTGTCATGATGGATAGTTTCATATGTTTGGAAAACATTGTTTAAAAATGTGAGTGTTAAATTATGTTCTAAATGTTGGTGAAGGAGAACGCCTGTTTTTTTGTCTAGATTAGAAGCACCAGTTACCTGTCACTGGACATCTCCAAACTTTTGAATCATAAATCCTCATATGTAGGGGAAGGGGAACGTGGAGGACCAGCCTGTGGGTGCTGCTGGACATTGTGGGAAACATCGCCCTGTGTGGGGCCATACTGTTGCCCATGATGCTGTAGTTGTCCAGCCTCCTGGGCCTGTTGGGGATACTGGCCAGAGTACTGATGATGGTGAGGGGCTTCTTGTTGGCTCTGGTAGGCCCGTGGCTCATACCCACCAAGATAGCCAGATCGTCCCCAACCAGGTTGGGACCAGCCTCCAACACTGGGTGGGTACAAGTGGCCATATTGGTGGGGTTGGCTTGAGGAAGACATTTGGGGCTGCAGAATAGAAGGATGGGTAGGGGAGGAAGGGGTTGAGGTGTTGGCCCACTTATTAGGGGCTGTTCAGACCCTGCTTGACCAAGCATCTGTGTGGATGGTCTCATGTGCATTAAATTTCTTGGTGAGAGCTGCCACCTCTCCAGAAATTCAAACACCTCATATGGGGTATTGGAGGGGTGCTTGCATCAAGCAGGATCTGAATACATCCCCTAATACGGAGCCTGACCTCACGGGTAAGGGCACGGAGATAAAGGGTGAGGCTACGTGCATAGGCCTCCTCACCATCATCTGTAGTGACTCTGGACAAGTAATTCAGCACCCCTGTGTCCACATTGGTCCTGCTCTCTTGAATGGTGACCTGGCGCCTTCTTCTTATTCGCCGTGATGCTAGAGCAGCCTGTGGGGATGGCCTGATCTGGGCAGTTGGGCTGCTGCTCAAGTTGCCCAGCTCTTCCAGGATGGGTGAGTTTGCAGCAGCAGACCGTCCTGGTGGTGTGTTGTGTAGGGCAGCCATTGTGTGTTCTGGTGATGCCTCCACTTCAGCCATCCTTCTTGTAGGGGGAGAAGATGGGCCAGCCACCTCATCCCCTACAGGATCTATAATGGGCTCTGCCTCTGAGGCCGTTCCTCGATCCGTAAGGTTGGATTGAGTTCTGTTATGAAATAGAACAGAGGCAAAAATACATCAATATTTTTGTCCCTGTAAAGTATTTGTGTAATGTTTTTGTGTAATGTGGTGTGAGGTATGTACTTACGGTCTCAGAGCCAGAATTGGGGCAAGGAAGTTCAGCCGGTCATAGTATATATATTTGCGCTTTACATGGCCAGCATCACCACTCCTGGACCGCTGCTGGCGTTCCCGGCGGTACTGGTCCCGGATGCTTCTCCACCGTTTCATCACATCTTCCACTGAAATGTGACAGGAAAGAATGTCAAAATCACATATTTGAGAGGTCACATTTTCTACCAGTAGTCTAGGCATGGGGCCTTCTGGGGTGTGCGTTCTACTCATGGTGGCATATGTAATTGGGCCGATACCCAGGGTCTCATTAGCTCCACTGAAACTAATTTTATTGGCTAGGAGGATGAGGAGCTTGTGGCCTAACCCCTAATTATGGCTGTGTGAAGCCACGTGTCACATACTAATGTAACGGCCTCATGAGGCTAATAAAAGTACATGCACAGGAAGGGGGGGTGCTGATTGTAGATTCATTTTATAGCGTGCGCTAAGGTTTAATGATATTTTTTTGGTTGCACTTACGAATTTTCTGCTGGTCATCACGTGGTCTGTCACCAAAGTCATGGTACATCTGGCGACAGATGCGCCTCCATGACGCCTCCTTTCTTGTGCGGTTCGCATAGATTGCGTGGGTCCCATATTTCTGGACGCTCCTGCACCAGCACAATGAGCATCTCTACATTAATATATGTGGACGCCATGCTGCTGCTGTACTCCGTGGAGGCTGACTTCCTGGATGTCTGGAGCGTTTTTTTTAGCTCATTTGCATGTCTACGCTTCCTGATGATGGATTGGCCCATTTCCTGTTCACCAGCCAAAAGACCTGCGTATTGCTCGCAGGTCACACGTGTGTTCCGTGTGTAATCCGTATTTTTTGCTCACCCATAGACTTGCATTGGCGTATTACGGGCGTAGTATGCTGACAATCGCAGCATGCTGCGAGTGGCACGGAGCGTAGGATACTGAGGAGAAATATACGCCTGGTGCGAGTGACCCCATAGAAAATCATCTGTCCATGTCTAATGCGTGCTTTTTGTGCCTCTCACTCTCCCGTATTCTTCGCCAGTGTGACTCCGGCCTTACAGTCCAAATTCAGCTTGCCGGGGGGGGTAGGGTGTGATCGGGAGCGCTGGTGGAGTGGGGTCACAGGCGGTGTTCGTTGGTCTGGTGATGATCTGACTCATCCCAGGCTGGTGCAACAGGTTCGGTGGTGCGGGGGCTACGCCATTTTGTAAAAGCTCAGAGCCCGGACACATCCATCCCAGGATAATGAGCGGCAGTTTCGCAGATGCTCGGTGGTGCGGTTGCTTCACCGACATTTTGTGAAATCCCGGAGCAATCGGAAGCATCCGCGTATACCCGCATGGCCTGCATACCCAATGTCAAAGATAGGTACGCAGGGCGCAGGCAGACGTAGGCGAAGCTGAATGGAAGAGGTGCAGCAGTGGGCGGGGCTTAACGGAGGAAGGACGCAGCCCTCTGCAGCTCTGCCCAACGCACGTGTGAAACCAGCCTTATACTGCTGGATGCAGCAGTCTCCCATGATAAAAGGTGCTCATGTATTTATTCATCTTTGCAGAATTCAACCAGGCACTGTAATAGTGGTGAGGGAAATTGGGATATCTCCCTTTGTGGGGTGCACTTACATAGTGCTAGGCACCTCGCCTGATCCAGCAGTATGAGCATCGCCAATAGGTTGTAAGCTGGCATGATAGACTACATATATCTGTATGACTAGCACCTTATACAAGCAGTATCAGTGTGCATGTAATACTAAACAACTCCCCCCCCCGAATAGTAGGTGCGCAAGTGGTTGTTCATCAGCATTTTGTACCTGTACCTCCACATTTTATCACTGGGGCCTGTATGCAAAATTTTGTATATTAGTATTGTTGCCAGATATTGGTAAGTATGGCTTTTTTTCTGCCACAAAGCCATAATTACATGAATTTACACTTGCACTTACATGTGCATTGCAAAATATTATTCTCTTGAATGTTTCTCTTAATGACCTTTTTGTTTTTAGTGGCTTTTAAGGACAACAGACAATGTGATTACTTAGAATGGAATATTGATGATAAACCAATGACAAAGATGTAAGCTATACCCAAAAACCACAAGTGCCTTTCACTCAACATAGAACAATCAATATGACACTAAATAAGGACAGACACGTAGGCTAAAATGACAAATTCAAGATCACTTAGGAAAAGTAACTGACTGGAGTTACCTAGTATGTTGCAATGTTTCGAGGACTGAAAGCTTTATACCACATGTAATGCTATATTCACTAATACAAAAAAAGAAGAAAGGTTTATACTTATTAAAATGTATCTAAAACTGTACATTTATATACTGTAACTGTGTGCTAAGTAACCTATAATCATAATCAGTTAATTATGGCAGATGATAAACATTTAGTTAAAAAAGTTGAAAATACCTCACCCCTAGGTACCCTTTCTGATATTCCTATCCTATACAATCTCACAACGATGTGAACAACCTTATTTTCATCATCTCTAAAACACAAATTCAGTTTTTCCATCCATGGCATCCTCATGCTTTTCTCACTACTAGTTAGGCCGGTTTCACACGTCAGTGTCTCCGGTACGTGTGATGGCAGTTTTCTCACGTACCGGAGACACTGACTCACGTAGACCCATTCAAATGGATGGGTCTATGTATATGTCAGCGTGTTTTCACGGACCGTGTGTCCGTGTGCAAAACACGCTGACATGTCCTTTTTTGAGCGACAGCACGGATCACACGGATCCATACAAGTCAATGAGTCCATGTAAACCCGCACCCCACATGGATGGTGTCCGTGTGTCATCCGTGTGCCATATTTGTGCATTTTAAAAGTCATAGGATTAACATTGAAACAAATTGTTTCAGTACACAGACACGGACACATGGACAGCATACAGACAGCACACCAATAACACACGAATTATACACACGGATAGCACACGGATGTGACAAATTGATACATGGACACGGACATCTCCAGTACCATTTTTTCAGGTACAGGTAATATCAGGACATGTGAAATGGGCCTTAGGAACAGATAATACACTGCCTTTTTTTCTTTCATTTTTAAGTTGGTAAAGATTAATCTCCACATAGTACACCTCTGTCAGATATATACATTCTCAATGTATTAATTCTCAATTAAATGTATTCATCATACTCACAGACATTACAAAACAGGCACAACGAAGATAAAATGGCAGCATGCCTTGCAAATCATGATGCAAGGTTTGATTTTACGGCTTCTTCTGGCTTCTAACTCTGGAAAAAGTAGTAAAAGCGAAACCCTGGTTTGGGTTTTGCATGTCGTTCTGCTGGTGTTTTAACCTCTGCTCATTGGTATGGCTGAAAACTCATGCATCCAACAAGCATTCACTAAATGTAGCTTATTGTATGCATCTGACAGGTAATAACTGTTTTGTAGGAAATATTTTTATGTCACAAGTATATAGAGATGTACTGGTATATAGATGCGTGTGACGGACTCAGCTTCTGCTGAGCCCATTTTCCTTTTTAGAGTGGACCCTCTGGGCCATGGCACCAACCCACCTAGGGCAAGCTGACCTAGTGAGAACCCACCCCCTGTACAAGGAGTGTCAGGGGCAAGACCAAGGGGGTGAGCCACCACGACTGCTGGGACCAGACGGCCGGCTCAGGGGGACACTACTGGAGTGTCTGACGACCAGGGACAGGCAGGAAACAAGACAAGAGGTAAGTGCAAGGTATCTTCATTAAGATCTTCAGGATCACATTCAGTGCAAACAAGAAAACAAGCAAAACGTGCAAGGTGCGCGCGTGGGCACGCCAAGGTCCATAGTATAGTACGTGCCAGGTGGCACACCTAGGTACAGGTAAAGGCACAATGGCATCGGACTCCGGACCGCTGGCAACGATCGACATGATCAAGGCATCAGGCTGCGGACATCAGCTCCGGACATCAGGCCGCAGTCATCCATCTTACGATCTCTGGCAGCGATTGGCAGGTTCCGGGCATCCGGCAGGCAAACCAGGGTTCAGGCAAGGAGGCACGTCAGATATCCAGGCATGGTGCGTGCTAGGGAACACACCAAGGTCCAAGGCTAGGTGCGTGTGTAGGGGACACGCCAGGGTTCAAGGCTAGGTGCAAGGCAAGGTGCGTGTGTAGGGGACACGTCAGGGTTCGCAAAACGAGACAGGGTGCATGTGTAGAGACACGCCAAAGCACAAGGTATGACAGAGTGCATGTGTAGAGACACGCCAAGGCACAAGGTAACAAAGCAGAGTCCTGCGCGTGCAAAGAGGTACGCCAGGGTCAGGTGAGGCAGAGTCCTGCGCGTGCAGAGAGGCACGCCAGGGACAGGCACAAGGACAGAGTCCTGCGCATGCAGAGTGGCACGCCAGGGTCAGGCGAGGCAGAGTCCTGCATGTGCAGAGAGGCACTCCAGGGTCAGGCGAGGCAGAGTCCTGCGTGTGCAGAGAGGCACGCCAGGGTCAGGGTTCCAGGACAGGGTTAGGGCCTATGCGTGCAAGAGGGTACAACAGGGGACATGGTAAAACCTGCGCGCACTTTTAAAGAAGCACGGGGAGGTATGCCATGGGCAGGCGAGGCCTGCGCGTGCTATAGAGAGCACGTAGAGCACAGTGCAGAAACAGCGTGAGGTGCAAGGGAGCACAGAGAGCACGGCTGGGGCACTGGCTAGCTGATCGGGCTGCGGCACTGACAGACGGGCAAGACTCCAGTGAACCCGAATGAGGCGTGGCAGGCGACACAGCTGTCAGTGACCGACAAGCATGGCTGAGGCACAAGCAGGCGGGCACGGCTAGGGCGGGCACGGCTGAGGCACAAACAGGAGGCTAGGAAGGCCAGGCGCATGCAAAGAGCATACGAAGCAGCAAGGGAAGACAAGACAAGAAACCAGGCAGGGCTTAGACAGAGTACAGAACCAGGGACGGAAGCATAGGCAGAAACACGGAATCAGGTCAGAGCAAAAACAGAGCTAGCAGCGGAGCGTAGGCCGAAGCCCAGAGCCGGGCCAAGGGAGAACCTTGGGACTAGCCTAGAAACGTGCAAGAGAGCATAATAGGAAAGAGTCTAGCAGCGGAGCGTAGGCCGAAGCCCAGAGCCGGGCCAAGGCAGAGCCTTGGGACTAGACATGGAAAAGAGCACAAAAGGAAAGAAAGGTGGGATGGTGCATGTGCCAGGGAGCACTACAGAGCACCATAGGAGAGAGCGAGGCAGAGTAAGCAAAGACTGAAACCATAGGGAGGAACAAGGCAGAGCAAGGCAAGGTACGAAAAAAGGCATATCGAAAACAGGCAAGGCAGAGAATAACAGAAGGACTACAAGTCCAAGCAGGACAAAGATGAACATGGCACAACGGACAAACATAAGACAAGGCACGGGACCAGAGATGGAGTACGAGCACGGAATGTGTGCAGAGACGCACGACAGAGCAGAGTGCAAGGGCACAGAATAGAGGGAGCAACCCCACAGACCAAACAGCCATGCAGAGAAGCAACACAATACTCAGGCCCTGAGCATAGGAAGGGGTGGTCTAATATAGAGCATAGCACCTCCTCTTCCGGGTCAGGACCAGGGGAGAACTTCCTAGTTCAGATGCTCCAGGATCACAGAGCGCAGTCACATGATCAGGGTTTCAGACATGACGAGATGATCACAGAAACAGACAGTGCAGGATCTTAGGAAACGTCACATGATCAAGGTTTCAGACATGACGAGATGATTGCTGAACCAGACAGTGCAGGATCCTAGGCAAGGTCACATGATCAGAGTTTCAGACATGATGAGATGATTGCAGAACCAGACAGTGTAGGATCCTAGGAAAGACACATGATCAGGGATTCTAGACATGACGCGAAGATCACAGAAGGCAAAGCAGAAACGCAGGCATCTTGCAGCTCAGCAGACATGAGGTGAGTGTGCACACTGCTCTAGGGAAAAAGCAGGATAGCAGACATGAGATGCGTGTGCACACCACTCCAGGGTTATGAGGCAAAACAGACATGGTGGACATAACAGACATGGCGAGCATGACAACGCGTATCTCTATGTACCTGGAAATATGCCTGTAAAGAAGCTTAAAGAAGAAGGATACTATTTAGCTTATAGTGAAAGCTCCTGCTTTCCATGATACAGATTATGAGATTAAATCCTGGGACAGAGCACATTTAAATCAAAAATACATATGAAAACATCTATGGAGCAGAGTGAGACAGCGGGGTCATTCCCCCAAAGTCCTGAGTCAGAATCTACATGGAGAAAGTGGAATAATGAAGGCAATATCTGTGAAACCTGCAGTGTGACTGTGCTCCTCTTACACATGTGCCTTTGTCCAGATGAACTAGTTGCACATGCAATATGTCGACTCCTGGACTCAATGGTTCAGAAGTCCCACTAATCTTGAATACAACAAAAATAGTTTTAACATTGATCCTTGGAGTTGTGGCAGTTTGAGTGTCATTGTCTTATTTTGTCTTCAGTGCCCAATGTTACTTACTTTATTACTTGAACTTCCTTCTACACATACGGAATCACTATCTCAAAGTTGAAATCTTGATATCAACTTAGGTGCATCTGATGCTCTTACAGTAGGAGTAGTAAAGGAATTTTAGATAATTTGCCACCTTGACAACTATTAGAGCTCCGAACTTTCAGAATTGTATTATATTGTGAATGAGCATTTGCTATTTGTTAACATGTAATTACTAACTTCTATGACATGTATTGATAATGCATTGCATGTACTATAGCAGACCTTGGCAAACTGTGGCCTGCGAGACACATCATACGTCTCTCTAGCTTTTCCAGTCCAGCCCACAAACGGAGACAGCCGAAGGCCTTAAGCAGTGGTACATGGACCGCCTCATGTCCGCAGTTCGTCCGCCACGTCTGCTGTCACGACTGTCCACATAGTTGAGATGAAGACAGCGGTGACTACATTGGTAAAGGATGAAGCCACTGGCTCCATTTTTCACCAATGATCATGTGAGACAGCAGTTACGATGCTGTCACTTCATTACGTCATCTATGTGGAGAATCAGTGCATCACAGGGGCCAGAGTGCCTGGGGAATGGGAGCGAAGTAAGTATGTTTTGCTGTTTTTTTTTAAAATGTGTATGGGATGCTAGTATCAGAATAGATGGCTTTGTGGGGCTCATCCTTTATATAGGACTCTCTGCGGGGGGCTCATACTGTACATAGGAGGCTATGTGGGGCTCATGCTGTATATAGGAGGCTAAGTGGGGGTCTCATACTGTATATAGGATGCTATATAGGGGCTTATACTGTATATAGGAGGCTATTTGTGGACTCATATTGTATACAGTACAGAGTGACTATGTTGGGGCACAAGCTGTATATAGGGGAATATGTGGGGGCACTTACTGTATATAGGGACGATGTGGGGGCTCATACTGTATACAGAAGGCTATGTGAGTGCTCATATTGTATATATAGAGGTTAAATGGGAGTCTTATACTGTATATAGAGAGTCTATGTGAGGCTCATACTGTATATAGAGGGACTATTTGAGATCTCTTATGGTATATAGAAGATGTGTGTGGGCTCTTATGCTATATAGGGGGCTGTATGTGCACTTAAATGGTACATAAGGGAGCTGTGTGAGCGCTAACATGGTATATGAAGGTATGTGAGCATACTTACTGTAATTCCGCTCAATATTAAGTGATACAATTAATATTAATATAAAATAATTTTAATTAATACGTTACTATTACTATTGATCAGAATTAATTTCAGCCTAAAAGTTTGGCATCCACAACAGTCCCATTCTCCAATGTGGCTCCTAGGGAAAGTACAAGATGACAACTCACAGAGTTACGATAGCTCAATCAGTTTTACAGTACTAAAACGGATACAATAAAAAAATTATCTTGATGAAGCACTGAGTAGTATCAAAATCCAAACTTATTACTGCTACACAAAAAATATTAGATTGAATTAGAATGATACAATGGTGTTTCAAGTACTGAACCAATACCCCAATGTGGTTTAAAGCATACTTTTCTTATTTCAGGCACATACAAGGGGCTAATGTTTTGGAAGGCAATTGATCTACCAGTGTGTTTCCTGAGTATGGAGAAATCAAGAAAAACTCCATTAAGCATTTTGAGAACATAGAAGCTCATATATTTATAATTATTTATATTGATTTATTTTTCATATTACACTCTTTAGATACAATCCCAGGAAAACAGTTATTTCAATTCATTGGGTGGCCAAATCATTCCTTTTTAAAAAGTTATTTTTTAACACACAAACTCTTGGTAAAGACAGCAGAATTGATTTATCCAGTTTGTAATTGTTAATTCTTGTGGAATTTCATGTTTGAGATTAATTTGCGAATTGATCCAGGTTGACAAAAAATGTTAAATATTTTATGATCTGTGCAGAATTAGGCCAGTGAAAATCCATATTAATAAATGTCTGTGCAAAACTCCAGTATAAATCTTTAGTATATTGTCATAGAAAACATCAAAATCCATTACACATCTCAACGGAGGGGGCATTCACCCCCTCTTCTCTCACACAAAATCTTTTAAGGAGAAAAGAGCTTACAATGTAAGAGCCTTCTTGAAATAGAATTGCACAGTTGACATATGGGATAAAGGAAATTAGTGGTAGCTAAGAAGTGACAAAACTAATTAAAACTCTTTTAGAAGCCCAAGGAATCTCACAAAGCAAGCAAGACGGGCGACACAGCTGCACTACTCCAGGATCAACAAAAAGCATCGGCTCCGGGACCTTGGGTGCTACTCCATGTACAGTGTAAGAGCAAATATCCAATTCCAAATATAAAGTGGCGAAAGGCACTCACCGTCCCGTAAAAGCGCAGTTGATTGCGCGAAACAGTCGTTGTCTGATGCGATGTTCACTGTTTGTCTTCCTGCTGTAATTTGATGTGATATCCGAATAAAGGACAATTAGGAAACGGCGAGTGCCTTTTGCCACTTTATTTTTTAAATTGGATATTTTCTCTTTTTGAAGCCCAGGCTTCATGCAGTGCCAAGGCGACTGAAAGAGGATATCTATTGTGGGAAAATAACCATAGAGTCTAAGATTTGAGAGGAAAGGAAGCAAAAATCTAAAACCTTTTAGAGGTAAATATTGTTACCCTCAGAGGAAGCTGAACATCTGCCACTAGTTGGTTCAGTGCTGATGGGAAGTTATGAATATTGGGGTTTGCATAGATCCGATATTGATGGGACATACATTTTCAACCTCAGGACTAATCTGCTAATCTGGGAAGAAAAAGCATATTTTTTCATAACTGTGACACATGCCTATAAGCCTCAAATCAATAGTGGATAGATTGCTGACAATAGCCATGTAAAGTTTCCTATCAATGAAAAGGTAAAATCCTGATAAAAAATATCATGGCAATATCGAACTCATGTGGTCGTCAGGAGTGAATGTATTGTGAATATCGGGAATATTATAATTTTCTCAAACTGAAGCCACATTCCATGACCAGCCCTGTTGTGAGTCATCAAGGTGAAGTGTGCGGGTGTAACTTAGGTGCTCATAAAAGTCTAAAGCGAATTATGATATGGGTTCCTGCAGAGAGATACATCTCTGTGTATGCGTGATCCACGTTCACTGGATGTTTCCAATCAAAGTGCTCTCCTGCGCTTTTGCTAAGCTGAGCCATCTCTGTGATTTTATGTAATTGTATAAGCTGTATTGTTTTGTCCCCTTTGTAAAATATTTTGTATATCTTTTATTAATAATGCCTATCGTTCTGGATTAAATATACGGTAAAATTTAATAGTTCTGTTCCTTCTGTTCTGTAAACCACACTCCTGAAAGCCATATGCTACCAGAAATCAGGCGTCCGATCAGCCTGTAAAAAATGATTGTTGGTGGCAGCAGTGGTATCTGTGTTATCTCTCTGGTATCATCCTTGGCATACATAAAACAACAACCACATTTTTGGAATCTTTTTTATTTAGGTTATTAATTCAATATGCTTGTTTCAGTAATAGAAATGAGTAGATGAACAATCTAAATCAACTTCCAGTTGAGACTCTTACTGCTCAGTATACTGTATGTGTAGTATATGTTAACAGTAACCTATCCCTCTTGTTTTTCTACACTAGTACGTTATATTAATTTTATCATTGATATAATGGTTTGGTTTCACTAATAGGAGAAGTTTAAAGTATATAGGCTCTTGAGATAACATTTGGCACTACTCAGATGCAATTTTTATTATGTTGTTTGCCCCAAAAATGCCATACTATAACTCTTGATGTACAAATACAAGTCATTGTAAATTTACTTGTCACTGATATGTGACATTTATACATGTCACGTAGCGGTCTACTGCATTGACTCCACTCAGTGATGTCATGCTAATGGTGTGGTTATACTAAAATGATGCAAAGATAACACATACATTTAAACAGAACCTATCACCATGACTTTGTTAAGTAAAGTACAGACATGGCCATATTGGTGTTGCAATACTTATTAAAATGATACCTATGATGAAGAAATCCATTTTGTGGTTTTTGTGTAATCATTTTTTGAAGTTTTCTTGCAATGATATCTTGGTGCATTGGGGCAGGTCTGTGTGTAGGGTCTTATCTTGGTGCTCTGGCCCCCTCCATCTGCTTCGGCTTTAAATTACATGTCTATGATCCGTCAGTAATAAAAAGGATACTATAACATATCCAATTACTAAATAACTGTTTTTTTACTGCATAACAGAAGGTCTGTGTATAGACCTGCTGTTATGCAATAAAAATTCCATTATTCACTGATTGGATGTGCCATGGTATCCTTTTTACTAATGATGGCTTTATTCAACCATTAAGCACCCACCCATTTTCAACATTGAGTGCCTACCTTACTTACGTGACTGATCAGTGACCTCCCTCATATTTTAAATATTGTGTCGGTGCCTACATTAGGTCTTCAATAAAGTGGTGCCATCGTTGGTTGCATCCACATCTGTCTCTAATAAAATAATGCTGAATCAACAAATTTAGCTGGAACTCTAAATTATTCGCAGACTATTAAGCTCATTTTCTTCGCTGATGCAGTATTTGTCCACCATTTTACGGCTTTCTCACCCTATATCATGCTCGCCATGTCTGTCATGTCCGCCATGTCTGTTTTGCCTCATGACCCCTGGAGCGGTGTGTACGCGCATCTCATGTCTGCTATCCTGCATGTTCCCTAGAGCAGTGTGCACACTCAGCTCATGACTGTTGGGCTGCAAGATGCCTGCATTTCTGCTCTGCCTTCTGTGATCATCTCTGCATGTCTGAAACCCCTGATCATGTGACCTTTCCTAGGTTCCAGCATTGTCTGGTTCGGCAATCATCTCCGCATGTCTTGAATCCTTGGTTATGTGACTGCTCTCTGTGATCCTGGAGGATCTGAACTGGAAGTTCTCCCCTGGTCCTGACCCGGAAGTGGAGGTGCTAATGCTCTATATCAGACCGCCCCTCCCTATGCTCAGGGCCTGAGTATTGTGTTGCTCCCCTGCATGGCTGCTTGGTCTGCTGGGTCGCTCCCTCTATTCTGTGCCCCTGCACTCTGCCCTGTCTTGCGTCTCTGCACACGCTCTGTGCTTGTACTCCGTCTCTTGTCTCGTGCCATGTCTAGTGTTTGTCTTTTGTGCCATGTTTTGTCTCTGCTCTGCTTTGCCTTGTAGTCCTTCCTTGCTCTGATTCCGTTCTGTGCTGCAGTCTAGCTTCCGTTCCTTGTTCCGTACCTTGCCTTGCTCTGCCTTGTTCCTCCCTATGGTCTCTGTCTTTGCTTGCTTTGCCTCGCTCTCCTATGGTGCTCTGTAGTCCTCCCTGGCACACGCACTATTCCTCCTCTCTTACCTTTTGTGCTCTTTTCCATGTCTTGACCCAAGGGTCTGCCTTGGTCCGGCTCTGGGCTTCGGCCTACACTCCGCTGCTAG
Source organism: Dendrobates tinctorius (assembly GCF_039654945.1). NCBI lineage: Eukaryota > Metazoa > Chordata > Amphibia > Anura > Dendrobatidae > Dendrobates > Dendrobates tinctorius. The sequence goes on from NW_027361738.1 coordinate 34,142,816, forward strand.
ACTCTTTCCTATTGTGCTCTCTTCCACATTTCTAGGCTAGTCCCAAGGCTCTGCCTTGGCCCGTCTCTGGGCTTCGGCCTATGCTCCGCTGCTAGCTCTGTTCTTGCTCTGACCTGATTCCGTGTTTCTGGCTATGCTTCCGTTCCTGGTTCCGTACTCTGCCTAAGCTCTGTCTTGTTTCTCGTCTCGCCTTGCCTTGTTGTTTCATGTGCTCTTGCGCCTGGCCTTCCTAGCCTCCTGTTTGTGCCTCAGCCGTGTCCGCCTGCTTGTGCCTCAGCCATGCTCATCGGTCAGTGACAGCTGTGTCGCCTGCCATGCCTCAGCCGGGTTCGGTGGAATCTTGCCCGTCTGTCAGTGCCGCAGCCCGATCAGCTAGTCAGTGCCCCAGCTGTGCTCTCTGTGCTCCCTTGCACCTCACGCTGTTTCTGCACTGCGCTCTACGTGCTCTCTACAGCACGCACAGGCCCTTGCCTGCTCCCTGGCATACCTCCCCGTGCTTCTGTAAAAATACGTGGAGGTCTTGCCATGTCCCTTGTCGTGCGCTCTTGCACACACAGGTCCTACCCTGTCCTTGAACCCTGACCCTGGCGTGCCTCTCTGCACGCGCAGGACTCTGCCTCGCCTGACCCTGGCGTGCCTCTCTGCACGCGCAGGACTCTGTCTCGCCTGATCCTGACATGCCTCTTTGCACGCGCAGGCCTCTGTCCTTGTACCTGTCACTGGCGTGTCCCTCTACACGCACAGGCCTCCGTCCTTGAATCTGTCCCTGGCGTGCCCTTTTTACGCGCAGGCCTCCTTCCTTGATTCTGACCCTGGCGTGTCACGCACCCTGCCTCGTATCCTGGTTTGCCTGCCGGATTCCCAAAGCCTGCCGACTGCTGCCAGAGGTCCGGAACCAGATGACTGCGGCCTGATGTCCGGAGCTGATGTCCGCAGCCTGATGCCTTGATCCTGTCGGTCGTTGCCAGATGTCCGAAGTCAGATGCCATCTCACTCTGCCTTGGACCTTGGTGTGTCTCCTTGCACACACTCTGCCTTGGACTCTGGCGTGTCTTCTAGCACACACCTTGTCTTGGACTCTAGCGTGTCCTAGCACGCTTCCTTCCTAGGAACTCTGGTGTGACCCTAAAACGTACCCTGCCCTGGACCCTGGTATGTTTTCTGCAAGTGTTATGTCTGGAACATTTGGCGTGCCCTTGTTTCACCATTTGTGCCCTGCACCTGATTCCCTGTTTATGCCTTGCACCTGAATAAAGTGTGTAACCACGTTTGCTGAAGAAACCTTGACTTCGCTTTATGTTTTGTATCCTGTCCGTCCTGTTGCCAGGACTCAATAGTGTCTCCCTGAGCCAGCCGTCTGGTCCAGCTGCTGTGGTGGCTCACCCCCTTGGTCTTGCCCCTGACACTCCCTGTATAGGGGGTGGGTTCTTACTAGGTCAGCTCGCCCTAGGTGGGTGGGTGCCACGGCCCAGAGGTTCCACTCTAAAAAGGAAAACGACTCAGCGTAAACTGACGCTCCTCACACCCTATCTACATTGCCAACCTCTTACATCCTGTCACTCTGCAAAATCACCCTACAGTTGCTGCGTTCCCTGCCTCATATTTTATACAGGCTATGATAATCCCTGATTTGCCGCGCTATACCATGGGGAAGCCAACGTATCCATGTCTGAGGTCATGTGAGCCTTCACTGGCTGATGCAGTATTTTGCTTTGTGTAAAATGGTAGCAGGCAATTTTTAGGCAATTTGCACAAACAAACATCCAATGCAGGGTTTAGCAAACTTCCGAAAATTATGCACAAATTTTATTTACTCATTTATATAGCACCATTAATTGCTTTACAGACATTATTGGCACTGTTCCCCGATGGAGCTCACAATCTAAATTCCCAATCAGTATGTCTTTGGAGTGTGGGAGGAAACCAGAGTACCAGGAGGAAACCACATCAAACACGGGGAGACATACAAACTCTTGCAGATGTTGTCCTTGGTTAGATTTGAGCCCAGGACCCCAGTGCTGCAAGGCTGCAGTGCTAACCACCGAGCCACCGTGCAAATGGTACAGAATGCGGCACCAGAACCACAATCAGTACTTGAAAACAGCACCAGAAGCACTATCAATACCTGAATACAGCTCCAGAACCACCATCAGTTCCTGAATGCAGCATCAAGCTTACTACAGTGATCAACTGCAATGTCAGATCAGCCCATTTACACTTGCATCATATGAGCCTACAACTCCCAGAAATGTCCTTAACAATGTTAAGGAGATACTAGGAGTTACTGTTGCCATAAGAATGCGATCTGTAAAGGAGCCAAAATACTGATCAGACGTAGTCAGTAGAGTTGAGTGAAACGGGTCGGTCAGATTCAAAAGTCGTCGACTTTCGCTAAAGTCGGGTTTCGCCAAGCGAAACTCGACCATAGCGTGAAGTCGGCCTGCGGTCACTGACCCGAGCGCCAAAGTCGCGTTTCCGATAATGCTTTCAGGCGCCTTTCCTCTGCCAATGAGCAAGGATGCACACTGTGGGCAACGCGATGACATGGGCAGCGGCCACCACCATCTTAGAGAAGAGCATTGCAGTGATTGGCTAGCTTTGTGTGGCGTCACAGTGGCTATAAAAGACCTGACCGCCATCCGCCATTTTACTTCTGCCGATCTTAGCATAGGGAGAGGTTGCTACCTTTGGTTCTCAATAGGGAGAGTGCTAGGCAGGAAAGAAAAAACATTCTGTGCTTCTGCTGATAGCAATTGTGCTGCACAGTTAGTGTGCAGTGACAGGGGAGGATTTTTTTGTGTGCAGCAGCGCTGGTTATTAGGCTGCCTGATAGCTGCATTGCTGTGTGCACACTGCTGTGCAGACTGCTTTTTACTCTTTTTTTCTGCACAGTTACCGAGCATTCATTTTTTCCCACACCGTCTAGAGCTGTACGCTCCTCACACACTGCCGTGTACTGGCTGGTATCATGGACAAATACATGCTGACTATCTGTGTGTGACTCCGGAAATAAATATACGGAGATTTAAAATTTCCTGCACACCGTATTCAGCTGTTCGCTTCTGATACAGTACTGTATATCTGCTGATTGGATTACGGTCAAATCCATACTGAGACAGCGTGTGTGTGTGACTCCGGAAATGAATATACATAGATTTACATTTTTCCATGCACCGTATAGAGCTGTCCGCTTCTGATACAGTACCGTTTATCAGGCCCGGATTGGCAATATAACCAACCGGGCATTTTCCCGCTGGGCCGCTGTCACGTGGGCCGTCATCTGGCCGCTTGCCAGCCGCTGCGGCCACTGTTGCTCCTGCCGCTGGCCCTCTGCGGGCATGGCGGTGATAGTTACAAGTTCCTCCCACTCTGCAGGGTCACACGCCCCCTGAGGAAGAGGACGAAACGCGCGTCGGGGAGTGGGACACGCAGCTATTCACATTCATGTAAGCATATTGTGCTACAATTGTTGCTGATCGCGGGTGCAGCGTTATTTGCAAACACAGATTTGTATATAGCAGTGCTATTCATTTTGTTGGGGCACTCAGAATTTATTGTGTCTCAAGAATCGCTACCTAGCGGCTTCGGACAATTGAAGGGAGTGTGAGTTTTGCTCTTTGTGGTATGGTGTCCATGTAGAGACCTTTTTTTGAATCTGTATTACCATGATTGCTATTTTGAGCTATAGGTACATATTCATACGGCTTACTGCATGGTAAAAAATATTTTTTCCATATTTGTATTTTTTCCATAGCATTTTCATCTATTCACAGCATTTATGATCTCTCCATTGTCCAATATTAATGATCTCTTGGATTTACATAGCTTTGTACGTGTCTTATAACAGAGGTTTTCCATGTTTGTTTGTTTTTTAATATTTATCAATAAATGAATGATTTTTTATTGTTTGTGCATAGTGCCTTTTCTGTCTTGGGGTTATTATCACTACCTATGGGACGGACGGGATTTGGAATTGCTATAGTATCTTTGTAGAATCTTTCTTTATTTCTTTCTCTCTTTTTCCATCTTTCTCTGTTCTTTCATTCTCTGTTCTGTCTTTCCCTCATTTTCTTTCTCTCTCTGTTCTTTCTTTCTCTCTCTGTTCTTTCTTTCTCTCTCTCTCTAATCTTTCTTTTTTCTCTCTCTGTTCTTTCTTCCCCTCTTTCTTTCTTTTTCTTTCTCTCTTTCTCTCTGTTCTTTCTTTCTTTTCTTTACTTCTTTCTTTCTCTCTCTGTTCTTTCTCTGTCTCTCTCTGTTCTTTCTTTCTTTCCCCTCTTTCTTTCTCTCTCTGTTCTTTCTCTGTCTCTCACTGTTCTTTCTTTGTCTCTCACTGTTCTTTCTTTCTTTCCCCTTTCTTTCTCACTCTCTCTGTTTTCTTTTTTCTCTCTCTCTCTGTTTTCTCTCTTCCTTAGTGCCAGTCAGTGTGCCCATAATGCCAGCCACTGTGCCCTCAGTACCAGTCAGTGTGATCAGCAGTGCTAAATGGGTGCGATTAGGTGTGGACATGGGTGTGACTAGTTGTGAAATGGGTGTGGCTGGGCGTGGCCAAAATTTGCAGCGGCGCGCCGCAGTCTTTGTCCATCTTTCCCTTCTTCAAAAGTTGGGAGGTATGATAGGGGCGGCTATGACCAGGGGTCTGGTTGCCCAATAGAGAGCAGTTCTGCCAGGAATTCTGTAATCATGCATAGAAAAGGGTACAGAGATTTGGGAGGAGTACTGTACCTAAGAGCAATAAATAGGACTGAGCTGAAATACTGGGCACAGCTGTGACTACATGTTATATAGTCATGTTAATCTCCTCTCACTTCTTGTAAACTACAAGTGTACAAAGATATTATATAGTCACCATGTGACTAGTGGGCCTGTGTAACTTCAAATGCCAGGGCTGAATTTTAGTCCCAGTCCGGCCCTGCCGTATATCTGCTGTTTGGATTACGGTCAAATCCATCCTGAGACAGCGTGTCTGTGTGTGACTCCGGAAATAAATATACATAGTGTTAGGGCTGGCAGAACGCACCCGTGATGAAGGAGTTAACTGCTCCTACCCCCCAGGGTCTGTAAGCATAATGAACAAAACAGGATTTAGTGCTCCAATGTTGAATAGCAAGGTCTTTTAGTATGTTAATGGGATAAGGCCCAAAACAGAACTTCAAAGCTGAGTAGGAGCCATGTCAGCATGGGGGAGGAAGGCGCCTGGGGGCTTCAATTAGAATATACCTGTCAGCTAGACACAGAAATACACATCCATTGTCTCTCCCAGCCGCTCCGACTCCATCCTAGGATCATGGATTAAGAGCACATCTTTTGAGTTATGGACTTATGAAAAATATCCGAGTGACCCTGAGGAAATCGCGCATCTTGCAGTGCGACTCCTGAGGCGATGAGGGTTCTAGGGCCTGAGATACATAGATTGGCCCTCCACAGCAACCCAATGGGGCCATGTTTGCTCTCCACACGACAGGCAAAACAAACCACATTCACTGGTACCTCTCATGTCCTGATCCGATCATGCTGTTGAAAGTTAGCCCCTTTCTTAGATATTGAGAATAAGTTATGCAGGGAGCTAAAGGGTGGCGATTATTAGTCCATCCTCTGACACAGGGGGGAACCTAGCGTGCTTAACTAGCAGCACTAGCAGTCTCACTCACTCTCAGAAGAACCAGACGATGATGATCTAAGAAGGAACGGGACAGATCTGCCAAGGGGAGCAGAGGCCCACGCTTTGGGGTCTGTCCGGCAACTAAGATTCTTGTACCTGTGGACTGCAGAGCTCCCGGCACCCACATGCAACCTACAATCGGGTAAATTGACCTCCAGCTTAATATCTCTAAGTCTTGTACCCTTATTGCTATATTTTACTCTGACTGCAAATCTACTGTAATTCCATTGTATAGCTTACTGTGTATTTCTGTAATTATCTAGTGCGCCCTTAAGGCAATTATACCATAAAATTAATATTGGGCTGATGCTTTTACTCTGATTACGAATCTTAGAATACCCAGCAGGTAACAGGACATCCTCCCCGGTGGCCATTTGCTCTAGGTGCAGTTCCCTTACTGACCTGAGAGACAAAGGGGGCACCGGAGAACTGTGCCTCTGTAGTTACGTCACATTGGTGACGTGGGAGGAACGGGTCCTGTGCCCTCCACATTGGTGGCAGCAGTGGGATCAGAGTAATAGTGTGTGTGGGACCCCTACTCCCAGAAACTAGAGACTTCCAGCGGTAACTTTCACTGCTGGGGTCTTAAGGTCAGCCCAGCACTAGACAGTCAGAGTGTAAATATAATAAGTTGTGTGCGAGGTCAGGGTTGCAGCGATGTCAGTAACCAGAGGTTCTCAAGATGGCGGAAGGCACCAGGAGTAAGTCAAAGGGGAGGCCAATGCTATGGTCTATGAGAAGGTGGTGGAGGACAATATCAATGAAGGCGAGGGGGAGCTCAGCCAGGGCTCCCCAAGGAGCCAGACCCCCGTGCTCAGTCCCGCAGCGGACTGTCCACCACCTGCCCGCCCCAGCCTGTCCAGATCGGAGGCCCTTTTCCAAGTGGCTATGGCACAGCTCGAGGCTGGTAACGACGCCGCCCATGACAGACTCATGGTGGTGGCAGGGAAAGCAGCGGAGCGTGAGCATGCCGAACGTGTGCTGCAGGCTGCAGAATGCCGTGAAGCTGTGGAGCGCTGGCACCGACTGGAGATGGCTCAGCACAGGCTCCCACTGGACACTCCAGCCCCACCGGGGACCAAGGCTTCCAAGGTCCGGGCGGAGGACTTTCACCTGCTTGAAAAGGATGGAGACCTGGATTCCTTTCTGCTGGCCTTTGAGAGAACCTGCCTACAACACCATCTGGCCCTGGATGAGTGGGCAAGGTACCTGACCCCCGTTTGAGGGGTAAGTCCCTGGAAGTTTTGGGGGACTTACCTGCCGGGGAGGAGCAGGACTACAACAGCATCAAGCAGGCCCTGATCCAGCACTACAACGTCACCCCGGAGTCGTACCGCAGGAAGTTCCGGAGCCTGCAGCGGGGCTCAAAGGACACCTGGACCGACCACATGCGGGCACTGCTGAGAGCTGCAGAGCACTGGACCTCGGGTCTAGAGCTCACCCCCGCCAGGAGATCCAGGAACTGTTCGTCACAGAGCAGTTCTTGTGGAACTGCCCAGAGGACCTCCAGCAGTTCCTCCGTGACCGGAAACCAAAGGGGGCTTCTGCTACAGCCGCCCTGGCAGACGAGTATGCCAACAACATGGCGTCCGAGCCAAAGAAGCCTGCCAGCAGCACCTGGAGAGGGGGTAAGCCCAATCCTGCCCCTGTCCCCACAGCCCCCAGAGTGCAAGGGGTGTACCCCCCTGCTGCCCTCTCCAGGCCAGGAGCAGAACCCAGACATTGTCATCATTGCAACCAACCGGGACACTTTAAGGTTGCGTGTCCCCAGCGCCAGAAGGCCCCATCCCTCTCCCAGAAACCGTCCACTGTTTTGTGTGTGGGAGGGGGTGGTGGGAGGTCCCTGGACAATTACCAATCCATCACCATCGGCTGCTCAGCGGTCATGGGACTGCGGGACACAGGCACTGAACGAACCCTGGTACGTCCTGAGGTGTTGTCCCCTGAAGACTTGGTGCCTGGGAAAACCCTTTCCATCTCCAGAATTGGAGGTGTTGAACCGGCGCTGCCCATCGCCAAGGTATTTTTGGACTGGGGCGCCGGGAGGGGAATGCGGGAGGTGGGAGTAACGCCAAATATTCCTGCCAATGTGTTGCTTGGGACCGATTTGGGGCGGCTAGTGTCTCAGTATGTGGCCACTGAACCCCAAAGTCCGGCTCCCCAAGAATGTCATTACTCTACTGTGACTGCTAATGTTAATGTGTTGAATGTGCCTACAACAGTGGAGGTGGGAGTAACGCCTAATATTCCTGCCAATGTGTTGCTTGGGACCGATTTGGGGCGGCTAGTGTCTCAGTATGTGGCCACTGAACCCCCAAGTCCGGCTCCCCCACAATGTCATGACTCTACTATGAATGCTAATGCTAATGTGTTGAATGTGCCTCCAACAGTGGAGGAGGGAGTGAAACCTGATGGTAAGTCATGCACTGACACTACACACACAGGGCTCACAGTGAGGACAGGTGAGAAGACTGCAGGGGAGAGCTCAGAGGTGGAGGGAGGGGCTGCCATGGGCAGTGTAGGGCCCCTAAGTGAATCCAGCCTGCTGAGTCTAGGGCCTCTGCAGAAAGAGGAACAGGCCATGGGGGGAGGGGGCGTCCCAGGAGAAGAGCCACCAGGTAAGACCCCAGGGCAGGAGTTCCCCGCATCCAGTATGTCAGGAGGCCAGGGAAGTCTGCCTGACCCGGCGACTTGGTCGGGGGCCGAGGGGAAGCAGGTGCTACCTGTGGTCTTAGTGGTCGTGGCCGCTGTTGCTAGGAGTAGGAGCGCCGGAGCCCAAGGAGCCTCGCGGAGGTCTGACGGTTTCCCCCTCTCCGACCAAGTGGCTGCCGAGTCAGACAGAGGCCAGGAGAAAGATCCCGGGGAGCTGACAGAGGATATGGCAGCTTTGTCAATTCTTGCCACGTCGAGTCAGGGATTTCAGGCAGCGTTGGAAGCCGACGCTAGCCTGAAAGCTCTCAAGGAGCAGGCAGCACAGCCTCCCCTGGAGTCCGACCGCGAGTGGTCTGGGACCAGGGACGGCTGTACTGGGTAATGGTCCAGCAGGGTTCACCGGAGGCATGGCCCAGGGACCGACAGTTAGTGGTACCCTCTGCGTTCAGGGCAGAATTGTTGCGGATCGCACACGAGATTCCCATTTAGGGATCACTAAAACCAGGGCCAGGCTAGCTCAGCATTTCTACTGGCCGGGAATGAGGACCGAGGTGATTGTCTACTGCCGTTCGTGTGACACCTGTCAGAGGGTGGGGAAGGCGGGGCGGCGCCCCAAAGCCCCACTGGTAACTCTGCCCATCATCGAAGAGCCTTTCTCGAGGGTGGCTGTGGATCTCATTGGACCTCTGTCCACTCCCAGCCACTCCCAGCCACTCCGGGAAATGCTTCATACTAACGGTAGTGGACTATGCCACCCGGTACCCGGAGGCGGTAGCTTTGTCGTCCATTCGGACTGACAAAGTCGCCACTGCCTTACTGGAGATTTTCTCCAGAGTGGGGTTTTCCCAGGAAATGCTCACCAACCGAGGGACCAAGTTCATGTCGCAGCTGATGGAGTCTCTCTGTAAGCAGATACAGGTGCAACATGTGGTAGCCAGCCCGTACCACCCACAGACCAATGGCCTGTGTGAGAGGTTCAGTGGCACTTTAAAGCAGATGCTGAAGATGTTGGTCGACTCCCACGGGAGAGACTGGAAGCGGTATCTCCCACACCTGCTGTTTGCCTACTGGGAGGTCCCACAGGCCTCAACGGGGTTCTCCCCCTTTGAGCTCCTGTAAGGGCGACGTGTACGGGGGCCCCTTGCTATGGTGAAGGAAGCATGGGAAGGGGATTTGGCCACCCCTGGAGTGTCGGTCATTGAGTATGTCGTGCGCTTCCAGGACAGAATGATGGCCTTGACACGGCTGGTGCATGACAATATGGCCCAAGCCCAGGCTGACCAGAAGAGGTGGTACAACCAGAATGCTTGTGAGAGGACCTACCAGGTGGGTCAAAAGCTGTGGGTACTGGTACCTCAAAACAAGCATCAGGCGGCCTGGGAGGGTCCATACCTCGTGCACCAGCGGCTCAATGCTGTCACCTATCTGGTCACCCTGGACCACGCCCGTGGAAGGTGGAAGGCCTTCCACGTGAACATGATGAAGGCCCGTCATGAGCGGGAGGCTTGTGTCCACCCAGTGTGCAACCTTCCCGAGGAAGGAGAGGTAGAAATCCTCCTGAATCTGCTCACCCAAGCCAAGGCGGGTGGATCCATCGAGGATGTGGAGGTTGGCCACCAGCTCTCGGAGGACCAACGGTCCCAGCTGGGGGTCACCCTACACCCCTTTCGGGAGCTGTTCATCAGCCTACCCGGAAGGACTGAGATAGCCGTCCATGACGTGGACACCGGCAATCACCCCCCGATCTGGTATTCAGCATATCGGGTCTCTCTTGAGGTGCAGCAGGACATGCGCCAAGAGATAGAGGAGATGCTGAAGCTGGGGGTGATCCAAATGTCCAACAGTGCGTGGGCTTCGCCTGTAGTCCTAGTCCCTAAAAAGGACCGAACTACATGGTTCTGCATGGACTACCGGGGTTCAATGCTGTGACGGTCACCGATGCGTACCCAATGCCGCGCATCAATGACCTGTTGAATCTGCTGGCCGGGGCCAAGTACCTGACCATCATGGATCTGAGCAGGGGGTATTGGCAGATTCCCCTGACCCCTGGGGCACGGGAACGCTCTGCCTTTATCATCCCATTCGGAAAGTACGAGTCCACGGTGATGCCATTTGGCATGAAGAATGCCCCTGCCACTTTTCAGAGGATGGTCAATATGCTGCTCGAGGGACTGGAAGGGTATGCCACCGCGTACCTAGATGACATCGCCATCTTCAGTCCCACCTGGGAGGATCACCTAGAGCACCTGGCACAGGTGCTCGGGCAGATCCAGCAAGCAGGCTTAACCATTAAGCCAGAAAAATGCCAGCTGGGTATGAGTGAGGTCCACTACTTGGGACACCGGGTAGGTGGGGGAGCTCTGAAGCCAGAGCCCGGGAAGGTGGATGCCATCACATCCTGGCCCCCTCCAGGACCAAGAAGCAGGTGATGTCCTTCTTGGGGACTGCCGGGTACTATAGGAGGTTTGTTCCACACTATAGTGCCCTGGCCAAGCCCCTGACGGACCTCACCAAGAAGAGGCTGCCCATCGCAGTCAACTGGACAGTTGCCTGCGAGACAGCTTTCCTGGTGCTCAAGACCACCCTTTCTAGCTCTCCTGTACTACAGGCAGCCGACTTCACGCCGCCATTCGCAGTGCAGACCGACTCCAGCAACTTCGGCCTCGGTGCTGTGCTCAGCCAGGTCGACACTATGGGCCATGAACACCCCGTTCTGAACCTGAGCCGGAAGCTCCTGCCAAGAGAAGTGGCCTATTCCACGATGGAGAAGGAATGTCTGGCAATTGTGTGGGCCCTGCAGCATTTGCAGCCATACTTGTACGGACGCCAATTCACCGTGGAAACAGACCACAACCCCCTCAGCTGGTTACACACGGTCTCTGGGATGAATGGGAGGTTGCTACGCTGGAGCCTCGCTCTCCAGCAGTATCACTTCACCATTCACCACAAAAGAGGCAGGAACCATGGTAATGCTGATGGGTTGTCCCAGCAAGGAAAGGGTGCGGAAGGGCGCATGGGGGAACACAGGAATGTGATACCCCCTAGCACCCTCTAAAGCAGGGAGGTGTGATGAAGGAGTTAACTGCTCCTACCCCCCCAGGGCCTGTAAGCATAATGAACAAAACAGGATTTAGTGCTCCAATGTTGAATAGCAAGGTCTTTTAGTATGTTAATGGGATAAGGCCCAAAACAGAACTTCAAAGCTGAGTAGGAGCCACGTCAGTATGGGGGAGGAAGGCCCTGGGGGCTTCAGTTAGAATATACCTGTCAGCTAGACACAGAAATACACATCCATTGTCTCTCCCAGCCGCCCCGACTCCATCCTAGGATCATGGATTATGAGCACATCTTTCGAGTTATGGACTTATGAAAAATATCCGAGTGACCCTGAGGAAATCGCGCATCTTGCAGTGCGACTCCTGAGGCGGTGAGGGTTCTGGGGCCTGAGATACATAGATTGGCCCTCCACAGCAACCCAATGAGGCCATGTTTGCTCTCCACACGGCAGGCAAAACAAACCGCATTCACTGGTACCTCTCATGTCCTGATCCGATCATGCTGTTGAAAGTTACCCCCTTTCTTAGATATTGGGAATAAGTTCTGCAGGGAGCTAAAGGGTGGAGATTATTAGCCCACCCTCTGACACAGGGGGGAACCTACAATCGGGTAAATTGACCTCCAGCTTAATATCTCTAAGTCTTGCACCCTTATTGCTGTATTTTACTCTGACTGCAAATCTACTGTAATTCCATTGAATAGCTTACTGTGTATTTCTGTAGTTATCTAGTGCGCCCTTAAGGCAATTAAACCATAAAATTAATATTGGGCTGATGCTTTTACTCTGATTACAAATCTTAGAATACCCAGCGGGTAACAGGACATCCTCCCCGGTGGCCATTTGCTCTAGGTGCAGTTCCCTTACCGACCTGAGAGACAAAGGGGGCACCGGAGAGCTGTGCCTGTGTAGTTACGTCACAATGGTGACGCGGGAGGAACGGGTCCTGTTTCCTCCACATTGGTGGCAGCAGTGAGATCAGAGTAATAGTGTGCATTGGACCCCTACTCCCAGACACTAGAGACTTCCAGCGGTAACTTTCACTGCTGGGGTCTTAAGGTCAGCCCAGCACTAGACAGTCAGAGTGTAAATATAATAAGTTATGTGCGAGGTCAGGGTTGCAGCGATGTCAGTAACCAGAGGTTCCCAAGATGGCGGAAGGCACCAGGAGTAAGGCAAAGGGGAGGCCAATGCTATGGTCTATGAGGAAGTTGTGTAGGACAATACCAAAGAAGGTGAGGGGGAGCTCAGCCAGGGCTCCCCAAGGAGCCAGACCCCCGTGCTCAGTCCCGCAGTGGACTGTCCACCACCTGCCCGCCCCAGCCTGTCCAGATCGGAGGCCCTTTTCCAAGCGGCTATAGCACAGCTCGAGGCTGGTAATGATGCCGCCCATGACAGACTCCTGGTGGCGGCAGGGAAAGCAGCAGAGCGTGAGCATGCCGAATGTGTGCTGCAGGCTGCAGAACGCCGTGAAGCTGTGGAGCGCCGGCACCGACTGGAGATGGCTCAGCACAGGCTCCCGCAGGACGCTCTAGCCCCACCGGGGACCAAGGCTTCCAAGGTCCGGGCGGAGGACTTTCCCCTGCTTGAAAAGGATGGAGACCTGGATTCCTTTCTGCTGGCCTTTGAGAGAACCTGCCTCCAACACCATCTGGCCCTGGATCAGTGGGCAAGATACCTGACCCCCGTTTGAGTGGTAAGTCCCTGGAAGTTTTGGGGGACTTACCTGCCGGGGAGGAGCAGGACTACAACAGCATCAAGCAGGCCCTGATCCAGCACTACAACGTCACCCCGGAGTCGTACCGCAGGAAGTTCCGGAGCCTGCAGCGGGGCTCAAAGGACACCTGGACCGACCACATGCGGGCACTGCTGAGAGCTGCAGAGCACTGGACCTCGGTTCTAGAGCTCACCACCCGCCAGGAGGTCCAGGAACTGTTCGTCACGAAGCAGTTCTTGTGAAACTGCCCAGAGGACCTCCAGCAGTTCCTCCATGACCGGAAACCAAAGGGGGCTTCTGCTACAGCTGCCCTGGCAGACGAGTATGCCAACAACATGGCGTCCGAGCCAAAAAAGCCTGCCAGCAGCACCTGGAGAGGGGGTAAGCCCAATCCTGCCCCTGTCCTCCCAGCCCCCAGAGTGCAAGGGGTGTACCCCCCTGCTGCCCTCTCCAGGCCAGGAGCAGAACCCAGACATTGTCATCATTGCAACCAGCCGGGACACTTTAAGGCTGCGTGTCCCCAGCGCCAGAAGGCCCCATCCCTGTCCCAGAAACCGTTCACTGTTTTGTGTGTGGGAGGGAGTGGTGGGAGGTCCCTGGACAATTGCCAACCCGTCACCATCGGCCGCTCAGCGGTCATGGGACTGCGGGACACAGGTGGAGGTGGGAGTAACGTCAAATATTCCTGCCATTGTGTTGCTTGGGGCCGATTTGGGGCGGCTAGTGTCTCAGTATGTGGCCACTGAACCCCCAAGTCTGGCTCCCCAAGAATGTCATGACTAGTGTTGAGCGATACCATCCGATATCGGATATCGCGGGTTCCAAGTCAATGGGGCATAAATATCGGAATTAAAAAAAAAACCTTTCTTTCCTTGTAGGTTAATTCTACATGAAGAAAAACAACTAATAATAATGTAGAATGTATTGGGGGAGGTGGAGGAGACATTAAAGGCATAGAGGTTTAGCCCAATCAAATGGAATAGCAGGAATAATTTTTTTTTTAAAAGACGTTAGGAGTTACAAAGATATTGACTATGTTAACTTTTTTATATTTTGTCAGATATGTATGTTTCACTACTTCCATGCTCTTCATCTTCTTTTTTACATCTCCCACACTTTCACCTTCATGATCCTCAGCAGCAGCATCTTTTTCATCAACTTCTTCACCTTATTCATCTTCTTCTTCACCTTCTTCCTATTATTCTTTTTTTTACATTCTTCATATTCTTCTTATTCAACTATTATTCTTCTTCATATTCTGCTTCTTCATCTTCTTCCTATTCTTCTTCTTCATCATATTCTTATTTGTGACAGTGATTTCTGTAGTTGTTATCTATAAAAGTTTGAAGATTACACCTTCCGTTCTGCCTGTCACAAAAGATTTACAACAGGATTTGTCCGCGTTCAGTTTGGCCTGCAGCAGCAGGCATTTTGAAAGGGGCATCACCCCCATACACTGCATAGTCTTCTTCTGCTTATAATTTAGATAATATCATTTGATCTGAGTTTTAGTCTTATGCTTAATGTTCTTTTGCTTTTGGTTTTTCTGCTTCTTGGTCTTCTGCTTCTTGGTCTTCTGTCTCTTGTTGTTCTGTATCTTGGTGGTTGTCTTCATGTTCTTTGTCCTCTTGGTCATCTTCTTCAGGGTCATCTTTTTGGTCTTTTTTGGGGTGGTCTTCTGGGTCATCGTCTTCAGGGTCATCATTTTCGTGGTCGTCTTCTTCTTCGTGGTGGTCTTCAGGGTCGTCGTCTTCAGGGTCGTCGTCAGGGAGATCCAGAGTGATAACCAAAAACCATTTCCAAAAGTTTGAACTTGGAAATGTAGCAGAAGGTACAAGAAGGCTGAGGAACTGCCGAGAACTAGCTGACAGTACTGGAACCCGGATGGGTAGCAGAAGGAACAAGAGCCAATGGCACTACCGAGGACCAGCTGACGGTGCTGGAACCCGGGGGGGCAGCAGAAGGAACAAGAGCCAATGGCACTACCGAGGACCAGCTGACGGTGCTGGAACCTGATTACTAAGCAGGAGGTACCTGTGCTAGAAAGCACTACCAAGGACCAGCAGACGTTGCTGGAACTCGGATACCGAGAAGGAGGCAGCTAAGCAAAAGGCACTGCCGAGAACCAGCTGACGGTGCTGGAACCCGGATGGGTAGCAGAAGCTGCAAGAGCCAATGGAACAAACGAGGTCCAGCTGACGGTGCTGGAACCCGGAAGGGCAGCAGAAGGAACAAGAGCCAATGGCACTACCGAGGACCAGCTGACGGTGCTGGAACCTGGTTACTAAGCAGGAGGTACCTGTGCTAGAAAGCACTACCAAGGACCAGCAGACGTTGCTGGAACTCGGATACCGAGAAGGAGGCACCTAAGCCAAAGGCACTGCCGAGAACCAGCTGACGGTACTGGAACCTGGATGGGTAGCAGAAGGTACCCATGAAAAACAAAGTTGCAAGGCTGCGAGCCGGCCGCAGTTACCGAAACCCAGAGTCCTACAGGGGGTGCTTGTCCTATTGGCACTACGGAACCAGCCTTTGTTGCCAGATCCCGCAGCCCACATAGGAAGCCCATAAACTGCAGACACCATAGACTCGGCTAACCCGACCGCAACACGACAGGACAACGTATTGGTGGCAAAGTGACGTTGACACTACCCGGAAACAGCAGGCGTGCTGGAACCAGGCTGGGCAGGAGCGAGTACCTGTGCCAAAGACAATGCCGGGAAACAGCTGGCGGTGCCGGAACCCAGGGAAAATACTACAAACAGAGTGGAGACAGAGGCCTAATTGGAGCAAGTTTAAAATCTGTAGTTGTGTGAGTGTGGACAGAGCAGGAGAAATTGCCGGACACACAGCTGGGGATCAGATGACATTTCTGAACCCAAATAACACTGGAGCATATGTTGACTGTGCAGACGGCAATTCTGAGCAGCAACTGGCGATGTAGGAGCCCAGGGTCAATCAGGGTGTAGGCTGAGGCCTAATTTCATTAAGTTTTATATCTGTTGTAGAATACTACTGATTTTAAACGTGCTCCAATTAGGCCTCTGGCTCCACTCTGTCTCTAGTATTTAACCTGACCTCCAACACCGCCAGTTGCTGATTGACCCTGGGCTACTAGTAGTGGGAATGTGTACAGAGCAGGAGACATTGCCGGACACACATGAGGGGATCAGCTGACGCTACTGAACCCCAGTAACACAGGAACAAGTGTTGATTGTGTAGACGGCACTTCTGAGCAGCAACTGGCGGTGTTGGAGGCCAGGGTAAATACTAGAGACAGAGTGGAGCCAGAGGCCTAATTGGAGCAAGTTTTATATATGATGTAGTTTGAATGTGGAGGCAGCAGGAGACTTTGCCGGACACACAGGAGGGGAGCAGCTGGCGTTACTGAACCCCACTAACACTGGAGCATGTGTTTTTCTCTGTGCAGACGGTACTTCTGAGCAGCAACTGGCGGTGTTGGAGCCCAGGGTCAATCAGGGTGTAGGCTGAGGCTTAATTGGAGCAAGTTTTATATCTGATGTAGTTTGAATGTGGAGGCAGCAGGAAACTTTGCCGGACACAAAGCAGGGGAGCAGCTGTCATTTCTGAACCCCACTAACACTGGAGCATGTGTTTTTCTCTGTGCAGATGGCACTTCTGAGCAGCAACTGGCGGTGTTGGAGCCCAGCGTCAATCAGGGTTTAGGCTGAGGCCCAATTGGAGCAAGTTTTATATCTGATGTAGTTTGAATGTGGAGGTAGCAGGAGACTTTGCCGGACACACAGCAGGGGAGCAGCTGGCATTACTGAACCCCACTAACACTGGAGCATGTGTTTTTCTCTGTGCAGACGGCACTTCTGAGCAGCAACTGGCAGTGTTAGAGCCCAGGGTCAATAATGGAGTAGGCTGAGGTGTTGTGAGCTCATCTGTACATTCACCTTTTGTGTCCGAGGATCTTCCTCTGCTGGTGAAGGAAGGTGGTGAAGCTGATTTGGATGAAAGAAATCAAACACCTGATCAGGTGGATTGTGACTGGGTAACAGGAACTTCAGATTGGATATAAGGCAGCCGACGCCCTTCTGAGTGGCTGGTGATTTCTCTGCTGGATTCTTGGAGACCAGTCTGATTCCTGCTTCCCAAAGATAAGTTTTTGCTCTGCTATTGAACTTATTAGTTTTGGTTTTGTTTACCTTGTTTTTTGAGTTCAGCCATCCCCGGCCGGGGATGTGCTGGATTCTTATTCCTTGATCAGTGTTCTCTTTTGCTCTGCTTTCAGAATATTCTGAGTGCTGATATAGGGTTTGAAGTCTAGTGACTTCAGGGTCCATTTTGCTTATCAGTTGTGTTGGTAATATTTTTAGCAGGGTTTTCTCGGATTGCAGACAGCAGCTTTTCTGTCCTGTCCTTTTTAGTTAGCTTGGGCCCCATCGTTTGCTCAACCTATCTTTCTATCTGTGTTAGTGTTTTCATCTCGTTTCATCATCACTATATGTTGGGAGCTGCCTATTGCTTTGGGGTCTGCTCTGGGGCAGTCAGTTTTTCCCTTTTCTCTCTTTAGGCTTATTTAGATCTCCAGCTGTGACGAGGTGTCTAGGATCACCGTAGGAACACTCCACGGCTACTGCTAGTTGTGTGATAGGATTAGGGGTCTGCAATCCACTAGTTTCCAACCTCTCTGATTTTCTGGGCTGAGCTTGTGTTTTGTTTTTTTCTCCTCGGTGACTAAATCATAACAGAATCACCAGCCATACCGCAGATTCTAGGGTACTCAAAGGCAGGAAGGAATTGTTAAAAAAAAAAAGCGTCAGAATTTTTTTTCGTGTATATTTTTTCCTCTTTTTCTCTGAGGCCGTAGGAGGAATATTTTTTTTTTTCTGATGGAGTTTAAGCAATTGTCTGATCATGTGGAGCAGCTTGCTGCTGAAGTGCGAGGAATTTCCGCCTATCTTGCTCATTCACACGCTGCTGAACCAAAAATCCCCACTCCTGATGTGTTTTTTGGGGATCGGTCTAAATTTTTGAATTTTAAGAATAATTGTAAATTATTTCTTGCCTTGAAGCCTAACTCATCGGGGAGCTCTGCGCAGCAGGTTAAAATTGTCATCTCCTTGCTGCGCGGCGATCCCCAGGATTGGGCGTTTTCTTTAGTACCAGATGATCCTATTCTAACTAATGTGGATGCATTTTTTTAGGCCTTGGAGTTGTTGTATGATGAACCTAATGCGATTGATCAAGCTGAAAAGATCCTGTTGGCATTGAGCCAGGGTCAAGATTCTGCAGAACTGTACTGTCAAAAATTCCGAAAGTGGGCGGTCCTCACCACTTGGAATGATGGTGCCTTGGCAGCTCTCTTTCAGAAGGGTTTGTCAGAAACCGTAAAAGATACTATGGTGGGATTTCCTGTTCCCTCTGGTCTTGACGATTCTATGTCATTAGCCATTCAGGTTGATCAGCGTTTACGGGAACGTAAAATTACACGGGAAATGTTGCCACCTGTTGAACAAATGTCTGAACCTATGCAATGTGATAGAGTTTTGTCTAGGGCGCAAAGTCAGGAGTTTAGAAGGCGTAATAAGCTGTGTTTTTTCTGTGGAGATGCCTCTCATATTATTTCTGTCTGCCCTAAACGAGAGAAACGTTTTGCACACACATTTGCTGTAGGTGGTGTGCAACCTAAGTTTCTTCTGGCAAATACTCTGATCTGCTCCCTGTCCACATTTTCTGCTAAAGCCTTTGTGGATTCAGGAGCGGCTTTGAACCTAATGGATTTGGATTTTGCTAAACGTTGTGGTTTCCCTATGACACCCCTGCGGACGCCTATTCCTTTGAGGGGTATTGATGCTACTCCTTTGGCGAAGAATAATCCTCAGTTTTGGACCAAGGTGGTAATGCGGGTCACCCCAGACCATCAAGAAAATGGCAGATTTTTGGTGTTGCATAATTTGCATGATACCATCGTGCTGGGGTTCCCCTGGTTGCAAATCCATAATCCAGTTTTGGATTGGAAATCTGTGTCTGTGGTGAGTTGGGGTTGTCGGTGTGCTCTTAGTAACACTCCTGTTTTCTCCACCTCTCCCCAGTCGCATGAGGTTCCTGACTATTTGGCTGATTTTTATGATGTGTTTAGTGAGAGTAAGTCTGCGTCTTTGCCTCCTCATAGGAGTTATGACTGTGCAATTGAGCTGAGTCCGGGGTGTAAATTTCCCAAGGGTCGACTTTTTAATTTATCTGTACCCGAACATGAGGCTATGCGTTCTTATATTAAGGAGTCGTTGGAGAAGGGTCATATTAGACCATCCTCTTCACCCTTGGGTGCTGGGTTTTTTTTGTGGCCAAGAAGGATGGTTCATTAAGGCCCTGTATTGACTATCGCTCCCTTAACAAAATTACTGTTAAATATCAATATCCGTTACCCCTGATTTCTGACCTATTTTCTAGAGTTGAAGGTGCTTGCTGGTTTACCAACCTTGACCTCAGGGCGGCGTATAATCTTATTCGCATTAAGCATGGGGATGAATGGAAGACAGCGTTTAATACTCCGGAGGAACATTTTGAGTACCTGGTGATGCCTTTTGGGCTCACTAACGCCCCTTCTGTCTTCCAGTGCTTCATGAATGATATTTTCTGGGATTTTGTGGATAAGTTTCTGATCATCTATTTGGATGATATTTTGATCTTTTCCAGGGATTGGGACTCTCATGTGGAACATGTTCGGACTGTGTTCCGGATTTTCAGGGAAAACTCCCTGTATGTTAAGGGATAGAAATGTCTTTTTGGTGTACAGAGGATTTCATTTTTGGGATTTATTTTGTCTCCGTCAACTATTGAAATGGACCCGGCCAAGGTACAGGCCATTTATGATTGGTTTCAGCCCACTTTTTTGAAGGCTCTCCAGAAGTTTTTGGGTTTTGCTAATTTTTATCGTAAGTTTATAGCCAATTTTTCTGTTAATGCCAAACCATTGACTAATTTGACTAAGAAGGGCGCTGATTTGCTGAATTGGTCTCCAGAGGCTGTTTCTTCTTTTCAGGAGCTGAAGCGGAGGTTAACTTCTTCTCCGGTTTTGCGACAACCCGATGTCTCACTTCCATTTCAGGTGGAAGTGGATACTTCAGAGACTGGTGCAGGAGCTGTTTTGTACCAAAAAGATCCTGTAACATCTAAAATGAACCCCTGTGCCTTCTTTTCCCGAAAGTTCTCTCCTTCGGAACGCAACTATGATGTGGGGAATCGAGAACTGTTGGCCATGAAGTTGGCATTTGAGGAGTGGAGACATTGGTTGGAGGGAGCTAGACATCAAGTTGTGGTCCTCACTGACCACAAGAATTTTATCTACCTTGAGTCGGCTAAACGCTTGAATCCGAGACAGGCCTGGTGGGCCTTGTTTTTCACTCGTTTTGATTTTGTGGTCTCCTTTCTTCCGGGCACTAAGAACGTTAAGGCCGATGCCCTCTCTAGGAATTTTTTGGCTGATTCTCCTATTGTGACCAAGCCTGCTACCATCTTAGGTGAGGGGGTGGTTCTTTCTGCCATCTCACCTGATTTGAGACGTGCTCTGGAGAAGTTTCAGGAGGATAAGCCTGAGCGTTGTCCCAGTTGTAGGTTGTATGTTCCTGACCAGTGGAGGAGGAAAGTGATGTCTGAGGTTCATTGCTCCGCGTTGGCTTGTCATTCAGGTATTTTTGGTGCTAGAGATTTGGTGAGTCGGTCTTTTTGGTGGCCTGCCTTGTCTCGTGATGTCAGAAATTTTTAGCAGTCCTGTGGGACTTGCTCCCGATCTAAGCCTTGTTCTCGTTCTAGTGGGTTGTTGATGCCTTTGCCGGTGCCCAGGAGGCCATGGACCCATATTTCAATGGATTTTATTTTGGATCTGCCTGTCTCTCAGAGGATGACTGTTATCTGGGTGATTTATGATAGATTCTCTAAGATGGTCCATCTTGTACCACTCCCTAAGTTGCCATCTTCCTCAGAGTTGGTACCCTTGTTTTTGCAACAGGTGGTTCGCTTGCACGGGATTCCTGAGAACATTGTATCGGACAGAGGAGTTCAGTTTGTCTCTAGATTCTGGAGGACCTTTTGTTCCAAGTTGGGAATTCAGTTGTCCTTCTCCTCTGCATTTCACCCTCAGACCAATGGGCAGACGGAGAGAACAAACCAGACTTTGGAGGCTTATTTGAGATGTTTTATATCTGCTGATCAGGATGATTGGGTCTCATTTTTACCCTTGGCCGAATTTGCTTTAAATAATAGAGCTAGTTCTGCCACTTTGATGTCACCCTTTTTCTGTAACTTTGGGTTTCATCCTCGATTTTCTTCAGGGCAGGTGGAGTCTTCTGCCTGTCCAGGGGTTGACACTGTGGTGGAAAGAATGCAGCAGATTTGGAACCAAGTGGTGGATAAGTTGTCTCTTTCCCAGGAAAAGGCCCAGCCGTTTTCTAACCGGCATAGGACCATTGGTCCCCGGTTTAAGGTGGGTGATATGGTCTGGTTGTCATTAGTGTTGAGTGATACCGTTCGATACCCAAAAATATCGTATCGGAAGGTATCGCCCGATACGAAAAAAATATCAGGTATCGCCGATTCCGATACCGGAAGTCCCATTCAAGTCAATGGGACTTCCGGTATCGGAATTAAAAAAAACCCTTTATTTCCTTGTTGGCTAATTATACATAATTGAAAACAAATAAGAATCATGTAGAATGTATTGTGGGAGGTGGAGGAGACATTAAAGGCATAGTGGTTTATTCAAATCACATGGCATAGCATTAATTCCAATTTTTTTTTTCAAGACGTTCGGAGTTAAAAAGATATTGACTATGTTAACTTTTTTATATTTTGTCAGATATGTATGTTTCACAACTTCCATGCTCTTCACCTTCTTTTGTACTTCTCCCACACTTTCTCCTTCATGATCCGCAGCAGTAGCCTTTTTTTCATCAACTTTTTCTTCACCTTATTCATCTTCTTCTTCACCTTCTTCCCATTATTTTTTTTTCCATTCTTCATATTCTTCTTATTCAGCTATTATTAATTTTCATATGCTATTTCTTCATCTTCTTCCTATTCTTCTTTTTCTTCATTTTCTTATGGTGACAGGCATTCCTGTAGTACTTATCTATAAAAGTTATAAGATTACACCTTACGTTCTGCCTGTCACAAAAGATTTACAACAGGATTTGTCCGCATTCAGTTTGGCCTGCAGCAGTAGGCATTTTCCAGGGGCACCACGAGGAGGAACGGACTCACCCCCATTTACTGCTTAGTCTTCTTCTGCTTATAATTTTGATATCTTCTATGCTGATTTTTAGTCTTATGCTTAATGTTCTTCTGCTTTCTGTTCTTCTGCTTTTGCTTCTTCTGCTTCTTGTTCTTCTGTCTTTTGTTCTGTATCTTGGTGGTTGTCTTCATGTTCTTTGTCCTCTTGGTCATATTATTTAGGATCATATTTCTGGTCTTCTTTGGTGTGGTCTTCAGGGTCGTCGTCATCAGGGTCGTCGTCATGGAGATCAATAAGGATTACCAAAGACAATTTCAAAAAGCTTGATCTTGGAAATGTAGCAGAAGGTACAAGAAGGCTGAGAAACTGGCGAGAACCAGCAGAAGGAACAAGAGCCAATAGCACTACCAAGGACCAGCTGATGGTGCTGGACTTCGGATACCGAGATGGAGGCACCTAGGCCAAAGGCTCTGGCGAGAACCAGCTGACAGTGCTGGCACCCGGATGGGTAGCAGAAGGAACAAGAGCCAATGGCACTACCGAGGACCAACTGACGGTGCTGGACCACGGTTACTAAGCAGAAGGTACCTGTGCTAAAAAGCACTACCAAGGACCAGCTGATGTTGCTGGACCTCGGATGGGTAGCAGAAGGTACCCATCCAAAGCAAAGTAGCCAGGCCGCAAGCCGGCCGCAGTTACCAAAACCCACAGTCCTACAGGGGGTCCATGTCCCATAGGCACTATGGATCCAGCCTTCAGTGCCAGATCCCGCAGTCCACATAGGAGTCACCTAAACTGCAGGCACCGTAGAGTCGGCTAACCCGGCCGCAAGACGAAAGGACAACGGATTGGTGGCAAAGTGACCTTGACACTACCCGGAAACAGCTGCCGTGCTGGAACCAGGCTGGGCAACAGGGACTACCCGTGCCAAAGACACTGCCGAGAACCAGCTGACGGTGCTGGAACCCAGATGGGTAGCAAAAGCTACAAGAGCCAATGGCACTACCAAGGAACAGCTGACGGTGCTGGACCGCGGTTACTAGGCAGGAGGTACCTGTGCTAGAAAGCACTACCAAGGACCTGCTGACGTTGCTGGACCTCGGATACCGAGATGGAGGCACCTAGGCCAAAGGCTCTGGCGAGAACCAGCTGACAGTGCTGGCACCCGGATGGGTAGCAGAAGGTACCCATCCAAAGCAAAGTAGCCAGGCCGCAAGCCGGCCGTAGTTACCGAAACCCACAGTCCTACAGGGGGTCCATGCCTTCAGTGCCAGATCCCGCAGTCCACATAGGAGTCACCTAAACTGCAGGCACCGTAGAGTCGGCTAAACTGGCCGCAAGACGACAGGACAACGGATTGGTGGCAAAGTGACCTTGACACTACCCAGAAACAGCTGGCGTGCTGGAACCAGGCTGGGCAGGAGGGAGTACCCGTGCCAACGAAACTTCTGAGCAGCAACTGGTGATGTTGGAGCCCAGGGACAATCATGGTGTAGGCCGAGGCCTACTTGGTGGCAGTATTATATAGGTTGTAGACTACAACAGACTGTCAACGTGCTCCAATTAGGCATCTGTCTCCACTCTGTTTACAGGATTTCACCTGACCACCAACACCGCCAGTTTATGCGTACAGTAGCTGTCTGCCCAATCCACACGTGTTCCTGTGTTACTGGGGTTCTGTAATGTCAGCAGATCCCCTGATGTGTGTCTGGCAATGTCTCCTGCTCTGTCCACGTTCCCACCACTTGTAGTGGGAAGGTGGACAGCGCAGGAGACAGTGCCGGACACACATTGAGGGATCAGCTCACGTAACAGAACACCAGGAACACAGGAACAAGTGTGGAATGCGTGGACGGCAACTGTGAGCAGGAACTGGCGGTGTTGGAGGTCAGGGGAAATACTAGAGACACAGTGGAGAAAGAGGCCAAATCAGAGAATGTTTAAATCAGAAGTAGTTACAATTTGGAGTCAGCAGCAGTTTGCCCTCCACACAGCAGGGGATCAGCTGACGTTACTGACCCCCACTTTCACATGAACGAGTGTTTTTTTCTGTGTGGACAGCACTTCCGAGCACCAACTGGCGTTGTTGGAGCCCAGGGACAATCATGGTGTAGGCTGAGGCCTACTAGGAGCCAGGTGTAAATCGGAGGAATTTTGACATTGGAAGGAGCAGGACACTTTGCCATACACACAGCAGGGGATCAGCTGATGTTACCAAACCCCACTTTCACATGAACAAGTGTTTTTTTCTGTGTGGACAGCACTTCCGAGCACCAACTGGCGGTGTTGGAGCAGAGGGACAATCATGGTGTAGGCCGAGGCCTACTTGGTGGCAGTATTATATAGGTTGTAGACTACAACAGACTGTCAACGTGCTCCAATTGGGCATCTGTCTCCACTCTGTTTCCAGGATTTCACCAGACCACCAACACCGCCAGTTTATGCGTACAGTAGCCGTCTGCCCAATCCACACGTGTTCCTGTGCTACTGGGGTTCTGTAATGTCAGCAGATCCCCTGATGTGTGTCTGGCAATGTCTCCTGCTCTGTCCACGTTCCCACCACTTGAAGTGGGAAGGTGGACAGCGCAGGAGACAGTGCCGGACACACATTGGGGGATCAGCTCACGTAACAGAACACCAGGAACACAGGAACAAGTGTGGAATGTGTGGATGGCAACTGTGAGCAGGAACTGGCGGTGTTGGAGGTCAGGGGAAATACTAGAGACACAGTGGAGACAGAGGCCAAATCAGAGAATGTTTAAATCAGAAGTAGTTACAATTTGGAGGCAGCAGCAGTTTGCCCTCCACACAGCAAGGGATCAGCTGACTTTACTGACCCCCACTTTCACATGAACGAGTGTTTTTTTCTGTGAGGACAGCACTTCCGAGCACCAACTGGCGTTGTTGGAGCCCAGGGACAATCAGGTAGTAGGCTGAGGCCTACTTGGTGGCAGTTTTCGATTGTTTCTACACTACTACTAAATGTCAACGTACTCCAATTAGGCCTCTGTCTTCACTCTGTTTCGAGTATTTCCTCTGGCTTCCAACCACACCAGTTGCTGCTCTGAAATGCCGTCTGCACAACCAACACTTGTTCCTGTGTTACTGGGGTTCTGTAACAGCAGCTTCTCCCTAGAGGTGAGTCAGGCAATGTCTCCTGCTCTGTCCACTTTTCCACTACAAGTAGTGGGAATGTAGACAAAGCAGGAGACATTGCCGGACTCACCTCTGGAGATGAGCAGATGTTACAGGACCCAGGTAACACAGGAACAAGTGTTGATTGTGCAGACGGCACTTGAGAGCAGAAACAGGCGGTGTTGTAGGCCGGATGAAATACTCAAAACAGAGTGGAGACAGAGGGCAAATCAGAGAGCATATTAAATCAGAGGTAGTCAGAAGTTGTAGGCAGCAGGAGAGTTTGCCGTACACACAGCAGGGGATCAGCAGAAATTACCGAACCCCACCTACATATGACCGAGTGTTTTGTCTGTGCGTACAGCACTTCTGAGCACCAACTGGCAGTGTTGGAGCCCAGGGAAAATTAGGTAGTAGGCCGAGGCCTACTTGGAGCCAGGTGTAAATCTGAGGTACTTTGAGTTTGGAGGGAGCAGGACACTTTGCCATACACACAACAGGGGATCAGCAGACGTTACCGAACCCCACTTACACATGAACAAGTGTTTTTTCTGTGTGGACAGCACTTCCGAGCACCAACTGGCGGTGTTGGAACCCAGGGAAAATCAGGTAGTAGGCCGAGGCCAACTTGGAGCCAGGTGTAAATCTGAGGTTGTTTGACTGTTGAGGAAGCAGGACACTTTGCCATACACACAGCAGGGGATAAGCTGACGTTACCAAACCCCACTTACACATGAGCGAGTGTTTTGTCTGTGTGGACAGCACTTCTGAGCAACAACGGGCATTGCTGTAGCCCAGGAAATACAGTTCAGGTCATAGAAACATGAACACAACAGGAGAACTGGATCCTGTTGCCAGGCAATTATTTATTCTGGAAGAGGACTGGCAAATTCAGGTGAGATCCAGGCCTTGTTCATTTTCACAAAAGTAAGCCGGTCAACATTATAGGCGGATAGTTGCGTGCGACGGTCTGTTACCACACCACCTGCAGCACTAAAGACACGTTCCGATAATACACTGGCAGCAGGGCAAGCCAGCACCTGCAATGCATACTGGCTAAGCTCTGGCCATGTATCAAGCTTAGAGACCCAAAACTTGAACGGCGAAGAGCCATCTGCTAGTACACTAACAGGGCAAGACAAGTAGTCTGTCACCATCTGATGGAAACGTTGCCTCCTGCTGACTGGAGCCGTCTGTGATGGTGTAGCCGTTTGTGGCGGTCCCACAAAACTTTTCCACATTTGGGCCATACTGGCCTTGCCTTGTCCTGCGGCACTGCCTCTGCTACCTCTTTGTGCAGAGCTTCCTCCACTGCCTCTACCCACATGGCTGCTTTGAAAAGCACTACCAGCAACACTTGTGGGGGGAATGGAGAACATGATGGCCTGCACAAGTGTTTCTTGGTACTCCCGCATTTTACGCTCCCGATTCAACTGTGGTATGAGGCTTTGTAAGTTGTCCCGGTAGCGAGGATCTAGGAGGGTGTACACCCAATAATCAGCCGTGTGGAGAATGTTGGCGATGCGGCGGTCATTTAACAAGCACTGCAGCATGAAATCAACCATGTGCTGCAGACTGTCAACTGGACCGGAAACGCTGTCCCCAGCTTGAGGCAGCATCTCAGCCTGCTCAGCATCACCCCACCCTCACTGTCCACACTGACTACTAGAGCCTTGTGTACCTCCCTCCTCTGGAGAGATGTGTTCCTCCTTCTCCATTGACTCCTCATCATCCTCCTCACTAAGTGTCCCCTGCCTGGGCCTTTGTGTGGAAGCCCCTTGCGCAGACTTGCCAGAAGCAGATGGCATTTCTGACTCCTCATCCTCGACCTCTTCAAAAACCTCCTCACTTAGTGCTTGTAAGGTTTTTTGAAGCAGACAGATAAGGGGGACAGTCATGCTGACTAGTGCATCATCTGCACTGGCCATCCACGTGGTGTCATCGAGGGCACGCAGAACTTGGCAGATGTCCCTTATAGTGGCCCACTCAGTGGTGGTGAAGTGTGTCCGGCGCACAGTGCGACTTGTTTGCGCCTGATGCAGCTGGTACTCCATTACTGCTGCCTGCTGCTCACACAACCGCTCCAACATATGTAACGTTGAATTCCACCTGGTGGGGAGGTCACATATGATGCGATGTTCTGGCAGGCAGAATCGGCATTGCAGAGATGCAATGCACGATCTTGCCATGCTGGAACGCCGCATGTGAGCACACTCTAGGCGAACCTTGTGCAGCAGTGCATCAAGATCCGGATAGTCCCTCAGAATGCTCTGCATGACCAAACTGAGCACGTGTGCCAGACATGGTATGTGAGTGAGGTTGCCTAGGCCCAGAGCTGCAACTAGATTTCGGCCATTGTCACTCACTACCAAACCTGGCTGGAGATTCGCTGGCACAAACCACACATCGCTCTCCTGCTTGATGGCATTCCAGAGCTCCTGTGCTGTGTGGCTGCGATTCCCCAAAGAAATTAATTTAAGGAAGGCCTGTTGACGTTTGGCCACACCTGTGCTCATATCTGGCCTAACAGG
Organism: Dendrobates tinctorius; assembly: GCF_039654945.1. Taxonomy (NCBI): domain Eukaryota; kingdom Metazoa; phylum Chordata; class Amphibia; order Anura; family Dendrobatidae; genus Dendrobates; species Dendrobates tinctorius. Next base: position 34,170,764 of record NW_027361738.1, read on the forward strand.
CTCATGCAGTGCTGATTCCGAGGAACTAGAGTAGGAGGAGGACTCAATATGTACAGACTGCATTCCTACAATCCTTGGAGTTGGCAGAATACGTACAGAGCCACTCTCCAGATCTGTACCCGGCTCCACAACATTGACCCAATGGGCAGTGAGGGAAAGGTATCGTCCCTGTCCATGGCTACTGGTCCACGCATCGGTGGTCAGGTGGACCTTGCTACTGACGGCGTTTAGTAGCGCATGTTTAATTTTTCCCTCCACATGCTTTTGCATGGCAGGGACGGCTTGCCTGCTGAAATAAAAGCGGCTGGGCACATTGTATTGTGGAACTGCCAATGACATCAAGTTCCGGAAGGTGTCAGTCTCCACCAGCCTGAATGACAGCATCTCAAGAGCCAGTAGTTTGGCAATGCCGGCATTCAGAGCCAGTGCTCGGGGATGGTTTGCCGAGTATGGGCGCCTTTTCTCCCATACCTGTGCTACCGATGGCTGTAGAGTGGCCTGGGAGTGTGAGGATGACAGGGAACGTGGTGCTGTGGGTGGAATGTTACTGGGTCTCTGGACAACAGTGGCAGAGGTTCTTCCATGGCGATCCTGTGAGGAAGCCGAACCAGCTGTGTGTGAGCTGGAGGAAGAGGCTACAACACGAGCTGAAGAGGTGGTAGGTGGTGCTGTAGGTTGGCCTACGTCTTCAGTGTGTCTTTGTATCTCCACCACGTGCTTGGTCTGCACATGTTTCCACATATTTGTGGTATTCAGGTTGCTGACACTTTTCCCTCTTTTGACTTTCTGATTACACAGCTTGCATTTGACAAAGCAAATGTCATCTGCAACTGTGTCAAAAAAGACCACGCACTGCAAGTCCTGGGAGCGCCCGTTTTGTGTTTTGGAAGAGGATTGCTCCTCACGGGTGCCAAAGTGGAGGCTACAGGCAACCAAGTCTGCCCCGCCCTCTCCCTCCTGTTTTGGCCTTTCGGGGAATCTCTTCCTCAGAACTTCTCCCACCACCTTCCTGTGGCTGACGCCATGATGGGTCAAGGACCTCATCATCTCCACTCCCCTCTTCAAGCACCGGCTGGTCCTGGGTTGTCTCGCCAGCACCGTACGCACCAGAAATTGGCAACTGAGTCTCATCATCATCAGATGAGTACTGAGGCGTGCTGACAATAGGCACTGGCCCACCCGCCTCTTCAGATTCAGAGGTACAAAGCAGTTGCGCATCACTGCATACTCCCTCTTCTTCACGCACTAGAATGCTGCTTGGCTGGCCACCTCTTTCCAAGCCAACAGATTCTGAGAACAGAAGCAAAGATTGAGATGGCTCCTGTCCAGGGCTCTCAGACTGCCTGGGCAATTTGGCAGGTGGTGAAGAGACAGATGGTTGCTCTTTAGTGCTCTGGCCCTGAGAGGATGCGGAAGTCATTAAAGTGGATGCGTTAGCTGCCATCCATCCGACAACGGCTTCAATTTGTTCGTCACGCAGCAGTGGGGTACGGCGAGGTCCTACAAAGCTGCGCATGAAGGACTGTTGCCTGGTAAAAGTGGGGGATGCCGGGTCACTGGTGGCCGCAGCAGACACCGAATCCCCACGTCCTCTCCCTGCTGAAACTCCACGGCCACGACCACGTGCCTGACTCCCTGCCTTCTTCATCTTGGTAGACTGATAAAGATAGGCAGAAAAGTAAAAAAGGGGGGGCATAGTGTTCTTATTCCTGAACACCTGCTAACCAGTATAAGAAACACTAATTTTGCTAAGAGTGTGTGTACTACACTTTAATATGATCTAATGTGGCCTACACAACTCTAAAGTGGAGTGTTTGGTGAACTTTATTTCCTTTTTTTTGGGGGGGGAAATAAAAGGATGTGACCAAAGTTTGAAAGCTATAGTATCACAAACTTTTTGGAGCGATAACAATGCAGGAAGCTAACCTACAATGCAATTGATGAGGCGCCAAAAAATAGGGTGATACTAGTCTGGCTGGCCCTGAAGGATGGAAGCACACTAATATAGGAGCAAAAATCTGGACAAATTAGCTGCAAAAAAAAGACTATGTATGAGGCAGTGACGCACGCTGAGCGACTACAACCAGCGGTGGCTGTAGAACACACTGCAACGTGAGCTGCACTCACACACAGAGAGACCTATCAGACAGCCAAAAACAGTGCAGAGAAATGGGCTATAGCACTGAAAGGCTGCTGAAAGGCTCCACTGTCCACTCCTTTAGTGTTTGCAACCAACGTATATGGATACGTATGGAAGCACACTATACAGGAGAAAAAAAAAGCAGCAATAAAAGAAAAATGTGTATGAGGCAGAGACACACGCTGGGCGGCCTACAAGCAGACGTGCCTGCAGGACACACTACACAGCGTGGGTCTGCACTCACACAGCCCTTGCAGACAGCTATTAAAACAGCGCTGCTGGACTAAAAAAATGCTTCAGTGGTGGATTATGTAGCCTGGGTAGAGCAATAGATATGTTTGATGATCGCTATTTCTAACTGTCCCTCACAGTCTTCAACAGCAGCCTGTCCCTAACTGAATTCACAGCAGAGTGAACCCGAAATGGCGGCTGCTGCGGTTTTTATAGTGCATCATGACATCATTTCAGCAGCCAATCACAGCCATGCCAGTAGTTAACATGCCTACATGCCTAACAGGATGTGCCCACACTTCTGAGGATCCCCATTGGCTGAATCAAATCGAGCGGGCTCCTAGCATTATGGGAACTTCCGATTCCGGTATTCGATATGAAAAAAGTATCAGAACTAAGTATCGGAATTCCGATACAGCTAATATCGGCCGATACCCGATACTTGCGGTATTGGAATGCTCAACACTAGCTGTCATCAAAGAATATCTCTATGAAAGTGGCATCTCCAAAGTTTAAACCTAGATTTATTGGACCTTACAAGATTTTGGAGATTGTTAATCAGGTCTCTTTTCTGTTGGCTCTTCCTGTCACATTTAAGATTCATAATGTGTTTCATAAGTCCTTGTTGAAGAGGTTTGTTGAACCAGTGGTTTCTATGGCGGCACATCCAGACCCTATGTTGGTTGAATGTAACATGGAATATGAGGTAGAGAAGATACTGGATTCCCGTCTGGCTAGACAGAGACTCCAGTATTTGGTTAAGTGGAAGGGTTATGGTCAGGAGGATAATTCCTGGGTCTCTGCCTCTGATATTCATGCTGAAAGATTGGTGCGTGCTTTTCATCGGGCTCATCCTGATCGGCCTGGTGGCTTGGATGAGGGTTCGGTGACCCCTCCTCAAGGGGGAGGTACTGTTGTGAGCTCATCTGTACATTCATCTTTTGTGTCCGAGGATCTCCCTCTGCTGGTGAAGGAAGGTAGTGAGGCTGATTTGGATGAAAGAAATCAAACACCTGATCAGGTGGATTGTGACTGGGTAACAGGAACTTCAGATTGGATATAAGGCAGCCGACGCCCTTCTGAGTGGCTGGTAATTTCTCTGCTGGATTCTTGGAGACCAGTCTGATTCCTTCTTCCCAAAGATAAGTTTTTGCTCTGCTATTGAACTTATTAGTTTTGGTTTTGTTTACCTTGTTTTTTGAGTTCAGCCATCCCCGGCCGGGGATGTGCTGGATTCTTATTCCTTGATCAGTGTTCTCTTTTGCTCTGCTTTCAGAATATTCTGAGTGCTGATATAGGGTTTGAAGTCTAGTGACTTCAGGGTCCTTTTTGCTTATCAGTTGTGTTGGTAATATTTTAAGCAGGGTTTTCTCGGATTGCAGACAGCAGCTTTTCTGTCCTGTCCTTTTTAGTCAGCTTGGGCCCCATCGTTTGCTCAACCTATCTTTCTATCTGTGTTAGTGTTTTCATCTCATTTCACCGTCATTATATGTTGGGGGCTGCCTATTGCTTTGGGGTCTGCTCTGGGGCAGTCAGTTTTTCCCTTTTCTCTCTTTAGGCTTATTTAGATCTCCGGCTGTGACGAGGTGTCTAGGATCACCGTAGGAACACTCCATGGCTACTGCTAGTTGTGTGATTGGATTAGGGGTCTGCAATCCGCTAGTTTCCAACCTCTCTGATTTTCTGGGCTGAGCTTGTGTTTTGTTTTTTCCTCCTCGGTGACTCAATCATAACACTGAGGCCTACTTGGAGCAAGTGTAAAATCTGATGTAGTTTGAATGTGGAGGGAGCAGGAGATATTGCCGGACACACAGAAGGGGAGCAGCTGGCGTTACTGAACCCCACTAACACTGGAGCATGTGTTTTTCTCTGTGCAGACGGCACTTCTGAGCAGCAACTGGCAGTGTTGGAGCCCACGGTCAATCATGGAGTAGGCTGAGGCCTACTTGAAGCAAGTGTAAAATCTGATGTAGTTTGAATGTGGAGGGAGCAGGAGATATTGCCGGACACACAGTAGGGGAGCAGCTGGCGGTACTGAACCCCACTAACACTGGAGCATGTGTTTTTTTCTGTGCAGATGGCACTTCTGAGCAGCAACTGGCAGTGTTGGAGCCCACAGTCAATCATGGAGTAGGCTGAGGCCTACTTGAAGCAAGTGTAAAATCTGATGTAGTTTGAATGTGGAGGGAGCAGGAGATATTGCCGGACACACAGCAGGGGAGCAGCTGGCGTTACTGAACCCCACTAGCACAGGAGCTAGTGTTTTTCTCTGTGCAGACGGCACGTCTGAGCAGCAACTGGCAGTGTTGGAGCCCAGGGTCAATCATGGAGTAGGCTGAGGCCTTCTTGGAGCAAGTGTAAAATCTGATGTAGTTTGAATGTGGAGGTAGCAGGAGATATTGCCGGACACACAGCAGGGGAGCAGCTGGCGGTACTGAACCCCACTAACACTGGAGCATGTGTTTTTTTCTGTGCAGACGGCACTTTTGAGAAGCAATTGGCAGTGTTGGAGCCCAGGGTCAATCATGGAGTAGGCTGAGGCCTACTTGAAGCAAGTGTAAAATCTGATGTAGTTTGAATGTGGAGGGAGCAAGAGATATTGCCGGACACACAGCAGGGGAGCAGCTGGCGTTACTGAACCCCACTAACACAGGAGCTAGTGTTTTTCTCTGTGCAGATGGCACTTCTGAACAATAACTGGCAGTGTTGGAGCCCAGGGTCTTTCATGGAGTAGGCTGAGGCCTACTTGGAGCAAGTGTAAAATCTGATGTAGTTTGAATGTGGAGGTAGCAGGAGATATTGCCGGACACACAGCAGGGGAGCAGCTGGCGTTACTGAACCCCACTAAGGCCTCTTTCACACATCAGGTTTTCGCAGTCAGGCGCGATCCGGCGCTTTTGACAGAAACCGGATCCAGCGAAATGCAATGCCGGATCCGGTTTCCCCCCCATTGACTTGCATTTGTGCCGGATCGCGCCGGATGGCCATGCGTTTCATCCGGTTTTCGCCGGATCCGGCAATGTGTCGCAATGTGTCGCGATCCGGCGTCTGGAAAAAACGTCTACTGTAACGTTTTTTGTCTCCGGCGAAAAAGCCGTACCCGCCGGATCCGGCGCGTCCGGCTTTTTCACACAATGAAAGCCTATGAGCGCCGCAATGCGCCGGATCCGGTTTTTTTGGTCTGAGCATGCTCAGTAGCTCTGCCCACAGGAGATATATAAAAGCAAGACAATGGGACCCTCAGCCACACCCAACATGCCACCCAAGCCAAGAACCAGGAGCAGGAGAAGGCAGCAGACATCTGCAGCAGCAGCACCATCAGCACCACCCCAAATGGAGCAGCATGCTGAACGGGAGGGGAGTCCAGAAGCAGATGAGAGACGGTAATTATCAAATCCCCCATTCCTCCAAACTAGGGCCATGGAATATCAAGATATTCATTGGCCCTTTGTTTCTCTTTATTCAACAGCCGCCAAAGAGATGCAGCAGCAGCAGCAGCAGAAATGGCATCACTGGCAGCAGCAATACCCACAGCCATGGAGTCTGGCCATCAACAGGACAGCACATCTTCTTCTGGGAGCCCTCCCTCGCATCGTCAGCGTTTGACGGTAAGTTTTTATTTCCAAAATCCATCATCTCTGTAATATATGTCTAATCATTGCCTTTTATTTCAAAACAGGAATCACAAGATGAAGAGGAGCTCCCAGAAGAAGAAGGAAGGGGTGGACAGACACCTGGAGTGGGCTCACAATTCGTAAGTTTTTTGCATCAAACGCAGAAACACAACATCACACTACACACAACACATAGAAAACAATGTTCTGCAGACCACACACAGCAAACAAATGCCTACATCCAAAGACATAACATTTTTTGTTTTCTTCTCTAGTCTTCCCAATCTGGTGCTCGGCCAAGAGGTCCTCGCAGTGCCTCCCAGGGTCGTCGGCGACAGCAACGCGGCGGTCACCAGCGTGTAAGTATAAATATTTTTGCTTTGTTTTTTTGCACTTTTTATTTCATTTCTTTTGTGGAGGCTAATTATGTTATTTTTGTCTTTTTCTTTAACAGCCTTCACAGCATGCTCCCGACTCTGACGGTGAGGATGGAGGGATTGATGTGGACCGCCTCATCGATCTCGTCAGAGAAAGGGAGCCGCTCTGGAATATGGCTGACCGCCGCCACGCTGACCTGATCATTACCCGACGACTCTGGGAGGAAATCTGTTCTCTCCTTGTGGGCCGCTGGGAGGACCTCGAAGCTCGGGCCCAGATTAAAGAGCGTAAGTATATACAGTAACGGTTGCTTGATGTAAACCAGTGTTTCCCGAACTCCAGTCCTCGTGGTCCCCACGGATCATGTGTTCAGGATTTCTATTTACTATGGAAATCCTGAAAACATGACCCCTGGGGACCATGAGGACTGGAGTTTGTGAAACACTGATGTTGTATACTAACCACTCCTTTCTCGTTTCAGGGAACAGAATTGTGAATCGGTGGCGGTCTGTGAGGGATCGTTTCAAGAAGGAGTTCAATAAAGAGATGCGGGCCCCGAGTGGATCTGGAGGACGCAGGAGCAAGTACAAGTACGCACAAGCCCTGTCGTTCCTCCGGGAAACAATGCTCACCAGAAGGTAAATATTACACACCACATGTGAAAAAAAATGTTAGATGTAACTTTTTTTTTTCAGCCAGGGCCATACCATGTCAGTATTTTAATTGTTTTTTTTTCTCTTTATTCCACAGCACGGTGAGCAGCACTCGGGAGCCTGCACGATTGGACCCTTCTGAGGCGATCCCTGAGGAGACCGGCACCGAGGGACACTTCGACCGCCCCGGTACATCTGCACCTTCCCAGCCTTCCCACACATTCGACCCATCTGTCCCATCCACCAGCACAGGAGCATCGTGGCCGCCTACATTACATGAAGCTGCTGGTGAGGAGATCGCTTTCCCTTTACCCCACCCTTCTGCCCCTGCCGCCTCTAGTACACCTGCGGGTACTGGGCGGCAGCGGCAGAGGGGTCAGAAAAAGAGTTATGCGCAAGAGTTATTGCATCTGAATGCATCTTTCCAGAACTGTCTCAAAGTCTTGTCAGAGCAAATCTCCGCAGGCTTTCAGCAGATCAACTCCAGCATTCTGGAGGTGAAGACACTTCTGCAAACCATGCATTCAGAAGCAAGATCTTCGCCAAACCACACCTTTTTGAGGTCTGTTGTGGAGCGCATGGCAACACTATCTCCTACCCAGCAGATGCATGTAATGCATTTGTGCCACGGTGCTCTACAGCAGGTAGCAGGTCCTCCCAACCTCCACCTCCCACCACTGTAGTTCCTCCACCTGCACCCCCTCCAGCCACTTTCCATCCTCCCCCTCCTATTACATCTGCACCCCCTCCAGCCACTTTCCATCCTCCCCCTCCTACTACATACCAGCAACCTGCCCAGTACCAGCAACCTCCCCAGTACCAGTCATCTCCCCACTTCCAGCAACCTGCCCCGTACCAAACTCCTTCCCCGTACCAAACTCCTTCCCCGTACCAAACTCCTTCCCCATACAACTTTCCATCAACATCATCTGCTCCTACAGTCCCTGCCCAACCCTCCACTCCACCACCCACCACCTCTTCTGCTTCCCACATGTCCACCCATTCTGTAGTTTTTTCCACACCTTCACCTCTAACTGTTCCTTCCCCACCACGATCCCAGTCCTCTCTCCACACACCCAGTGTCGAAGTGTCCCGCAGCCCCTCCAGCAGTATTTCCACCCCACAGTACACAGAATTGTAATGTGTGTTTTTTGTAATAAAAATGCCCATTGGGTTTAAAACCTTTATTAAAAAAGTTTTTTGCACTTTAGAAACATTCTCAAGAAAAAAAAAAATTTAAATAAAAGTTAAATTATCGTTTCACAATGGTTGTCTGTCATTTCTTTCTGCGGCGAACTATGTTTTAAAAAAAGGTTAAATACAGGGTATTTCAAAGGTAAAAAGGTATTCAAAACCAGGTATAACTGTGGGTAAATTTTAGCTTTTTGCCACAGTTGTGTTCCTGGTTGTGTTTGAAGCAAAGTATTTCACCGAAAAAGTTGTGTTTATTGTTGGTGATTTCCTACCAATGTACACAACTTTTGTTAAAAGGTGAAATACTTTGCATAAAACACAGCCAGGTACACACCTGTGGCCTAAAGGTAAAAATAGTAAGACCATGACAAGATAGCCAACTTTGGTTGGCAAAGGTATATACTGTTGGTCCAGAAGGTACACAAGTTTAGGGCAAAAATCTCTCACACTCTGTCATCCCAGTGTACTCTGCCTTGAGGTGACATAAAGTATAGTGGAAAATTGTCCCTGAAACCGGCACAGAACTTCTAGTGGTAATATTTCCAATGACAACATCCATCTTCGCCAGTAACTTGCTCTTCTCTCCAACCTGCACTTTCTTCTCTACAACCTGTCAAAGAAGGGCTGTAGGAACATGCTATATCTAGTTTTCCAGTAGCCAATCCCGTTCGGAAGGCCACAAGGGTCAATTTTAAAAACCGGATCCGGCGTAATCCGTCGAAAAACGGATAGAAAAACGGATAGAAAAACGGATGAACCGGATGAGACGGATCCGGTTTTGTCTGTCAAGAACAAGATGGATCCGGCAGAAAGCCGGATCCGGCACTTCAGGTTTTACAAAACATTTGCCGGATCCGGCATTCCGGCACGACGCCGGATCGCGCCTGACGCCGAAAACCTGATGTGTGAAAGTAGCCTAACACAGGAGCATGTGTTTTTCTCTGTGCAGACGGCACGTCTGAGCAGCAACTGGCAGTGTTGGAGCCCAGGGTCAATCATGGAGTAGGCTGAGGCCTACTTAGAGAAAGTGTAAAATCTGTGTAGTTTGAATGTGGAGGGAGCAGGAGGAGATATTGCCGGACACACAGCAGGGGAGCAGCTGGCGTTACTGTGCCCCACTAACACAGGAGCTAGTGTTTTACTCTGTGCAGACGGCACTTCTGAACAACAACTGACGGTGTTGGAGCCCAGGGATTACAGTTTAGGTGGTAGAAACATGAACACAACAGGAGACCTGGATAATGTTGCCAACCAATTATTTATTCTGGAAGAGGGCTGGCAAATTCCGGTGAGATCCAGGCCTTGTTAATTTTCTGAAAAGTAAGCCGGTCAACGTTATCGGAGGATAGTCGCGTGCGACGGTCTGTTAGTACACCACCTGCGGCACTAAAGACTAAAGACATGTAGTCTGTCACCATCTGACGGAAACGTTGCCTCCTGCTGACTGGAGCCATCTGTGATGGTGTAGACATTTGTGGTGGGCACACAAAACTTTGCCACATTTGGGCAATACTGGTCTTGCCTTGTGCTGAGACGCTGCCTCTGCTCCCTCTTTGTGCAGAGCTTCCTCCACTGCCTCGACGCACAGAGCTGCTTTGTAAAGCACTAGCAGCACTGCTCTCGGGTGGAATGGAGAACTTGATGGAATGCACTAGTGTGCCTTGGTACTCCCGCATTTTATGCTTCCGGTTCAACGGTGTTATGAGGCTTTGTAAGTTGTCCCAGTAGTGAGGATCTAGGAGGGTGTACACCCAATAATCAGCCGTGTTGAGAATGTGGGCGATGCGGCGGTCGTTTCTCAGGCACTGCAGCATGAAATCAACCATGTGTTGCAGACTGCCAACTGGCCAAGAAACGCTGTCCCCTGCTTGAGGCATCATCTCTGCCTGCCTCTGCATCACCCCACCCTTGCTGTACATACTGACTACTAGAGTATTGTGTACCTCCCTCCTCTGGAGAGATTTCTTCCTCCTCCATTGACTCCTCCTCATCCTCCTCACAAAGTGTCCCCTGCCTAGGCTTTTGTGAGGAACCACGTTGCGCAGACTGTCCAGAAGCAGATGGCATTTGTGACTCCTCATCCTCCACCTCTTCTAAAACCTCCTCCCTTAGTGCTTGCAGTATTTTTTGACGCAGGCAGATAAGGGGGACAGTCATGCTGACTAGTGCATCATCTGCACTCGCCATCCGCGTGGAATCATCGAAGGCACTCAAAACGAGGCAGATGTCCTTCATAGAGGCCCACTCAGTGGTGCTGAAGTGTGACCGGCGCACAGTGCGACTTGTTTGCTCCTGATGCAGCTGGTACTCCATTACTGCTGCCTGCTGCTCACCCAACCGCTCTAACATATGTAAAGTTGAATTCCACCTGGTGGGTAGGTCACATATGATGCAATGTTCCGGAAGGCGTAATCGGCGCTGCAGAGCTGCAATGCACGATCTTACCATGCTGGAACACCGCAAGTGAGCGCACTCTATGCGGACCTTGTGCAACAGTACATCAAGATCTGGATAGTCCCTCAGAAAGCTCTGCATGACCAAGTTGAGCACATGTGCCAGACATGGGATGTGAGTGAGGTTGCCTAGGCCCAGAGCTGCCACCAGATTTCGGCCATTGTCACACACTACCATGCCTGGCTGGAGATTCGCTGGCACAAACCACACGCCGCTCTCCTACTTGATGGCATTCCAGAGCTTCTGCACTGCGTGGCTTCGATTCCCCAAAGAAATTATTTTCAGTGCGGCCTGTTGACGTTTGGCCACGGCTGTGCTCATATCGGTCGTAACAGGCTCCTGCAGTGCTGATTCAGAGGAACTGGAGTATGAGGAGGAGTCAATGTTTACAGACTGGATTCCTGCAATCCTTGGAGTTGGCAGAACACGTACAGCGCCACTCTCAAGATCTGTACCCGGCTCCACAACATTGACCCAATGGGCAGTGAGGGAAAGGTATCGTCCCTGTCCATGGTTACTGGTCCACGCATCGGTGGTCAGGTGGACCTTGCTACTGACGGCGTTTAGTAGCGCATGTTTAATTTTTCCCTCCACATGCTTTTGCAGGGCAGGGATGGCTTGCCTGCTGAAATAAAAGCGGCTGGGCACGGTGTATTGTGGGACTGCCAATGCCATGAAGTTACGGAAGGTGTCAGTCTCCACCAGCCTGAATGACAGCATTTCGAGGGCCAGTAGTTTTGCAATGCCAGCATTCAGAGCCTGTGCTCGGGGATGGTTTGCCGAGTATGGGCGCCTTTTCTCCCATACCTGTGCTACCGATGGCTGTAGAGTGGCCTGGGAGTGTGAGGATGACAGGGAACGTGGTGCTGTGGGTGGAATGTTACTGGGTCTCTGGACAACAGTGCCAGAGGTTCTTCCATGGCGATCCTGTGAGGAAGCCGAACCAGCTGTGTGTGAGCTGGAGGAAGAGGCTACAACACAAGCTGAAGAGGTGGTAGGTGGTGCTGTAGGTTGGCCTACGTCTTCAGTGTGTCTTTGTATCTCCACCACGTGCTTGGTCTGCACATGTTTCCACATATTTGTGGTATTCAGGTTGCTGACACTTTTCCCTCTTTTGACTTTCTGATTACACAGCTTGCATTTGACAAAGCAAATGTCATCTGCAACTGTGTCAAAAAAGGACCACACACTGCAAGTCCTGGGAGCGCCCGTTTTGGGTTTTGGAAGAGGAATGCTCCTAACGGGTGCCGAAGTGGAGGCTACAGGCAACCAAGTCTGCCCCCTCCCTCTCCCTCCTGTTTTGGCCGTTCGGGGAATCTCTTCCTCAGAGCTGCTCCCACCACCATCCTGTTCCTCACGCCATGATGGGTCAAGGACCTCATCATCTACACTCCCCTCTTCAAACACCTGCTCCTCCTGGGTAGTCTCGCCAGCACAGTACGCACCAGAAAGTGGCACCTGAGTCTCATAATCTGAAGCGTACTGAAGTGTGCTGACCATAGGCACTGGCCCACCTGCCTCTTCAGATTCAGAGGGACAAAGCAGTTGAGCATCACTGCATACTCTCTCTTCTTCACATTCTAGAATGCTGCTTGGCTGGCCTCCTGTTTCCAAGCCAAGAGATTCAGAGAACAGAAGTAGAGAAGATGGCTCCTGTCCAGGGCTCTCTGACTGCCTGGGCAATTTGGCAGGTGATGAAGAGACAGATGGTTGCTCTTCAGTGCTCTGGCACTGAGAGGAAATGGAAGTAATTGAAGTCAATGCGTTAGCTGCCATCCATTCGACAACGGCTTCAATTTGTTCGTCCCGCAGCAGTGGGGTACGGCGAGGTCCTACAAAGCTGCGCATAAAGGACTGTTGCCTGGTAAAACTAGGGGATGCTGAGTCACTGGTTCCCGCAGCAGGCACAGAATCCCCACGTCCTCTCCCTGCTGAAACTCCATGCCCATGACCACGTTCCTTACTCCCTGCCTTCTTCATCTTGGTAGACTCATAAAGATAGGCAGAAAAGTACAAAGCGGGGGCTTAGTGTGCTTATTCCTGAACAGCTGCTAACAGGTATAAGAAACACTAATTTTATAAAGTGTGTGGACTACACTTTAATGTGAGCTAATGTGGCCTACACAACCGTCAAGTGGAGTGTTTGGTGAACTTTATTTACGTGTTTTTTTTCAAAAAAACAAAAAGGATGTGACCAAAGTTGTGAATGCGATAGTATCACAAACTTTTTGGAGCTATTACAATGCAGGAAGGTAACCTACAATCAATCAATAGATGAGGCTCCAAAAAATAGGCTAATACTAATCTGGCGGCGGCTGCAGGGCACAAGCCAGCAAAAAGGCTCCTCTGTCTACTCCTATATAGTGTTTGCAACCAACCAATATAGATGGATACGGATGGAAGCACACTAATAGGAGAAAAAAATCAGGAAAAATGAGCTGCAATAAAACAAAAAAAGGACTATGTATGAGGCAGTGACGCACGCTGAGCGGACTACAACCAGAGGTGGCTGCAGAACACACTACAACGTGAGCTGCACTCACACACAGAGACCACACAGACAGCTGTGAACAGTGCAGAAAACTGGGCACTAGCACTGAAAGGCTGCAGAAAGGCTCCGCTGTCTACTCCTATAGTGTTTGCAACCAATGTAGATGGATATGGATGGAAGCACCCTAATAGGAGAATTAATGAAAAATGAGCAGCAATAAAACAAAAATAAATATGCATGAGGCAGTGATGCACACTGAGCGGCCTACAACCAGACCTTGCAGACAGATGTGAACAGCGCTGCAAGGCAAAAGAAAGCTACAGTAATTGATAATGTAGCCTGGGTAAAGCACAATATTATATAGCAAATTGCTATCTCTAACTGTCCCTCAGAGTCTTGAACAGCAGCCTGTCCCTAACTGAATTCACAGCAGAGTGAACCCTAAATGGCGGCGGCGGCTTTTATAGTGCATCATGACATAATTTCAGCAGCCAATCACAGCCATGCCATTAGTTAACATGCCTACATGCCTAACAGGATGTGCCCACACTTCTGAGGATTCCTCATTGGCTGAATCAAATCAAACTGGCACATAGAATTATGGGAACTTCCAATTCCAGTATTCGATATGCAAAAAGTATCAGAACTCAGTATCGGAATTCCGATACCGCGAATATCGGCCGATACCCGATATTTGCGGTATCGGAATGCTTAGCACTAGTCATGACTCTTCTGTGACTGCTAATGTTAATGTGTTGAATGTGCCTCCAACAGTGGAGGTGGGAGTAACGCCTAATATTCCTGCCAATGTGTTGCTTGGGACCGATTTGGGGTGGCTAGTTTCTCAGTATGTGGCCACCGAACCCCCAAGTCCGGCTCCCCAAGAATGTCATTACTCTACTGTGACTGCTAATGTTAATGTGTTGAATGTGCCTACAACAGTGGAGGTGGGAGTAACGCCTAATATTCCTGCCAATGTGTTGCTTGGGACCGATTTGGGGTGGCTAGTGTCTCAGTATGTGGCCACTGAACCCCCAAGTCCGGCTCCCCCACAATGTCATAACTCTACTATGAATGCTAATGCTAATGTGTTGAATGTGCCTCCAACAGTGGAGGAGGGAGTGAAACCTGATGATAAGCCATGCACTGACACTACACACACAGGGCTCACAGAGAGGACAGGTGAGAAGACTGCAGGGGAGAGCTCAGAGGTGGAGGGAGGGGCTGCCATGGGCAGTGTAGGGCCCCTAAGTGAATCCAGTCTGCTGAGTCTAGGGCCTCTGCAGAAAGAGGAACAGGCAAAGGGGGGAGGGGGCGTCCCAGGAGAGGAGCCACCAGGTAAGACCCCAGGGCAGGAGTTCCCCGCATCCGGTATGTCAGGAGGCCAGGGAAGTCTGCCTGACCAGGTGACTTGGTCGGGGGCCGAGGGGAAACAGGCGCTACCTGTGGTCTCAGCGGTCGTGGCCGCAGTTGCTAGGAGTAGGAGCGCCGGAGCCCAAGGAGCCTCGCGGAGGTCTGACGGTTTCCCCCTCTCCGACCAAGTGGCTGCCGAGTCAGACAGCGGCCAGGAGACAGATCCCGGGGAGCTGACAGAGGATGTGGCAGTTTCGTCAATTCTTGCCACGTCGAGTCAGGGATTTCAGGCAGCATTGGAAGCTGACGCTAGCCTGAAAGCTCTCAAGGAGCAGGCAGCACAGCCTCCCCTGGAGTCCGACCGCGAGTGGTCTGGGACCAGGGACGGCTGTACTGGGTAATGGTCCAGCAGGGTTCACCGGAGGCGTGACCCAGGGACCGACAGTTAGTGGTACCCTATCCATTCAGGGCAGAATTGTTGCGGATTGCACACGAGATTCCCATGGCCGGACACCTAGGGATCACTAAAACCAGGGCCAGGCTAGCTCAGCATTTCTACTGGCCGGGAATGAGGACCGAGGTGATTGCCTACTGCCGTTCGTGTGACACCTGTCAGAGGGTGGGGAAGGCGGGGCGGCGCCCCAAAGCCCCACTGGTAACTCTGCCCGTCATCGAAGAGCCTTTCTCGAGGGTGGCTGTGGATCTCATTGGACCTCTGTCCACTCCCAGCCGCTCCGGGAAATGCTTCATACTAACGGTAGTGGACTATGCCACCCGGTACCCAGAGGCGGTAGCTTTGTCGTCCATTCGGGCTGACAAAGTGGCCACTGCCTTACTGGAGATTTTCTCCAGAGTGGGGTTTCCCCAAGAAATGCTCACCGACCGAGGGACCCAGTTCATGTCGCAGATGATGGAGTCACTCTGTAAGCAGATACAGGTGCAACATGTGGTAGCCAGCCCGTACCACCCACAGACCAATGGCCTGTGTGAGCGGTTCAATGGCACCTTAAAGCAGATGCTGAAGATGTTGGTCGACTCCCACGGGAGAGACTGGGATTGGTATCTCCCACACCTGCTGTTTGCCTACTGGGAGGTCCCACAGGCCTCAACGGGGTTCTCCTCCTTTGAGCTTCTGTAAGGGCGACGTGTACAGGGGCCCCTTGCTTTGGTGAAGGAAGCATGGGAAGGGGATTTGACCACCCCTGGAGTGTCGGTCATTGAGTATGTCGTGCGCTTCCAGAACAGAATGATGGCCTTGACACGGCTGGTGCATGACAATATGGCCCCAGCCCAGGCTGACCAGAAGAGGTGGTACGAGCAGAATGCTTGTGAGCGGACCTATCAGGTGGGTCAAAAGGTGTGGGCACTGGTCCCTGTACCTCAAAATAAGCTTCAGGCGGCCTGTGAGGGTCCATACCTCGTGCACCAGTGGCTCAACGCTGTCACCTATCTGGTCACCCTGGACCACGCCCGTGGAAGGAGGAAGGCCTTCCACGTGAACATGATGAAGGCCCATCATGAGCGGGAGGCTTGTGTCCACCCAGTGTGCAACCTACCCAAGGAAGGAGAGGTAGAAACCCTCCTGAATCTGCTCACCCAAGCCAAGGCGGGTGGATCCATCGAGGATGTGGGGGATGGCCACCAGCTCTCGGAGGACCAACGGTCCCAGCTGGGGGGTCACCCTACACCCCTTTCAGGAGCTGTTCAGCAGCCTACCCGGAAGGACTGAGACAGCCGTCCATGACGTGGACACCGGCAATCATCCCCCGATCTGGCGTTCAGCGTATCGGGTCTCTCTTGAGGTGCAGCAGGACATGCGCCAAGAAATAGATGAGATGCTGAAGCTGGGAGCGATCCAAGTGTCCAACAGCACATGGGCTTCACTTGTAGTCCTTGTCCCTAAAAAGGACCGAACTACGCGGTTCTGTGTGGACTACCGGGGGCTCAATGCTGTGACGGTCACTGATGCATGCCCAATGCCACGCATCGATGACCTGTTCGATCAGCTGGCCGGGGCCAAGTACCTGACCATCATGGATCTGAGCAGGGGGTATTGGCAGATTCCCTTAACCCCTGGGGCACGGGAACGCTCTGCCTTTATCACCACATTCGGACAGTACGAGTCCACGGTGATGCCATTTGGCATGAAGAATGCCCCTGCCACTTTTCAGAGGATGGTCAACATGCTGCTCAAGGGACTGGAAGGGTATGCGACCGCGTACCTAGATGACATCGCCATCTTCATTCCCACCTGGGAGGATCACCTAGAGCACCTGGCGCAGGTGCTCGGGCGGATCCAGCGAGCAGGCTTGACTGTTAAGCCGGAAAATTGCCAGCTGGGTATGAGTGAGGTCCACTACCTGGGACACCGGGTAGGTGGGGGAGCTCTGAAGCCAGAGCCCGAGAAAGTGGATGCCATGACATCCTGGCCCCCCCAGGACCAAGAAGCAGGTGATGTCCTTCTAGGGGACTGCCTTGTACTATAGGAGGTTTGTTCCACACTATAGTGCCCTGGCCAAGCCGCTGACAGACCTCACCAAGAAGAGGCTGCCCGTCGCAGTCGACTGGACAGTCACCTGCGAGACAGCTTTCCAGGCGCTCAAGACCGCCCTTTCTAGCTCTCCTGTACTACAGGCAGCTGACTTCACATGGCCATTCGTAGTGCAGATCGACACCAGCAACTTTGGCCTCGGTGCTGTGCTCAGCCAGATCGACACTACGGGCCATGAACACCCCGTTCTGTACTTGAGCCGGAAGCTCCTGCCGAGGGAAGTGGCCTATTCCACAATGGAGAAGGAATGTCTGGCAATTGTGTGGGCCCTGCAGCGTCTGCAGCCATACTTGTACGGATGCCAATTCACCGTGGAAACAGACCACAACCCCCTCAGCTGGTTACACACGGTCTCTGGGACGAATGGGAGGTTACTATGCTGGAGCCTCGCTCTCCAGCAGTATCACTTCACCATTCGCCACAAAAGAGGCAGGGACCATGGTAACGCTGATGGGTTGTCCCGGCAAGGAAAGGGTGCGGAAGGGCGCATGGGGGAACACAGGAATGTGATACCCCCTAGCGCCCTCTAAAGCAGGCAGGTGTGATGAAGGAGCTAACTGCTCCTACCCCCCCAGGGCCTGTAAGCATAATGAACAAAGCAGGATTTAGTGCTCCAATGTTGAATAGCAAGGTCTTTTAGTATGTTAATGGGATAAGGCCCAAAACAGAACTTCAAAGCTGAGTAGGAGCCACGTCAGCATGGGGGAGGAAAGCCCTGGGAGCTTCAATTAGAATATACCTGTCAGCTAGACACAGAAATACACATCCATTGTCTCTCCAAGCCGCTCCAACTCCATCCTAGGATCATGGATTATGAGCACATCTTTCGAGTTATGGACTTATAAAAAATATCCGAGTGACCCTGAGGAAATCCCACATCTGGCAGTGCGACTCCTGAGGCGGTGAGGGTTCTGGGGCCTGAGATACATAGATTGGCAATCCACATTCACCCAATGGGGCCATGTTTGCTCTCCACACGACAGGCAAAACAAACCGCATTCACTGGTACCTCTCATGTCCTGATCCGATCATGCTGTTGAAAGTTACCCCCTTTCTTAGATATTGGGAATAAGTTCTGCAGGGAGCTAAAGGGTAGAGATTATTAGCCCACCCTCTGACACAGGGGAGGAACCTAGCGTGCTTAACTAGCAGCACATGGCAGAGAGTCTCACTCACTCTCAGAAGAACCAGACGATGATGATCTAAGAAGGAACTGGGGACAGATCTGCCAAGGGGAGCAGCGGCCCACGCTTTGGGGTCTGTCCGGCAACTAAGATACTTGTACCTGTGGACTGCAGAGCTCCCGGCACCCACATGCAACCTACAATCTGGTAAATTGACCTCCAGCTTAATATCTCTAAGTCTTGTACCCTTATTGCTATATTTTACTCTGACTGCAAATCTACTGTAATTCCATTGTATAGCTTACTGTATATTTCTGTAATTATCTAGTGCGCCCTTAAGGCAATTAAACCATAAAATTAATCTTGGGCTGATGCTTTTACTCTGATTATGAATCTTAGAATACCCAGAGGGTAACAGGACATCCTCCCCGGTGGCCATTTGCTCTAGGTGCAGTTCCCTTACTGACCTGAGAGACAAAGGGGGCGTGGGAGAGCTCTGCCTGTGTAGTTACGTCACATTGGTGATGTGGGAGGAACGGATCCTGTTTCCTCCACATTTGGATTACGGTCAAATCCATACTGAGACAGAATGTGTGTGTGACTCCGGAAATAAATATACATAGATTTACATTTTTCCATACACCGTATAGAGCTGTCCGCTTCTGATACAGTACCGTATATCTGCTGTTTGGATTACGGTCAAATCCATACTGAGACAGCGTGTGTGTGTGTGTGGCTCCAAAAATAAATATACATAGTGTTATGGCTGGCAGAATGCACCAAATTATAAAATAGTAGTAGGTGCGTTCGCAGCCCGGGGTCCACCGTGCAGAGGTGGTACACTGCTGCTAGATAATGGCAGAAGAAATAAGCGGTGTGAAAACAGTCACACGTGGGTTACGTCACCTAATATGAACAGGAGTGAACTCTGTTAATTCACAGAGCCGCACAACCGCTGAACGTAGATGCCGGAGCCTGTTTAGCTCACAGAGCCCGGCCAAAAGAGCGCACAGTGTACGGCCACAGAACTCTACCCCAAGGACACGGGGATAAAGTTCCTCTAGGCCTACTGAGCGCGCGGCGTCGCTGCCGCGAGCGCTGCTATAGACACTGGGTATGGAGTGTGGAGCACGTGCACTGAGGCGTGCTGAGTCACTGGTGAGGGCTCAACCTCTGACCTACCTACGTCTAAGCCTGGGCGCTAGCAAGCTAGGCTGCACAACACATGCGTACCGAGGTTCGGGGTTTCTTAATGAGTCATTCACCAGAGACATTCATACGTGCATACATCACTCACTCCTCATAGTCTGAAAATACAGTCTATCCTAGCACATGGCCGAGCGGCCATGCGAACCTTTTATAGCCGCGAGTGTCCGGGACCTTCCTGGCTTCTCAGATGGGCCAATCCGAATACGAGCAGGATCTCAGCATGTGACCTTCGATCTCCAATGAGAGAGCACGCCACGGGCATGCTCAGTAGCCCGTCATGAGGACTTAGTCCCTGGAGAATCTCGCTGCTGAGCAGCATGCATTGCCATAGCTGTGCCAGAGGTGGCAGCAGCAAGCAAACCCACGGAGCTAGTCTGGGCAGAGCGCCGGGACCAGTGAGTTTGCTGAGCAACCTCCTCTGCGGCTGGAGAGGAATGGGAGACCGCCGGAAGCAAGGCTCGGGATTCTTGCTGTGCAGCGACAGACATCCGACGCCTAACACATAGATTTACATTTTTCCAACCACCGTATAGAGCTGTCCGCTTCTGATACAGTACCGTATATATGCTGTTTGGAATACGGTCTAATCCATACTGAGACAGTGAGTGTGTGTGACTCTGGAAAGAAATATACATAGATTTACATTTTTCCATACACCGTATAGAGCTGTCCGCTTCTGATACAGTACCGTATATCTGCTGTTTGGATTACGGTCTAATCCATCCTGAGACAGCGTGTGTGTGTGACTCCGGACATAAATATACATAGATTTACATTTTTCCATACACCGTATAGAGCTGTCCGCTTCTGATACAGTATTGTATATCTGCTGTTTGGATTACAGTCAAATCCATACTGAGACAGCGTGTGTCTGTGTGTGACTCCGGAAATAAATATACATAGATTTACATTTTTCCATACACCATATAGAGCTGTCCGCTTCTGATACAGTACCGTATATAAGCTGCTTGGACTACAGTCAAACCAATACTGAGACAGCGTGTGTGTGTGACTCCGGAAAAAATATACATAGATTTACATTTTCCATACACCATATAGAGCTGTCCGCTTCTGATACAGTACCGTATATCTGCTGTTTGGAATACGGTCTAATCCATACTGAGACAGCGTGTGTGTGTGACTCTGGAAATAAATATACATAGATTTACATTTTTCCATATACCGTATAGAGCTCTCCGCTTCTGATACAGTACCGTATATCTGCTGTTTGGATTACGGTCAAATCCATACTGAGACAGCGTGTGTTTGTGACTCTGGAAATAAATATACATAGATTTACATTTTTCCATACACCGTATAGAGCTGTCCGCTTCTGATACAGTACTGTATATCTGCTGGTTGGATTACGGTCAAATACATACTGGGAGAGCATCTGTGACTAAGAAAATATATACGGAGATTTAAATTTTTCCTTACACCGTATACAGCTGTACGTTTCTGATACAGTACCGTATATTTGCTGGTTGGATTATGGTCACATACATACTGGGAGAGCGTCTGTGACTAAAGAAATATATACGGAGATTTAAATTTTTCACTACGCCTTATAAAGCTGTACGCTCCTCATATAGAACCATATATCTGCTGGTATTTTGGTACATTTTCCCAAACATGAGGAAGTAAGGTGGAAGAGGCCGCGGACGTGGGCGGGGTAGGGCAGCTGGTACTGATGGTGGTGGTGGTGCATCTGCTATTTATGCCAAAAGCAGAATAGCAGTTAAGGCAGGAGATGTTGAGCCTGCGTCATCGTCTGGCTCAAGAAGGCCTGTAAGGTTCCCTTTTCTGGGAGTAGGTAAACCGCTTTTAAAGCCGGAGCATCAGGAACAGGTTTTGGCTTACATTGCCAAAACAGCCTCCAGCTCTATCGCCTCCTCTTTTGAAGTTTCAAAAACTGCAAGCACTGAGTCATTAGTGCAGGCTTCTGGTCAGGAACAGCACATTTCCTTGTGTCCTTCACCCCAACCAAAAGTGAAGGATGCAGCAGGCCACACTTCAGATTACTCCATGGAGCTCTTTTCACATACCATGCCTGGGTTGTCAAGTCAAATTCTGAATTCCCCAGTCCAAGATGAATCTGACATCGAGTGCACTGATGCACAGCCACTGCTAGATGATTCTGCTGGTACATTGACCCAGAGCACTACATTGCCCTCGCAGTCTACTGAGCCAGAATCAGACCCTGATTAAACTCAGGCGCCCCTTCCCGCATACTATACCACCTTACACAGTGACACAGAGGAAGGTGCAGATGAAATTGAAGAGGAGGTGATAGATGACCCAGATTGGCATCCATTGGGGGAAGAGGGAGCCGCTCGCACTAGCTCAGAAGAAGATAAGGATCCACAGCAGGCATCGTCATCGCAGCAGCGGTTATTTGGCAGGCCCATAGCTGTCCAAAAACGTTGTAAAAAAACAAAAAGAGTTGCAGGACAGCTTGGCCAGACGGTCAAATTAGCACAGTGTGCATGCCCTGAAAATTTATACCATAGTAGAAAGAGTGCAGTGTGGCACTTTTTTGACCAAAATCCTAGTGATGATGCGAAGGTTATCTGTAAGAAGTGCAGAAGGACTTTTAGCCGAGGGAAAAATCTCCGAAATTTGAATACCAGTTGCATGCTTAGACATTTAACCACCATGCACTTGCAAGCGTGGATGGACTACAAAACCTCAGGTAGCACATGTGCACCTGCTTTGACTGAAGGTAGCCAGCAACGCTCCATCGCTTCCCCCACTGTAAGCCCACCGGTAAACCCACCACCACCAAGAAATATTGGGTGTCGTTGCAAGACCAATGCAGTCAGGGAATCACAATGTTTTTTCAATGAAAGACTGAATCTAGGCCATCACCACCACCACCATCACCAACCCCCTGTCAGTCTGTCAGGTCCACTGCTAGTTTCCCCATATGCAGCTCTCAAGTCCAGCTCACCCTACTAGACACTCTGAGTAGGACAAGAAAGTGCTCATCCACTCATCCGCGTACACAGGCTTTGAACGCCTACATTGCCAAACTGATCTCATTAGAGATGATGCCCTTCCATTTGGTTGAAAGCGAAGCGTTCCGAGAGCTCATGGCCTACTCTGTTCCACGCTATGACCTACCCAGTCGGCACTTCTTTTCTAGAAAAGCCATCCCTGCCCTCAACCTGCATGTGAAAGACCGCATTGTCCATGCAGTCAAACAATCAGTGAGTGTAAAGGTGCACCTCACAACAGATGCATGGGCCAGTAGGCATGGCCAGGGCCATTACGTGTCCATCACTGCGCACTGGGTTAATGTGTTGGATGCAGGGTCCACAGGGGACAGCGACGGTGGGACAGTGCTGCCTAGACCATGGTATAGGACACAGTTGGCTGTAGGTGTTCGACCCTCCTCCACCTCCAGAAGCGAAAGCTCGTCAACAGAGTGCAGTCGCACGAGCACTCCATCCGCAGCTGCCAGTGTTGCAGGCGAGGTGTCCCACTATCGAACAGCTAGTGGTAAGCGTCAGCAGGCTGCTTTAAAGATGATGTCTTTGGGCGACAACAGACACACCGCGGAGGGACTGGTCGAGTACTTGCAGCGAGAAACTGAGTCATGGCTGGGCAGTCTACATCTTGAACTAGGCAAGGTAGTCAGTGATAACGGCCATAATTTTGTGGCGGACATAGCCCTTTCAAAACTCAGACACATACCTTGCCTGGCTCACACCTTGAACCTGGTGGTGCAGTGCTTCCTAAATAATTATCCGGAGTAAACAGGCCTGCTCCATAAGGTGCAAAGACTGTGCTCGCACCTCTGTCGCTCGCCCATAAACTCCAGTCGTATGCAGAGCCTGCAGCGATCACTCCCCAAGCACGGCCTAATCATAGACGTTGCAACAAGGTGGAACTCCACCATGCAAATGTTTGAGAGGCTGTGCGAACAGAGACAGGATGTAATGCATTTGTGGGAGTATACATGGGCAGGCAGTTTGAGGGCAGACATTGAGGTGTCGGGTGTGCAGTGTTCAAATCTGAAAGACCTCTGTAAAGTCCTTCAGTGCTTTGAGGAATGCACACGGCTGGTAAGCGCAGACGACACCATCATAAGCATGAGCATCCCACTTATGCGTCTGCTCATGCAAACTTTGACGTACATTAAGGATCAGGCGTCTGCAGCGGAGGGGGAAGAGGAGGAGGAGGGAAGCCTTGATGACAGTCAGCCATGGCTGCTCAGGGAACTGTACTGGATGAGGTGGAGGAACGAGAGGAAGAGGAGGAGGATGAGGGGGATGATTATTTTGGGGAGGAGGATGCATCTGAGGGGGCAAGAGAAAATGTTGGCTTGACTATGTCAGGTACAGGGTTTCTGCGTGACTGGAGGGATGTGGATTTGGCAGTAGGTGCTCCTCCACCCACCACTGTCAGTGCATCATTGACACCTGGAATATTGGCCCACATGTGGGGTTATCTCTTGCAGATCCTAAAAAGGGACCCCCGCATTGTCAAAATTAAGAAGGATGACGACTACTGGTTGGCCAGCATCCTCAATCCATGCTATAAAGGCAAATTACAGAACATCATGCCACAGGAGAACCTAGAGCTAATACTGGCGAACAAACAAGCAACTCTGGTAAACCGTTTGTTCGAGGCATTCCCAGCACACAGCAGCGGTGCAGGTTCTACCACAAGCCGTACTGGGCCAAATGGAAAAGGTGTTCGAGGTGCACACAGCCGAACTGGCGTGGGAGACAGGGGTTTCATGAACATGTTGTGGACTGATTACTCGAGGACCGCTCACACGACTGTTAATACTGAGTCGATTGCAACAGACAGGAGACAGCAGTCAACTATGGTTCAAAATTACCTCTCCTCCCCTATCGACGTTCTCCCTCACAGTTTTTGACTACTGGGCCTATAAACTGGACACCTGGAATGAATTGGCACAATATGCCGTACAGGAGCTCGCTTGCCCTACTGTTAGTGTGCTATCAGAAAGAGTCTTCAGTGCTGCTGGATCAATCGTGAAAGAAAGAAAGACCCGGCTGTCGACCCAAAATGTTGGTGATCTCACCTTCATTAAAATAAACCATGCCTGGGTTTCAAAGGATTTTGTACCACCTTCCCCTGATGACACATAGGTTGCCAGCAAAATGGCTCGCTTTGTCCTCCTCTTCCTCCGACTTCTGCATTTCCTCCATTTGCAGCTGCTGAATGTCCAGCCTACACCTCAGCATATGCCAGTTTTTCCACCTCCCTAACTGGGCTTTACCCCCCCCCCAGGGCCGGCGTCAGCACCTGGCGCATGCGGGCAAGTGCCGGGGCCCTGAGCAGGTGGCGGGGCCCACTCGTGGCTGACGGCACTGGCACAGGGCCCCTCACAGTGCGCAAACGTCTCTGACAGTGGGGGGGCCCACTTGCCGTCACAGACACCGTCGTACTATGAGGGGCCCTGTGCCACTGCCATCGCCCCTGCTTGCTCAGGGCACCAGCATTTGCAATACTTACCTCTCCCTGCTCCAACGCTGTGACCTCTTCCGCGTTTCCTGACAGTGACATTCATATCAGAGAGCGTGATGATGTCACATCTGTACGCCCTCTGCTTGAACAGTCCAAGTGCAGAGAGCTGGAAGATGGCAGTGCTGTGGAGTCTAGAGTAGAGCAGTGCCCAGCGAGGAGAGGTATTTCATTTTTTTTAATGTTTGGAGCAATATATGGGGAGCATTATACACTGGAGAATTATATATGGGGCCCATCATACACTTGAGCATCATAGATAGGGCCCATTATACACTGGAGCATCATATGGGGCCCATTATATATGGAGCATTATATGGGCACATCATACACTGGAGCATCATATACGGGGCCCATTATACACTGGAGCATTATAAATGGAGCCCATTAAATATGGAGCACTATACACTGTTTGCATAATTATTATTAGGCAAGTTGTATTTGAGAGGATTCTTTTTATTATTGAGCAACAACTATGTTCTCAATCAACCGAAAAGACTCATAAATAGTGTTGAGCATTCCAATACTGCAATATCGGGTATCGGTCAATATTCGCTGTATCGGAGTTCCGATACTTTTATAATATCGAATACCGGAATCGGAAGTTCCCATAATGCAATGAGCCAGTTTGATTTTATTCAGCCAATGAGGAATCCTAAGAAGTGTGGGCACATCCTGTTATGCATGTTAGGCATGTTATCTAATGGCATGGCTGTGATTGGCTGCTGAAATTATGTCATGATGCACTATAAAAGCCACTGCCATTTTGGGTTCACTCTGCTGTGAATTTACTTAGGGACAGGACGCTGCTGTTCTGACTCTGAGGGACAGTTTGAGCTAGCGATTTGCTTTATTGTGCTTTACTCAGGCTACTTTAGCAACCAAAGTGTGAGAAGCTTTCTTTTGCCTTGCAGCGCTGTTCACGGCTGTCTGCGAGGTCTCTGTGTGTGAGTGCAGCTCATGCTGTAGTGTGTTCTGCAGCCAC
The DNA here is from genome assembly GCF_039654945.1 of Dendrobates tinctorius. Classification (NCBI taxonomy): domain Eukaryota; kingdom Metazoa; phylum Chordata; class Amphibia; order Anura; family Dendrobatidae; genus Dendrobates; species Dendrobates tinctorius. Next base: position 34,196,640 of record NW_027361738.1, read on the forward strand.
CTCCGGGTGTAGTCCGCTCAGCGTGCGTCACTGCCTCATACATTGTCCTTTTTTGCATTAGTGCTGCACATTTTTCCAAATTTCTCCTATTAGTGTGGTTCCATCCGTATCCAGCTAAAATATTTGCAAACACTATTTAGGAGTAAATAGAGGAGCCTTTCTGCTGGCTTGTGCCCCAGCCAGATTAGTATTAGCCTATTTTTGGATCCTTATCTATTGCATTGTAGGTTACCTTCCTGCATTGTAATAGCTACAAAAAGTTTGTGATTCTATCGGTTTTACATCTTTGGGCACATCCAGTGTCTTTTTGTGAGGAAAAGAAAAGTTAATCAAGTTCACCAAACACTCCACTTTACAGGTGTGTAGGCTACATTAGCTCATTTAAAGTCTAGTCCACACTTTATAAAATTAGTATTTCTTATACCTGTTAGCAGCTGTTTAGGAATAAGAACACTAAGCCCTTAATACTTTTCTGCCTATCTTTATCAGTCTACCAAGATGAAGAAGGCAGGGAGCAAGGCACGTGGTCGTGGGTGTGGAGTTTCTGCAGGGAGAGGACGTGGGGATTCTGTGCCTGCTGCGGGCACCAGTGACTCAGCATACCCCAGTTTTACCAGGGAACAGTCCTTTATGCGCAGCTTTGTAGGAACTCGCCATAGCCCACTGCTGCGGGACGAACAAATTGAAGCCGTTGTCAGATGGATGGCAGCTAACGCATCAACTTCAATTAGTTCCAGATCCTCTCAGGTCCAGAGCACTGAAGAGCACCCATCTGTCTCTTCATCACCTGCCAAATTGCCCAGGCAGTCAGAGAGCCCTGGACAGGAGCCATCTCTACTTCTGTTCTCTGAATCTGTTGGCTTGGAAAGTGGGGGTCAGCCAAGCAGCATTCGAGAATTTGAAGAAGAGGGAGTATGCAATGTTGCGGAACAGCTTTGTCTCTCTGAATCTGAAGAGGCGGGTGGGCCAGTGCCTATGGTCAGCACACCTCAGTACGCATCTGATGATGAGACTCAGGTGCCACTTTCTGGTGCGTACTGTGCTGTCGAGACAATCCAGGAGTAGCAGTCGTTTGAAGAGGGTAGAGTAGATGATGAGGACCTTGACCCATCATGGCGTGAGGTACAGGAAGGTGGTGGGAGCAGCTCTGAGGAAGAGATTCCCCAAACGGCCAAAAAAGGAGGGAGAGGGAGGGGGCAGACTCGGTTGCCTGTAGCCTCCACTTCGGCACCCATTAGGAGCATGCCTCTTCCAAAACCCAAAACGGGCGCTCCCAAGACTTGCAGTGCCTGGTCCTTTTTTGACACAGTTGCAGATGACATTTGCTTTGTCAAATGCAAGCTGTGTAATCAGAAAGTGAAAAGAGGGAAAAGTGTCAGCAACCTCAATACCACAAATATGTGGAAACATGTGCGGACCAAGCACATGGTGGAGTTGCAAAGACACACTGAAGACCTAGGCCAACCTACAGCGCCACCTACCACCTCTTCAGCTCGTGTCGTAGCCTCTTCCTCCAGCTCACACACAGCTGGTTCGGCTTCCTCACAGGATCGCCATGGAAGAACCTCTGGCACAGTTGTACAGAGACACAGTGTCATTCCACCCACAGCACCACGTTCCCTGTCATCCTCACACTCCCAGGCCAGTCTACAGCCATCGGTAGCACAGGCATGGGAGAAAAGGCGCCCATACTCGGCAAACCACCAAGGAGCACAGGCTCTGAATGCTGGTGTAATAATTATAGGGGATAACTCAGTAGACTCTGTGCATGGAACAAGATGACTACAGGACACAGCTTTATAAGTGGTAAAGTCTATATTAACACACAGTGATACAACAGATGCAGAAAGAAACTCAAGTCCATAACACTTGGAGAAAATATAAGAAGCAGCTTAGCAGTCTATAGGAACTCAGAGGAAAATGCAATCAAGCAAAAAGTCTATGAAGCACAGTTATTCTTGAGGATACTTGGCATGAATAAATCCTAGTCTTAGTCCAGACACAGATAGGCAAGCTTAAAAGGCAGTTCAAGTCTTATCTTAGCTTGACCAGGGAGGCCTGGGAAAATAGTCTCAGGCTCTTGCAGAGCAGGAACAGTTTACATGTCCAGCAAATGCAGATGAAAGTGAAACACGAGCAGCAGAGGAAGAAGAGTTCTGGAAACTGGAGTATGCAGCAGGAACTCAGAGCAGAGCAGCAGGATCACCACACAGGTTCACAGGAGACGGTATATAGCCAGGGAGCAATCAGAGGTCAGGAGCTGAATGCAAGGCAGAATACTCAAGCACAGACTGAAGGCTGGGGTGGAGTTTTATAGCAGGAGGACACAATGCACATGAGACCAAGGACACCATCTTGGAAAAGGGCAGTAATGCAATAAGGTAAAAATGTTCAGAGTCCTGACAGCTGGCATTGCAAAACTACTGTCCCTTCAAATGCTCTCATTCAGGCTGGTGGAGATTGACACCTTCCGTAACTTCATGGCATTGGCAGTCCCACAATACAACGTGCCCAGCCGCTTTTATTTCAGCAGGCAAGCCGTCCCTGCCCTGCAAAAGCATGTGGAGGGAAAAATTAAACATGTGCTACTAAACGCCGTCAGTAGCAAGGTCCACCTGACCAGCGATGCGTGGACCAGTAACCATGGACAGCGACGATATCTTTCCCTCACTGCCCATTGGGTAAATGTTGTGGAGCTGGGTACAGATCTTGAGAGTGGCGCTGTATGTGTTCTGCCATCTCTAAGGATTGCAGGAATCCAGTCTGTACACATTGACTCCTCCTCATACTCCTGTTCCTCTGAATCAGCGCTGCAGGAGCCGTCACAGTCTACCTCCACATGGACCCGTGAACGCTTACCTGTTACAACTGATATGAGCACAGCCGTGGCCAAACGTCAACAGGCCGTATTGAAATTAATTTCTTTGGGGAATTGAAGCTACACAGCGCAGGAGCTCTGGAATGCCATCAAGCAGGAGAGTGACGTGTGGTTTGTGCCAGCGAATCTCCAACCAGGCATGGTAGTGTGTGACAATGGCCGAAATCTGGTGGCAACTCTGGGCCTAGGCAACCTCACTCACATCCCATGTCTGGCACATGTGCTCAACTTGGACATGCAGAGTTTTTTGAGGGACTATCCGGATCTTGATGCACTGCTGCACAAGGTCCGCATAGAGTGCGCTCACTTGCGGCGTTCCAGCATGGCAAGATCGCGCAATGCAGCTCTGCAGTGCCGATTCCGCCTTCTGGAACATCGCATCATATGTGACCTACCCACCAGGTGGAATTCAGCATTACATACAGTATGTTGGAGAGGTTGTGTGAGCAGCAGGCAGCAATAATGAAGTACCAGCTGCATCAGGCGCAAACAAGTCGCACTGCGTGCCGTTCACACTTCACCACCACTGAGTCGGCCTCTATGAAGGACATCTGCCACATTTTGTGTGCCTTCGATGATTCCACGCAGATGGCGAGTGCAGATGATGCACTAGTCAGCATGACTATCCCTCTTATCTGCCTGCTTGAAAAAACACTGCAAGCACTAAGGGAGGAGGTTGTGGAGGAGGTGGAGGATGAGGAGTCACAAATGCCATCTGCTTCTGGACAGTCTGCGCAACGTGGTTCCTCACAAAGGCCTAGGCAGGTGACACTTTGTGAGGAGGATGAGGAGGAGTCAATGGAGGAGGAAGACATCTGTCCAGAGGAGGGAGGTACACAATACTCTAGTAGTCAGTATGTAGAGTGAGGGTGGGGTGATGCAGAGCAGGCAGAGATGACACCTCAAGCAGGGGACAGCGTTTCTTGGCCATTTGGCAGTCTGCAGCACATGGTTGATTTCATGCTGCAGTGCCTGAGAAACGACCGCCTCATCGCCCACATTCTCAACATGGCTGATTATTGGGTGTACACCCTCCTAGATCCTCACTACCGGGACAACTTACAAAGCCTCATACCACCGTTGAACCGGGAGCGTAAAATGCGGGAGTACCAAGACACACTGGTGCATTCCATCATGTTCTCCATTCCACCCGAGAGAAGTGCTGCTAGTGCTTTACAAAGCAGCTCAGTGCTTCGAGGCAGTGGTGGAAGCTCTGCACAAAGAGGGAGCAGAAGCAGTGCCTCACCACAAGGCAAGACCAGTATGGCCCAAATGTGGCAAAGTTTTGTGTGCCCGCCAGAAATGTCTACACCATCACAGACGGCTCCAGTCAGCAGGAGGCAACGTTTCCGTCAGATGGTGACAGACTACATGTCTTGCCCTCTCAGTGTTCTCCCATACGGCTCTTCCCCCTTCAAATTTTGGGTCTCTAAGCTGGATACATGGCCAGAGCTTAGCCAGTATGCATTGGAGGTGCTGGCTTGCCCTGCTGCTAGTGTAATATCGGAACGCGTCTTTAGTGCCGCAGGTGGTGTAATAACAGACCGTTCCATGCGACTATCCTCCGATAACGTTGACCGGCTTACTTTTCTGAAAATGAACAAGGACTGGATCTTGCAGGAATTTGCCAGTCCTCTTCCAGATTAAATAATTGGTTGGCAAAAGTATCCAGGTCTCCTGTTGTGTTCATGTTTCTACCACCTGAACTGTAATCCCTGGGCTCCAACACCGTCAGTTGCTGCTCAGAAGTGCCGTCTGCACAGTCAACACTTGCTCCTGTGTTATTGGGGTTCAGTAACGTCAGCTGATCCCCTGCTGTGTGTCCGGCAATTTCGCCTGCTCTGTCCACATTCACACTACTACAGATATTAAACTTGCTCCAATTAGGCCTCTGGCTACACTCTGTTTCTAGTGTAATCCCTGGGCTCCAACACCGCCAGTTGCTGCTCAGAAGTGTCTTTGGCACGGGTACTCCCTCCTGCCCAGCCTGGTTCCAGCATGCCAGCTGTTTCCGGGTAGTGTCATCGTCACTTTGCCTCCAATATGTTGTCCTGTCGTGTTGCGGTCGGGTTAGTCGACTCTATGGTGCCTGCAGTTTAGGTGCTTCCTATGTGGGCTGTGGGATCTGGCAATGAAGGCTGGTTCCATAGTGCCAATAGGACAAGCTCCCCCTGTAGGACTGTGGGTTTCGGTAACTCCGGCCGGCTCGCGGCCTTGCAAATTTTTTTGTCATGTGTACCTTCTGCTGCCTATCTGAGTTCCAGTACCATTAGCTGGTTCTTTGGAAGTCAATCTTGAATAAGTCCCCCTGGGCTCCAGTAACGTCAGCTGGTTCCAGGCAGAGCCTTTGGCTTAGGTGCCTCTTTCTTGGTATCCGAGTTCCACCAACGTCTGCTGGTCCTTGGTAGTGCTTTCTGGCACTGGTACCTCCTGCTTAGTAACCGGGTTCCAGTACCATCAGCTGGTCCTCGGTAGTTCCATTGGCTCTTGTACCTTCGACTACCCATCCAGGTTCCAGTACCATCAGCTGGTTCTCAGCAGTTCCTCAGCCTTCTTGTACCTTCTGCTACATTTCCAAGTTCAAGCTTTTTGAAATGGTTTTTGGTAATCACTCTGGATCTCCCTGACGACGACCCTAAAGACGACTACCCTGAAGACCTCCCCGAAGAAGACGACTACCCCGAAAACGACGACCCTGGAGACGATGACCCTGAAGATCACCCCAAAGAATTAAAAAAAATTTTTAAAAAATTAATTCCTGCTATTCCATTTGATTGGACTAAACCTCTATGCCTTTAATGTCTCCTCCACCTCCCCCAATACATTCTACATTATTCCATTATTCTTAGTTGTTTTCCTTCATGTAGAATTAACCTACAAGGAAAGTAAGGGGTTTTTTTCATTCCGATATTTGTGTTCCATTGACTTGAATTGGTTTCCGATATCGGAATCGGCGATATCCGATATTTTTGGGGTATCGGTCTGATCCAATCCGATCCGATATTTCCCGATATCGGAAGGTATCGCTCAACACTACTCATAAATATCAAAGCCTCATATTTTTGGAAGTTGGAGTGGGTTTTTTTAGATTTGGCTATCTTAGGAGGGTATCTGTTTGTGCAGGTAACTATTACTGTGCAAAATTATTAGGCAACTTAATAAAAACCAAATATATACCCATCTCACTTGTTTATTTTCACCAGGTAAACCAATATAACAACACAAAATGTAGAAATAAACATTTATTACATTCAAAAGCAAAACAAAAACAAAAAAACAGACCAACATAGCCACCTTTCTTTACGATGACACTGAAAAGCCTTCCATCCATACATTTTGTCAGTTGCTTGATCTGTTTACTATCAACATTGCGTGCAGCAGCCACCACAGCCTCCCTGACACTGTTCCCAGAGGAGTAATGTTTTGACTCCCTGTAGATCTCACATTTTATGAGGGACCACAGGTTCTATATGGGGTTCAGATCAGGTGAACAAGGGGGCCATGTCATTATTTTTTCTTCTTTTAGACCTTTACTGGGCAGGCACACTGTGGAGCATTTGGATGCATCTGATGGAGCATTGTCCTGAATGAAAATCATGTTTTTCTTGAAAGATACCAACTTCTTCCTGTACCACTGGTTGAAGAAGGTATCTTCCAGAAACTGGCAGTAGGTCTGGGAGTTGAGCTTCACTCCATCCTCAACCCGAAAAGGTTCCACAAGTTCATCTTTGATGATACCAGCCCATACCAGTACCCCATCTCCACCTTGCTGGCGTCTGAGTCAGAGTGGAGCTCTCTGGCCTTTACTGATCCAGCCTTGGGCCCATCCATCTGGCTCATTAAGGGTCACTCTCATTTCATCAGTCCATAAAACCTTACAAAGATCTGTCTTAACATATTTCTTGGCCCAGGCTTGATGTTTAATCTTATGTTTCTTGTTCAAAGGTGGTCATTTTCCAGCCTTCCTTACCTTGGCCATGTCCTTGAGTATGGCACACCTTGTGCTTTTTGATTCTCCAGTAACGTTGCAGCTCTGAAATATGACAAAACTGGTGTCAAATGGCATCTTGGCAGCTTCACGCTTGATTTTCCTCAATTCATGGGCAGTTATTTTGAGCCTTTATCAACACGCTTCTTGAGACCCTGTTGGCTATTTGCTTGATTGCTCAGTGATCACGCTTCAAAAGTTTGGCAATTTCAAGACTGCTGCATCCCTCTGCAAGACATCTCACAATTTTTGACTTTTCAGAGTCCGTCAAATCTCTCTTCTGACCCATTTTGCCAAAGGAAAGGAAGTTACCTAATAATTAAGCACACCATATATAGGGTGTTGATGTCATTAGACCACACCCCTCCTCATTGCAGAGAGGCAAATCACCTGATTTACATAATTGGCAGTTGGCTTTCAAGCCTATGAAGCTTGGAGTAGGACAACATGTACAAAAAGGATGATGTGATCAAAATACTCATTCGCCTTATAATTCTGCACACAGTGTATAGGCCCATCATACACTGGAGCATCATCCATGGGGCCCATCATATACTGCACCATCATATGGGGCCCATTATATGTGGTGCATTATATAGGCCCATCATACAATGGAGCATCATCCATGGGGCCCATCATATACTGGAGCATCATATGGGGGCCATCATATACTAGAGTATCATATGGGACCCATTATATATGGATTATTATATAGGCCCATCATACAATGGAGCATCATCCATGGGGCCCATCATATACTGGAGCATCATATGGGGTTCATTATTTATGGGCATCATATAGGGTATGGAGCATTATATGGAGCATATATGGGGCCTATTCTGTATGGAGCATTATATGAAGCCCATTCTGTATGGAGCAATGTATGAGGCCCATCATATACTGTATGGAGCTTTATATGCGACTCATTATACTGTATGGAGCAATATGTGGGGCTCATTCTACTCTATGGGGACCATCCTATATTGTATGGCACATTATATGGGCACCATCATATACTGTAGCTTTATGTGGAGCTCATCATATACTGTATGGAACCAATTATTCTGTATGGAGCAATATATGGGACTCATTATTCTGTATGACGCACTATGTGGTGGCCAAAATACTGTATGGAGGAATATACTGTCCGGTTTTTGAGCTATTGCAGAATTTAAAATAGATATCAGTCATGTAATGTAAGAAGTGAAGTATTTGTCATTGCACTATACCAATATTTCTCTGCCGTATCGGAGCATCATGAATTGAGGTATGTGTTACAGGGGCCCACTGACACTGCTTCGCCCGGGGCAAACAAAAACCTGGAGCCATCCCTACCCCCCCACAACTTAGCCAAATAACCCCCAGTTTTCAATGCGTAACTATTATTATAAAGTAAATTAAGGTTGACAAGCTTAAGTAACAAGAATTGATGTCGTTGGCATTGAAATGGGCACTGTAGGTGTGTTTACTGTCCTCCACTCCCTGACGACTTTGTTTCCCCATTGACTTGCATTGGGTTTCATGTTTCAGTCAGACCTCCGACTTTTCCCGATAGTCAGACGATTTCGTTCAACTTGACATTTGAGAAAGTCGGGTTTCATGAAACCCGACTCGACCCTAAAAAAGGCAAAGTCGCTCATCTCTAGACACCGCTATTAGCAAACCTCTACTCCTGAATCCAGCATCTGCCTCAATAATGTCTTCACCTCTTGGTACATCTTTGGTGGGATTTTCCGGTATCATTCTCGAATTGGACGATTGTCCCCGGTCGGTATCTAATGTGTGATCGCTTCGGTACAGCCAAAATCTTCGGCGTGACGGGTGAAGGCGGCCTGATTTTCCCACAGCCTAGCTTCTATCGCCAGCACATGCTCAGGGCAAAGAGCCTTCACATCCACTTCCATTTGGTCAAGGATAATCCACAGATTCCACTCTGGGGATGGCTTCTCTTTGAGCCCTGCAGCAACTGCCTGGGTCCACCCCACACCTTCAATTGGCAATAAAGACATCTCTTTCTGACTCACCACTTCGCCCTTGTGTAGGTACACCCGGGCCAGATCTGTCCCCCGTGGCAAGGTGACTTCCCCAGGGACCACGTTCAAAGCTCTTATGGGGACGTGTCCTTGCTGGACCACAGCTATCGTACGAGCTATCATGACTTTTTGGTCTGCTCCTTCGCCTACCACAGGCTGAACTATCACCTCCAGCCCATCAAGGTTGCGATGAGTCCCCACTGGAAGGTGTAATATACTTTCTCACTCGGGAGGCAGGATTACAGACTCCTTCCCAGGGGCCCTGATGACCCCTACCACCTGATAAGATGGCACACTCTTCTGCGTCCCACAGACGTGGATCAATCACTGAAGGGTTTCTTGAGTAGGGTTGTGTGTGGCAGCCTTCTTCCAATAACTGGGTCCTCGTGTTTGAACATTATCTGATCGAGTTCTCGTAGGATATTCATTCCCAGTACTACAGGAACATCTTTGATGAGCTCAGGGACTAGCAGGATCCCTTTCTTTCCTACTTCTTGCCCACAGATTCGAATATTCATCCACACGACCCCTGTGACCAGGATTGGCTGTTGATTGGCAGCAAACAACCGGATCAAGGTCTCCTTCTCTGGCTTAGCCAAGGCTTGAAAATGCTGTTTGAAATATGATTCTGGCATCGTTGTCACTTGTGAACCGGTATCTATCAAGCAATCCACTGGAACGCCCTCAAATTCAGCACGCAGGAAGGGACTCCCAGCAATCATGTGTTCATTATGATAAGGAGCGGCCTCTCTTCTTGCTACCCCCCACAGAGTGCCGCGTTACTGCGGGGGTTGGTAGTTTGATGGCGGCTGTTGCTGGCTTTGAGCATAATTCCGGTAGTCCCTGGCAAGGTGCCCTTGTCCTCCACATTCCCAGCATTGGATGCTTCCTCTTCGCCAAGGGGCACCCTGAGCCTGTCTTTGTGCCTCTGATGCCTGGTGGGGGGGAGCTTGCACCCATTGATCTCTTAAAGGTCAGGCCGAAGGATGGTTATATGAGTGTGTTGAGTCAGACTGTTGTTCTCCCATTCTTTGCTTCATCCGGATTAATTTATCTTGCATACTGACAATAGACTGCTGCAAGTCGTGCACTACCTGGACTCATGATGATTTGGGTCCCCTCTGGTATTGGCACCCTGGACACGCATCACCCCAGACGCGTAGCTGTCTTCCTTGCTTCGGGCCACTGCTTCTGCCAGGATTTGACGGAATGAAAGAGTCGGATCTACATGGACCCGTTCTGACAGTGCTCTCCTCAAGGATGTGCTATGCAGTCCTAGAATGAATTGTTCCCGGAGTATCCGGTCTGTGGGGCCCACGCCACCAAGCCCATCTGTCTCTTTCCTTTGCACTTCTGCCAACACTTCTTGCAGTGCTGTCGTATACTGAGAGATCCCTTCTTCTTCCTGCTGCAGTATAGAGAAAAATTTGGCGAGGAGGTGTCCCGCGCTAGCAGTCTCGCCGTAGATGTTTCCAGGAATTTCACTAACTCCTTCAGGGTACTACGGGTGAATTCCAGCTGTAGACAGACGTTTTTATGGGCTTCTCCCTCCAAGGCAGTCAACGCAATATCCACTTCAAGGTCTGTGCTGATGTTATAAATCTTCAGGGTGCTTTGCAGCTGGGACACCCAATCAGACAGGGGCATATTATTGCCATCAAATTTTAGCAGCACACTAAAAATGGTGCCCATAGGGTGTGTCCTTGCAGGGGTTCCACCAATGCCCACAGCATCCCTACTAACACTAGCACTCTCGCCGTTGCCGCCTGCTGCCTGCATCTTGGTGACAGTAACCCTGCTCGCAGCGCCACTTGAAGTGATGGCCGGGGGACCACCACAATGCAGGGAGACTACGGTACACAAGATGAGGTGCAAACAACAAAGGGTTAATTTATTTACAGGCACGGAATGCAGTGTATAGGAAAATGCAGAAACAGGGGTATGCTATGGAAACAGACAATTTACAAGGATAATATTCTTTAGCTGGGCTGTCAAACAGCATGGAGCACCAACTATAACAGCTCAGTGTATTTATCCAACTGGCAAGACAACACAGTAAAGTAATGTATGATGCTACACTAACTATAACCTATCTGGCCTTTTCTAAACAGGTCACTTGGCTGCCGTGCTCTATCTATTGCAGCCTATCCTAGGCCCTAGCATATACACAGAAGATGTTAACACTCACAGTAGCGTTGGTATCTTAGTCCATTCCCGGGCCCCTGAAGCTTTGCAAGATGGTGCGCACTTATTCCTGGAAGCTCTGTGCAATGTGATCTTTTCCTTGTGTGCAGGTACAGTGATGCTTCTAGAAATGGTAGATTCTTCCTCTGGGTTCCTTTCTTATCTTTCCTTCGTGGCTTCTCACAGCAAGACAGGAAAGCCACCTTTTAATCCCCAGAATAGTTTACAAAGTCACAGTCACAGACTAAACGTTCTTTTCCTCACAGCTCCAGGCAGGCACATCTCCTTCCTGCAGAAATCTCCGGTCTCTCCTACACACAGAAAAGCAGCTCCTCCCCTCTCTAGTCTGGCAGACGAAACCAGTCTTTACAGCAGGGAAGCACAGAATGTCCCACTGCTCTAACCAAGGGGGTGCTGTCTCTTAAAGTGGCAGCTTGTCTCTACGGTCCATAGCAATGCCACCCCCTTACACTTAGACGGACAATTCTGCCTACCACTACCTACAATCATCGAGTGTAATCAGATCCCAGACAACAGATCTGAAATCCCTACACCAGATATGGCAATCCATCAAGCTCACTTGAAACGCATAGCACACCTTACACCAGAACTCGACCCTCAGGCACAGATAATACTGCTGTTGGGAAGAGATATCCTACAGGTTCATAAAGTGAGAAGTCATATCAATGGACTCCACAATGCTCCCTATGCCCAAAAGCTAGACCTAGGATGGGTCATAATAGGAAACGGATGCTTGGGACACATGCACGCCCCATCTTCTGTGACAAGTATGTTAACAAATACATTAACAATTACATTGGAGAAAGGACGCCCATCTCTGTTTCAACCTTTCAACAAAGATTTCCATGTCAAGTAACTACCACACAGCACTCAACTACCCAATCATTTAATAGAATTTACTCATGACAGCAGTGTGATGTCAGGAACCTATGAGGATCAGTTGGGGTGCACAGTCTTCCAGAGAACTAAGCAAGACAACCAAGTAGCAATATCGGTAGAGGACAAGTTGTTCTTAGAGGTAATGGACAAGGTACTCGTAAAAGATGAGACCAACAGCTGGGTCGCACCTCTTCCCTTCAAAACCCACATACCATGTCTTCCAAACAACAGAAATCAGGCATTAAAACATTTCTCCTCTCTTAAATATAATCTGCAGAAGAAACCAGAGATGAAAGATCACTTTTTCTCCTTCATGTCAAAGATTTTTGAGAACCGCCATGCAGAACTAGCTCCAACTCTCAAAGACTCTGAGGAGTGCTGGTTCCTACCCATGTTTGGAGTATACCACCCTAAGAAACTGGGCCAGATTAGAGTGGTGTTTGACTCCAGTGCTAAGTTTGGTGGTCTCCCTGAATGATGTTCTACTGACAGGACCAGACCTCAATAACAAACTGCTGGGAGTACTTATGCGCTTCCGTAAGGATTCCATTGTCTTCATTGCTGACAGCCAGCAAATGTTCCATTGTTTCCTTGTGAGAGAGAGAGACAGGAACTTCCTAAGATTTTTCTGGTACAGAGACAATGATCCTACTAAAGAGGTCACAGAGTACCGCATGAGAGTGCACATCTTCGGCAATAGCCCTTCTCCTGCAGTCGCCATCTATGGACTCAAAAGGTCAGCTCAAGAAGGAGAAACAGAATACGGATCAGATGTCAGACAATTCATAGAAAAAGACTATTATGTTGACGACTGTCAGAAAGCCATGCCTTCAAATGAATAAGAGTCAGTGATAAGCGGTCATAGAGGAGCGCTCAGGAAGCAACCCAGGGGCAGACAAAGATGTCAGGTCTCCACCACAGCTCCAGCCAAAAATCTCCAATGGAGGATAGGAGCAATGAGAAAATGGAAAACGGTCTTAGGAGCGCAGGAAAGAGACTCAGACAAGAGATGGGTTTAAACCACAGCGCGTTTCGACGGATGATCCGTCTTCATCAGGTGGAAGTTTATTAATGACATATGGGATGGGGTATTTAAATGGGAAGCAACCAATCACAACAGTCAAAACAGTCACATGTTATGATAGTCACATGTTACGACAAGATGACATCATATATTACAATAAAAAAAAAAAAGGAGATAAAAAGAACCTATATAAAGCATGAGGTAAACAAGTTTTAAATGTATAAAATGTGCAAAAAGGAGCAATAAAATAATATAGATAAAATGAATAAAATTATTAACAGGTTAGTAGACCAGTAAAAAGATGAATAAAAAAGCGAGAACCCATATTAATAATAAAAGCACGTAAACAGTAGCATCTAGGTAAAACGCACTGATGATAAAAAGGCAAATAAAGTTATTTCGTCACTTTATCAATAGTTAAATTCAGACCTTCAGAGGCAAGTGTGCCAAGCTTGAATATCCAAAAGCTTTCTCTATTGATTAAACTGTTGAAGCGATCAGCCACGGTATCAGGTATGTGGTCAATAATCGTTAGTTTCAGTGTTTTGGGATTTTTTTGATGCACAGTTTAAAAATGTTTACAAAGGCTGTGCAGGAGAAAGCCATTTCGGATATTCTGTCGATGCTTGTTCAATCTAGCATGCTTGTTCAATCTAGCATGCATCGTTTGTATGGTTCGACCTACGTACTGTAGGCCGCAACCACATTCAATCAAGTATACCACAAAAATAGATTGACAATTAACATGAAAATTAATATGAGGTACCTGTAGTGTTAGATTTAAATTCATGTACCCCATTTAAAATGGAGGTGCAGCAAAGACATTTGGGGGCTCTACATGCATAGCAACCAGGGTTCAGAGAAATTGGGAGAGAGGATAGGGAGCCTGAACTCAAGGTGGTGTTGCTTGGTGCAACAAGGTTCCGTAACGTGCGGTTTCTGCGGAATACCATTCCAGGTCGGGGGGGAATATGCTTGGTCAAAACTGGGTCCTCTTTCAGGATGAACCAGTACTTGGTAAGGAGCTTCTTAATCAACCCATAGGATTGGTTGAAAGTGGTAACGAAACTCCATCTACCTAGATCCGTACCAGAAGAACAAGCGGTTTTATTACTCATAATCTTGCTTATACAGTCTTTCTGTGTGAAAGTTTTGGCTCTCAGGAATGCATCTTGGACCAATTTTTTAGGGTACCCTTTCTGCTGAAACCGCTGTATCAAAACTTTTGCCTCCTCAATGAAGTCAGTATCCTCTGTGCAATTTTTTCGTATACGCCAATATTGCCCGTATGGAATGTTCTGAATCCACTTGGGTAGATGACCACAGCTGAAACTAAGGTAGCTGTACACATCTACTTCTTTAAAATGTGTGGTGGTGAAAAACCGTCACAATTTATCAACATGTACCAACAGGTCCAAGAATTGTATGGACGTAGTGGAGGTATTAGCAATGAAGCGGAGACCCCAGGCATTCAAATTTAGATTGCGGATGAATTCAAGTGCTTCCACCTCTGTGCCAGTCCAGATGATGAACAGATCATCTATAAAAGGCTATTTTGCCCAATGACAGGTCGGACTGCGCGATGAAGAGAGATTCAAATGCCCCCATGAAGATATTTGCATAACTGGGGGCGAATCTCGTCCCCATCGCGCAGCCCTTGACCTGGCAAAAGAAGGAATATTCAAAAGAAAATACATTATTATTAAGCACAAAACGAATAGCATTTTTTTTAGAAATTCCCTTTGAAGAGAGGGCAATAATGGATCAGTGGAAAGGAATTGGTCTACAGCCTCTATGCCTCGATCATGAGATATATTTGTGTAGAGTGCTTTAACATCCATTGTGACAAGAAGGCAATTAGGAATAGGTGGTATTCTTTGAAGGGAATCAATGAGGTGGGAGGAATCTTTAAGATATGAGTCTAAACCCATAACCTACTTCTGAAGGAAGAGATCTACATAATGGGATAGATTACTCGTAATTGAGCCAATGCCGGAAATGATAGGGCGTCCAGGAGGGTTAAGCGGGTTCTTATGGATTTTTGGTAGAAAGTAAAAGAATGGAGTTTTGAAACGGGGGATGTTGAGGAATTTAAATTCTTTTTTATTCAAGATACCTAAAGAGTGGGCTCCCTTAATGAATGCAGTGTATTCCAGAAAAATATCGATAGAGGTATCTTGGTCCAGCCAAGAATAGAAATCCGGATCATTGAGCAATCTGAACCCTTCCTGGATGTAGGATCCCCTATTCATTATAACCACCCCGCCCCCTTTATCAGCATGTTTTATGATAATATTGCTGTTCTCACGAGGGACTTGATGGCTGCCTTTTCACCACTGCTCAGGTTAATAATTGACTTCTTACCAGGGGATAGCGAGCGAACCTACTTAAAGATGAGGTGTTGGAATGTTTCTATATGTGACCCTTTGTGGTGAAGATGATAGAACTGACTATGGGCGTTTCTTGGGGCCACATTCAAAAATGGATCTGTTTTTGCATGTAGCCCCAAGAAACACCCACAGTCAGTTCTATCCTCTTCACCACAAAGGGTCACATATAGAAACATTCCAACACCTCATCTTTAGGGAGGTTCGCTCGCTATCCCCTGGTAAGAAGTTAATTACTAACCTGAGCACTGGTGAAAAGGCAGCCATCAAGTCCCTTAGTCAGAACAGCAATATTATCATAAAAAATGCTGATAAAGGGGGTGGGGTGGTTATAATGAATAGGGGATCCTATATCCAGGAAGGGTTCAGATTACTCAATGAACCGGATTTCTGTTGTAGACTGGACCAAGATATCGCTATCAATATTTTTCTTGAATACACTGCATTCATTAAGGGAGCCCACTCTTTAGGTATCTTGAATAAAAAAGAATTTAAATTCCTCAACATCCCCCGTTTCAACTCCATTCTTTTACTTTCTAACAAAAATCCATAAGAACCCGCTTAACCCTCCTGGACGCCCTATCATTTCCGGCATTGGCTCAATTATGAGTAATCTATCCCATTATGTAGATCTCTTCCTTCAGAAGTATGTTATGGGTTTAGACTCGCATTTTAAAGATTTCTCCCACCTCATTGATTCCCTTCAAAGAATACCACCTATTCCTAATTGCCTTCTTGTCACAATGGATGTTAAAGCACTCTATACAAATATATCTCATGATCGAGGCATAGAGGCTGTAGACCAATTCCTTTCCACTGATGCATTATTGCCCCCTCTTCAAAGGGAATTTCTAAAAAATGCTATTCGCTTTGTGCTTAATAATAATGTATTTTCTTTTGAACATTCCTTCTTTCGCCAGGTCAAGGGCTGCGCGATGGGGATGAGATTCGCCCCCAGTTATGCAAATCTCTTCATGGGGGCATTTGAATCTCTCTTCATCACGCAGTCCGGCCTGGCATTGGGCAAAATAGCCTTTTATAGACGCTTTATAGATGATCTGTTCATCAGCTGGACTGGCACAGAGGAGGAAGCACTTGAATTCATCCGCAATCTAAATTTGAATGCCTGGGGCCTCCGCCTCACAGCTAATACCTCCACTACGTCCATCCAATTCCTGGACCTGTTGGTACATGTTGATAAATTGGGGCGGTTTTTCACCACCACACATTTTAAAGAAGTAGATGTGAACAGCTACCTTAGTTTCAGCTGTGGTCATCTACCCAAGTGGATTCAGAACATTCCATACGGGCAATATTGGCGTATACGAAAAAATTGCACAGAGGATACTGACTTCATTGAGGAGGCAAAAGTTTTGATACAGCGGTTTCAGCAGAGACGGTACCCTAAAAAATTGGTCCAAGATGCATTCCTGAGAGCCAAAACTTTCACACAGAAAGACTGTATAAGCAAGATTATGAGTAATAAAACCGCTTGTTCTTCTAGTACGGATCTAGGTAGATGGAGTTTCGCTACCACTTTCAACCAATCCTATGGGTTGATTAAGAAGCTCCTTACCTAGTACTGGTTCATCCTGAAAGGGGACCCAGTTTTGACCAAGCATATTCCCCCCCGACCTACAACAGTATTCCGCAGAAACCGCACGTTACAGAACCTTGTTGCACCAAGTAGCACCACTTTGAGTTCAGGCTCCCTATTCTCTCTCCCATTTTCTCTGAACCCTGGTTGCTATGTATGTAGAGCCCCCAAATGTCTTTGCTGCACCTCCATTTTAAATGGGGTACATGAATTTAAATCCAACACTACAGGTACCTCATGTAAAATAAATTTTCACGTTAATTGTCAATCTATTTTTGTGGTATACTTGATTGAATGTGGTTGCGGCCTACAGTACGTAGGTCGAACCATACAAACGATGCATGCTAGATTGAACAAGCATCGACAGAATATCCGAAATGGCTTTCCCCTGCGCAGCCTTTGTAAACATTTTTTAACTGTGCATCAAAAAAATCCCAAAACTCTGAAACTAACGATTATTGACCACATACCTGGTACCGTGGCTGATCGCTTCAACAGTTTAATCAATAGAGAAAGCTTTCGGATATTCAAGCTTGGCACACTTGCCTCTGAAGGTCTGAATTTATCAATTGATAAAATGACCAGATAACTTTATTTGCCTTTTTATCATCAGTGCGTTTTACCTAGATGCTATTGTTTACGTGCTTTTATTATTAATATGGGTTCTCGCTTTTTTATTGGTCTTTTTACTGGTCTACTAACCTGTAAATAATTTTATTCATTTTATCTATATTATTTTATTGCTCCTTTTTGCACATTTTATACATTTAAAACTTGTTTACCTCATGCTGTTTTATCTCACGTTTTATATAGGTTGTTTTTATCTTTTTTTTTCTTTTTATTTATAATATATGATGTCATCTTGTCGTAAGGCTACTTTCACACTTGCGTTTTTTTGCTCTGCGCACCGTGCGCAATGCAAACGCACATAAAAAACGCATCATGTGTTTGTGCGCATTTTTTTGCGGTTTGAGCATGTTTTTTTTTTAAAAAAAGCATGCGCTTTTTTGCGCTGACGTGCGCATTACCATGCGCACGTCAGTGCACCCATAGACTATAATGGGTGTTTGGGTGAAAAAAACGCATTGCGTGCGCATGCATTTTTTTGGGACAAGTCGGACGCACAAAAAATGCATTTTGTGTGCCCGAGCGCACACTATAAAAGAGCGCATACAAATGCGTACAAACGCATGTGTATGTGCACCCATGTAAAGTATAGGAAAAAAAAGCATGCTTTTTTTGCGCAAAAAACAAGCGCAAAAAAACGCAAGTGTGAAATCAGCCTAACATGTGACTATCATAACATGTGACTGTTTTGACAGTTGTGATTGGCTGCTTCCCATTTAAATACCCCACCCCTATGTCACTAATAAACTTCCACCTGATGAAGACGGATCCTCCGTCGAAACGCGTTGTGGTTTAAACCCATCTTTTGTCTGAGTCTCTTTCCTGCGCTCCTAAGACCGTTTTTCATTTTCTCATGCCTTCAAATGAGACTGCCATCAGAGATGCTTGCTTGCTCCAACCTCAGGCTTCACAAAATAGCCTCAAACAGCCAAGAACTCATGAAAGAATTCCCTTCACAAGACTTGTGTAATCGTCTCAGAGACCTGGGGTCAGACCCCTCACCAATGCAACGCAGTCCTGGGCTTCTCTGGATTCTAAAGTCAGACACTTTCACCTTTCAGGTCAGCCAGGAAGAAAAGCCTTTCACACGCAGAAGTGTCCTGTCTACCATCAACAGCCTGTACGATCCCTTGGGTTTTGCAGCTCCTGTTACTATATACGGCAAAGCCATACTAAGAGACTTAACTAAGGAGACTTCTGTTTGGGATGCACCTCTGCCACCTGATAAGAGAATCCAGTGGGAAGTATGGAAGGACTCTATAGCAGCCCTTTCCAACCTGAATGTTCCAAGACCATACACCCCTGTGCTGTCTACAGAAAAACAAAGCCAAAGACTGAATGTATTTGCAGATGCTTCTGTCAAAGCAAATGCTGCTGTTGCCTATCTCAAAACTGAAGACTCCAAATGTGAGAGCCACATTGGATTTGTTATGGGGAAGGCCAAACTTGCTGCACATCCAGAGCACACTATACCAAGGTTAGAGCTTTGTGCTGCAGTCTTAGCCGTCGAGTTAGCTGAGTTCACCGCATCCGAGATGGACATCGACTAGGGATGAGCGTGTACTGAAGAATTCGGACTCGCTATACTCATACTCGGGTATTCGGTACGAATAGCGAGTCCAATGATAGTCAATGGAAAATGTGAGGAATTGTCTGTTGGATCCTACAAAGCGGTCTGGGGGCTGAGGAAAAGGCTAAAAAATGTGTAAATGTTAAAAAATGTATGCTGTAAACAAATGTATATAACATGGGGGCGCCTGGTCAGGGGCTGCACGATTGTTTTTACACCACTGCTTCAATAGAATGTACAAACACTATTTGAAGTCCTATGTTTTTTTGCCGGAAGAGCGGGACTCGTACGCCACTTGCGCAGTGCCAGTCAGTGATATTTCAGAAGTGCTCTAAGAGTGAGTGATGATTGAGGCGATCTTCTGACAGCTAAGTGTGTAAGTGGTGTAAGGAGAGCAATCTGCCCTAGGGACTGTGTTATGGTTAACGCAGGAAGAAGCCACCCATCATCATCATCATCATCATCATCATCATCATCATCATCATCATCATCATCATCATCACAAGGGACTCACTATTATAAAGCTTGGACTACTGTCCTTGTTGTGCCACTGCCCAATGTGTAGGCATAGATATAGTGTCTTCAAAACATTAACCCTAGGGGCTGTATCATGGTTGATGAAGGAAGCAAGGCAGGTCTGAAGGTCCAAACAATTATGATAAAGCCAGGACTACTAGCATAGAGGTGGCCGTGCCCAGTGTCCAGGCATAGCCATAGTGTCTCCCAAAATTAGCCCTAGGGGGCTGTATCATGGTTGAAGAAGGAAGCAAGGCAGGTCTGAAGGGCCAAACAATTATGATAAAGCTAGGACTACTAGCATAGAGGTGCCCGTGCCCAGTGTCCAGGCATAGCGATAGTGTCTCCAAAAATTAGCCCAAGGGGCATGATACCATGGTTGATGAAGGAAGAAGGGTCCCACTCTCATCACAAGTGCCTCCGATGGGAAATATTAATTAATGTAACATTGTTTTTAGCTTATTGACCATGAGGTACATGTGTCAGAAGCAGGTTTTGAAAGCATGTGTAAGAAGAAGAAAAGGGGCTTGTATGGGAAGGGATGGATGTGATCACCAATTAAAAAAAACGTGTTGGGTGACTTTAGGTTGGGATACTGTCATCTGAAGGGCTGAAATACTGTTGCGAAATCCAGTCCTTGTTAAATTTTATCAGAGTCAGCCTGTCTGCATTCTCTGTTGTCAACCGTGTGTGTGTATCTGTGATGATTGCCCCAACGGTACTGAAAACACGCTCTGACATCACACTAGCAGCAGGGCAGGCCAGCATCTCCAAGGCATAGAAGGAGAGGTCAGGCCAACTATGCAGCTTGGATACCCAGTAATTAAACGGTACAGAAGCATCAGGAAGGACGCAGGTATGGTCACTTAGATAGTCGTTGACCATCTTGTTCAACTTCTCCCTCCTTGACATTGCTACTGTTCCAGCTAGTCCTTGGTGATGAGCCAGTTTATTGAAGATGGCCCAGTTTGTGGACATTTTACCACAACCTCTTTTGGACCTGCTTGGTGTATCTCTCCCTATTAATGCATGCTGTTGCACAGAGCTGGTATCTCTGCTAGCAGTGGTGTCTGAGGGTGCTGTTGCCATCAATTGATCAACAACGGCCTTCTTGAAGGATTCCATTGTGAAACCCCTTGGTGACTGCAACAGTAGAGAAGGAAATATGTCATTGTACCGTGGGTCTAGAAAGGTGGCCAACCAGTATAGGTATAGCTATTGAAAATGTGGATTATGCGAAGGTCTTGGCACAGACAGTCAGATATGAATTCTGCCATGTGTGCCAAACTGCAAAGAGGCAAATGTTCTGTGACCCCTGAAGGAGGAACAATACCCATCCTCTCCTCACACTGACTCTCCACCTCCTCCTCTTCAGCCCACCCATGCTGGACAGACATGAAGCTGGGGTTGGGATTCCCCTCTGTAGCATGAGGTGTCTTCTCGGTACCAGTGAAAAAGAAGTCCTCTCCCTCCTCATTTTCATCATCATCTTCATCCCCCAATGTTACCTGATGATATTGGCTGGCCTGGGTAGGATCACCCATTGTGAAATCTTGCTCCATACCCAGCTGATGGGCACGCAAAGATTCCATTTTATGATTCTGCAGCGATTTTTTTTCAGCAGACATAGCATAGGGATGGTTACGCTGATAATAGCCTGATCACCACTCACAAGCTTGGTGCAGTACTCAAAGTTATCAAACACCTCACAAATATCAGCGATCCACACCCACTCGACAGTTATTATGTCTTGGCTGAGTCTCAGTGTGATGGGCATGTTTAAGCTGGTATTCAGAAAGTGCCCTCTGCTGCTTACTTACCCTTGCCAACATATGGTATGTTGAGTTCCACTGTGTTGGCAGGTCTCAAATGAGTCTGTGGTTTGGCAAATTAAATTGCTTTTGAAGCACTGCAAGACTGGCAATAGCGGTTGAGGAGTGGCGGAAATGGGCGCAAATACGGCGCACCTTCTCAACTAGGTATGGCAAGTCAGGGTATGTTTTTATAAATTTCTGCACCAAAAGGTTCAGCACGTGAGCCATGCATGATACGTGTACCAGCTTCCCGACCATTAAAGCCGCCACCAGGTTACGCTCATTGTCGCAGACAACCAGACCAGGTTGGAGTTGCAGTGGGGAGAGCCACTGATCGGTCTGTTGTTTTATTCCTTGCCACAGCTCTGCTGCAGTGTGTGGTGTTTCACCTAAGAAGATCAGCTTCAGCAGAGCGCTTTGCCGCTTTGCTGATGTGCTGCTGCACAGCTCCCAACTTGGGAGTGATGTGGAGGGTAATTCAGCATAGGATGACGAGACGGAGGAAGAGGAAGAGGGGAGACTGGACGTATATGATGAGGCGGAAACCCTGATTGAGGTTGGGCCCGCTATTCATGGCGTGGGTAGGATATGTGTTGATGGTCCAGTTTAAGACTTTGTCCCACCCTCCACCAGGTTGAGCCAGTGTGCCGTGACAGAGATGTATCGTCCCTGGCCACAAGTACTTGTCCACGTGTCTGTTGTAAGATGGACCTTCCCGGTTACTGCGTTGGTGAGCGCACGCTTTAGATTGTTTAAGATGTGCTGGTGTAACGCGGGGATGGCACACCGGGAAAAATAATGCCGGCTGGGAACAGAGTATCATGGGGCAGCAACAGCCAAAAGAACACGGAAAGACTGTGTCCCCACAAGCCTAAATGGCAACATCTCCATGGCTAGCAACTTGGCAATGTGCGCGTTCAGCATTTGTGCTTGTGGGTGTGTGGCTTGGTATTTACGCGTCCTTTCATACATCTGGGGCATGGACAATTGGACGCTTTCCTGGGACAAACAAGTGGATGAGCTTGTTGTGGCCTGTGTCTGTGCAACCGCAGCTTGTGAGCAAGAGGTATGGTGATCACCTGCTTCCTGCCCAGCAGATTGGAAAGGATGTATCACAGGCGACATGGCAGTGGTCTGACCCGCAGTCGCAGACACTGATTTGGTATCCTGTTGTTCAGCCCACTGACTAGGGTGCTTGGCTGCCATATGTTTCCGCATACTGGTGGTGCTTTGGTTGCCTTTGTCCTGGCCTCTGCTCAGCTTCCTATGGCAGATGCTACAGATGACAACATTTGGTTCAGAAGGACTATCGGAAAAAATTTTCCAGACAGTGGCTGAACGCATCCTTGCCTTGACTTGGGGCACAGAGGGATTACTCTTGGCAACAGTTAATAATAATAATAATAATAATAATAATAATTTTATTTCTATAGTGCCAACATATTCCGCAGCACTATACATTATAGAGGGGACTTGTACAGACAATAGATATTACAGCATAGCAATAAACACATAGATCAAAACAGATACCAAGAGGAATGAGGGCCCTGCTCGCAAGCTTACAATCTATAAGGAAAAAGGGGAGACACGAAAGGTGGCTGGTAACAATTGCTTTTATTGTTTTTATGGTTTGGACCTTCCCTAGTGTAAGAATCGGGTGTTCCTGTTGCTGCATGAACCAGTTAACAGTCTAAATATGTAACAGTACAGACACAGGGGGCTATTAAATGCAAAAAGCATGTGAGAACATGATGCGAGGAACCTGGTTATGGTAAAAAATTTAGAAATGAGCCACACAGGGATATGAAAGTTAGTGCGTTGAGGTGATAGGCCAGTCTGAACAAATGAGTTTTTAAGGCACGCTTAAAACTGTGGGGTTTGGGGATTAATAGTATTGACCTGGGTAGTGCATTCCAAAGAATTTGCGCGGCTTGTGAAAAGTCTTGGAGACGGGAGTGGGAGGTTCTGATTATTGAGGATGTTAATCTCAGGTCATTAGCAGAATGGAGGGCACGGGTAGGGTGGTAGGCTGAGACGAGGGAGGAGATGTAGGGTGGTGCTGAGCCATGGAGGGCTTTGTGGGTGAGGGTAATAAGTTTATACTGAATTCTGGAGTGGATGGGTAGCCAGTGTAAGGACTGGCACAAGGTAGAGGCATCGGTATAACGATTGGTGAGGAATATGATCCTGGCTGCAGCATTCAGGACGGATTGGAGGGGGGAGAGTTTGTTAAGAGGGAGACCGATTAGTAGAGAGTTAAAATAGTCCAGACGAGAATGAATAAGAGAAACAGTAAGTGTTTTTGCAGGGTCAAAAGTAAGAAAGGGTCGAATTCTAGAAATGTTTTTGAGGTGCAGATAACAAGAGCGAGCCAATGATCGTATGTGGGGGGTGAATGAAAGCTCTGACTCAAGTACGACCCCAAGACAGCGGGCCTGTTGCTGGGTGTAATGGTGGAACCACACACGGAAATGGCAATGTCGGGCATAGGTAGGTTAATAGAGGAAGAAAACACAAGGAGTTCAGTTTTTGACAGGTTCAGTTTCAGATAGAGGGAGGACATGATGTTGGAGACAGCGGTAAGACAATCACTGGTGTCTTCCAAAAAGGCAGGCGTGATATCAGGAGAAGAAGTGTATAATTGGGTGTCTTCGGCATAGAGATGGTACTGGAACCCAAATCTACTGATTGCTTGACCAATAGGGGCAGTATACAAAGAGAAGAGGAGGGGGCCTAGAACCGATCCTTGAGGAACCCCAACAGTAAGGGGAAGATGAGAGGAGGAGCCAGCAAAAGATACAGTAAAGGAGAGATCAGAGAGATAGGAGGAGAACCAAGAGAGAACGGTGTCCTTGAGGCCAATGGAACAGAGCATAGTGAGGAGGAGCTGATGATGCAGAGTGTCGAATGCTGGAGAGAGATCCAAAAGAATTAGCATGGAGTAGTGACCATTAGCTTTAGCTGTTAGAAGATCATTAGAGACTTTAGTGAGGGCGGTTTCAGTAGAGTCTAGAGAGCGGAAACCGGAATGTACAGGGTCGAGGAGAGAGTTATCTGAGAGATAGCATATAAGACGGGCGTTCCAGGAGTTTAGAGATGAAGGGAAGATTAGAGACTGGTCTATAGTTCGTGGCACAGTTTTGGTCAAGGGATGGTTTTTTAAGTAATGACTGTATGATGCCATGCTTAAATGAGGAAGGAAAGATACCAGTAGAGAGTGAGAGGTTGAATATTTGTGTTGACACAGTTCGCCCTCTGCTCAAACCAGTAGCCCTTGGTGCCTTTATTGGTGCTACGTATCCACCTTTATCCTCTGTGCTGCTGTGCTGGCTATGCGTGCCATCGGCCCAGGTCGGATCGGTGGTCTCATCATCGACCACCTCGTCATCCATGTCATCCTCCTTCCATGTTGATATTGGTGACTGGCCAGATGACAACTGTGTGTCATCACCATCAGCTTCCACCTCTTCACCCGGTATATCACGTGGATGAAAGTGGCTTTCTTCTGGATGTGGGGTTTCAAATATTTTGCCACCTTCAACAGACAATACAGTTATGATTGAGTCACCGTAGGAGGCAAAAATAGAAATGCTAGCTAAGTCCAGAAAACCAGAGAAGTTGGCAGCTATCGGATTGCACACCCCCTGAACCTATCAACATAACTAGCAGTAGCCGTGGGGGGCTCCTACGATGCCCTAGGCCCCTCGATCACAGCCGGAGGACTACATAGCCTAAAGACAGAAAGGGAAATCTAAACTACCCCAGAGCAGACCCCAAAGCAAAAGGCAGCCCCCCACATATAATGACGGTGAAGCAAGAAGAAAGAACAAAACACAGACAGAAAGATAGACTGAGCAAAGATGGAGCCCATGCTAGCTTCGATAGGAAAGGACAGGAAGGCTGCTGTCTGCAATCCGTGAAAAACCCTATGAAAATAAGAGCCAACAAACTGACAGTAAAAAAGGCCCTGAAGACGCTAGGCTTCAAAAAAGCTATGTCAGTACTCAGGAATATTCTGAAGACAGAGCAACAGGCAAAAGGAGATTCAGCTCACCCCAGCAGGGAATGGCAGAATCCAGAAAAGCAAGGAAAACAAAACACTAATGCAAAAAGGCAAAGCAGAAATCTTAGCTTTAGATGAGCAGGAATCAGACTGGTTTCCTAGAAGTCCACAGAGAAATCACCCGCAGGCCAGAAGGGCGTCGGCAGCCTTATATCCAGTCATTAACTCCACTCAGCCAGTCATCATCATCAGCCCCAGGTGTTTGACAATCAGGCTCACTACCTTTCTTCACCAGAAGAGGGAGTTCCTCAGGCCTCAGTAGTGAAGGGGAAAATGAACTCACAACACAATACCCCCTCACGTTCCTTTTCATGTGAGAGGCCAGAGGCAATGCAAGGAAATGGATCAAACAGATCGTCAGAGTGACCAAGGTTTCCTGTGACTCCTGACCGGGTGATGCACTAGGAACAGGTTGAGAATAGGATGACCCAGCGCTATCTGTATGGACAGTAGACTGTTTTGTCATGGACGATTGGGTGCTGCTAGAACATTTTGTTGAGGCCTTATCAGTAGAGTTGAGCGAAACTGGTCGGTCAGATTAAAAATTGCCGACTTTCGCCAAAGTCGGGTTTCGCCGATCGAAACCCAACCCTAGCTTGAGGTCGGCCATGAGGTCGCCGATCAGCGCGCCAAAGTCGCGTTTCAAATGATGCTTTCAGCGCCTTTTCTCACCCAATGATGGAGGACGCGCACTGACATGCACAGCAGCGCAGCGGCCAGCACCATCTTAGAGAAGGGCATTGAAGTGATTGGCTGGCTTTGTGTGGTGTCACAGTGGGTATAAAAGGCTGTGAACGCCGACCGCCATCTTACTTCTGCCGATCTTACAATACGGAGAGGTGCTGCTGCTGATTCTGAACAGGGAGAGCGTTAGGCAGGGAAGAAGAAAAAAAAAACTGCTTCTGCTGATAGTGCTTTATACTGTACAGTTAGTGTGCAGTGAAAGGGGAGGATTCTTGTTGTGTGCTGCAGCTCTGATGGTGATTAGGCTGCCTTTTAATGCTACCTGCTAGCTGCATTGCTGTGTGCACACTGCTGTTCAAACTGCTTTTTTCAAATCACTCCAAATTTTATTATTTTGTCCTGATGAGTTACTGAGCGTTCATTTTTTCACACACCGTCTAGCGGTGTATGCTCCTCACACACTACCATGTACCGGATGGTATCACGGACAAATAGAAGCTATATGGGTGTGACTCTGGAAGAAAAAGCCGAGGAGTTTGTCTCGTTTTTCCAGACCTACACCTTAGAGTCGTGTCTGTTTTTCAAACAGTTTCGTATATATGCTGTTTGATACGGTCAAAACTAGACAGAGACAGCGTGTGTTAGTCCATATACAAATACACGGAGCTTGACAATTTTACATACACACACCGTACAGTGTTGTACGCTCCTCACACACTACCGTGTACCGCCTTCTAGCATGGACAAATAGAAGCTACCTGTGTGTGACTCTGGAAAAAAAAACGAGGAGTTTTTCCGTTTTTCCAGACCTACACCTTACAGTCCTGTCAATTTTTAAAAAAGTTTTGTATATCTGCTGTTTGATGACGGTCAAAACTAGGACAGCATGTGTCAGTCCGTATACAAATACATGGAGCTTGACAATTTTCCATACACACACCGTACAGTGGTGTACGCTCCTCACACACTACCGTGTACCGCCTTCTAGCACGGACACATAGAAGCTACCTGTGTGTGACTCTGGAAAAAAAGCAGGGGAGTTTTTCCATTTTTTTCATTCCTTCACCCGAGAGTCCTGTCTGTTTTTCAAACAGTTTCATATATCTGCTGTTTGATGACGGTCGAAACTAGACAGAGACAGCGTGTGTCAGTCCGTATACAAATACATGAAGCTTGACAATTTTCCATACACACACCGTACAGCGCTGTACGCTCCTCACACACTACCGTGTACCGCCTTCTAGCATGGACAAATAGAAGCTACCTGTGTGTGACTCTGGAAAAAAAAGCCGAGGAGTTTTTCCATTTTTCCAGACCTACACCTTACAGTCCTTTCCATTTTTCAAACAGTTTTGTATATCTGCTGTTTGATGACAGTCAAAACTAGACAGAGACAGCATGT
The DNA here is from genome assembly GCF_039654945.1 of Dendrobates tinctorius. NCBI lineage: Eukaryota > Metazoa > Chordata > Amphibia > Anura > Dendrobatidae > Dendrobates > Dendrobates tinctorius. Next base: position 34,224,307 of record NW_027361738.1, read on the forward strand.
GTCAGTCCGTATAGAAATACATGGAGCTTGACAATTTTCCATACACACATCGTACAGTGGTGTACGCTCCTCACACACTACCGTTTACCGCCTTCTAGCACGGACAAATAGAAGCTACCTGTGTGTGACTCTGGAAAAAAAGCCGAGGAGTTTTTCAGTTTTTCCAGACCTACACCTTAGATTCCTGTCCGTTTTTCAAACCGTTTCGTATATCTGCTGTTTGATGATGGTCAAAACTAGACAGAGACAGCGTGTGTCAGTCCGTATACAAATACACGGAGCTTGACAATTTTACATACACACATCGTATAGAGCTGTCCGATTCTCCAACAGTATTGTATATCTGCCATTCGCATTACAGTCACTTTTATACCTAGTCAGCTTGTGTGTGTGACACTCCGTAAATACATATACGGAGATTGTTAGTTGCACAAAAATCGTATACAGCTGTACACTTCTGATACAGTTCCATATATCTGCTTGTTGGATTACAGTCCAATACATACTGTGAGAGCATCTGTGACTAACATAATATGTACGTTGATTTAATTTGTTTAATACACCTTACACAGCTGGACGCTCCTCATACAGTACCATCTCTCTGCTGGTATTTTTGGCACATTTTCCCAAACATGAGGAAGTATGGTGGAAGGGGCCGCGTCATCCTTTTGCCCAAGAAGGCCTGTAAGGTTGCCTTTTCTTGGAGAAGGAAAACCGCTTTTAAATCCGGAGCATCAGGAACAGGTTTTGGCGTACATTGCCGAAACAGCCACCAGCTCTATTGCCTCCTCTTCTGAACGGTCGAAACCTGCAAGCACGGAGTCGTCAGTGCAGGGTTCTGGTCATAAAAAAACCCTTTCCTTGTGTCCTTCATCCCCACCAAAAGTTAAGGATGCGGCAGCCCACACTTAAGATTACTCTATGGAGCTTTTTTCACATACCATGCCTGGGTTATCCAGTCAAATCCTGAATTCCCCAGTCCAAGATGAATCTTACATGGAGTGCACTGATGCACAGCCACTGCTAGATGATTCTGCTGGTACATTGACCCACAGCACTACATTGCCTTTGCAGTCTATTGAGCCAGAATCTGACCCTGATGAAACCCAGGTGCCCCTTCCCGCATGCTATACCAGCTTACACGGTGACACAGAGGAAGGTAAAGAGGAAGGTGCAGATGACTTTGAAGAGGAGGTGATGGATGACCCAGTTCTGGACCCGGATTGGCATCCATTGGGGGAGGAGGGTGGCGATGGCAATAGTTCAGATAAGGAGAAGGATCCCCAGCAGGCATTGACATCACAGCAGCTGTTATCTAGCAGGCCCATAGCTGTCCTAAAACGTGGAACAAAAACTAAATGAGTTGCAGGACAGCTGTAAGGTACTCCTGGGGTGGACCCACTAGACCGTGGCAACGAACCTCCCGAGGGCGAGCTGACCAGGTGGACCACCCCCTATACAGGGAGTGTATGGGGCAGGCCCACGGGAAACTATCACCACGGTAGCCGGTACCCGGGAAAGTCAGAGCGGACAGACAGGTAGATCCAAAGAGCAGGCACTGGACAGACGACACGGCTCGGAGATACAGGAGAGACGGCACGTCTTGGCGAGACAGGAGGGATGGCAAGGCTTGAAGACACAGGAGGGACACAGACGAGAACCGAAGCCACAGAACCTAGGAGGGGAAGCACAAGAGGAACTAGGTAAATGCACGGGAAAAGGCAGGGGAGCGCTAGGAGAGCGGCCAGAGTCACTAGCAAGTACTAATGATAGTCAGGCATCGCCTCCAGAAGGAAGCGGCCTGATATAGGGAGAGCGAAGGCCTTCCAGGTCATGACCTCCAGCTGGAGGAGGAGACGCGCGTCCTCAGGTGGGGGAGAGTGCGCGCCCGGCCATAGCGAGGAGACGCACCCGCCGAGGAGGAGGAGCGGGAGCGCGCACCAGGGGGCTGGACAGAGGCGATCGTGGGCCGTGGACGGGAGGCCGGGAGAGACCGCGCCGAGACCCGCAGCGGCCGGTGCGGCAGAGAGGTGACCCCCGGAGAGCGGGTGAGCCGGGGCCGGAGGGAGGTAAGAGAGGAAGTCCGCGGCAGCCGCCGCGTGACAGTATCCCCCCCTTACACGCCCTCCCCCGCAGACCGGACAAAAATTTAGCCAGGATTCGAGGAGCTTGGATATTCTCCTGGGGCTCCCAGGATCTCTCCTCAGGACCAAAGCCCTTCCAATCAACCAAAAAAAAGGTTTTCCCTTTTTGCTTTCTCATGGCCAAAATATCTCTCACCTCAAATACATCGTCTGCGGCGGCAGGCGGAGGTGAGTGAGGAGCTTCAGAAAGGAAACGATTGAAAATAACTGGCTTAAGCAAAGACACATGGAAAGCATTAGGGATGCGGAGAGAGGCGGGAAGACGCAATTTATAGGAGACATCATTAATACGGGACAAGACCTCAAAAGGTCCAATATAGCGGGGGCCCAGTTTGTGGGACGGGACTTTGAGGTGAATAAACTTGGAGGCTAGCCAAACTTTATCACCTGGGTGATATGGTGGGACATCCAGGCGCCTCTTGTCTGCGAATCCTTTTACCCTGTTATGCACCAACTCGAGAGCGGTCTTGGTCTCCTGCCAGATCCTGGAGAATTCGCCGGACAGAAGATCAGCCGCCGGTACACCCGAGGCGGGGGGAACTGGTAGAGGTACACCAGGATGTAGACCGTAGATGACAAAAAACGGGGATTTGCCAGAAGATTCACTGATGTGGTTATTATAGGAAAACTCAGCCCACGGGAGTAATTCAGACCAGTCGTTCTGGTGGATATTAGAAAAGTGCCGGAGGTAGTTCACCAAACTCTGATTCGTCCGTTCTGCCTGACCGTTGGACTGTGGATGATAAGATGAGGAGAAGTCAAGGGTGACATCCATCGATTTGCATAGAGCTCTCCAGAAGCGAGAGGTGAATTGGACTCCTCTGTCCGAGACAATATGTTGGGGCAGTCCATGGAGACGAAAGATGTGCTGGACGAAAATCTTCGCCAAGGCGGAAGCCGATGGCAAGCCAGGCAAAGGGATGAAGTGGGCCATTTTAGAGAATCTATCTACTACCACTAAGACGACAGTACACTTGGCAGAGGAGGGTAGGTCCGTAATAAAGTCCATGGCAATGTGTTGCCAAGGCGACGAGGGTACTGGAAGTGGATGTAGAAGACCAGAAGGCAGCTGCCGAGGCACCTTGATTTTGGCACACGAGAGACAGGAGGCGACGAAATCCCGGACATCTTGGGAAAGGGTCGGCCACCAGTAATAGCGGGACACCAGAAGAAGTGTCTTTTTATGGCCGAGATGACCCGCCAGTTTAGAAGCATGGCCCCAGTGGAGGATTCGTCTTCGGTCCCTCTCAGAAACAAAAGTCTTACCAGGTGGGGTAGCGAGGAGAGAAAGCGGTGCCACGGTGATGAACCTGGATGGATCCAAAATATGTGCAGGTTCCTCCTCGACATCCGTGGAAAGAGAGGACCTGGACAAGGCGTCGGCTTTGAGGTTCTTGTTGCCTGGACGAAAATGCAGGTCAAAATCGAATCGGCCAAAGAACAGAGACCACCTGGCCTGCCGAGGGTTGAGTCTTTGTGCAGACCGCAGGTACGCCAGATTCTTATGGTCTGTGTAGATTGTGAAGGGATGTGCGGCGCCCTCCAACAAGTACCTCCACTCTTCTAGGGCTAACTTGATGGCAAGCAGTTCTCGGTCTCCGATGGAATAATTCCGCTCTGGGGTGGAGAAAGATTTTGAAAAGAAACCGCACGTAACGAGCCTGCCGGAGGAGGACCTCTGAGACAAAACAGCTCCGGCTCCCGTTGCGGATGCATCTACCTCAAGGACGAATGGTTTGTTGACCTCAGGGCGATGGAGTACGGGGGCCGTGGCAAAGGCACGTTTCAGAGATAGAAAGGCTTCTTCTGCTTCAGGGGTCCAGACGTGTGGGTTGGCTCCCTTACGGATCAAAGATGAGATAGCGCCAGTCAAAGAGGAGAAATGAGAGATGAACTGCCGGTAGTAGTTTGCGAAGCCGAGAAAACGCTGAATGGCTTTCACCCCTTGAGGACGTGGCCAGTTAAGCACGGCCGAAACCTTCTCAGGATCCATACGCAGACCAGAGTCGGAGATGATATAGCCCAGAAATGGAAGAGAGGACTGCTCAAAGGCACACTTCTCCAACTTGGCGTACAGACGATTCTCCCTCAAACGGAACAGCACGCGCCGGACATCTCTTCTATGAGTGGACAGATCAGGAGAAAAGACCAGGATATCGTCGAGGTACACAACCACGCAGGAATACAGAAGGTCTCGGAAGACGTCGTTCACAAATTCCTGAAAGACTGCGGGAGCGTTGCATAACCCAAAGGGCATGACGAGATACTCATAGTGTCCATCTCTGGTGTTGAAGGCGGTCTTCCACTCATCTCCAGAGCGAATACGGATGAGATTATAGGCTCCACGGAGATCCAATTTAGAAAAGATACGTGCCCCACGTAGCCGGTCGAACAACTCGGGGATGAGAGGTAGCGGATATCTATTCTTAACGGTAATCTCGTTGAGACCACGATAGTCAATACAGGGGCGCAGGGACCCGTCTTTTTTCTTGACAAAAAAGAAGCCAGCTCCAGCAGGGGAAGAAGACTTTCGGATGAAGCCCCTAGCCAAATTCTCCTGTACATATTCGGTCATGGCCTGGGACTCGAGTGGACTCAACGGATAGATCCGCCCTCGGGGCGGAGTCGAGCCAGGAACAGGCTCGATGGGACAATCATATTGCCGGTGCGGAGGAAGGACCTCCGCTTCCTTTTTATCAAAGACGTCCGCGAAGGCCCAGTAAGCCGAAGGCAACTCCGCAGGGCCCGAGACAGGAGACGAGCATTTGAGGGGTCGTACTGGGCGGAGACATCTGGTTTGGCAGAAACGGCCCCAGCGAAGGATGTCTCCGGACCGCCAATCCAGAACAGGTTCATGCATCCGCAACCACGGAAGACCCAGAAGCACGGTGTGGGACAAAGACGGCAGCACGAAGAAGGTTATCTTTTCACGGTGCAAGACCCCGATCTGTAACTCCAGCTCTTCAGTGACCAGAGTAACGGCTTCGCGCAAGGGAGCACCGTCGACAGAGGCTAACTGCCGAGGAACCTCCAAGGACCTGACAGGTATCCCTAATCTCTTCACCGCCTCGAGTTGGATGAAGTTTCCCGCAGCCCCCGAATCAATAAAGGCTAACTACGAAAAACGTTTGGAGCCCAGGAAAAACACAACAGAAAGGGTCAAGGGTAGAGAGGTGTCAGTGACACCTAGGGAGGCCTCTCTTACCTGTCCTAGGCGGAGGAGTTTCCCGGCCTCACAGGACAGGAACGCAGGAGATGGGAGGCGCTGCCACAATAGAGACAAAGGCCATGAGCGAGTCTGTCCTGGCGGCGAAGCTCCGCGGGCCTTAGTCGGTCCACTTGCATGGGTTCGGGAGCTGCGGCTGCGGCGGAGGACCGTGAGCGTGGTGGGCTGTGTGTAGGAGGAGAAAAACGATTGGGCCTTCTCTCCCTGGCGATCTCGCGGGAACGCTCCCGGAAACGCAGATCAACTCGTGTTGCCAGCGAGATGAGGTCCTCCAAAGTCGAGGGTGTATCCCGGCCTGCCAGCTCGTCCTTGATTCGGGATGATAAGCCTCGCCAAAAAGCCCCAACCAGGGCCTCATTGTTCCACCCCAGCTCCGAGGATAACGTACGGAACTGGATGGCGTACTGTCCTACCGAGAGGGTACCCTGGCGAAGGCAGAACAAAGACTCGGTAGCAGAGACCAGGCGACCGGGCTCATCGAAGACCTTACGAAAGGTCTCCAAAAAAGTCGCGAGCTGGGAGACTATCGGGTCATCGCGTTCCCACAAGGGATTCACCCAGGCCAGTGCCTCACCCTCAAAGTGGGAAATCATAAAGGCCACTTTGGCCCGGTCGGAGGGATACTGTAGGGGAGCCAACTCGAAATGCAACTGGCACTGGTTGATGAACCCCCGACAGAGTTTGGGATCTCCGCTATAACGTGGGGGTTTGGCCAACCGGGGAGAGGAGTGTGGAACTGCCACAGGTGCCGGAACTGCGGCTGCCGCCTGTAGGGATAGTAAGCGGTTATCTACAGAGGCAATGTAGTTCAAAATATGGGCCTGGGTGTCACGCTGCTGGGCCAGTTCCTGCTGCAGGCCGGAGATCTGGGAGGCAATTCCCGGATCGGAGGTCTGCAAAGAGGAAAGTCGGGACTCCATCGATTTGAGGAACGACATGATCCTCGCCTGGTTCTCACGAAGGAACAAAAGTTCCTTTTGGGTCGGGGTCGAGGTACCAGCGGGATCCATGGCCTGACTATACTGTAAGGTACTCCTGGGGTGGACCCACTAGACCGTGGCAACGAACCTCCCGAGGGCGAGCTGACCAGGTGGACCACCCCCTATACAGGGAGTGTATGGGGCAGGCCCACGGGAAACTATCACCACGGTAGCCGGCACCCGGGAAAGTCAGAGCGGACAGACAGGTAGATCCAAAGAGCAGGCACTGGACAGACGACACGGCTCGGAGACACAGGAGAGACGGCACGTCTTGGCGAGACAGGAGGGATGGCAAGGCTTGAAGACACAGGAGGGACACAGACGAGAACCGAAGCCACAGAACCTAGGAGGGGAAGCACAAGAGGAACTAGGTAAATGCACGGGAAAAGGCAGGGGAGCGCTAGGAGAGCGGCCAGAGTCACTAGCAAGTACTAATGATAGTCAGGCATCGCCTCCAGAAGGAGGCGGCCTGATATAGGGAGAGCGAAGGCCTTCCAGGTCATGACCTCCAGCTGGAGGAGGAGACGCGCGTCCTCAGGTGGGGGAGAGCGCGCGCCCGGCCATAGCGAGGAGACGCACCCGCCGAGGAGGAGGAGCGGGAGCGCGCACCAGGGGGCTGGACAGAGGCGATCGTGGGCCGTGGACGGGAGGCCGGGAGAGACCGCGCCGAGACCCGCAGCGGCCGGTGCGGCAGAGAGGTGACCCCCGGAGAGCGGGTGAGCCGGGGCCGGAGGGAGGTAAGAGAGGAAGTCCGCGGCAGCCGCCGCGTGACAACAGCTTGACCAGACGGTCAACTTAGCACAGCGTGCAAGGCCAGAAAATGTTTACCATAGTAGGAAGAGTGCAGTGTGGCACTTCTTTGTCCAAAATCCTTCTAATGAGGCAAAGGTTACCTGTAAGAAGTGTGGAAGGACCTTTAGCTGAGGTAAACAACTCAGAAATTTGAATACCAGTTGCATGCTTAGACATTTAATCAACATGCACTTGCAAGCGTGGACAGACTACAAAACCTCAGGTAGCACATGTGCACCTGCTCCGACTGAAGGTAGCCAACAACGCTCCATCGCTACCCCCACTGCAAGACCACCGCCACCATTAAGCACACCACCAGCACTAAATGTGGATGTGTCGTCGCAAGGCCAAAGCACTCAGGGAATCTCAATGGTTTTGCAACACATCACTGAATCTAGGCCATCACCACCAATACCATCACCAACCCCTTCTCACTTCATCCGGTCCACCGCTACTTCCCCCATATGCAGCTCTCCAGTCCAGCTCACCCTACTAGACACTCTGAGTAGGACAAGAAAGTACTCATCCCCTCATCCGCGTACACTGTGCTTGAACGCCTACATTGCCAAACTAATCTCATTAGAGATGATGCCCTACCGTTTGATTGTAAGCGAAGCTTTCCACGACCTCATGGCCAACGCTGTTCCACGCTATGACCTACCCAGTCGGCACTTCTTTTCTCGAAAAGCCATCCCTGCCCTCCACCGGCATGTGAAAGACCGCATTGTCCATGCACTAAAACAGTCAGTGAGTGGAAAGGTGCACCTCACAACAGATGCATGGACCAGTAGGCATGGCCAGGGCCGTTACGTGTCCATCACTGCGCACTGGGTTAATGTGGTGGATGCAGGCTCCACTGGGGACAGCGGCGGTGGAACAGTGCTGCCTAGCCCACGGTATAGGAAACAGTTGGCTGTAGGCTTTCGCTCCTCCTCCTCCTCTATCAGCGAAAGCTCGTCCACAGAGCGTAGTCGCACGAGCACTACATCCACAGATGGCAGTGTTGCACACGAGGTGTCCCACTATCGAACAGCTAGTGGTAAGCGTCAGCAGGCTGTGTTAAAGATGATGTCTTTGGGCGACAACAGACACAATGTGGAGGTACTGGCCGACTACTTGCAGAGACAAACAGTCATGGCTGGGCAGTCTACATCTTGAGGCAGACAAGGTAGTCAGTGATAACGGCCGTACTTTTGTGGCAGCCATAGCCCGTGCAAAGCTCACACACATACCTTGCCTGGTTCACACTTTGAACCTGGTGGTGCAGTGCTTCCTTAATAATTATCCGGAGTTAACATCCCTGCTCCATAAGATGCGAAGATTGTGCTCGCACTTCAGTCGCTCGGCCATACACTCCAGTAGTATGCAGAAGCTGCAGCGATTGCTCCACCTCCCCAAGCACCGCCTAATCATAGACGTTGCAACAAGGTGGAACTCCACCCTGCACATGGTTCAGAGGCTGTGCAAACAGAGGAAGGCTGTAATGCGCTTGTGGGAGGATACACGGGCAGGCAGTTTGAGGGAAGACATGGAATTGTCGGGTGTGCAGTGGTCAAAGCTGAAAGACCTCTATAAAGTCCTTCAGTGTTTTGAGGAATGCACACGGCTGGTAAGCGCAGACAACGCCATCATAAGCATGAGCATCCCACTTATGCATCTGCTCATGCAAAGTTGGACACACACTAAGGATCAGGCGTCTGCAGCAGAGGAGGAGGAAGGAAGCCTTGATGACAGTCAGCCATTGTCTGGTCAGGGAACTGTCCTGGATGAGGTGGAGGAAGAAGAGGAAGAGGAGGGGGATGATTATTTTGGGAAGGAGGATGTTTCTCAGGGGACAAGAGAAAATGTTGGCATTCCAAGGTCAGGTACAGTGTTTGTGCGTGACTGTAGGGATGTGGATTTGCCAGAAACTGCTCCTCCACCCACCACAGGCAGTGCATCATTGACACTTGGAACATGGGCCCACATGTGTGATTATGCCTTGCGGATCCTAAAAAGGGACCCCCGCATTGCCAAAATGATGAGGGATGACGACTACTGGCTGGCCAGCATCCTCAATCCATGCTACAAAGGAAAATTACACAACATCATGCCACAGGAGAACCTAGAGACAATATTTGCAAACAAACAAGCAACTCTGGTAAACCATTTGTTTGAGGCTTTCCCAGCACACAGCAGCGGTGCTGGTTCTCCCATGAGCCGTAGTGGGCACAATGGAAGAGGTGTTCGTGGTGCACACAGCATAAGTGGCATTGGAGACAGGGGTTTAATGACCATGCTGTGGAATGATTTCTCAAGTACCGCTCACATGACTGCTAATACTGCATTGATTAAAAGTGACAGGAGGCAGCAGTTGACAACTATGGTAGCAAACTACTTCTCCCACATCGATGTTCTCCCTCACAGGTCATTCCCCTTTGACTATTGGGCCTCTAAACTGGACGCCTGGCCTGAATTGGCACAATATGCGTTACATGAGCTCGCTTGCCCTGCTGCTAGTGTGTTATCTGAAAGAGTTTTCATTGCTGCTGGATCCATCCTGACAGAAAAAAGGACCCGTCTGTCGACCCAAAATGTTGATGATCTAACCTTCATTAAAATGAACCATGCATGGGTTTCAAAGGATTTTGTCCCACCTTCCCCTGATGACACATAGGTTACCAGAAAAGTGCCTGGGTTTTTTCCTCCTCTTCCTCGGACTTGCCCAATTACACCCTTTGCAGCAGCTGAATGTCCAGCCAACACATCAACATATGCCAATTTTTAAACCTCCCTAACTGAGCTGCCCACCCCTCCCCCAACGGCTGGGGTCAAGACCTGACACACCCAGGCAAGTGTCGTTGCTCTGAACAGGTGGATGGGCCCACTGATGGCCGACGGCAATGTCACAGGGCCACTCATAGTACAATACAGTGTCTCAGACTGTGGGAAGGCCCACTTGCTGTCAGACACACCAGCGTACTATGAGGAGCCCTGTGCCAGTACCATCGACCACGATTGTGCCCCCCTGCTTGGTCATGGCCACAGCACTTGCAAGTTGCAATACTTACCTCTCCCTGCTCCACCGCTGTGTAGTCTGGGCAGTTAAATCCTTCACAGGGACGGCCACTAGAAATTTGGTGTATTGATCAATGATGGCTAAGATGTAGCTATGGCCTGTCCTGCTGGCCTCTACCTTCAGATGATCAATGGCTACCATTTGAAATGGACGTCAACTTACAAGCGGATGCAGTGGTGGTTTATGATCACCTTTCACAATTGTGATAGTCACAGACGTGTGACATTCCTGCCACCATTTTTCAATGTCTCCTCTCATGCCAATCCAATAGAATCACCTACGGCCTGTGGCTTCTGTCTGTTGCACTCCAAAATGACCAGACACATCATGATAGGCAGTGAGGACCAATGGTACATCTCTCCCTGTGATCACAATTTGATGGAGACGAGTAACGGTGATGTGATCCACGCTACTGCGATAAAGCAATATTTTCTTCACAAAGAACCTTTTTCGCTTTCTCCACAGACACAGTAATTGAGGGTCTGCATTGCCTCTGCAATATCTACCGGGAGGTTTTCCCGCGATGAGTAATTCCAAAATTTCTGCTAACACTCGACTTTGCGTCTATACTTGTATCCATGTAGTTTTCAATAGCGGAGATTCTGGACTGGCTTACTGAGATTGAAATATATACAAAGATTTTAAAGTACCACAACACTGCATACTGGTGTACGCTATGAATACCTTTCCCTTTTTCTACTTTTTTAATTCTGGTGTAATACATAGTGAGCCTGTGAGTGTCTGTGTCTGACTCCGGAAGTATAGATGGAAATTTAACCCTAGACTGGACACACCTGGTATGTGCTGATACAGTACCTTGTTTCAAAAATTTGTATTAAGGTATCATCTGTAGGATAACCTACTGTGGGGGGACCCTCTTCTTGCCGCAGACAAACACGAGACTGAGACAGAGTTTGTATTGAACAGGTCCGTTTTAGTGCCCATCCTTCTGTCGACAACAGTAATTCACCACAGCCGTTTCACATTTCGCTGTACACAGGCCCCGGTACCTTCACTTCCTTTGTAACTATAATTGTGGCGTCCTCTGTGGCTCTTCCATTGTGGCTGGCCTAGGCCCAACCACCACAGCGCTGCCCCAGTCTGAGCACATCGTCCGTATGATAGCCCCAGGCCGTCTTCGTCTGTGGCTACCGTCCTCTGGGCAACCCCCCCATGACCGCCTCACCTGTCAGTCCTCTCTGGAGCCTTTCCACTGTCTCTGTTTCCTCAGAAGAACTTCCTCTTTACTGTGCTCCCTTCGCTGACTGACTCTTCCAGAACCTTCCCTCAGCCTTTTATACTTCCAGTCCTGTAACTCCGCCCACCTTCACCTTACAGTTTCTCTGACCAATGGCAGTTATTCAGTCCCACTCCTACACTGTCCACTGCCCTCCAATGGACAAGCTAAAACACTGCACCCTTTCTCTTTATCTTAGCGGTTTCACATCTACACTGCGCTACACCTCTGCTACTCACTACAGGCTGGTTTGTCTGTCAGTCCACCTTCCCTACATCATCCATAGTGAGTGAGTGTGTGTGGGTTACGCCTTCTATATATACGGTGAATCGGAGAAACAAATTTTTACGCTATACTCGATACAGCTTGTATCTTGTTATACAGCACCTTTGTTCGACATTTAGCATTACGGTCAAATCCATACTGTGTAAGCGTCTGAGAGTGACGACGGGACTATTTATACGGAGATTTCAATTGTACCCTAAAAAATATATACTTGCTATCTTGTTATCCAGGAACCTTTTTTACAACATTTTTTATTATGGTCAAAACCAAACTGAGTGAGCGTCTGAGGGTGACTACGGAAGTATATACCGATATTTTCAATTTGGACAACACTGTGTACAGCAGAACGCTTCTGATAGAGTAACCTTTGTAGCTATTTATATTCTGGTGTAATCCATAATGAGCCTGTAAATGTCTGTCTGTTACTCCGACGATATATTTGGAACTTTAAGATTACCCCAACACTGTATACAGCTGTACACTTGTGTTACATAACCCATTTACAGCTTTTCATATTCTTGTGTAATCCATACTGGGCGTGAGAGCGTTTGTGTCTGCCTCCTGAAATGTATACGGAGAATCAGAATGTTTACACTATAATATATACCTTGTATCTGGTGATACTGTACCCTTTTTCAACTTGTTATTTTATTGGGTAATCCATACTGAGCCTGTGAGCGTCTGTATATGCCTCATGAAATATATACAGAGATTTACTGTTATCCATAGACTGTATAGAGCTGTACGCTTCTGATACAGTACCATATATCTGCTGGTATTTTGGGTCCATTTTCCAAAACATGAGGAAGTATGGTGGAAGAGGACACGGATGTGGGCATGGAGGCCCACCTGGTACTGATGGTGGTGCTGGTGCAACTACTGGTAGTGCCAAAAACACAATAGCAGCTAAGGCAGGAGGTGTTGAGCCAGCGTCATGGTGTAGCTCTGGAAGGCCTGTAAGGCTCCCTTTTCTGGGAGTAGGTAGACTGCTTTTAAAGCCGGAGTATCAGGAACTGTTTGTTGCTTACATTGCTGAAACATCCTCCAGCTCTATCGCCTCCTCTTCTGAAGTTGTAAAAAATGCAAGCACTGAGACGTAACTGCAGGCTTCTGGTCAGGAGCAACCCCTTTCCTTGTGTCCTTCACCCACACCAAAAGTGAAGGATGTGGAAGCACACACCTCAGATTCAGATTACTCCATGGAGCTCTTTTCACATACCATGCCTGGGTTAATTAAAAATAGGGCGCATCATGTACTGGAGCAATGTAAATGGAGCAGACCAGACACTGGAGCAGCATCTAAGGGGCCCATTATACACTGGAGCATTACAAATGGGGCCCATTATATATGGAGCTGTAATGCTAGAGGGAACCTGAGTTAGAGAGTGGACCCTCTGGATCGCGGATCCGGAGCCCCAGGGTCGAGCACACCAGGTGAAGACCGACCCCTATACAGGGATCGTTTGGGGCAGGACCACAGAGGACGGAGGCGCGACAGCCGGAACCAAGAGGGACGGCTCCACGGACAGAAGGGCAGGGAAGGCAATGGTACGAAGAACGAGCAGGGACCAGCGGCGCAGGACAGAACCAATACGGAAGACAGGCACGTGGAAAGACCTAGGCGGACTGAAGACGGAGGACGGCACCGGGGATGGAAGACAGCGCCCAGCCAGGCTGGGAGGGAAGGGAGCAGGAGACAGGGAGCGACAGGGGGAGTCAGGCGGAAAGCGGTTAAGCTACAGGGAAACTGTAGAGGCCAGAGGGTGCAGGAAAACTACACAATCATCAGGCGTCCTCCTAACTGCGAGGACGCCTGAAGTACAGCAACCCCCGGATGTGCGTCACCCAAGCCCGCCCCTCAGCGCCGCCCATCGCAGGGGAGACCCAAGCCCGCCCCTCAGCGCCGCCCATCGCAGGAGAGAGAGAGCGGAAGGCGGCGAGCGCGAACCAGGGGGCGGGAACCAGGAGCCGACGTAAGGAGGAATTGACAGCGGGCGCGTGACCGGGCGGGAGCGCGCAGGTGAGGGGACGCTGCAGCGGCCGCCGCAGCAGAAGGGGCATCGGCGGGCATAACCGCCGATGTCACAGGAGCATTATTAGGGTCCATCATACACTGGAGCATCATCCATGAAGCCCATCATGTACTGGAGCATTGAAAATGGGGCAGATCAGACACTGGAGCAGCATCTAAGGGGCACATTATACACTGGAGCATTACAAATGGGGCCTATTATATATGGAGCATTATGTGGAGCTCATCATATACTGTATGGAACATTATATGTGACTAATTATTTGCTATGGAGAAATATATGGGGCTCATTATTCTGTATGGCGCAAAATGTGGTGGCCATAACACTGTATGGAGTAATATACTGTCCTGTTTTTGAGCAATTGTACAATTTAAAATTGATGAGTCATGTCATGTAAGCAGTGAAGTATGTGTCATTGTACTATACCTATATTTCTGTTGCGTATCGGAGCATCATGAGTTGTGGTATGTGTTAAAGGGGCGCACTGACACTCTTTGGCCCAGGGCACACGAAAACCTGGAGCCAGCCCAACCCCCCCACAACTTTAGCCAAATAACCCCCAGTTTTCAATGCGTAACTATTATTAGGAAGTAAATTAAGGTTGACAAGCTTCAGTTATAAGAATTGATCTTTTTGGCATTGAAATGGGCACTGTAGGTGTGTTTACTCTCTTCCACTCCCTGCCGACTTTGCTTCCCCATTGACTTGCGTTGGGTTTCGTGTTTCAGTCGGCCTCCGAATTTTCCCTATACTCGGCCGATTTCGTTCGACCCGACTTTTGCGAAAGTCAGGTTTCATGAAACCCGACTCGACCCGAAAAAAGGCAAAGTCGCTCATCTCTACTTATCAGCCATCAAAGACAGTATCTGCTCTTGTTCTTCTAGATCCCAGGCCCGTTTATGTTCCAGACCGGGAAATTTTGCCAGGAACCTAGATGCATCAACCTTCTTCGATCTCCCAGACTCTGTGCCTTGTTGGGCACCAACGACCCCACGTCCATCTCCCTGTCCCTTCACAACAGCCTTTTTAGGAATTTTTGAATTTTATGCCATAGTTGCAGATGTTCAGATGCAGATATTGGGGAACAAGGAGCAGTTAGTGCTTTGTGGAAGGTTGCACTGCAGCCTAGTACTTCTTTGTGTTTTACAAACAGCACCGCAGCAGCAGAAAAAAATTGCCCTGAGGTTTAAAGTGAGATTACGCACCCCAGTAACCACACAAGACAGCGGTCCAGCCACTAAAAAATTGCCCTGAGATTTAAGGCAAGAATACGCAACCCAGACACCACACAAGACAGCAGTACTGGCTGCGTGTCAGTTGTGCAGTACTGTGCGTGCGTCCTATTCGCTGTGAACACAGCACTGCAACTGCACAAAAAACCTGCCCTGCAGGGGTTAATGTGACCTGAAAAAAAGCTGGGAAAATGGTCACTACTCAGTCCCTGACGTTATACTTTCAGCTCTGAAAAGAGCTTTTGGATTTCATAGTGGATTTCTGGCTGATTTGAACCAAAAAACACAACTCTCCCTAGCAGCTGCTCACACTCTCCCTACGCTAGCTGTGTTATGCATGCAATGTGCAGAAAATGGCGGCGGCAGGGCTTAGTGCCAGGCTATGATGACTCATAGGACGCTGGGCGGCCAGCCAATCATAGTAATGCCGCCCACAACCAAGAAGGGTGCGGCATTACTGTGATTGGCAAATGCTGGGCAGGAGAACTGAATAGTGAGGCGAGTAGTGAAATACTCAGTATGTTCCGAGTACCGCATTACTCGCCGAGTACCGAGTACCCACGAATATGCTCGCTCATCCCTAACATCGACCTGACACAGGCCAAGTTCTACTCAGACAGCAAAGTAGTCCTGGGATACATCCACAATGAAACAAGTGATTCTATGTTTATATCAACAACAGAGTGCTACGAATTAGGAGATCAGTTCATCCAAAACAGTGGCCTTACATTCCCATGGACCAAAACCCTGCAGATCATGCAACTAGAGCAGTTGACGCAAGTCGACTAGAGAGCACAACATGGCTCTCAGGATCAAAACTATTGTACACAGAGGAACGTTGTCCGGACACCTTTGAACTAGTAGGAGATGACTCAGATCCTGAAATTCGCCCTCAAGTGTCTACACGTCATACAATGACCTCTGCTATCCAGCTTGGATACCACAGATTTGACAAGTTTTCAAGTTGGAAGTCACTTACTCGAGCCATTACCTGCCTGACTCATATAGCTCGCTCATTCAAGATCACCAGAGCTTGTGACACAGAAAAATGTAAAGGTTGGCATCTCTGTAAAAACACCTATGTTACCTCTGACTTGGAATCTTCCAGAAACCACATCATCTCCACAGTTCAGAGAGAAACCTACTCTGTAGAAATCCAATGTCTCATTAACAATGCTCCAATACCAGCGAGCAGATCTTTGAGAAAACTCGACCCATTCGTCGACAACAACGGCCTGCTGAGAGTAGGAGGCCGACTCAAAGAAGCTAAATTGGAGTTTGAGGAGAAATTCCCTCTTATCATTCCCGGAAAACGTCATGTTACTTACTTAATCGTACAACACCACCACAATCTAGTCAAGCACCAAGGAAGACTATTTACAGAAGGAGCCATCAGAACTGCTGGCCTGTGGATTGTTGGTGCAAGAAACTCATCAGTAGTGTCATCTTCAAATGCATTACCTGCCGTAAGCTTTGTGGTTCCACTCAAACCCAAAAGATGGCTGACCTACCAGCAGATAGACTCAGTCCAGACCCTCCATTTACCAGCGTTGGTGTCAATGTGTTTGGACCTTGGTCAGTTGTTACTCATCACATGAAAGGCAGACTGTCATGATCACGTGTGTCAGGACGCAGATGATACCGCAAGGCGGACCCATAACACACGTGACCCTGGATACACCGCCTCCAGTGGGGCGCATTTAAATAATAGAACGTGCAGGTGGATACGCCGCCTCCACCTGGCGAATTTAGGTATTACACGTTATACATACAATAATCAAATAATAAAGGGGGAACCTGGGAAACTTTAACAATGGTGGGCCCTGCGATAGGGAATGGGGAGATGGAGACCACCTAAGCTCCCCTGAGCCAGTGTCCCTGCACTCCTTACATTCCCTAAACAGGCTCCGCACCTGTCGCCGCACGCGTACCTTAACGCCCTTGCTCACCCTGGCCCTAAACCCTCACTAGGGAATGGGTCGGTGCGGAGACTAATCCCACCACTGCACTAATAACACACATGAGGAAAGAGACAATACAGGGGAAACACCACTTAGCTTTGCTCTGCTGCGTACGCTCCTAGCAACAGAGCCCACCACCTGCGTGCATCTTCTCCTCCACCCGGATCCATCACCATAACAGGATCCTTCACCTTAGTGCAGCCTTGGAGCAGAGTCCACCACCAGTTGCAGCTGCTTAGAACCAGAGTCCCAAGGATGAGTTCAGCTTCTGACCCGAAGACAAGCATGTTTGAGTCCAGTTCAGCAGCCAAGTCCCACATGGTGAGTGCCACTCTCCATAGTAGCCACTCCACCAGCCCATGCAGACACTTCCCGCTGACACCATCACTGCGACTCCACCACGCCATGCAAGCCCTTCGTCCAGACACCATAGCTGAAACACGTCCCCCCTGGCTAAGCTGCGCAGGACTCCTCACCAGCTCCATCCTTCCTCCAGGCTCTCCAACTCAGAGTGAAACAATATCACAGGCAGTGATTACACACCCCTAGCACACCTTTATAGGGTGTCACACCTGATCCATAATTAAGTGCACAAAAACCTAAAGTGCGATACCGCTAACCACCACCGGGGACAGTCAAGACACCTTTGAACTTAACCAAAGTAAAAAAAGTTCACTTTGTGCTTTTAATACCGCCAGATCCAACACTGGATCATGACACAGACAAGCTAATGGTAAATGTTGGGCTGTCATGTTTACCTGTCTGTCAATCAGAGCCATCCATATAGAGCTCATTGAGTCACTTGTCACTTCAAGCTTCATCAATGCTTTGAGACGTTTCATTGCCATCCGTGGTCCTATCAAACATATACGTTCAGACAGAGGTACCAACTTCATTGTTGCAGCAAAGGAATTGGGAATACCTTCAAATCTAGACCTTAAGACTCTCGAAATGTTCCTCAGTGACCGAAGTTGCACTTGGTCATTCAACCCACCTCACTCCTCGCATGTGGGTGGATCTTGGGAACGAATGATTGGTCTAGTACGGAAAATTGTTGACTCTACTGTTCTTCAGGAAGGAGCAGCGAGACTTACCCACGAAAGCCTAACCACCTTCATGGCAGAAGGCCCATGGTTCCAGTCCCTAATCACCCTGAGGAGCCCTTATTATTGACTCCAGCTACTCTCAACACCCAGAAAACGGATTATCCAGTGCCCCTCCAGGAGGATTCGATGCTAAGGACCTCTACAAGCGCCAATGGAGACAGGTCCAAAGTCTTGCCAATACATTCTGGAACAGGTGGCGCAAACAGTATTTGTCTACCCTGCAGCCACGGACGAAGTGGCAATCTACCAGGCCTAATCTGAGGATTGGTGACCTCATCATTGTGAAAGACTGTCTGACCGATTGTAACTAGTGTGTTATGATTGAGTCACCGAGGAGGAAAAAACAAAAAATGCAAGCTCAGCCCAGAAAATCAGAGAGGTTGGAAACTAGCTGATTGCAGACCCCTAATCCTATCACACAACTAGCAGTAGCCGTGGGGTGTTCCTACGGTGATCCTAGACACCTCATCACAGCCGGAGATCTAAATAAGCCTAAAGAGAGAAAAGGGAAAAACTGACTGCCCCAGAGCAGACCCCAAAGCAATAGGCAGCCCCGAACATATAATGATGGTGAAGCAAGATGAAAACACTAACACAGATAGAAAGATAGGATGAGCAAACGATGGGGCCCAAGCTAACTAAAAAGGACAGGACAGAAAAGCTGCTGTCTGCAAGCCGAGAAAACCCTGATAAAAATATTACCAACACAACTGATAAGCAAAAAGGACCCTGAAGTCACTAGACTTCAAACCCTATATCAGCACTCAGAATATTCTGAAAGCAGAGCAAAAGAGAACACTGATCAAGGAATAAGAATCCAGCACACCCCCAGCCAGGGATGGCTGAACTCCAAAACAAGGTAAACAAAAACAAAACTAATAAGTTCAATAGCAGAGCAAAAACTTATCTTTGGGAAGCAGGAATCAGACTGGTCTCCAAGAATCCAGCAGAGAAATCACCAGCCACTCAGAAGGGCATCGGCTGCCTTATATCCAGTCTGAAGTTCCTGTTACCCAGTCACAATCCACCTGATCAGGTGTTTGGTTTCTTTCATCCAAATCAGCCTCACTACCTTCCTTCACCAGAAGAGGGAGATCCTCGGACACAAAAGGTGAATGAACAGATGAGCTCACAACACAGTGGCCACATGGACTAGTGACTGCAACATTCCCGAGTAAGGATGGCAACGTGTGCAAAGTCAAACTTAGGATGGCCAAAGGGAATGAACTTACGACATTCTCCAGACCAGTAACTGAGCTGGTCTTATTGTTGTCATCGGAGAATAATAGTGACATCCGTTTGATGCCAGACAGGGAGTGTTCTGTCTCCGACATTTAATCCAATATTTGAATGTCTGTCTGGAAATATACTGCTATTTGATGTAATGTATAGAATGTACAGGTTTCTATATATTTTATTGTTTTCTGTATCTTTGGCTCCATCTACTGACCAAAGCCATAACCGCAGTGTTATTGTGTGTCTTAGTTTCACTTTCTAATCTTCTTTCCCTCCATTCTCAATGTATTCTGGGAAAGCCCGCAAACCACCCTGGTAAGATTGCAAAGCATTATGGTTTAGTCAAGCCCCCATTTTTCCCTCCAGTTCGCCATTTTCTTTCAAGCTTGCTTCCTGTGAACATCTCATTTCTCTACCTCCCTTACGTCAGCATAGCTGGTACGTAAACATGCTTCCTGTATATAATTTCTGTCTTAGATCAGCATGCTTAGTTATCTCTTTCTTGCACAGCTAGTAGTGCAGATGATGTATGTTATGTATATTATGTATTCCTATGAATCCAGTACTGAATGTATCTATATGTTTTACTTGTAGTTTCACTGCACCAATATACCACCACGTTCAATAAAATACAGATTCAACTACAGTCTCCTTTTTGGACCCCGGTATAGCAGTTTAGCTGCCTGTTAAGCTACACAAAGTCTGTAAGAAAATGAGAAAAAACAGATCCAGTGCCATAAGTTGCTGGATCCGTTTTTTTCAAAAAACGACGAATTGTGACTGATGGAAAAAACTTAAATGTGAAAGAGGCTTAAGCTAACCAATTGATGTTACGTGCCTCTTTTCTTTCTTTTGTGTCTTTTCCCCCTCCCTGACTTTTTCCCTATGTCTTCCCTGTAACCCACCTACTCTTAGATGATGTGTTACATATTTGACCTATTGTTAGTAGGAGCAGCAGTGCTGCGCACTGTACCACTGGAAGAAACTTCTAAAATGTTCTGCATTGTTTTGCATAATTTTGCAACAACTATACTTGTGTTTATGATGTTATTTGTACAAGAAAATAGAAAATCTTTAAAAAATAAACAGATTAACCTCTTAATGCCCGCTGATACGCCATTTAACAGTGGTAGTTAAGTGTGCTTAACCCCTTTCTGAGATTTGATGTACTATCCCATCCATGGGACCCTGGCCCCTATGACCTGGGACGGGATAGTATGTCATCGCGATCAGTGGCGCTCCCGGGGGGGCGCCGCTGATCGTGGCCGAGTGTCAGCTGATTATCACAGCTGACACCCGGCACTATGTGTAAGGGGCGGTCACGGACCACCCCCAGCACGTAACCCCTGGTACACTGCGATCAAACATGATCGCAGTGTACCGGTGGTTTAGAGAAGCATCGGCAGGGAGGGGGCTCCCTTTATGCTTCCCTGAGACCCAGCAGCAGCGCGATGCGCAGCACTGCTGCGGGGGCCTCCTTCCCTGCAGGTCCCCAGATACAATATGGTGGCGGGGACCTTCGGGGGCCTGCAGGGAGGCAGCTTCCTCAGGGCCTGCAGAGCACAGGGATGAGGAAAGACTGTGCAGCGCCTGTCAGATCTCAGATCTGACACAGTGCTGTGTGGCACATCAGATCAACGATCTGACACATGACAGTGATGTCTGTTGTGAGTTCATTTTCCCCTTCACCATTGAGGTCTGATGAACTCCCTGTTCTGGTGAAGGAAGGTAGTGAGGCTGATTACCAAGCACCTGGGTATGATGATGATGACAGGGTGACGGGAATTGCTGACTGGATATAAGGCAGCCGACGCCCTTCTGCCTTGCTGGTGATCTCTCTGAGGGATTCTAGGAGACCAGTCTGATTCCTGCTCCTCAAAAGCTAAGTTTTCTGCACTGCTTTTTGCATTTGTGTTTTGTTTTGTTTTGCCTTGTTTTTCTAAATTTCCTTTTTGCTCTGTCTTCAGAAAATACCTGAGTGCTGATATAGTCTTTTTGAAGCCTAGCGTCTTCAGGGCCTTTTTCCCTATCAGCCTGTTGGCCCTTGTTTTGATAGGGTTTTTGGCGGATTGCAGACAGCTGCTTTCCTGTCCTGTCCTATTTAGTTAGCTTGGGCCCCATCATTTGCTCAGCCTATCTTTCTATCTGTGTGAGTGTTTTTTCATCTTGCTTCACCGTCATTATATGTTGGGGGCTGCCTATTGCTTTGGAGTCTGCTCTGGGGCAGTTTAGATTTCCCTTTCTGTCTTTAGGCTATGTAGTTCTCCGGCTGTGATCGAGGGGTCTAGGGCACCGTAGGAACCCCCCACGGCTACTGCTAGTTGTTGTTGATAGGTTCAGGGGTCTGCAATCCGATAGTTGCCAACTTCTCTGGTTTTCTGGACTTAGCTAGTATTTCTGTTTTTGTCTCCTACGGTGACTCATTCATAACAGATGTCCCACCCTGGGACAATGTAATAAAGTAAAAAAAAAAGTGTAAAAATAATTTATAAAAAATCGCTAAATAAATTTAAAAAAAAATATATTTCCTAATAAATTCATTTTTTGTAAATAAAAAAAAAATACACATATTTAGTATCACCGTGACCGTAACGACCCGCCCTATAAAACTGTCCCATTAGTTAACCCCTTTAGCGAACCCCATAAAAAATAAAAATAAAAAACAAAGCAAAAAGCAATGCTTTATTATCATACCACCAAACAAAAAGTGCAATAACGCGCAATCAAAAAGACGCATATAAATAACCATGGTACCACTGAAAACGTCATCTTGCCCTGCAAAAAAGCGAGCCATGATACAGTGTCATCAGTGAAAAAATAAAAAAGTTATAGCTCGCAGAATAAAGCGATGCAAAAATAATTATTTTTTATATAAAATTGTTTTCATTGAATAAAAGCGCCAAAGCATAAAAAACGACATAAATGAGGTATCGCTGTAATCGCACTGACCCGAAGAATAAAATCCCTTTATCAATTTTACCACACGTGGAACGGTGTAAATACACCCCTCAAAAGAAATTCATGAAACACTAGTTTTTGTTCATTCTGCATCCCAAAAATCGGAATAAAAAGCGATCAAAAAATGTCACATACCCGAAAATGGTAACAATAAAAACGTCAACTCGTCCCTCAAAAAATAAGACCTCACATGACTCGGTGGGTCAAAATATGGAAAAATTATAGCTCTCAAAATGTGGTGATGCAAAAACTATTTTTACAATAAAAAGTGTATTTTAGCGTGTGACAGCTGCCAAGCATAAAAACTAGCTATACATAGTAAATCAAACCCCCTTTATCACCCCCTTAGTTAGGGAAAAATAATAAAATAAAAAAAAAATGTATTTATTTGTATTTATTTCCATCTTCCCATTAGGGTTAGGGTTAGGGCTAGGGTTAGGGCTGAGAATAGGTTTTAGGGATGTGTTGGGGTAAGGGTTGGAGTTAGAATTGGGGGGTTTCCACTGTTTAGGCACATCAGGTGCTCTCCAAACGCAACATGGCATCTGATCTCAATTCCAGCCAATTCTACGTTGAAAAATTCAAACGGTGCTCCTTCCCTTCCAAGCTCTGCCATGCGCCCAAACAGTGTTTTACCCCCACATATGGGGTATCAGCCTACTCAGGACAAATTGCAAAACAACTTTTGGGGTCCAATTTCTCCTGTTACCCTTAGGAAAATAAAATAAATATATTTTCACGCCCGGGCATTATAAACTTCTGTGAAGCACTTGGGGATTCAAAGTGCTCACCACACATCTAGATAAGTTCCGTGGGGGGTCTAGTTTCCAAAATGGGGTCACTTGTGGGGGGTTCAACAGTTTATACACATCAGAGGCTCTCCAAATGCGACATGACACCCGCAGACCATTCCATCAAAATCTGCATTCCAAAACGTCACTACTTCCCTTCCAAGCCCCTACGTGTGCCCATACAGTAGTTTTCTCCCACACATGGGGTATCAGTGAACTCAGGACAAATTGGACAACAACTTTTGGGGTCCAATTTCTCCTGTTACCCTTGGGAAAATAAAAAAATTGGGGACTAAAAGATCATGTTTGTGGAAAAATTTGATTTTTTTATTTTCATGCCCGGGCGTTATAAACTTCTGTGAAGCGCTGGTGGGGGGTTGAAAGTGCTCACCATACATCTAGCTAAGTTCCTTGGGGGGTCTAGTTTCTAAAATGTGGTCACTTGTGGGGGTTTCAACAGTTTAGGCACATCAGAGGCTCTCCAAACGTGACATGACACCCGCAGACCATTCCATCAAAATCTGCATTCAAAAAAATCACTACTTCCCTTCCAAGCCCTGACGTGTGCCGATACAGTAGTTTTCTCCCACATATGGGGTATCAGTGTACTAAGGACAAATTGGACAACAACTTTTGGGGTCCAATTTCTCCTGTTACCCTTGGGAAAATAAAAAAATTAGGGACTAAAAGATCATGTTTGTGGAAAAAATATGTTTTTGTTATTTTCACGCCCGGGCGTTAGAAACTTCTGTGAAGCACTGGGGGGTTCAAAGTGCTCACCACACATCTAGATAAGTTCCTTAGGGGGTCTAGTTTCCAAAATGGGGTCACTTGGGGGGGTTTCCACAGTTTAGGTACATCAGAGGCTCTCCAAAGGTAACATGACACCCGCAGACCATTCCATCAAAGTCTGCCTTCCAAAAGGTCACTATTTCCCTTCCAAACCCTGATGTGTGCCCATACAGTAGTTTTCTCCCACATATGTCATATCAGCCTACTCAGGACAAATTGTACAACAACTTTTGGGGTCCAATTTCTCCTGTTACCCTTGGCAAAATAAAAAAAATTAGAGACTAAAAGATCATGTTTGTGGAAAAAATATGATTTTTTTTATTTTCATGCCCGGGCGTTATAAACTTCTGTGAAGCCCTTGAGGGTTCAAAGTGCTCACCACACATCTAGCTAAGTTCCTTGGGGGGTCTAGTTTCCAAAATGGTGTCATTTGTAGGGGGTTTCACTGTTTAGGCACATCAGGGGCTTTCCAAACGCGGCATGGCGTCTGATCCCAATTCCAGCCAAAAAAGTCAAACGGCACTGCTTCCCTTCCGAGCTCTGTCATGCGCCCAATTAGTGGTTTACCCCCACATGTTGGGTATCAGCATACTCAGGACAAATTGTACAATAACTTTTGGGGTCCTGCTACCCTTGGGAAAATAAAAATTGGGGGTGAAAAGATCATTTTTGTGGAAAAAATATGATTTTTCAGTTGTACAGCTGTACGTTATAAACTTCTGTGAAACCCTTGGGGGTTCAAAGTTCTCACCACATATCTAAATAAGTTCCTTGGGGGGTCTAGTTTCCAAAATGGGGTCACTTGTGGGGGTTTCCACTGTTTAGGCACATCAGGGGCTTTCCCTTCTGAGCTCTGCCATGCGCCGAAACAGTGGTTCCCCCCACATGTCAGGTATCAGCATACTCAGGGCACATTGCACAATAACTTTTGCAGTCCAATTTCTTCTGTTACCCTTGGTAAAATAAAAAAAATTGGACCTGAAATAATTTTTTTGTGAAAAAAGTTAAATGTTCATTTTTTTAACATTCAAAAAATTACTGTGAAGCACCTGAAGGGTTAATAAACTTCTTGAATGTGGTTTTGAGCACCTTGAGGGGTACAGTTTTTAGAATAGTATCACTTTTGGGTATTTTCTATCATATAGACCCCTCAAAATGACTTCAAATGTGATGTTGTCTGTAAAAATAAAATGGTGTTGCAAAAATGAGAAATCGCTGGTCAATTTTTAACCTTATAACTTCCTAACCAAAACAAATTTCGGTTCCAAAATTGTCCTGATGTAAAGTAAACATATGGGAAATGTTACTTATTAATTATTTTGTGTGCCATATCTCTGTGATTTAAGAACATAAAAATTAAAAGTTGGAAAATTACAAAATTTTCATAATTTTTGCCAAATTTCTGTGTTTTTCACAAATAAACGCAAGTGATATCAATGAAATTTTACCAATACCATGAAGTACAATATGTCTCGAGAAAACCAGAATCACCAGGATCCATGGAAGCGTTTCAGAGTTATTACCTCATAAAGGGACAGTGGTCAGAATTGTAAAAATTTTCCCGGTCATGAACGTTCCAACCACCCTTGGGGGTAAAGGGGTTAAGCCACAGCACCGTTAATTAATGGAGCTGTGGAGAAAGTGTATATCTCCCCCCTGAGTTGGATTTTCTCTGGGGTCTCGGCTGCCGGGGATAGCCGAGACCCCAGAGAACATGATTCGGGTCGGTTTTTACCGACCCCGCTTTTGCGATCGCCGTTATTAAGCATATAATGGCGACCGCAAAAAAAGTCTGATCTGCCATTCAATTTCTCTTTCCTCTGATGTGATCGCACTTCAGAGGAGAGAGAAATAGGGTCCCCGATTCCCCCGGTACCTCCCGGTGGTCCTCTGCCGAGTTCCTCCCCTCCATGGTCTCCGCCATCTTCTTCCGGGAAGAAAATGGTGGGCGCATGCGCAGTGCGCCCCCCCCCCCCCGAGATCTGCTGCCCGGTACCTGGCAACAATAGGAAGATTTTTCCTATTGGTTCATTTTGGTCACTGTGATAGACCCTATCACAGTGATCAAAATTAAAAAAAATAGTAAATAAACCCCCCTTTATCACCCCCATAGGTAGGGAAAAATAATGAAATAAAGAAAATATATTTATTTTAATTATTCCATTAGGGTTAGGGTTAGAGTTAGAATTTGGGTTAGGGTTGGAATTAGGGTTAGGGTTGGGATTAGGGTTGGGTTTAGGGACAGGGTTAGGGATTTGGGTTTAGGGTTACTGTTGGGATTAGGGTTAGAGTTGGGACTAGGGTTAGGGATTAGGGTTAGGGGTGTGTTGGGGTTAGTTTTGTGGTTAGGGTTGGGTTTAGGGTTATGGTTAGGGTTGGGATTAGGGTTAGGGGTGTGTTGGTGTTAGGGTTGTGGTTAGGGTTATGGTTAGGGTTGAGATTAGGGATAGGGGTGTGTTGGGGTTAAGTTTGTGGTTAGAGTTAGGGGTAGGGTTGGTATTATGTTGGGATTATGGTTGGAGTTAGAATTGAGGGGTTTCCACTATTTAGGCACATCAAGGCGTCTTCAAACGTGACATGGCTTCACCATTGATTTTGCATTCAAAAAGTCAAACGGTGCTCCCTTCCTTCCGAGCACCGACATGTGCCCAAACAGTGGTTATCCCCAACATATGGGGCACCAGCATAATCAGGAACAATTGAACACCAACTTTGGGGGTCTAATTTCTTCTGTTACCCTTGGGAAAATAAAAAATTGGGGTCTAAAAAATCATTTTTGTGGAAAAAAATGATTTTTTATTTTCATGGCTCTGTGTTATAAACTTCTGTGAAGCACTTGGGGGTTCAAAGTGCTCACCACACATCTAGATAAATTCCATAAGGGGTCTAATTTCCAAAATGGTGTTACTTGTGGGGGGTTTCCACTGTCTAGGTACATTAGGGGCTCTACAAACGCGACATGGCGTCCGATCTCAATTCCAGCCAATTCTGCATTGAAAAAGTCAAACTGCGCTCCTTCCATTCCAAGCCCTGCTGTGTACCCACACCGTGGTTTACCCCCACATATGGGGTATCGGCGTATTCAGGAGAAATTACACAAGTTTTGTGGTTCATTTTCTCTTTTTACACTTGTGGAAAATAAAAAAATTGTAAAAGTGTAAAAAAGTAAAATGTTTGTAAAAAAAAGTTAAATGTTAATTTTTTCCTTCCACATTTCTTCAGGTTCTTGAATGTGGTTTTGAGCACCTTGAAGGGTGCAGTTTTTAAAATGGTGTCACTTTTGTGTATTTTCTGTCTCAAAGTGACTTAAAATGTGAGGTGGTCCCTAAATAAATGGTTTTGTAAATCTTACTGTAAAAATGAGAAACTTCCTAACAAAAAAAAATTTTGGTTTCAAAATTGTGCTGATGTAAAGCTGACATGTGGGAAATGTTATTTATTAAGTACTAGCTGAAGAGTCCGGCGCAGCCCGGGCATAGTAACTAACTGTGGTTAGTTATAGCAAATTATAATTATCCTCCATCCCATAGTCCCGTGCCCATATACTCATCATACATATACACGATCCCATAGGCCCATGCCCATATACCCATCATACATATCCTCCATCCCATAGTCGAGTGCCCATATACCCATCACACATCCTCCATCCCATATTCCATGCCCATATACCTATCACATATCCTCCATCCCATAGTCCCATGCCCATATACCCATCATACATATCCTCCATCCCATAGTCGAGTGCCCATATACCCATCACACATCCTTCATCTCATAGTCCCATGCCCATATACCCATCACACATCCTCCATCCCATAGTCCCGTGCCCATATACCCATCACACATCCTCCATCCCATAGTCTCGTGCCCATATACCCATCATACATATCCTCCATCCCATAGTCCAGTGCCCATATACCCATCACACATCCTCCATCCCATAGTCCCGTGCCCATATACCCATCATACTCATCCTCCATCCCATAGGCCCGTGCCCATATACCCATCATATACATCCTCATCCCATAGTCGAGTGCCCATATACCCATCACACATCCTCCATCCCATAGGCCCGTGCCCATATACCCATCATACACATCCTCCATCCCATAGTCCCGTGCCCATATATACCCATCATACATATCCTCCATCCCATAGTAGAGTGCCCATATACCCATCACACATCCTCCATCCCATAGTAGAGTGCCCATATACCCATCAAACATATCCGCCATCCCATAGTCCCGTGCCCATATACCCGTCATACATATCCTCCATCCCATAGTCCAGTGCCCATATACCCATCACACATTCTCCATTCCATAGTCAACCATTATGACATCATAATGAGCGGCGGGGCTTGCAACCTATGATGACATCAGCGTCGCCATGGCAACCATTGTGACATCATAATGAGGGGTGGGGCTTGACGCACACACACTTTTCCCCAGTATGTAGATAGGGGCATTATGACATCATAATGAGGGGCGGGACTTGACGCGCGCACACTTTTTCCCCAGTATGTAGATAGGGGCAAAATTGTTTGGTGAATTGGAATGCGCGGGGTTAAAATTTCGCCTCACAACATAGCTTAGGACGCTCTCGGGGTCCAGACGTGTGACTGTGCCAAATTTTGTGGCTGTAGCTGCGACGGTGCGGATGCCTATCCCGGAAATACACACACACACACACACACATACACACACACACATACATACATACATACATACACACACACACTTGAGCTTTATATATATTAGACTAGCTGAAGAGCCCGGCGCTGCCTGGGCATAGTAACTATCTGTGGTTAGCTATAACAATTTATAATTATCCTCCATCCCATAGTCCCGTGCCCATATACCCATCATACATATCCACCATCCCATAGGCCCGTGCCCATATACCCATCATACATATCCTCCATCCCATAGTCCCGTGCCCATATACCCATCACACATCCTCCATCCCATAGTCCCATGCCCATATATACCCATCATACATATCCTCCATCCCATATAGTAGAGTGCCCATATACCCATCATACACATCCTCCATCCCATAGTCCCGTGCCCATATATACCCATCATACATATCCTCCATCCCATAGTAGAGTGCCCATATACCCATCACATATCCTCCATCCCATAGTAGAGTGCCCATATACCCATCATACATATCCACGATCTCATAGGCCGGTGCCCATATACCCATCATACATATCCTCCATCCCATAGTCAAGTGCCCATATACCCATCACACATCCTCCATCCCATAGTCCCATGCCCATATACCCATCACACATCCTCCATCCCATAGTCCCATGCCCATATACCCATCATACATATTCGCCATCCCATAGTCGAGTGCCCATATACCCATCACACATCCTTCATCTCATAGTCCCATGCCCATATACCCATCATATATATCCTCCATATCCTCCATCCCATAGTCCCGTGCCCATATACCCATCATACATATCCTCCATCCCATAGTCCAGTGCCCATACCCATCACACATCCTCCATCCCATAGTCCCGTGCCCATATACCCGTCATACATATCCTCCATCCCATAGTCCAGTGCCCATATACCCATCACACATCCTCCATCCCATAGTCAACCATTATGACATCATAATGAGCGGTGGGGCTTGCAACCTATGATGACATCAGCGTCGCCATGGCAACCATTGTGACATCATAATGAGGGGCAGGGCTTGATACACACACACACTGTTTCCCTATTATGTAGATAGGGGCATTATGACATCATAATGAGGGCGGGGCTTGACACACACAAACTTTTTCCCCAGTATGTAGACAGGGGCAAAATTGTTTGGTGAATTGGAACGCGCGGGGTTAAAATTTTGCCTCACAACATAGCTTAGGACGCTCTCGGGGTCCAGACGTGTGACTGTGCCAAATTTTGTGGCTGTAGCTGCGATGGCGCGGATGCCTATCCCGGACATACACACACTCATACATACATACAGTACATACATACATACACACTTTGAGCTTTATATATTAGATTTTGTGTGACATATCTCTCTGATTTAAGGGCATAAAAATTAAGTTTGAAAATTGCAAAATTTTAAAAATTTTCACCATGTTTCGGCTTTTAAATAAATGCAATTCATATCGAAGAAATTTTACCACTAACATGAAGTAAAATATGTCACGAAAAAACAATCTCAGGATCAGCGGGATCCGTTAAAGTGTTCCAGAGTTATAACCTCATAAAGTGACAGTGGTCAGAATTGTAAAAATTGGCCTAGTCATTAAGCTGCAAATTGGCTTAGTCAATAAGGGGTTAAAAAAACAAAGATTACTGTACTTGTCTTTTATTATGTACACCCCTCCTCACATGTAAAGCACCATGGAATAAAATAATAACAATAAATAATAATAAGACTTTTGGTCTGGCGTTCCAGTGAGTTCTACGTATGCTCCTGCTCAGGGGCATTACTATCAGGAGGCAGACTGCAGAATCTGTATCATTACAGGGAGAGAACAGGAGACATTATTATTATAAGCAATCACAGGGGTAAGAAGGTATGGGGTCAATATTATTATTATTATAAAGGGTGAAGGAGAATTATTATAAGGAAGCATGGGGGCATTATTTCTACATGCTGCTGTACTTAGATATAAGGAAGCATACGGGGGGCATTATTACTCTAAGTGTGCACAGAGGGAACATTATTACTGTGTAGGGGCATGGAGGAGGCACTGTTATTGTGGGGGGACACAAAAAGAGGCTAGGATTACCATATAGGACACAGAGGGGCATTATTACTGTCTAGGTTACTTATTATTGCAGTACATGGTTTGTACAGGAATGGGGGAATCTAGGGAGGGTAAAAGCTGTAAGTCAAAGACGTCTCTGTGTTACATTGTGCATTGATGAGTTATGGATTGAAGAAGTGATCATGATGTTTTGGGCCGAATGGAAAATGGAAGGAAAAATGAATGACTGCGATTATTGAGAATGTCTTTGGTGAGAACCTGCACAGTACAGACATATATGGCCTGCAGTAGAGTTGAGCGAAACAGGTTGGTCAAATTCAAAAGTCGGCGACATTCGCTGAAGTCGGGTTTAATGGAACGAAACCCGACCATAGCGTGAGGTCGGCCACGAGGTCGGCGACCCGAGCGCCAAAGTCACGTCTCAAATGATGCTTCCAGCGCCCTTTTTCAGCCAATGATGGAGAACGCACACTGTGGGCAACGCGATGACATAGGCATCGGTCACCACCATCTTTGAGAAGGGCATGCAAGTGATTGGCTGGCTTTGTATGGTGTCACAGGGGCTATAAAAGGGCGTGCACGCCGACCGCCATCTTCCTTCTGCCGATCTTAGCATTAGGGAGACGTTGCTGCTGCTGATTCAGAATAAGGGAGAGCATTAGGCAGGGAAGAAGAACCAAACAACTGCTTCTACTGTTAGCGATTTTCACTGCAGAACACAACAGTTTGTGTGCAGTGACAGGGGAGGATATATTTTTGTGCATCAGCTCTGTTGGTTATTAGGCTGCCTTATAAGGCTCCCTGATAGCTGCATTGCTGTTTGAACATTGCTGTGCAAACTGCTTTTTTAAAAGCAAAAATACTTTTCTTCCTCTTTTCTGCATAGTTACCAAGCGTTCATTTTTCCACCCTTTTGTGTGCAGCAGTCCTGCTTATCAGGCTGCCTGCGTCCGTACTTGGACTGAGAGCATCATTGTCAGCCTCCTAAAATCTCTAGTGGGATCCAAATTCTCACCAATACTATATACACCCTCCACCTTGTCATACACCATCCAATTTCAGCCTGTTACATTGAGGTGTAAGCTCTACTGGGCCTGAGACTGAGATTACTCCATGGAGCTCTTTTCACATACCATGCCTGGGTTATCAAGTCAAATCGTGAATTCCCCAGTCCAAGATGAATCTGACATGGAGTGCTCTGATGCACAGCCACTGCTAGATTTTTCTGCTGGTACATTCACACAGAGCACTACATTGTCCTCGCAGTGTACTGAGGCAGAATCAGACCCTGATGAAACTCAGGTGCCCCTTCCCGCATACTATACCACCTTACACAATGACACAGAGGAAGGTGCACATGAAATTGAAGAGGAGGTGATGGATGACCCAGTTGTTGACCCAGATTGGCATCCATTGGGGGAAGAGGGTGCCGCTGCCAATAGCTCAGAAGAGGAGGAGGAGGATCCGCAGCAGGCAACGACAGCGCAACAGCTGTTATCTGGCAGGACCATAGCAGTCCAAAAACGGGTTACAAAAACCAAAAGAGTTGCAGGACAGCTTGGCCAGACGGTCAAATTAGCACAGCTTGCAAGGCCTCAAAATGTCTTCCATAGTAGGAAGAGTGCAGTGTGGCACCTTTTTGAACAAAATCCCAATGATCAGGCAAAGGTTTTCTGTACGAAGTGCGCAAAGACCTTTAGTCATGGGAAAAATCTGAGAAATTTGAATACCAGTTGCATGCTTAGACATTTAACCACCATGCACTTGCAAGTGTGGACGGACTACCAAACCTCACGTACTACATGTGCACCTGCTCCGAATGAAGGTAGTCAGCAACAGTACATCGCTTCCCCCACTGTAAGCCCACCGGTTAGCACACCACCAGCAGCAAATGTCGAGTTGTCGTCGCAAGGTCAAGACAGTCATGGAATCACAATGTTATTGCTACGAAAGACTGCATCTAGGCCATCAGCAACACCACCATCTCCATCACCAACCCTCTCTCAGTCAGCCATGTCCTCCGCTAGTTCCACCATATGCAGCTCTCAAGTCCAGCTCACCCTACCAGAGACTCTGAGTAGGACAAGAAAGTACTCATCCTCTCATCCACGTACACTGGCTTTGAACGCCCACATTGCTAAACTAATCTCGTTAGAGATGAAACCCTACCGGTTGGTTGAAAGCAAAGCTTTCCAAGAGCTCATGGCCTATGAAGTACCACGCTATGACCTACCCAGTCGGTACTTCTTTTCGCAAAAAGCCATCCCAGCCCTCCACCTGCATGTGAAAGACCACATTGTCCATGTACTCAAGCAATCAGTGAGTGGAAAGGTGCACATCACAACAGATGAATGATCCAGTAGGCATGGCCTGGGCCGTTACGTGTCCATCACTGCGCATTGGATTAATGTGGTGGATGCAGGGTCCACAGGGGACAGCGGCGGTGGGACTGTGCTGCCTAGCCCACGGTATAGGAAACAGTTGGCTGTAGATGTTCGACCCTCCTCTTCCTCCTCCTCTTCCTCCTCCTCCAGAAGCGAAAGCTTGTCCACAGAGCGCAGTCGCACAAGTACTCCATCCGCAGCTGCCAGTGTTGCAAATGAGGTGTCCCACTATTGAATAGTTAGTGGTAAGCGTCAGCAGGCTGTGTTGAAGATGATGTGTTTGGGCGACAACAGACACACCGCGGAGGTACTGGCCGACTACTTGCAGCGACAAACTGAGTCATGGCTGGGCAGTCTACATCTTGAGGCAGGCAAGGTAGCTAGTGATAACGGCCGGAATTTTGTGTCAGCCATAGCCCTTTCAAAACTCAGACACATATCTTGCCTGGCTCACACCTTGATCCTGGTGGTGCAGTGGTTCCTCAATAATTATC
Organism: Dendrobates tinctorius; assembly: GCF_039654945.1. Lineage (NCBI taxonomy): Eukaryota > Metazoa > Chordata > Amphibia > Anura > Dendrobatidae > Dendrobates > Dendrobates tinctorius. The sequence goes on from NW_027361738.1 coordinate 34,257,770, forward strand.
CGGAGTTAACAGCCCTGCTCCATAAGGTGCGAAGACTGTGCTCGCACATCCGCCGGTCGCCCGTACACTCCAGTCGTATGCAGAAGCTGCAGTGATTGCTCCACCTTCCCAAGCACCGACTAATTATCGACGTTGCGACAAGGTGGAACTCCACCCTGCACATGGTTCAGAGGCTGTACGAACAGAGGCAGGCTGTAATTCATTTGTGGCAGGATACACGGTCAGGCGGTTTGCGGGCAGACATGGAGTTGTCTGGTGTGCAGTGGTCGAAGCTGAAAGACCTCTGTAAAGTTCTTCAGTGTTTTGAGGAATGCACACGGCTGGTAAGCGCAGACGACGCAATCATAAGCATGAGCATCCCACTTATGCGTCTGCTCATGCAAACTTTGACACACATTAAGGAGCATGCATCTGCAGCCGAGGAGGAAGAGGAGGAGGGAAGCCTTGATGACAGTCAGCCATTGTCTGCTCAGGGAAGTCTCATGGACGAGGTGGAGGAAGAAGAGGAAGAGGAGGAGAAGGAGGATGTTGGGGATGATTATTTAGGGGAGGAGCATGCTTCTCAGGGGGCAAGACAAAATGTGGGCGTGGCAAGGTCAGGTACAGGGTTTGTGCATGACTGGAGGGATGTTGATTTGCCAGAAAGTGCTCCTCCACCCAGCACTCGCAGTGCATCATTGACACCTGGAACATTGGCCCACATGTCTGTTTATGCCTTGCAGATCCTAAAAAGGGACCCCCACATTGCCAAAATGATGAACGATGACAACTACTGGTTGGCCAGTATCCTGGATCCACGCTATAAAGGCAAATTCCAAAACATCATGCCACAGGAGAACCTAGAGCTAATATTGGCTAACAAACAAGCAACTCTGGTAAACCTTTTTTTGAGGCATTCCCAGCACACAGCGGCAGTGATATTTCTCCCACGAGCCGTAGGGGGCAACATGGAAGAGGTGTTCGTGGTGCACACAGCCGAAGTGGCGTTGGACACAGGGGTTTCATGACCATGTTGTGGACTGATTTTTCAAGTACCGCTCACACGACTGGTAATACTGCATCGATTGAAAGTGACTGGAGACAGCAGTTGTCAACTATGGTAACAAACTACTTCTCCCATATCGATGTTCTCCCTCACTGGTCATTCCCCTTTGACTATTGGGCCAGTAAACTTGACACCTGGCCTGAATTGGCACAATATGCCTTACAGGAGCTCGCTTGCCCTGCTAGTGTGTTATCTGAAAGAGTCTTCAGTGCTACTGGATCAATCCTGACAGAAAAAAGGACCCGTCTGTTGACCCAAAATGTTGATGATCTAACCTTGATTAAAATGAGCCATGCATGGGTTTCAAAGGATTTTGTCCCACCCTCTCCTGCTGACATGTAGGTTGCCAGAAAAATGGCTGGCTTTTGTCCTCCTCTTCCGCGGACTTCTCCAATTACTCCATTTGCAGCTGCTGAATGTCCAACATCAACATATGCCAATTTTCCCACCTCCCTAACTGGGCTGCCTCCCCCCACAAGGCCGAGGTCACCACCTGGCGCACGCACCCATGCGAGTGCCGTTGCCCTGGACAGGTGGGTGGGCCCACGCTTGGGCAACGGCACTGGCAAAGGGTCCCTCATAGTACAATCAAGTGTCTCTGACGGTGGCGGTGCACACTCGCCGTCAGACACACCGGCGTACTATGAGGAGCCCTGTGCCAGTACCGCCGCCCATGAGTGGGCCCCCCTGCTTGCTCAGGGCATCAGCACTTGCAATACTTACCTCTCCCTGCTCCACCACTGAGTAGTCTGGCCTGTTAAATACTTCACTGGGACTGCCAATACAAATTTGGTGAAATGATAGATGATGGTTAAGATGTACCTATGTCCTGTCCTGCTGGGCTCTATCTTCAGATGATCAATGGCTTCCATTTGTTATGAGTGAGATGCAGTGGTGATTTATCATCAGCTTTCACAGTTTTCCGACTCACAGACGTGTGACATTCCTGCCCACATTTTTAAATGTGTCCTCTCATGCCAATCCAATAGAATCATCTACGGCCTGTGGCTTGCATCTTTTGCACTCCAAAGTTACCTGACATTACATAGAAATACACAAAGAAAATGGGAGATGTTTATTAGCATCCTGAATAGGACCTGTGCACAATATATACCGTATGGGAATAAACATGCTAGAAATAGGAGGAAACCACTATGGCTAAATGGAGCTGTAAGGGGCGCAATAAGAGATAAAAATAAAGCATTTAGAGAATTAAAGCAAGTAGGTAGTGATGAGGCATTAAATAAATACAGAAAATTAAATAAATTCTGTAAAAAGAAAATCAAGACGGCAAAGATTGAGACAGAGAGACTCATTGCCAGAGAAAGTAAAAATAATCCCAAAATACTCTTTAACTACATAAATAGTAAGAAACTAAAAAATGATAGTGTTGGTCCCCTTAAAAATATTCTGGGTGAAATGGTGGATGAGGAAAAAGCCAATATGCTAAATGACTTTTTTTCAACAGTATTTACACAAGAAAATCCCATGACGGATAACATGATCAGGGATACAAATTCTCCATTAAATGTCACCTGCTTAACCCAGCAGGAAGTACGGCGGCGTCTAAAAATCACTAAAATTGACAAATCCCCGGGCCCGGATGGGATACACCCCCGAGTACTGCAGGAATTAAGCACAGTCATAGATAGACCATTGTTTTTAATCTTTAAAGATTCCATAATAACAGGGTCTGTACCACAGGACTGGCGTATAGCAAATGTGGTGCCAATATTCAAAAAGGGGACAAAAACTGAACTTGGAAATTATAGGCCAGTAAGTTTAACCTCAACTGTGGGTAAAATCCTGGAGGGTTTTCTAAGAGATACTATACTGGAGTATCTGGAGAAGAATAACCTTATGACCCAATATCAACATGGGTTTACAAGGGACCGTTCCTGTCAGACTAATCTGATAAGCTTTTATGAAGAGGTAAGTTCCAGACTGGACCAAGGGAATGCAGTGGACGTGGTGTACATGGACTTTTCAAAAGCTTTTGATACGATGCCACACAATTGGTTGATACATAAAATGAGAACAATGGGGATAGGGGAAAATATGTGTAGGTGGGTTAAGAGCTGGCTCAGTGATAGGAAACAAAGGGTGGTTATTAATGGAGCACACTTGGACTGGGTCACGGTTAGCAGTGGGGTACCACAAGGGTCAGTTTTGGGCCCGCTTCTTTTTAACATATTTATTAATGACCTTGTAGTGGGCATAGAGAGTTGAATTTCAATATTTGCAGATGACACTAAACTCTGTAGGGTGATCAATACAGAGGAGGACAATTTTATATTACAGGAGGATTTATGTAAACTAGAAGCTTGGGCTGATAAATGGCAAATGAGCTTTAATGGGGATAAATGTAAGGTCATGCACTTGGGTAGAACGAACAAGATGTATAATTATGTGCTTAATTGTAAAACACTGGGCAAAACTGTCACTGAAAAAGACCTGGGTGTATGGGTGGACGACAAACTCACATTTAGTGGCCAGTGTCAGGCAGCTGCTGCAAAGGCAAATGAAATAATGGGATGCATTAAAAGAGGCATAGATGCTCATGAGGAGAACATAATTTTACCTCTATATAAGTCACTAGTGCGACCACACTTAGAATACTGTGTACAGTTCTGGTGTCCGGTGTATAAGAAAGACATAGCTGAACTGGAGCGGGTGCAGAGAAGAGCGACCAAGGTTATTAGAGAACTAGGGGGTCTGCAATACCAAGACAGGTTATTACACTTGGGGTTATTTAGTTTGGAGAATCGAAGGCTTAGGGGTGATCTTATTACAATGTATAAATATATGCGGGGACAGTACAAAGACCTTTCTAATGATCTTTTTACTCTTAGACCTGAGACGGGGACAAGGGGGCATCCTCTATGTCTGGAGGAAAGAAGGTTTAAGCATACTCACAGACGCAGATTCTTTACTGTAAGAGCAGTGAGACTATGGAACTCTCTGCCATATGATGTTGTTATGAGTGATTCCCTACTAAAATTTAAGAAGGAACTGGATGCCTTTCTTGAAAAGTATAATATTACAGGGTATATACACTAGTTTCCTTAATATTGCGTTGATCCAGCGAGCTTGTCTGGTTGCCGTAAGTGGAGTCGGAAAGGAATTTTTTTCCCCAATGTGAAGCTTACTATTTGCCACATGGGATTTTTTTGCCTTCCTCTGGATCAACATGTTAGGGAAAGTTAGGATAGGATATGAATTGAACTAGATGGACTTAAAGTCTTCCTTCAACCTTAACAACTATGTTACTATGTAGATCATGATAGGCAGTGAGGACAATGTCTACATCTCTCCCTGTGATCACAATTTGATGGAGATGAGTAACGGTGATGGGTTCCACGGTACTGCGATACAGCAAACATTTCTTCACAAATACTGTTTTCGCTGTCTCCACAGACAAAGTAATTGAGTGTCAGCATCGCCTCTGAGAATTCTCCCGGGAGTTTTTCCCATGATTAGTAATTCCAAAATTTCTGCAATCACTTGTCTTTCCGTCTGTACTTGTATCCATCTCGCTTCCTCTTGCGGACAGTCTGGACTGTCTTACTGAGACTGAAATATATATGAAGATTGAAAAATACCCCAACAGTGTATACTGGTGTACGCTTCGAATACATAACCCTTTTTCTACTTGTTCGATTGTTGTCTAATCCATACTGAGGCTGTGAGTGTCTTTGTCGGACTCCGGAAATATACACGCAGATTTTTAATGTTTAAACTATGCTATATATATCTGAGATCCAGTGATACTGTACCCTTTCTCAACTTTCCACAATCTTGTCGAATCCATACTGGGCCTGAGAACGTCTGAGTCTGCCTCCTGATTAGAGATGAGTGGTGTTCGAGTCAACCTGTTCGCCAAGTTAAAATTCCAGCTGTTTTGGGCGGTGTTCGAGCCGTTCGTCGAACTCAAACACTTTGCTTAAAATTCGGCTGTTCGAGGTTCCGTTCGAGAACGGTTCATTCACTAAAAGCGTAACTTCATTTTCACATCAATGATGGTTTTCAATGTTAATAGACTGTTTCATGGCATAGTAGCGGTGTGTGGTAGCAAGCGGTGTAGTGCACCGGTCAAGGAGCTACACCGTGTGTGTTTCTAATAATTTTTTAGGGCATCTTGTCCAGAAAATCCTTTAGGGCCTTGTAGCACTGTCTGCTACTCAGCAGAGGAGCCCACCAGTGAACCTAGCTATGCCGCCTGTTTATGAAAGAACCAGTTTTTGACTGCATTTAGCACAGTTAATACTTTGGGCCTAGTAACTGTGTTTGCTACTCATCAGAGGAGCCCACCCGTGAACCAAGCTGTGCCGCCTGTTTATGTAAGAACCATTTTTTAACTCCATTTAACCCAGTGAATACTTTGGGACTAGTACCGGTGTCTACTGCTCAGCAGAGGAGCCCACCTGTGAACCTAGCTATGCCGCCTGTTTATGTAAGAACTGCATGCTACTCAGCAGAGGAGTCCAGCTGTTAAGCAAGCTACAGCACCTGTGGTTTGGACACTTAATTTTGTCATTCTTTCTGGAATGCCTGTTAGGCCTAATTCCGGAATTTCGGTTGACCTGCACTTACTGGGAAATCCTCGTTCGCGGGGAAGAATTGGAATCCCTGATCCCCATCACTAACGGTGTTCAGCGGGTTATCTGCACCTATAAGCGACACATGCTGGTCCTTTCAGTGTAGCGCGCATGCAGCCCCGGACATGTAAGGGCATCACAGACCTGTTATTGCTCGATCTGGTGTGCCAGAGCCTCGCGTGTCCTTCTAGCAAGCTGGACGCGTACCGCGGGGGCATGCCGGAGTCTCATTCGTTAACGGAATTAAGCTGACAAATCAATAGCACAACTAAAAATGGACATCCACCATCACCCACTGAATCGACAAAGCTTGCAATCTGTCCATCTTTTCTGTAGCTGGCATGGTTGAGGTTTCCCGGGTGGAGTAGAATTAAGCCACAGGCTCCACTCCTGGTGGTGCCCTTCTGGACATTCCTTTAAGGTTCAGCTTTGCAACCATACTGCCCCCGGAAACCAAACACTTTGCCTTCATGGACGCTGTTCGGAGGTTCGTGGGAATAACGCTGCCCGATCGGCAGTTGGCATAATTTATGGTGGGAAGTCCGAATGTTGTGAGTTCATTTTCCCCTTCGTCACTGAGGTCTGGTGAACTCCCTATTCTGGTAAAGGAAGGTAATGAGCCTGATTATCAGGCACCTGAGCCTCATGAGGATGACTGGCTGAGTGGAGTCACGGACTGGATATAAGGCTGCCTACGCCCTTCTGCCCTGCGGGTGATTTCTCTGTGGACTTCTAGGACACCAGTCTGATTCCTGCTCCTCTAAAGCTAAGTTTTCTGCTTTGCCTGTTAGGATTTGTTTTTTGTTTTTGTTTTCCTTGCTTTTCTGGATTCTGCCATTCCCTGCTGGGGTGAGCTGAATCTCCTTTTGCCTGTTGCTCTGTCTTCAGAATATTCCTGAGTACTGACATAGCTTTTTTGAAGCCTAGCGTCTTCAGGGCCTTTTTCACTGTCAGTCTGTTGGCTGTTATTTTCATAGGGTTTTTCACGGATTGCAGACAGCAGCCTTCCTGTCCTTTCCTATGTAGTTAGCTTGGGCCCCGTCTTTGCTTAGTCTATCTTTCTGTCTGTGTTAGTGTTTTCATCTTGCTTCACCGTCATTATATGTTGGGGTCTGCCTATTGCTTTGGGGTCTGGTCTGGGGCAGTTTAGATTTCCACTTTCTTTCTTCAGGCCTATTTAATTCTCCGGCTGTGATCGAGGGGTCTAGGGCATCGTAGGAACCCCCCACGGCTACTGAGAGTTGTTGTGGATAGGATCAGGGGTCTGCAATCCGATAGCTGCCAACCTCTCTGGTTTTCTGGACTTAGCTAACATTTCTGTTTTTGCCTCCTACGGTGACTCAATCATAACAGAATCACCCGCCATACCGCAGATCCTAGGGTACTCAATAGCAGAAAAGAATTGTGTTTAAAAAAAAAAAAAAGGTGTGCGTATATTCTTTCCTCTATATCTCTGAGGCCGTAGGGGGAATTTTTTTTTCTCTCAATGGAGATAAAGCAATTGTCTGATCGTGTGGAGCAGCTCGCTGCGGAAGTGCGAGGAATTTCCGCCTACCTTGCTCGTTCGCATGCTGTTGAACCAAAGATCCATACACCTGATGTATTTTTTGGGGATCGATCTAAATTTTTGAGTTTCAAAAATAATTGTAAATTATTTTTTGCCTTGAAGCCTAACTCGTCAGAGAGCTCCGCGCAGCAGGTTAAAATTGTCATCTCTTTGCTGCGTGGTGATCCCCAGGATTGGGTGTTTTCTTTGAAACCAGATGATCCTATTCTGACTAGAGTTGAGCGACTTTTGTTTTTTTAGGGTCGAGTTTCGTTTCGTGAAACCCGACTTTTCCAAAAGTCGGGTCGAGCAAGATCGGCCGATTATAGGGAAAAGTCGGGGTCGTCCCGAAACACGAAACCCAATGTAAGTCAATGGGGAATAAAAGTCGGCAGTGAGAGGAGGACAGGAAACACACCTACAGTGCCCATTTGAATGCCAAAAGCATCAATTCTTCTTACTTAAGCTTGTCAACCTTAATTAACTTCATAATACAAGTTACGCACTGAAAAATGGGGGTTATTTGGCTAAAGTTGTGGGGGGGTAGGGCTGGCTCCAGGTTTTCATGTGCCCTGGGCGAAAGAGCGCCCCTTTAACACATACCACAACTCATCATGCTCCGATACGGCAGAGAAATAGCGGTATAGTACAATGAAAAATACTTCACTTTTTACATCTCATGACGAGGCCCATCTATTTCTCCATACAGAATCATTGGTCCCATATAATGTTTGAAACAGTATATGATGAGCTCCACATAATGCTACAGTATATGTTGGTCCCCATGGATGAAGCTCCACTGTCTTATGGGCCCAAATAATGCTCCAAACATAATGGGCCCCATTTCTAATGCTCTAGTGTATAATGGGCCCTGTAAATGCTGCTCCAGTGTCTGATGTCCACCTTTGGAATGTTCCAGTGTATGGTGGGCCCCATCTATCATTCTCCAGAGTATAGTGCTCCCCAAAAATTACTGTCCCAACATTGAAAACAATCAAATAAGTCTTCTCGCTAGGGAATCCCTGTACTAGTCTGGACTCCTCGTCGTCCCCATCTTCCATCTCACTGCACAGTATTTCAACCTTGCAAGTGCTGTGATCCTGAGCAAGCAGGGGGGGCCCACTCGTTGGCGACGGCACTGGCACAGGGCCCCTGATAGTACGGTGGTGTGTCTGATGGCGGGTGTGCCGAACCTGCACTTTCATCTGCAGCTTCCTCTTTGTCACCGTGTAAGATGGAACTGTATATGGGAAGGGTAACCTGAGTTTCATCAGGGTCAGATTCAGGCCATGTAGCGTGCGAGGGGAATGTAGTGGTCTGGGTCAATGTACCAGCAGATTCATCGAGCAGTGGCTGGGCATCAGTGCACTTGTGTCGCCCCCAGGAGTACGGTCGCCACAGTGGCATTACCTTCCTCCTAGGGAGTGTGATGTCATGCTTGGGAGCAACGAAGGATCTCTCTAGCAGGTTAACTGATTGGGTGGCATTATTCCCACGAGTCATGACCCTCCAAACAGCGTTCATGAAGGCAAAGTGTTTGTTTTACGTGGGCAGTATGGTTGCAAAGCTGAACCTTAAAGGAATGTCCAGAAGGGCACCACCAGGAGTGGAGCCTACGGTTAAATTCGACTCCACCTGGGAAACCTCAACCATGCCAGCTACAGAACAGATGCACACATTGCAAGCTTAATTCCGTTAACGAACGAGACTCCGTCATGCCCCGCGGTCCGAGTCCGGCTTACTAGAGGGACACGTGAGGCTCTGGCACATGAGATTGGCCAATAACTGGTGTGTCATGCCCTTACATGTCCGTGGCTGCATGTGCGCTACACTGAAAAGGCCAGCGTTTGTCGCTTACAGGTGCAGATAACCCGCTGAACAACGTTAGTGATGGGGATCACTGATTACAATTATTACCCGCGAACGATGATTTCCCAGTAAGTGCAGGTCAACCGCAGTTCCGGAATTAGGCCTAACCGTCATTCCTGAAAAAATGAAAAACTTACGTGTGCAAACCACAGGTGCTGTAGCTTGCTTAACAGCTCGCCAGCCGTTCTCACGCCCAGTATGGATTACACGTGATTGCACAAAGGTGAGAAAGGGTACCGTATCCCAGGATAACATGTATGGATAGCGTACACATTCAAAATATATGTCTATACATCAGGAGGCAGGCTCAGACAGTGTTAGGCCCAGTATGGCTTGCACGTGATTGCACAAAGGTGAGAAAGGATACCGTATCCCCGGATAACATGTATGGATAGCGTACACATTCAAAATATATGTCTATACATCAGGAGGCAGGCTCAGACGGTGTTAGGCCCAGTATGGCTTGCACGTGATTGCATAAAGGTGAGAAAGGATACCGTATCCCAGGATAACATGTATGGATAGCGTACACATTCAAAATATATGTCTATACATCAGGAGGCAGGCTCAGACGGTGTTAGGCCCAGTATGGCTCGCACGTGATTGCACAAAGGTGAGAAAGGGTACCGTATCCCCGGATAACATGTATGGATAGCGTACACATTCAAAATATATGTCTATACATCAGGAGGCAGGCTCAGACGGTGTCAGGCACAGTATGGATTTGACGGCCCAGACTACACAGCGGAGGAGCAGGGAGAGGTAAAGATTGCAAATGCTGGGGCCCTGCCCAAGCAAGGGGGGCCCACTCGTGGGCGTCGGTACTGGCACTGGGCCCCTCATAGTACGGCGGTGTGTCTGACGGCGGGTGTGCACCACCACCGTCAGAGACACTTGATTGCACTATGAGGGACCCTGTGCCAGTGCCCGCGCCCAAGAGTCGGCCTACCCACCTGTCCAGGGCAACGGCACTCGCACGGTGTCGTGCGCTAGGTGGTGACCCCGGCCATGGGGGGGGGAGGCAGCACAGTTAGGGAGTTTTAGAAAGTGGCATATGTTGATGTTGGACATTCAGCTGATGCAAAAGGCGAAATAAGTTAAGTCCCAGGAAGAGGTGGACCAAAGCAAGCCATTTTTCTGTCACCCTATGTGTCATCAGGGGAAGGTGGGACAAAATCCTTGGAAACCCATGCATGGTTCATTTTAATGAAGGTTAGATCATCCACATTTTGGGTTGACAGACGGGTCCTTTTTTCTGTCAGGATTGATCCAGCTGCACTGAAGACTCTTTCCGATAGCACACTTGCAGCTGGGCAAGCGAGCTCCTGTAAGGCATGTTGTGCCAATTCAGGCCAGGTGTCCAGTTTAGCGGCCCAATAGTCAAAGGGGAATGACCTGTGTGGGAGAACATCGATATGGGAGGAAAAGTAGTTTATAACCATAGTTGACAACTGCTGTCTCCAGTCACTTTCCATCGATGCAGTATTACCAGTTGTGTGAGCGGTCCGTGAAAAATCAGTCCACAACATTGTCATGAAACCCCTGTCTCCAACGCCACTTCTGCTGTGTGCACCATGAACACCTCTGCCAAGCTGCCCCCGGCCCGTACGGCTCGTGTGAGAACCATCACCGCTGCTGTGTGCTGGGAATGCCTCAAGCAACCGATTTACCAGAGTTGCTTGTTTATTAGCCAATATTAGGTCAAGGTTCTCCTGTGGCATGATGTTTTGTAATTTGCCTTTATAGCGTGGATCCAGGATGCTGGCCAACCAGTAGTCGTCATCGTTCATCATTTTGGCAATGCGGGGGTCCCTTTTTAGGATCTGCAAGGCATAATCTGACATGTGGGCCAATGTTCCCGGTGTCAATGATGCACTGCGAGTGCTGGGTGGAGGAGCACTTTCTGGCAAATCCACATCCCTCCAGTCACGCACAAACCCTGTACCAGACCTTGCCACGCCAACATTTTCACTTGCCCGACGAGATGCATCCTCCTCCCCTAAGTAATCATCCCCATCATCATCCTCCTCCTCCTCTTCTTCCTCCACCTCGTCCAGGAGAGGTCCCTGAGCAGACAATGGCTGAATGTCATCAAGGATTCCCTCCTCCTCTTCCTCCTCATCAACATTGGCTGCAGACGCCTGCTCCTTAAGGTGCGTCAAAGTTTGCATGAGCAGACGCATAAGTGGGATGCTCATGCTTAGGATGGCGTCGTCTGCGCTTACCAGCCGTGTGCATTCCTCAAAACACTGAAGGACTTTACAGAGGTCTTTCAGCTTCGACCACTGCACACCTGTCAAATCCATGTCTGCTCTCAAAGTGCCTGGCCGTGTATCCTCCCACAAATGCATTATGGCCTGGCCTCTGCTCGCACAGCCGCTCCACCATGTGCAGGGTGGAGTTCCACCTTGTTGCAATGTCGATAATGAGGCGGTGGTTGGGAAGGTGGAGCAATCGCTGCAGCTTCTGCATACAAACGGAGTGTACAGGCGACCGGCGGATGTGCACGCACAGTCTTCGCACCTTCTGGAGCAGGGCTGTTAACTCCGGATAATTTTTGAGGAAGCACTGCACCACCAGGTTCAAGGTGTGAACCAAGCAAGGTATGTGGCTGAGTTTTGAAAGGGCTATGGCTGCCACAAAATTACGGCCGTTATCACTAACTACCTTGCCTGCCTCAAGATGTACACTGCCCAGCCATGATTCAGTTAGTCGCTTCAAGTACTCGGCCAGCACCTTGGCGGTGTGTCTGTCGCCCAAACACATCATCTGCAACACAGCCTGCTGACGCTTTCCACTAGCTGCTCGATAGGGAGGCACCTCGTGTGCAACAGTGGCAGCTGCAGATGGAGTGCTCGTACGACTGCGCTCTGTGGACGAGCTTTCGATTCTGGAGGAGGAGGAGGAGGGTCGAACGCCTACAGCCAACTGTTTCCTATACCGTGGGCTAGGCAGCACTGTCCCACCACCGCTGTCCCCTGTGGACCCTGCATCCACTACATTAACCCAGTGCGCAGTGATGGACACGTAACGGCCCTGGCCATGCCGACTGGACCATGCATCAGTTGTGAGGTGCACCTTTCCACTCACTGACTGCTTGAGTGCATGGACAATGCGGTCTTTTACATGATGGTGGAGGGCTGGGATGGCTTTGCGAGAGAAGAAGTGGCGACTGGGTAGGTCATAGCGTGGTACTGCATAGGCCATGAGTTCGCGGAAAGCTGCGCTTTCCACCAACCGATAGGGCATCATCTCAAACGAGATTAGTTTGGCAATGTGGGCGTTCAAACCCAGTGTACGCGGATGAGAGACTGAGTACTTTCTTGACCTACTCATAGTGTCTGGGAGGGTGAGCTGGACTTGAGAGCTGCATATGGTGGAAGTAGCGGTGGACAGGGCGGACTGAGAGAGGGTTGATGATGGTGATGGAGTTGGTGTTCTTTCTGATGGCCTAGATTCAGTATTTCGTTGATATAACAGTGGGATTCCCTGACTGCTGTGGCCTTGCAACGACACCTCAACATTTGCTGCTGTGCTAACCGGTGGGCTTACAGTGGGGGAAACAATGTAGCGTTGTTGACTACCTTCTTTGTGATCAGTTGCACATGTGGCACTTGAGGTTTGGTGTTGTGTCCACGCTTGCAAGTGCATGCTGGTTAAATGTCTAAGCATGCAACTGGTATTCAAATTTTTCAGATTTTTCCCTCGGCTAAAGGTCTTTGCGCACTTCTTACAGATAACCTTGGCCTGATCATGAGGATTTTGTTCAAAAAAGTGCCACACTGCACTCTTCCTACTTTGGCAGACATTTTGCGGCCTAGCACGCTGTGATCTTTTGACCGTCTGGACAAGCTGTCCAGCAACTCTTTTGATTTTTGGAACCTGTCTTTGGAGTGCCCCGGGCCTGCCAGATAACAGCTGTTGCAATGTCGATGTCTGCTGTGGATGCTCCTCCTCATCTGAGCTATTGGAAGCAGCACCCTCTTCCCCCAATGGATGCCAATCTGGGTTAACAACTGGGTCATCCATCACCTCCTCTTCAATGTCATGTGCACCTTCCTCTGTGTCACCGTGTATGGTGGTATAGTGTGCGGGAAGGGGCACCTGAGTCTCATCAGGGTCAGAATCTGGCTCTGTACACTGCGAGGACAATGTAGTGCTCTGAGTGAATGTACCAGCAGAATCATCTATCAGCGGCTGTGCATCAGTGCACTCCATGTCAGATTCATCTTGGCCTGGGTAATACACCATTTCACTTGATAATCCAGGCATGGTATGTGAAAACAGCTCCATGGAGTAATCAGTAGTATGGCCTGCGTCATCCTTCAATCTTGGTTGGGGTGAAGGACACAAGGAAAGGTGTGGTTCATGAACATGAGCCTCCAATGACGACTCAGTGCTTTTATTTTTTACAACTTCAGAAGAGGAGGCGATAGAGCTGGAGGCTGAGTCAGCAATGTAAGACAAAACTTTTTCCTGAAGCTCTGGCTTTAAAAGCGGTTTGCCAACTCCTAGAAAACTAAGCCTTTGAGGCCTTGTGGAGCCAGACGATGATGTAGGCTCAACACCTCCTGCATTCGGTCCTATTTTGCTTTTTCCACTACCATCAGATCCACCACCAACACCATCATTACCAGCTGCCAACCCCCGCCCAATTCCACGGCCTCTTCCATCAGCCTTCCTCATTTTTGGAAGAAATGTAGACAAAATCCAACAAACTATATAGTAATGTAAAACAAGGTACAAGGTGTCTATAAGACAGGGGAGATTTTGAATTTCTGCACACACTAGTGGACACTGGACACTTTTGGATTGTGTGAGGCCTACTGTATATCAGAGCGCTATGTCACAGGCTCGATGGCACAGGTGTGAAAAAAGTGACTACAGGATAAGGGAGATTTTGAATTTCTGCACACACTAGTGGACACTGGACACTTTTGGATTGTGTGAGGCCCACTGAATATCAGAGCGCTATGTCACAGGCTCGATGGCACAGGTGTGAAAAAAGTGACTACAGGATAAGGGAGATTTTGAATTTCTGCAGACACTAGTGGACACTGGACACTTTTGGATTGTGTGAGGCCCATTGAATATCAGAGCGCTATGTCACAGGCTCGATGGCACAGGTGTGAAAAAAGTGACTACAGGATAAGGGAGATTTTGAATTTCTGCAGACACTAGTGGACACTGGACACTTTTGGATTGTGTGAGGCCCACTGAATATCAGAGCGCTATGTCACAGGCTCGATGGCACAGGTGTGAAAAAAGTGACTACAGGATAAGGGAGATTTTGAATTTCTGCACACACTAATGGACACTGGACACTTTTGGATTGTGTGAGGCCCACTGAATATCAGAGCGCTATGTCACAGGCTCGATGGCACAGGTGTGAAAAAAGTGACTACAGGATAAGGGAGATTTTGAATTTCTGCACACACTAGTGGACACTGGACACTTTTGGATTGTGTGAGGCCCACTGAATATCAGAGCGCTATGTCACAGGCTCGATGGCACAGGTGTGAAAAAAGTGACTACAGGATAAGGGAGATTTTGAATTTCTGCAGACACTAGTGGACACTGGACACTTTTGGATTGTGTGAGGCCCACTGAATATCAGAGCGCTATGTCACAGGCTCGATGGCACAGGTATGAAAAAAGTGACTACAGGATAAGGGAGATTTTGAATTTCTGCAGACACTAGTGGACACTGGACACTTTTGGATTGTGTGAGGCCCACTGAATATCAGAGCGCTATGTCACAGGCTCGATGGCACAGGTGTGAAAAAAGTGACTACAGGATAAGGGAGATTTTGAATTTCTGCACAAACTAGTGGACACTGGACACTTTTGGATTGTGTAAGGCCCACTGAATATCAAAGTGCTATGTCACAGGCTCGATGGCACAGGTGTGAAAAAAGTGACTACAGGATAAGGGAGATTTTGAATTTCTGCACACACTAGTGGACACTGGACACTTTTGGATTGTGTGAGGCCCACTGAATATCAGAGCGCTGTGTCACAGGCTCGATGGCACAGGTGTGAAAAAAGTGACTACAGGATAAGGGAGATTTTGAATTTCTGCACACACTAGTGGACACTGGACACTTTTGGAATGTGTGAGGCCCACTGAATATCAGAGCGCTATGTCACAGGCTCGATGGCACAGGTGTGAAAAAAGTGACTACAGGATAAGGGAGATTTTGAATTTCTGCACACACTAGTGGACACTGGACACTTTTGGATTGTGTGAGGCCCACTGAATATCAGAGCGCTATGTCACAGGCTCGATGGCACAGGTGTGAAAAAAGTGACTACAGGATAAGGGAGATTTTGAATTTCTGCACACACTAGTGGACACTGGACACTTTTGGATTGTGTGAGGCCCACTGAATATCAGAGCGCTATGTCACAGGCTCGATGGCACAGGTGTGAAAAAAGTGACTACAGGATAAGGGAGATTTTGAATTTCTGCAGACACTTGTGGACACTGGACACTTTTGGATTGTGTGAGGCCCACTGAATATCAGAGCGCTATGTCACAGGCTCGATGGCACAGGTGTGAAAAAAGTGACTACAGGATAAGGGAGATTTTGAATTTCTGCAGACACTAGTGGACACTGGACACTTTTGGATTGTGTGAGGCCCACTGAATATCAGAGTGCTATGTCACAGGCTCGATGGCACAGGTGTGAAAAAAGTGACTACAGGATAAGGGAGATTTTGAATTTCTGCAGACACTAGTGGACACTGGACACTTTTGGATTGTGTGAGGCCCACTGAATATCAGAGCGCTATGTCACAGGCTCGATGGCACAGGTGTGAAAAAAGTGACTACAGGATAAGGGAGATTTTGAATTTCTGCAGACACTTGTGGACACTGGACACTTTTGGATTGTGTGAGGCCCACTGAATATCAGAGCGCTATGTCACAGGCTCGATGGCACAGGTGTGAAAAAAGTGACTACAGGATAAGGGAGATTTTGAATTTCTGCAGACACTTGTGGACACTGGACACTTTTGGATTGTGTGAGGCCCACTGAATATCAGAGCGCTATGTCACAGGCTCGATGGCACAGGTGTAAAAAAAGTGACTACAGGATAAGGGAGATTTTGAATTTCTGCAGACACTTGTGGACACTGGACACTTTTGGATTGTGTGAGGCCCACTGAATATCAGAGCGCTATGTCACAGGCTCGATGGCACAGGTGTGAAAAAAGTGACTACAGGATAAGGGAGATTTTGAATTTCTGCAGACACTAGTGGACACTGGACACTTTTGGATTGTGTGAGGCCCACTGAATATCAGAGCGCTATGTCCCAGGCTCGATGGCACAGGTGTGAAAAAAGTGACTACAGGATAAGGGAGATTTTGAATTTCTGCAGACACTAGTGGACACTGGACACTTTTGGATTGTGTGAGGCCCACTGAATATCAGAGCGCTATGTCACAGGCTCGATGGCACAGGTGTGAGAAAAGTGACTACAGGATAAGGGAGATTTTGAATTTCTGCAGACACTAGTGGACACTGGACACTTTTGGATTGTGTGAGGCCCACTGAATATCAGAGCGCTATGTCACAGGCTCGATGGCACAGGTGTTAAAAAAAGTGACTACAGGATAAGGGAGATTTTGAATTTCTGCAGACACTAGTGGACACTGGACACTTTTGGATTGTGTGAGGCCCACTGAATATCAGAGCGCTATGTCACAGGCTTGATGGCACAGGTGTGAAAAAAGTGACTACAGGATAAGGGAGATTTTGAATTTCTGCAGACACTTGTGGACACTGGACACTTTTGGATTGTGTGAGGCCCACTGAATATCAGAGCGCTATGTCGCAGGCTCGATGGCACAGGTGTGAAAAAAGTGACTACAGGATAAGGGAGATTTTGAATTTCTGCAGACACTAGTGGACACTGGACACTTTTGGATTGTGTGAGGCCCACTGACGCTGTATGGTGTGAAAAAATGCACGCTCAGTACCTCAGCAGGACGAAAAAAAAAATTGGGATTGCTTTTAAAAAAGCAGTTTGCAGAGCAGTGGGTAAACAGCAATGCAGCTGTCAGGAAGCCTTAGAAGGCAGCCTAACAACCAACACCGCTGATCCACCACAATATAGCCTCCTCTTGCACTGCACACACAGTGACTGGTGTGTTGTACAGGCAAAATCGCTAGCAGCAGAAGCAGTTTTTTTTTCTTCTTCCCTGCCTAACGCTCTCCCTACAGAATCAGCAACCTCTCCCTATGCTAAGATCGGCAGAAGTAAGATGGCGGTCGGCGTGCACGCCCTTTTATAACCCCTGTGACGCCCACCAAAGCAAGCCAATCACTCGTATGCCCTTCTGAAAGATGGTGGTGACCCCTGTCTATGTCATCACGTTGCCCACAGTGTCCGTGGATCCTGATTGGCTGAAAAAGAGCGCAAAACAAACTTTTGAAACGCGACTTTGGCGCGTAAGTCGCCGACCTCGTGGCCGACCTCATCCTAGGGTCGGGTTTCGTTTCATGAAACCCGACTTTGCCAAAAGTCGGCGACTTTTGAAATTTTTCGACCCGTTTCGCTCAACTCTAATAATCACACATGTGGGACAATGTTACAGGTGTCAATGATACACTTAGAGTGTTGGTGGGAGGAGGACTTCCTGGCAGAAAGGATACAGTATCAACAGATACCAGGTATATATAGCATACTTTAAGCTTTAATAATGTACGTCTATATATCAGGAGTAGTGTTGAGCCACCCCGCTAGTGTTTTGGTTCGTCGTACAGGAGGCAAGTTCGCCGAATGTTCATCGAACGTTCGAAGAACATCGTCGAACCCCATTGAAAACAATGGAAGGCAAACACAAACACATACAAACACATAGAAAACAATTACAAAACACCTTTAAAGGTGTCCCAAAGCAGACAAAATGCTCAGAAGACAAAAATAACATATGGAAAAGGGCAACTACTTTTAGAAAAGAGGTGGAGGAGTAAAAGGAGGAGGTGGAGGAGACACAGATATAGGCTTGTCATGCCCTTATGAAGTCAAGAAAGGCTGGAATAAAAATGTAAAATACAAACCAAAACAAAACAAAAAATTCTGAAATCGAACACGATCATATACCGTCGGACTTCCCACCAATAAATTATGCCAACTGCCGATGGGGCGGCGTTATTCCCACGAACCTCCAAACTGTGTCCATGAAGGCAAAGTTTTTGGTTTCCGGGGGCTGTATGATTGCAAAGCTGAACCTTAAAGGAATGTCCAAAAGGACACCACCAGGAGTGGAGCCTGTGGCTTGATTGGACTCCACCCGGGAAACCACAACCATACAAGCTACAGAAAAGATGGACAGATTGCAAGCTTTATCGATTCTGTGTGTGGTGTGGTATGTCTGTTTGTAGTTGTGCTAGCGATTTCTCAGCTTTATTTCGTTAACGACCGAGACTCTGGCATGCCCCCACGGTATGCATCAAGCTTACTAGAGGGATACGCGAGGCTCTGGCACGCGAGATCGAGCAATAACAGGTCTATCATGCCCTTACATGTCCGGGGCTGCATGCGCGCTACACTGAAAGGACCAGCTTTTCTCGCTTACAGGTGCTGATAACCTAGTGAACACCGTTAGTGATGGGGATCTGGGATTTCAATTATTCCCTGCAAACGATGATTTCCCAGTAAGTGCAGGTCAACCGCAATTACGGAATTAGGCCTAACCGGCATTCCTGACAAAATGAAAAAATTACTTGTCCAAAACAAAGATGCTGTAGCTTGCTTAACATAGAATCATAGAATCATAGAATCGTAGAGTTGGAAGGGACCTCCTGGGCCATCTGGTCCAACCCCCTGCTCAAAGCAGGATTCGCTAAATCATCCCAGTTAGATGTCTGTCCAGCCTCTGTTTGAAGACTTCCATTGAAGGAGAACTCACCACTTCTCGTGGCAGCCTGTTCCACTCATTGATCACTCTAACTGTCAAAAAGTTTTTTCTAATATCTAATCTGTGTCTCCTCCCATTCAGCTTCATCCCATTGCTTCTAGTCTTTCCTTGTGCAAATGAGAATAAAGTTGATCCTTCTACAATGTGACAGCCCTTTAGATATTTGTAGACAGCTATTAAGTCTCCTCTCAGTCTTCTCTTTTGCAAACTAAACATTCCCAAATCCTGCAACCTTTCCTCATAAGACAGGGTTTGCAGACCGGTCACCATTCTGGTCGCTCTTTTCTGAACTTGCTCCAGTTTGTTGATGTCTTTTTTAAAATGTGGTGCCCAAAATTGGACACAATATTCCAGATGAGGTCTGACCAAAGAGGAGTAGAGGGAAATAATTACTTCACGTGATCTAGACTGTATGCTTCTGTTAATACATCCTAGAATTGCATTTGCCTTTTTTTCACATGTGCTGTCACTTAGCCCTATTCCTCCCATTCTATATATGCTTTTTTCATTTTTATTGCCCAGATGTAGTACTTTGCATTTCTCCCTGTTAAAAACCATTCTGTTAGTTGCTGCCCACTTCTCCAGTTTATTTAAATCTTTTTGAATCCTCTCTCTCTCTTCTCTAGTATTAGCTATCCCTCCTAGCTTTGTGTCATCAGCAAATTTAATCAGTTTACCCTCAATTCCTTCATCTAAATCGTTGATAAAGATGTTGAACAATACAGGGCCCAGGACAGAGCCCTGTGGTACCCCACTTGATACATTCTTCCAACTGGATGTGCAGCCATTTATGACCACTCTTTGGGTCCGATCACTAAGCCAGTTATGAATCCACCTAACAGTTGCCTTGTCCATTCCATACTTAGTCATTTTTTCAACAAGGATTGTATGAGAGACTTTGTCAAATGCTTTGCTGAAGTCAAGATATACTATATCTACAGCATTTCCTTGATCCACCCAATCAGTAATACCATCATAGAAGGAAATTAAATTAGTCTGACATGACTTATTAGTTACAAACCCATGCTGACTCTGTTTAATCACTTCATTCTTATCCAGGTATTGACATACATGTTGTTTAATAATTTGTTCAAAGATCTTTCCTGGTATAGAAGTCAGACTCACCGGCCTATAGTTGCCTGGGTCCACCTTCTTCCCCTTTTTGAAGATAGGAACAACATTTGCTCTTCTCCAGTCTTCTGGCACTTCTCCTGTTCTCCAAGAATTTTCAAAGATTATGGAGAGGGGTTCAAAAATTTCTTCTGCTATCTCCTTCAGTACTCTGGGGTGTAATTCATCTGGACCTGGAGACTTGAATTCATTTAGGTTAGCTAAGTGTTTCCTCACTATCTTTCTGTTTATAGATATCCTGGATTCTTCTATTCCCTTAATAGGACAGTGAATAACAGTTGATGTTACATTTCCTTTCTGAGAGAAAACAGATGCAAGATAGGAATTTAAAAGTTCAGCCTTCTCAACATCCTGTCTTACCATTTCATCATTTTCATCCTGTAAAAATCCTATAGCATCTTTGACTTTTCTTTTACTTTTGACATATCCCCAAAATCCTTTATTATTGCTTTTGACATCTCTTGCAAGCCTCAATTCATTTTCAGCTTTAGATAATCTGATTTGTGCCCTGCAGGTTCTGCAGACAGCATTATATTCTCCTTTAGATATGCCTCCTTCTTTCCATTTTATAAACATTTTTTTCTTCCTTTTTAGCATGTGCTTAAGTTCTGTGTTCATCCATCCTGGTTTCCTTAAATGCTTCCTATTCTTCCCTCTTTTCGGAATTGTTATCAACTGTGCTTTGAGAATTTCATTTTTCAAGATTTCCCATCCTTCCTGGACATTTTTGTCTTTAAGGATATCCAGCCATTGGATCCCTCCAATTCTCTTTCTGAAACCCTTAAAATCTGCCTTTCTGAAATCTAACCTTGACGTCTGAGTCTTCACAGGTCTTCCGCCTCTAGTTATCCAAAATTCTAAAATAGCATGGTCGCTACCTCCTAGGGTCCCAGCCACTTTTACCTCCTCAACCATTTCCTCCCTGTTTATAAGGATTAGATCCAAGGTAGCAGTTCCCCTTGTTTTCTCCTTTACCTTTTGGAAGATAAAGTTGTCAGCAAGAGAGGATAAGAATTTCCTTGACCTGTTAGTTTTGCCTGAGAGAGATTCCCAACAAATGTCTGGATAGTTGAAATCTCCCATGACAACTATGTCATATTTTTTGGAGAACTTGGCCATTTGATGCATAAAGAGTTCATCCATATCTTCAGCTTGCACAGGCGGCCTGTAGTAAATGCCTACAATGGTGTCCTTTCCATTGTTCTGTCCTTGTATTCTTACCCAAACAGTTTCCACAGAACTCCCAGTCTCTGAAGCTTCAATCTCTGTGCAGATATACGCATTTCTAACATACAATGCGACACCCCCTCCTCGTTTATCAAGTCTGTTTCTTGCAAATAACAGCTCGGCAGCCGTTCTCAGGCTCAGTATGGATTCGACAACATTGTAGAAAGTTGATAAAGGGTAACTTATCACTGGATTACAGGTATGTATAGCATAGTTTACACATTAAAAACCTATGTCTATAGATCAGGAGGCAGGCTCAGATGTTCTCAGGCCCAGTATGGATTAGACGTGATTGGACAAAGGTGAGAAAGGGTAACGTATCACCGGATTACAGGTATGTATAGCATAGTTTACACATTAAAAACCTATGTCTATAGATCAGGAGGCAGGCTCAGATGGTCTCAGGCCCAGTATGGATTAGACGTGAATGGACAAAAGTGAGAAAGGGTAACGTATCACTGGATTACAGGTATGTATAGCATAGTTTACACATTAAAAACCTATGTCTATAGATCAGGAGGCAGGCTCAGACGGTGTCAGGCCAGTATGGATTTGACCAGATTGTACAAAGTTGAGAAAGGGTACATTATCACTGGATAGGAGGTATATATAGCATAGTTTAAACATTTAAAATCTCCGTGTTCTCAGTATGGATTAGACAAAAATCTAAAAAGTAGAAAAAAGGAAATGTATTTGAAGCGTACACCAGTATACACTTTTGGTGGTATTTTTAAATCTTCATATATATTTCTGTCTCAGTAAGACAGTCCAGCCTCTCCGCAATAGGAAATGAGATGCATACAATTACTGCAAAAAAGTCTAGTGATTGAAGAAATCTAGGAATTAATAATCACGGGAAAAACTTCCATCACAATTCTCAGAGGCGATGCTGACCCTCAATTAATTTGTGTGTGGAGACAGCGAAAACATTTCTTTGTAAAGAAAGTGTTGCTGTATCGCAGTACCGTTGATCCCATCAGCGTTACTCATCTCCATCAAATTTTTATCACAGGGAGAGATGTAAACATGTTGCTCACTGCCTATCATGATCTGTCACGTAACTTTGGAGTGCAAAGGACAGAAGCCACAGGCCGTAGGCGATTCTATGGGATTGGCATGAGAGGGCACATTTAAAAATGGGCACCGGAATGTCACACGTCTGTGAGTATGAAAACTGTGAAAGCTGATGATAAACCACCACTGCATGTCACTGTGAGTCGACATCCATAAGAAATGGGAGCCTTTGATCATCTGAAGCTAGAGCCCGGCCAGCGGGACAGGGCATAACTACGTCTTAACCATCATCTATCAGTTAAACAAATTTGTAGTGGCAGTCCCAGTGAAGTATTTGACAGCCCAGACTACACAGTGGAGGAGCAGGAAGAGGTAAACATTGCAAATGCTGTGGCCCTGCCCAAGCAAGGGGGGCACACTCGTGGGCATCGGTACTGTCACTGGGCCCCTCATAGTACAGCGGTGTGTCTGATGGCGGGTGTGCACCCCCACAGTCAGAGACACTTGATTGCACTATGAGGGACCCTTTGCCAGTGCCAGCACCCAAGAGTCGGCCTACCCACCTGTCCAGGGCAACTTGCATGCGCTAGCTGGTGACCCCGGCCATGGGGGGGTGAGGCAGCACAGTTAGGGAGGTTTACAAAATGGCATATGTTGATGTGGGACATCCAGCTGCTGCTAAAGGCGAAATTGGTCAAGTCCGAGGAAGAGGAGGACCAAAGCAAGCCATTTTTCTGGCAACCTATGTGTCATCAGGGTAACGTGGGACAAAATCCTTGGAAACCCATGCATGGTTCATTTTAATGAAGTTTAGATCATGCACATTTTGGGCCGACAGACGGGTCCTTTTTTCTGTCAGGATTGATCCAGCTGCACTGAAGACTCTTTACGATAGCACACTTGCAGCTGGGCAAGCGAGCTCCTGTAAGGCATATTGTGCCAATTCAGGCCAGGTGTCCAGTTTAGCGGCCCAATAGTCAAATGGGAATGACCTGTGAGGGAGAACATCGATATGGGACGAGAAGAAGTTTGTAACCATAGTTGACAACTGCTGTCTCCTGTCACTTTCAATAGATGCAGTATTACCAGTCGTGTGAGCGGGACTTGAAAAATCAGTCCACAACATGGTCATGAAACCCCTGTCTCCAACGCCACTTCTGATGTGTGCACCATGAACACCTCTTCCAAGCTGCCCCCGGCCCCTACGGCTCGTGTGAGAACCATCACCGCTGCTGTGTGCTGGGAATGCCTCAACCAACCGGTTTACCAGAGTTGCTTGTATGTTAGCTAATATTAGGTCAAGGTTCTCCTGTGGCATTATGTTTTGGAATTTGCCTTTACAGCGTGGATCCAGGATGCTGGCCAACCAGTAGTCGTCATTGTACATCATTTTGGCAATGCGGGGGGTCCCTTTTTAGGATCTGCAAGGCATAATCTGACATGTGGGCCAATGTTCCCGGTGTCAATGATGCACTGCGAGTGCTGAGTGGAGGAGCACTTTCTGGCAAATCCACATATCTCCAGTCATGCACAAAGCCTGTACCAGACCTTGCCACACCAACATTTTCTCTTGCCCCACAAGAAGCATCCTCTTCCCCTAAATAATCATCCCCATCATCACCCTCCGCCTCCTCCTCCTCTTCCTCTTCTTCCTCCACCTCGTCCAGGAGAGGTCCCGGAGCAGACAATGGCTGACTGTCATCAAGGCTTCCCTCCTCCTCTTCCTCCTCATCAACCACGGCTGCAGACGCCTGCTCCTTAATGTGCGTCAAAGTTTGCATGAGCAGACGCATAAGAGGGATGCTCATGCTTATCATGGCATCGTCTGCGTTTACCAGCCGTGTGCATTCCTCAAAACACTGAAGGACTTTAAAGAGGTCTTTCAGCTTTGACCACTGCACACCTGTCAACTCCATGTCTGCCCTCAAAGTGCCTGCCCGTGTATCCTCCCACAAATGCATTATGGCCTGCCTCTATACGCACAGCCGCTCAACCATGTGCAAGGTGGAGTTCCACCTTGTTGCAACGTCGATAATTAGGCGGTGCTTGGGAAGGTGGAGCAATCGCTGCAGCTTCTGCATACGAACGGAGTGTACTGGCGACCGGCGGATGTGCGAGCACAGTCTTTGAACCTTATGGAGCAGGCCTGTTAACTCCAGATAATTATTGAGGAAGCACTGCACCACCAGGTTCAAGGTGTGAGCCAAGCAAGGTATGTGTCTGAGTTTTGAAAGGGCTATGGCTGCCACAAAATTCCAGCCGTTATCACTAACTACCTTGCCTGCCTCAAGATGTAGACTGCCCAGCCATGACTCAGTTTGTCGCTGAAAGTAGTCGGCCAGTACCTCCGCGGTGTGTCTGTCGCCCAAACACATCATCTTTAACACAGCCTGCTGACGCTTTGCACTAGCTGATCGATAGGTGGACACCTCGTGTGCAACACTGGCTGCTGCGGATGGAGTGCTCGTGCGACTGCGCTCTGTGGACGAGCTTTCGCTTCAGGGGGAGGAGGAGGAGGAGGGTCGAATGCCTAAAGCCAACTGTCTCCTATACCGTGGACTAGGCAGCACTGTCCCACCACCGCTGTCCCCTGTGGACCCTGCATCCACCACATTAACCCAGTGCGCAGTGATGGACACGTAACGGCCCTGGCCATGCCTACTGGACCATGCATCAGTTGTGAGGTGCACCTTTTCACTCACTGATTGCTTGAGTGCATGGACAATGCGGTCTTTCACATGAAGGTGGAAGGCTGGGATGACTTTGCGAGAAAAGAAGTGGTGACAGGGTAGGTCATAGCGTGGTACTGCGTAGGCCATGAGCTCGCGGAAAGCTGCGCTTTCAACCAAGCGATAGGGCATCATCTCTAATGAGATTAGTTTGGCAATGTGGGCGTTCAAAGCCAGTGTATGCGGATGAGAGGATGAGTACTTTCTTGTTCTACTCATAGTCTCTGGTAGGGTGAGCTGGACTTGAGAGCTGCATATGGTGGAACTAGCGGTGGACATGGCGGACTGAGAGAGGGTTGATGATGGTGATGGAGTTGGTGTTCATTCTGATGGCCTTGATTCAGTCTTTTGTTGATATAACATTGTGATTCCCTGACTGCTTTGGCCTTGCGACGACACTTCAACATTTGCTGCTGGTGGTGTGCTAACCGGTGGGCTTACAGTGGGGGAAACAATGTAGCGTTGCTGACTACCTTCTTTGGGAGCAGTTGCACATGTGGTACGTGAGGTTTGGTAGTCAGTACACGCTTGCAAGTGCATGGTGGTTAAATGTCTAAGCATGCAACTGGTATTCAAATTTCTCAGATTTTTCCCTCAGCTAAAGGTCTTTGCGCATTTCTTACAGATAACCTTTGCCTGATCATTAGGATTTTGTTCAAAAAAGTGCCACACTGCACTCTTCCTACTATGGAAGACATTTTGAGGCCTTGCACGCTGTGCTAATTTGACCGTCTGGCCAAGCTGTCCTGCAACTCTTTTGTTTTTTGTAACACGTTTTTGGACTGATACGGTCCTGCCAGATAACAGCTGTTGCGATGTCATTGCCTGCTGTGGATCCTCCTCCTCCTCTTCTGAGCTATTGGCAGCGGCACCCTCTTCCCCCAATGGATGCCAATCTGGGTCAACAACTGGGTCATCCATCACCTTCTCTTCAATTTCATGTGCTCCTTCCTCTGTGTCACAGTGTAAGGTGGTATAGTATGTGGGAAGGGGCACCTGAGTTTCATCAGGGTTTGATTCTGCCTCAGTACACTGCGAGGACAATGTAGTGCTCTGAGTGAATGTACCAACAGAAAAATCTAGCAGTGGCTGTGCATCAGTGCACTCCATGTCAGATTCATCATCGACTGGAGAATTCACGATTTGACTTGCTAACCCAGGCATGGTATGTGAAATGTGCTCCATGGAGTAATCGGTAGTGTGGCCTGCTACATCCTTCACTTTTGGTAGGGGTGAAGAACACAAGGAAAGGTGTTGTTCCTGACCAGGAGCCTCCAATGATGACTCAGTGCTTTTATTTTTTGAAACTTTAGAAGAGGAGGCGAGAGAGCTGGAGGCTGTGTCAGCAATGTAAGCCAAAACTTGTTCTTGAAGCTCCGGCTTTAAAAGTGGTTTACCTACTCCCAGAAAAGAGAGCCTTCGAGGCCTTGTGGAGCCAGACGATGACGCAGGCTCAGCACCTCCTGCCTTAGGTGCTATTGTGCTTTTGCCACTACCAACAGATGCAACACCACCACCACCACCATCGGGACCAGCTGGCAACCCCTCGCCCACTTCCATGGCGTCTTCCACCATACTTGCTCATTTTTGTGAAAATGTACCCAAAATACCACCAGCTATATGGTACTGTAAAACAAGGTAGAAGGTGTATCTACTATTGGTGAGAATTTGAATCTCATTAGAGATTTGAGGACACTGAACTATTTTCTCAGGCCCAGTAGAGATTCAATGTAACAGACTGAAATTTGCTGGTGTATGACAAGGTGGAGGGTGTCTATAGGATTGCTGAGACTTTGAATCTCACTATAGATTTGAGGACGCAGAACTATTGTCTCTGGCCCAGGAGAGATTACACCTCAATGTAACAGACTGAAATTGGATGGTGTATGACAAGGTGTAGGGTGTCTATAGGATTGGTGAGAATTTGAATCTCACTATAGATTTGAGGACACTGAACTATTGTCTCAAGCCCAGTAGAGAATACACCTCAATGTAACAGGCTGAAATTGGATGTTGTATGACTAGGTGGAGGGTGTCTATAGGATTGGTGAGATTTTGAATCTCACTATAGATTTGAGGACGCAGAACTATTGTCTCTGGCCCAGTAGCGATTACACCTGTCATGATACCAGTGCTGGGTGACCGGCACTTCTGGGGTTAATGTTTTGATCTCAGTGCAGACTCTTACCTGCACACCTGAGACCTATTATGGTGGCCTCTCATTGGTTCTGGGAAAGCTTCTTATAGCCTCAGGAAGCTCCCATCCCCCATCAGTTATACTTTCGCCCTTGGCATTGTGTGTTGACCCCTGAGTGTGTTTGTGCTGTGTTCTGGTTGCTTGATTCTCTGTGTAATGACTCGGTCTGTTCTCTGGATATTGCTTTGGATTCTGCTTGGTACCTTTTATGTCTGTTTGGTTTTGACTTCTGCTTGGCCCTGACTATCCGTTCTGTCGTATCCCTGGTACTTTACTGATATCTCTGTGTATGACCTCCGTTTTGCCTGACTCTGAGTATTTCTGTATAGTGTCCTGCCATCTCTGAACGCAGGATGCTAAGCCCCACCCCCTTGCAGTCACATGACCGCAGGTCCTGTGACTGCTTGCTAAACTTCAGCGTCCACAGGTCCTGTGTATCTGTACTTTCCGGCTGTACCTGACCCCGGGCCCCCCTACAGTGCGGGTGAGTCCCTGCTCAGCGGAGGCTTTACGCCGGTGCGGATAGGATCCTGACAACACCTCAATGAAGCAGACTGATATTGGATGGTGTATGACAAAGTTTAGGGTGTCTATAGGATTGGTGAGAATTTGAATCTCACTATAGATTTGAGGACACTGAACTATTGTCTCAGGCCCAGTAGAGATTACACCTCAGTGTAACAGGCTGAAATTGGATGGGGAATTACAAGGTGGAGGGTGTCTATAGGATTGGTGAGAATTTGAATCTCACTATAGATTTGAGGACGCTGAACTATTGTCTCAGGCACAGGAGAGATTACACCTCAATGTAACAGGCTGAAATTGGATGGTGTATGACAAACTGTAGGGTGTCTATAGGATTGGAGAGAATTTGGATCTCACTATAGATTTGAGGACGCGGAACTATTGTCTCTGGCCCAGGAGAGATTACACCTCAATGTAAGAGGCTGAAATTGGATGGTGTACGATAAGGTGGAGGGTGTCTATAGCATTGGTGAGATTTTGGATTTCACTAGAGATTTGAGGACGCTGACAATGATGCTCTCAGTCCAAGTATGGACGCAGGCAGCACTGCTGCACAGTGCACACACAAAAGGGTGGAAAATGAACCCTTGGTAATTGTGCTGAAAAGAGGAAGAAAAGTATTTTTGCTTTTAAAAAAACAGTTTGCACAGCAGTGTGCAAACAGCAATGCAGCTAATAGGGAGTCTTATAAGGCAGCCTAATAACCAACAGAGCTGATGCACAAAAATAGAGCCTCCCCTGTCACTGCACACAAAGTGTTGTGTTGTAAGTGGAAATCGCTAACAGCAGAAGCAGTTTTTTGGTTCTTCTTCCCTGCCTAACGCTCTCCCTACAGAATCAGCAGCAGCAGCTCTCCTTATGCTAAGATCGGCATAAGTAAGATGGCGGTCGGCGTTCACGCCCTTTTATAGCCCCTGTGACGCCACACAAAGCCAGCCAATCACTTGCATGCCCTTCTCAAAGATGGTGGTGACCGATGCCTATGTCATCGCGTTGCCCACAGTGTGCGTCCTCCATCATTGGCTGAAAAAGGGTGCTGAAAGCATCTTTTGAAATGTGACCTCACGCTATGGTCGGGTTTCGTTTCATGAAACCCGACTTCAGCGAAAGTCGGCGACTTTTGAATATGACCGACCCGTTTCGCTCAACTCTAGCAGCCATCTCCCCAATGCAGCCATTTCCCCAGTGCACCCATCTCCCTAGTGCAGCCATCTCCTTAGTGCGCCCATCTCCTCAGTGCAGCCGTCTCCTCAGTGCACCCATCTCCCTAGTGCAGCCATTTCCCCAGTGCAGCCATCTCCACAGTGCACCCGTCTCCTAAGTGCACCCGTCTCCTCAGTGTACCCATCCCCTCAGTGCAGTTGTCTCCTCAGTGCACCAGTCTTCTCAGTGCACCCATCTCCTAAGTGCACCCGTCTCCTCAGTGCACCCATCCCCTCAGTGCAGTCGTCTCCTCAGTGCACCAGTCTCCTCAGTGCACCCATCTCCCTAGTGCAGCCATCTCCCCAGTGCAGCCATCTCCTCAGTGCAGCCATCTCCCCAGTGCGGCCATCTCCTCAGTGCACCTGTCTCCTCAGTGCCCCCATCGCCTCAGTGCACCCATCTCCTCAGTGCACCCGTCTGCTCAGTGCAGCTGTCTCCTCAGTGCACCTGTCTCCTCAGTGCACCCATCTCCCTAGTGCAGCCATCTCCCCAGTGCAGCCATCTCCCAGTGCAGTCATCTCCTCAGTGCACCCATCTCCTCAGTGCAGCCATCTCCCCAGTGCAGCCTCCGCTCACTCTCTCCCTGCTCACTCTTCCCCCTCACACCGCTCACTCTCCCCCCACGCCGCTCACTCTCCCCCCATGCCGCTCACTCTCCATCTCTCCCACTCTGCGCACTCTCCATCCCCCCCACGCCGCTCACTCTCCATCCCCCCCACACCGCTTACTCTCCATCCCCCATGCCGCTCACTCTCCATCTGATTCACCTGCTGCTGCATGTCTCTCATCTAGCCAGGCGCCGGTATCTGTTCTTTCTGTTTGTGTGAGTGCGTGGTCATGTGGTACCGCTCATTAAGGTCATGAATATGGGCGCCACACCTATGAGAGTGGATTGGCATCCATATTCATGATCTTAATGAGTGGTACCACGTGACCGCATGCTGACACTGGAAGAGCAGATATTGGTTCAGCGTAGGATCATCGGAGCTGCAGCAGGCATCGTTGGAGGAGGTGAGTATGATGGGGGAGAACGAGGGGGAGGGCCGACTCCGGACTTAAAAAAATAAAAAACCTTGCTCGGGTGCCTCCCTCCCGCAGAATCCCGCCCTAGGCACGTGCCCACGAGTGCCTAATGACAAATACAGCCCTGCATACGGGCATGTACAGGGACCATAAGGAATAGAGACACGAGCATAGCTTTAAGCAGAAAGGACCTCAGAGAACAGCGCAGCAAGGAGGCCTTCAACTCCATCGCGACACTCCCTGAAGGACCGGCCCAGTACCAAGTACCCCACGGCTCTGTGGGGCACGCCAACAGTATATTGCAAAGGCGTGAGATTTTACATACAATGTACTACAAAGGCGTGAGATTTTACATACAGTATACTACAAAGGCGTGAGATTTTGCATACAGTATACTACAAGGACATCAGACTTTACATGGGCTACCTTAGTAGCCAATGATAAATCAATCAGGTAATTCATTCTAAACCCATAACCAACTCTTCTATTCCATACCAAAGATACTTATATGTAATAATTTATAGAAGTGATGCTCATTAGGAGTTTAAGCATGGCTGTGATATTTATTTCTATATCATTTAATGATATTATGTATGTTTACTCTTTTCTTTATACTTTATACTGTAACACATAAATACATTGGAATTTAAATTGTCCAAGAGTTTGGCTGGCACAATCACACTATAAAAGATAACTGTTACAAACAACAACCGATGTGAATAAATTATCCAAGATGGTAATTTTCTATACACTTGAGAAATTATTTGAATGTCGACTGATCTTTGTTGTACTGGAGGTCACTCTATGAATACTTTCCTAAGAAGCTTTTGATCTGACAATAAAACATTTATGTATAGCGGCATACAAAAGAAATCATTGTAAAATTACTTTCTAAGCCAAACACATAGCATGAAGTTATTCCTAAATCTTTCTGTTTATTCACCGATTATATAATAAAGAATTATACAAAGTACAACTATTATCAAGATTAGACTGTGTTTTATTTGCTTT
This sequence comes from Dendrobates tinctorius, assembly GCF_039654945.1. Lineage (NCBI taxonomy): Eukaryota > Metazoa > Chordata > Amphibia > Anura > Dendrobatidae > Dendrobates > Dendrobates tinctorius. The sequence goes on from NW_027361738.1 coordinate 34,288,817, forward strand.
TTATAAATATTGTATTTTGTAAAGCATACAAAAAGACAAAGAAAAACACAAATGCAACTTATCATTTTTCAACAGGAGAAAAACATTTTCCCTACCATGTGGCTCACTACTGGGTAGATAAGGAAAGCATGGGGTTATTTTCCCCAAACTATAACGACCACCTTTCATCAAATTTTTGATGCTTATGGGTCGCCCTCCCAGGGCTGTGGGGTACTCGGTGTCAGCGGGATGTGTCACAGCAGCGGTGACCCGGTCCGTGGCCCTGGGCACCCAAGTAATGGGGAAAGGTGAACGACGGAATGTAGTTAGATGAATAGTTTGTGATGCCACCTGTGGTGTTCGGCAAGGGAGGTGTTAAGCCGACGCTGCATGCAGATCCGCTGGGACTGATGGTATGGTGCAGCAAAGATGTAAAAGCTCCCCACAGGTGAAGCTGTAGTCCCAGGGCAGTGTAGATGTGGTTGGCACGGGGATGTAGCAGTGCCGGAAGGGTAGGAAGCAGACAAGACACAGCGGGGTGCAATTTCTGTACCTTTACTTGGTAACTGCAGTCCAGGGTCCTGATTACAGATAGTATTGGAGCAGGTTAGCCTGGAAGCAACTCAGGGATTCTATCTCAGCAGAAGGGCTGTGCAGTCTCCTTCCTAGTGCCTGTAATTATGAAGATCTCCTAGTACTGAGTTACACTGGAGTTCCTCCTGACAGATGTTCTCAAGAACCTCACTTGCACGGCAGACAGCTGTAGCCTCCCTCGGGGACTCCTCTCTTCTGAGTCCTGACTCACTATCCAAGCTGCTGTTGTGCCCTCAAGTCTTAGATGGGAGCAGGGCATGTACAGCCTCCTACTCCTCTGGTGTCTGTTGCAGGACCGTTAGTATCCATACAACCGTGGAGACCAGGCTCCAGTTCATGCGCTCTCACTGCGAGGGAGCTCTCCTTCCTCAGCTCAACCTCCAGTTTTCCTCTACACGTCTGCACACTTCACCCTCCGCAGACTAACTGACCACTCCCTCCTCTCGGCCCTCAGGGAGCACTCCTCCCCTCAACTCTGGTTCAGAGTTCCCCCTGCTGGCCTGGAGTGGAAATGCGTTGCATGTATGGATTGACTGCGAGATTGACCCATCATTGCCTCCAAGCCTGGCACCTGAAGGAAGGCAAAGCCAGTGTGGCGACCATACTCCTGGGGGCGCCACACTTATATATTGCTATGTGTTTATTCAATCCCAGGTAGACATTTAATTGTTGTTTTTCAGTGAAAATATCTCCATTGGACCTCACTTGTATGATCAGTGTACATGGCCTTTATTGAAATTTCTCATTAGGTGTGTACTCTTTTTGACTTATTTACCTTGGTACATGACAGACATAGCTATGAGCGAATGATAAAAAATAAAAAATGGCCTATTTGCGCAGATTTTCCCTGGAAAATGTGATTCACAGAGAATTCTCAGAATTCTCTGAGAATTTAATGTCCCTTATTATGCTTTGGGGTTTCTCCACACCCCAGCACATAGGAAATGTAAAATTTAAAAAATAAAAAAACCCTTATACTAATCTCACCACTCACTTCTCTTTTGCTCTTCACCATCAACCGTCCGGTCGTTGTCGCTTCTTCATTGATGCCCACCACTCAAACTGAAATACCTGGGACTTTCATGGGACATCCAGATCTCATGAGGATCAAAAGACTTCTGCACAAGAATGGTCATGACATCATGACATTTCAACGTGAGCCGTGACCTTGCACGCATATGTGCAGAACTTTTCCATGTCTCATCAGAGCCGAAAGTCCCAGAGATTTGAGAGCCGAAAGTCCCAGTATGAGTGGTGGGTGCTAGATGGGTGATGATGAAGAGCATAGGAGCTAGGTAGGTATCTAGTAAGGTGAGTATAAATAGTTTTATATTTTTTTAACCTTTTGATGGCCCCTTATTGACCAGAAAAATGGCAGCCGGTGGCTGCTGTTTTTACCTAATCCACACAAGAGCGAATTATAAAAAATCCCGATTTTCACGAAATCGGAATTTTTTGAAAATTTAAGTAGAATTCAATTCCAATCAAATGTATCTGCTTGTTATCTTTACCATTATTACTAAATAAGATATACAGAATGTTCTATTCCAGAATGTTATCTACTCATAGGTTAATAGATTTTTAAAGAGTCTTTCACCACATTTGACCTAGATAAACCATTAATATGGGCATACAGGTTTTAGACTGATGAAGAAAGGGATAGCTGTCTGTCTCACTTCTAATGACTTGATGAGATATCTAAGATCATCTTTTATTACTTTATGTCAATTATCTCTTCCAGACTGTGGGCAGTATGTTGTCCAGAAAAAAATGATGCTTCCACACTTCATTAGTATACTTTTCACCTCCCATCAACATTATTACGTTCCTGTGACGTCGAGCTCTTGAGAGGAAATCTCGTGCCTGAGCATTACATCTTTCTTCTTTCCTCCTCAGTGTTTCACCCTTCTAAGAGAATAGTCATCATGTTCCTTCTGTGCAAATGCTGGCCAAACACTGGTACTTACAGTTTTCTTTCGGACAATGTACTGCCCATAGTCTGGAAGATGTAATTAACATAAAGAGATAAAAGTTGATTTATCAACAACAAGGTATCAGATTGGAGACAGCTATCACTTTTTTTTAGCAGTCTATAACCTGTATGACTATATTAATGGCTTACCTAGGTCAAATGTGGTGACAGATTCCATTTAAAGATGTTTCTTAAATATAACACTGTTAGTTGCAGTACATTATCCAGGGTTGGTAGAGTAACATTTCTGTATAGTGGCATGCGGTGGTTCAGAAATGCTGCTGGTGTGGCATCCTTACAAGAGCAATCACATTTTTATACTCTGGAATACACTGAGGGTCCCAGATTCTCAGGGTCCATATGAGACAACAAACTGCATGGGTACTGAGTCAGTGATGTAGAAACTGGAACCTACATATAAACATAACCCATCCAGGACATCAGTTGCTCATTTTAATATGGGAGGAGAGTTTAAAAATGGATAATATAGTCATCTTAACATGGTTTTTAAAGGAAGTACATCATCCTCATCAGGTCGTAGAGATGTTTTTAAAGATGTCATCCACTAACTTGACTCCGTTACTAGTTTTGCTAAAAATGTTTAAGGATAATACCTCTAAAGATCCCCATAAACCTTTTAATGAAAACTTTCATGATGTTTTATGCCTTTTTGCTTCACTTCCTGTGCCATGACAGCAGCTCTGTGGTCACAGAAATCACTTTCTCCTCAGAATCCTCTGCTCCTTTCTTACTACATTTACCATTACTCCTCGTGCTGGGCTGCAAGCCAGCAGTGAGCACCGATCTGTAACTCCATCTAGACCCTAGTAGAAACTAAAAGAAAAAGAGCGCAATAGGGTCTTACCCGAGAAACTGAGAATGTAAATTAATTTGTTATACTCACCTTATGTCGGAGAGTATCAGACATAAAGGAACAAAGGTCAGCTTGCTGCACATCCAAATGACCACGCCGTGGTCATAAATCATCAGATTCAAAGAAAAGAACTTTTATGGATTAAGCGTGTGCTGCCAGACCATCACTCCTCACAAGTGGTGTGCTTTATACATTTATTCCCAACGCGTTTCAAAGTTAACAACTTCTTCCTCAGGGGATGACATGTATCCCCTGAGGAAGAAGTTGTTAACTTTGAAACGCGTTGGGAATAAATGTATAAAGCACACCACTTGTGAGGAGTGATGGTCTGGCAGCGCACGCTTAATCCATAAAAGTTATTTTCTTTGAATCCATCTAGACCCTCACACTCCTTGTGTCACATATAGGCTCATCACAATCTCCTGTACAGGACACTGCACAAAGCCCCATTACACCAGCCCTGAAAATAAAGATTATCCCCTTCTCCTCCTCACTGACATGGATGATGGGATGGATGTATGGGATGGATTGATGGGAAGAGATCTGACTGTAAAGAATCTCTGAAGACAATGCTTAATTGGCAATGCCATACACCAAAGACAACTGCCTAGTAGGCAATGCCACACAGTTGTATTCTGGGTATGGCATTGCATGTTAAACAGCTGTCTTTGGTATATGGCATTACCTGTTAAGCTGTCTTCATTCCACTAATAGTGCAAAGATTGTTTGCGTGCTTCATGATGGTCATTGTTAAACTATTACGCGGTGCATAGAATTATAATTTCTCTCCAGCAGCAGCATTGTGCTAGCATTGCATCTTGAGTTCTTTGATTGGAGGCGCAGGTGTATTTACTGCATATATTAGTAAGAGATCTGAATGTATTCACGTTACACAAGGGTGTATATACATTACTCAGGTGTACCGCAGTGTGTGTACAGGTATATACACCCTGGTATATACATACAGATAGGAGAGAGACCTGGGACTGCAGTGAGAGCAGGCAGCATTCACAAGTACAGAGTGAGCTCTGCTGAATGCAGCCCCGCCCACCAGCATGTTGAACCAAGCCACACCCACACAGCAAACCACACCCACACAACAAGCCCCGCCCCATCTGTTTCCAGAGACTGGAAGTGAGGGAGAATCTGATGTGAAATCAGGGGAAACCACAAAGTTCTCAGGCATTGATCATGTGACCAGAGGAGCAGAGGAGCAGCTCAGGTTACCACTGGATATGGCAAATCAAAGTATTTAATTAAATGCTTTTCTATGGCAGTTAGTTCACCTGAAAGGGACGTGCAAAGTAGAGGCCAAGCCCTTTAACAATTATTTTGTTTGCAATATGAAAATTTCTGAAAGATTCACTTTAAAAGTTGATTATCAACTAGCAAAAGAAAAATCTTTAGAATGACAGATTTAATCACCCTGAGTGCTTCATAACACCTGCAGTGATCACGATGACAGTCCTGATCAGCTAATTAACTCATAGCTTTTTGACCAGTTAGATTGGCAATCCCTCTTTGTATATGATATATGGGTTCCTGGTACAGATGACTTGCACCACTTGGTTTTCTGTGTCACAACTCAATCATTATTTGGTACTTTTCCATGCTTCTTTCCTTAACAAAATATATTTCTATTGCAATTATTTGTTTGGGCAGGCAAAGGACATTTGTACATGGGAACATGTAGAAATATTTATTTATTTATTTTACTCATTTATATAGCGCCATTAATTCCACAGCGCTTTACAGTCATTATTGGCACTGTCCCCAATGGGGGCTCACAATCTAGAATTTCATCTTTGTACTTAATACTGTTCATTATATTTAGCAACAATCAAAAAGTAATTAAAATAAAATAATAATCAAAAAAATAAAAACAAAACAAGATATAAACCATCAGAATGTAAACATTGGGATTGCAGCATGTATATAAACCTGAAGTGAAGCAACCCCATTACCACCATGAAGCACAAGGACAAGTCAATATGGCAAAAACATGCACAATTGATAGGTAAAAAAATATTCTAACATGCACTGGCACATAAGAAGCCAGTGAGCAGGGGCCACATTAGACACTGTAATGCTTCCAAGAAGTTGAAAGAAAATTATAGCAATAATTTAAAAAGTATCTGTTGTTTCAGGCAAGGGGGCCCATTTCAACCACCAAAACAGGTGGAATTTAGCATTCTGATAAGTTATTGGACTGGAAAGGTCTCATAAATTGATCTTGCACAGGGGCCCTTTTCTATTCATGTCCGTCAGTGCTGCATGATACCTAAGTACAGCAAATATAGCATAGAATGCAGGCTTTTGCTCACAGGTTTTGCTTCCGCAAGCAAGACGTCTGAATATTTATTGCACCTGATTTAAAAATCCAAAGTTAAATTGAGATATTTAAAGAGAAACATAAAGAGTGATATACAGATACATAGAGAGAAAGAATCATAAAATGTTACAGTTGGAAGGGACCTTCAGGGTCATTGTGTCCAACCCCCTGCTCAATGCAGGATTCACTAAACCATCTCAGAGAAGATGTCTGTCCAGCCTCTGTTTGAAGACTTCCAATGAAGGAGAACTCACCACCTCTCCTGGCAGCCTGTTCCTCTCATTGATCACCCTAAAGCCCCCGTTACACATAGCGATATTGCTAGCAATATCGCTGTAACGGCACTGGTTTTGTGATGCAGCAGCGATATTGCTAGCGATATCGCTACTAGAGTTGAGCGACTTTTGGTTTTTTAGGGTCGCGTTTCGTTTCGTGAAACCCGACTTTTCCAAAAGTCGGGTCAAGCAAGATCGTCCGATTATAGGGAAAAGTCGGGGTCGTCCCGAAACACGAAACCCAATGTAAGTCAATGGGGAATAAAAGTCGGCAGTGAGAGGAGGACAGGAAACACACCAACAGTGCCCATTTGAATGCCAAAAGCATCAATTCTTCTTACTTAGTCAACCTTAATTAACTTCATAATACAAGTTACGCACTGAAAAATGGGGGTTATTTGGCTACAGACTGTGGGGGGGAGGGCTGGCTCCAGGTTTTCATGTGCTCTGGGCGAAAGAGCGCCCCTTTAACACATACCACAACTCATCATGCTCCGATACGGCAGAGAAATAGCGGTATAGTACAATGAAAAATACCTCACTTTTTACGTCTCATGACGAGGCCCATCTATTTCTCCATACAGAATCATTGGTCCCATATAATGTTTGAAACAGTATATGATGAGCTCCACATAATGCTACAGTATATGTTGGTCCCCATGGATGAAGCTCTACTGTCTTATGGGCCCAAATAATGCTCCAAACATAATGGGCCCCATTTCTAATGCTCTAGTGTATAATGGGCCCTGTAAATGCTGCTCCAGTGTCTGATGTCCACCTTTGGAATGTTCCAGTGTATGGTGGGCCCCATCTATCATTCTCAGACGGTGTTAGGCCCAGTATGGATTGCACGTGATTGCACAAAGGTGAGAAAGGGTACCGTATCCCCAGATAACATGTATGGATAGTGTACACATTCAAAATATATGCCTATACATCAGGAGGCAGGCTCAGACGGTGTTAGGCCCAGTATGGATTGCACGTGATTGCACAAAGGTTAGAAAGGGTACCGTATCCCCAGATAACATGTATGGATAGCGTACACATTCAAAATATATGTCTCAGGAGGCAGGCTCAGACGGTGTTAGGCCCAGTATGAATTGCACGTGATTGCACAAAGGTTAGAAAGGGTACCGTATCCCCAGATAACATGTATGGATAGCGTGCACATTCAAAATATATGTCTCAGGAGGCAGGCTCAGACGGTGTTAGGCCCAGTATGGATTGCACGTGATTGCACAAAGGTTAGAAAGGGTACCGTATCCCCAGATAACATGTATGGATAGCGTACACATTCAAAATATATGTCTCAGGAGGCAGGCTCAGACGGTGTTAGGCCCAGTATGGATTGCACGTGATTGCACAAAGGTTAGAAAGGGTACCGTATCCCCAGATAACATGTATGGATAGCGTACACATTCAAAATATATGTCTCAGGAGGCAGGCTCAGACGGTGTTAGGCCCAGTATGGATTGCACGTGATTGCACAAAGGTTAGAAAGGGTACCGTATCCCCAGATAACATGTATGGATAGCGTACACATTCAAAATATATGTCTCAGGAGGCAGGCTCAGACGGTGTTAGGCCCAGTATGGATTGCACGTGATTGCACAAAGGTTAGAAAGGGTACCGTATCCCCAGATAACATGTATGGATAGCGTACACATTCAAAATATATGTCTCAGGAGGCAGGCTCAGACGGTGTTAGGCCCAGTATGGATTGCACGTGATTGCACAAAGGTTAGAAAGAGTACCGTATCCCCGGATAACATGTATGGATAGCGTACACATTCAAAATATATGTCTCAGGAGGTAGGCTCAGACGGTGTTAGGCCCAGTATGGATTGCACGTGATTGCACAAAGGTTAGAAAGGGTACCGTATCCCCAGATAACATGTATGGATAGCGTACACATTCAAAATATATGTCTCAGGAGGCAGGCTCAGACAGTGTTAGGCCCAGTATGGATTGCACGTGATTGCACAAAGGTTAGAAAGGGTACCGTATCCCCAGATAACATGTATGGATAGCGTACACATTCAAAATATATGTCTCAGGAGGCAGGCTCAGACGGTGTTAGGCCCAGTATGGATTGCACGTGATTGCACAAAGGTTAGAAAGGGTACCGTATCCCCAGATAACATGTATGGATAGCGTACACATTCAAAATATATGTCTCAGGAGGCAGGCTCAGACGGTGTTAGGCCCAGTATGGATTGCACGTGATTGCACAAAGGTTAGAAAGGGTACCGTATCCCCAGATAACATGTATGGATAGCGTGCACATTCAAAATATATGTCTCAGGAGGCAGGCTCAGACGGTGTTAGGCCCAGTATGGATTGCACGTGATTGCACAAAGGTTAGAAAGGGTACCGTATCCCCAGATAACATGTATGGATAGCGTACACATTCAAAATATATGTCTCAGGAGGCAGGCTCAGACGGTGTTAGGCCCAGTATGGATTGCACGTGATTGCACAAAGGTTAGAAAGGGTACCGTATCCCCAGATAACATGTATGGATAGCGTACACATTCAAAATATATGTCTCAGGAGGCAGGCTCAGACGGTGTTAGGCCCAGTATGGATTGCACGTGATTGCACAAAGGTTAGAAAGGGTACCGTATCCCCAGATAACATGTATGGATAGCGTACACATTCAAAATATATCTCTCAGGAGGCAGGCTCAGACGGTGTTAGGCCCAGTATGGATTGCACGTGATTGCACAAAGGTTAGAAAGGGTACCGTATCCCCAGATAACATGTATGGATAGCGTACACATTCAAAATATATGTCTCAGGAGGCAGGCTCAGACGGTGTTAGGCCCAGTATGGATTGCACGTGATTGCACAAAGGTTAGAAAGGGTACCGTATCCCCAGATAACATGTATGGATAGCGTACACATTCAAAATATATGTCTATACATCAGGAGGCAGGCTCAGACGGTGTCAGGCACAGTATGGATTTGACGGCCCAGATTACACAGCGGAGGAGCAGGGAGAGGTAAAGATTGCAAATGCTGGGGCCCTGCCCAAGCAAGGGGGGCCCACTCGTGGGAGTCGGTACTGGCACTGGGCCCCTCATAGTACAGCGGTGTGTCTGACGGCGGGTGTGCACCACCACCGTCAGAGACACTTGATTGCACTATGAGGGACCCTGTGCCAGTGCCCACGCCCAAGAGTCGGCCTACCCACCTGTCCAGGGCAACGGCACTCGCACGGTGTCGTGCGCTAGGTGGTGACCCCGGCCATGGGGGGGAGGCAGCACAGTTAGGGAGTTTTAGAAAGTGGCATATGTTGATGTTGGACATTCAGCTGATGCAAAAGGCAAAATAGGTGAAGTACCAGGAAGAGGTGGACCAAAGCAAGCCATTTTTCTGTCACCCTATGTGTCATCAGGGGAAGGTGGGACAAAATCCTTGGAAACCCATGCGTGGTTCATTTTAATGAAGGTTAGATCATCCACATTTTGGGTTGACAGACGGGTCCTTTTTTCTGTCAGGATTGATCCAGCTGCACTGAAGACTCTTTCCGATAGCACACTTGCAGCTGGGCAAGCGAGCTCCTGTAAGGCATATTGGGCCAATTCAGGCCAGGTGTCCAGTTTAGCGGCCCAATAATCAAAGGGGAATGACCTGTGTGGGAGAACATCGATATGGGAGGAAAAGTAGTTTGTAACAATAGTTGACAACTGCTGTCTCCTGTCACTTTCCATCGATGCAGTATTACCAGTTGTGTGAGCGGTATTTGAAAAATCAGTTCACAACATTGTCATGAAACCCCTGTCTCCAACGCCACTTCTGCTGTGTGCACCACGAACACCTCTGCCAAGCTGCCCCCGGCCCGTAAGGCTCGTGTGAGAACCATCACCGCTGCTGTGTGCTGGGAATGCCTCAAGCAACTGATTTACCAGAGTTGCTTGTTTATTAGCCAATATTAGGTCAAGGTTCTCCTGTGGCATGATGTTTTGTAATTTGCCTTTATAGCGTGGATCCAGGATGCTGGCCAACCAGTAGTCGTCATCGTTCATCATTTTGGCAATGCGGGGGTCCCTTTTTAGGATCCGCAAGGCATAATCTGACATGTGGGCCAATGTTCCCGGTGTCAATGATGCACTGCGAGTGCTGGGTGGAGGAGCACTTTCTGGCAAATCCACATCCCTCCAGTCACGCACAAACCCTGTACCAGACCTTGCCACGCCAACATTTTCACTTGCCCCACGAGATGCATCCTCCTCCCCTAAGTAATCATCCCCATCATCATCCTCCTCCTCCTCTTCTTCCTCCACCTCGTCCAGGAGAGGTCCCTGAGCAGACAATGGCTGAATGTTGTCAAGGATTCCCTCCTCCTCTTCCTCCTCATCAACATTGGCTGCAGACGCCTGCTCCTTAAGGTGCGTCAAAGTTTGCATGAGCAGACGCATAAGTGGGATGCTCATGCTTAGGATGGTGTCGTCTGCGCTTACCAGCCGTGTGCATTCCTCAAAACACTGAAGGACTTTACAAAGGTCTTTCAGCTTCGACCACTGCACACCTGTCAACTCCATGTCTGCTCTCAAAGTGCCTGGCCGTGTATCCTCCCACAAATGCATTATGGCCTGCCTCTGCTCGCACAGCCGCTCCACCATGTGCAGGGTGGAGTTCCACCTTGTTGCAATGTCGATAATGAGGCGGTGGTTGGGAAGGTGGAGCAATCGCTGCAGCTTCTGCATACGAACGGAGTGTACAGGCGACCGGCGGATGTGCGCGCACAGTCTTCGCACCTTCTGGAGCAGGGCTGTTAACTCCGGATAATTTTTGAGGAAGTACTGCACCACCAGGTTCAAGGTGTGAGCCAAGCAAGGTATGTGGCTGAGTTTTGAAAGGGCTATGGCTGCCACAAAATTACGGCCGTTATCACTAACTACCTTGCCTGCCTCAAGATGTACACTGCCCAGCCATGACTCAGTTTGTCGCTTCAAGTACTCGGCCAGCACCTCGGTGGTGTGTCTGTCGCCCAAACACATCATCTGCAACACAGCCTGCTGACGCTTTCCACTAGCTGCTCGATAGGGGGACACATCGTGTGCAACAGTGGCAGCTGCAGATGGAGTGCTCGTACGACTGCGCTCTGTGGACGAGCTTTCGCTTCTGGAGGAGGAGGAGGAGGGTCGAACGCCTACAGCCAACTGTTTCCTATACCGTGGGCTAGGCAGCACTGTCCCACCACCGCTGTCCCCTGTGGACCCTGCATCCACCACATTAACCCAGTGCGCAGTGATGGACACGTAACGGCCCTGGCCATGCCAACTGGACCATGCATCAGTTGTGAGGTGCACCTTTCCGCTCACTGACTGCTTGAGTGCATGGACAATGCGGTCTTTCACATGATGGTGGAGGGCTGGGATGGCTTTGCGAGAGAAGAAGTGGCGACTGGGTAGGTCATAGCGTGGTACTGCATAGGCCATGAGTTCGCGGAAAGCTGTGCTTTCCACCAACCGAAAGGGCATCATCTCAAACGAGATTAGTTTGGCAATGTGGGCGTTCAAACCCAGTGTACGTGGATGAGAGACTGAGTACTTTCTTGACCTACTCATAGTGTCTGGGAGGGTGAGCTGGACTTGAGAGCTGCATATGGTGGAAGTAGCGGTGGACAGGGCGGACTGAGAGAGGGTTGATGATGGTGATGGAGTTGGTGTTCTTTCTGATGGCCTAGAATCAGTCTTTTGTTGATATAACAGTGGGATTCCCTGACTGCTGTGGTCTTGCAACGACACCTCAACATTTGCTGCTGTGCTAACCGGTGGGCTTACAGTGGGGGAAACAATGTAGCGTTGCTGACTACCTTCGTTGTGATCAGTTGCACATGTGGCACTTGAGGTTTGGTGTTGTGTCCATGCTTGCAAGTGCATGCTGGTTAAATGTCTAAGCATGCAACTGGTATTCAAATTTTTCAGATTTTTCCCTCGGCTAAAGGTCTTTGCGCACTTCTTACAGATAACCTTGGCCTGATCATGAGGATTTTGGTCAAAAAAGTGCCACACTGCACTCTTCCTACTTTGGCAGACATTTTGCGGACTAGCACGCTGTGATCTTTTGACCCTCTGGACAAGCTGTCCAGCAACTCTTTTGATGTTTGGAACCTGTCTTTGGAGTGCTCCGGGCCTGCCAGATAACAGCTGTTGCGATGTCGATGTCTGCTGTAGATGCTCCTCATCTGAGCTATTGGAAGCAGCACCCTCTTCCCCCAATGGATGCCAATCTGGGTCAACAACTGGGTCATCCATCACCTCCTCTTCTATGTCATGTGCACCTTCCTCTGTGTCACCGTGTATGGTGGTATAGTGTGCGGGAAGGGGCACCTGAGTCTCATCAGGGTCAGAATCTGGCTCTGTACACTGCGAGGACAATGTAGTGCTCTGAGTGAATGTACCAGCAGAATCATCCATCAGCGGCTGTGCATCAGTGCACTCCATGTCAGATTCATCTTGGCCTGGGTAATTCACCATTTCACTTGATAATCCAGGCATGGTATGTGAAAACAGCTCCATGGAGTAATCAGTAGTATGGCCTGCGTCATCCTTCAATCTTGGTTGGGGTGAAGGACACAAGGAAAGGTGTGGTTCATGAACATGAGCCTCCAATGACGACTCAGTGCTTTTACTTTTTACAACTTCAGAAGAGGAGGCGATAGAGCTGGAGGCTGAGTCAGCAATGTAAGACAAAACTTTTTCCTGATGCTCTGGCTTTAAAAGCGGTTTGCCAACTCCTAGAAAACTAAGCGTTCGAGGCCTTATGTAGCCAGACGATGACGCAGGGTCAGCACCTCCTGCATTCAGTCCTATTTTGCTCTTGCCACTACCATCAGATCCACCACCAACACCATCATTACCAGCTGCCAACCCCGCCCAATTCCACGGCCTCTTCCACCAGCCTTCCTCATTTTTGGTAGAAATGTAGACAAAATCCAACAAACTATATAGTAATGTAAAACAAGGTACAAGGTGTCTATAGGACAGGGGAGATTTTGAATTTCTGCAGACACTTGTGGACACTGGACACTTTTGGATTGTGTGAGGCCCACTGATATCTGAGCGCTATGTGACAGGCTCAATGGCACAGCTGTGACCAAAGTGACTAGAGGATAAGGGAGATTTTGAATCTCTGCACACACTTTTGGACACTGGACACTTTTGGATTGTGTGAGGCCCACTGATATCTGAGCGCTATGTCACAGGCTCGATGGCACAGCTGTGACCAAAGTGACTAGAGGATAAGGGAGATTTTGAATCTCTGCACACACTTTTGGACACTGGATGGACACTTTTGGATTGTGTGAGGCCCACTGATATCTGAGCGCTATGTGACAGGCTCGATGGCACAGCTGTGACCAAAGTGACTAGAGGATAAGGGAGATTTTGAATCTCTGCACACACTTTTGGACACTGGATGGACACTTTTGGATTGTGTGAGGCCCACTGATACCTGAGCGCTACGTGACAGGCTCGATGGCACAGCTGTGACCACAGTGACTAGAGGATAAGGGAGATTTTGAATCTCTGCACACACTTTTGGACACTGGACACTTTTGGATTGTGTGAGGCCCACTGATATCTGAGCGCTATGTGACAGGCTCGATGGCACAGCTGTGACCAAAGTGACTAGAGGATAAGGGAGATTTTGAATCTCTGCACACACTTTTGGACACTGGATGGACACTTTTGGATTGTGTGAGGCCCACTGATATCTGAGCGCTATGTGACAGGCTCGATGGCACAGCTGTGACCAAAGTGACTAGAGGATAAGGGAGATTTTGAATCTCTGCACACACTTTTGGACACTGGACACTTTTGGATTGTGTGAGGCCCAATGAATATCTGAGCGCTATGTGACAGGCTCGATGGCACAGCTGTGACAAAAGTGACTAGAGGATAAGGGAGATTGGATTGCTTTTAAAAAAGCAGTTTGCGGAGCAGTGGGTAAACAGCAATGCAGGAATGTCAGGAAGCCTTAGAAGGCAGCCCAACAACCAACACCACTGATACACCACTATATAGCCTCCCCTTGCACTGCACACACAGTGACTGGTGTGTTGTGCAGGCCAAATTGCTAGCAGCAGAAGCAGTTTTTTTTTCTTCTCAGCAGGACAAAAAAAAAAAATTGGGATTGCTTTTAAAAAAGCAGTTTGCGGAGCAGTGGGTAAACAGCAATGCAGGAATGTCAGGAAGCCTTAGAAGGCAGCCCAACAACCAACACCACTGATACACCACTATATAGCCTCCCCTTGCACTGCACACACAGTGACTGGTGTGTTGTGCAGGCCAAATCGCTAGCAGCAGAAGCAGTTTTTTTGTCTTCTTCCCTGCCTAACGCTCTCCCTACAGAATCAGCAGCAACCTCTCCCTATACTAAGATCGGCAGAAGTAAGATGGCGGTCGGCGTGCACGCCCTTTTATACCCCCTGTGACGCCCACCAAAGCAAGCCAATCACTTGCATGCCCTTCTGAAAGATGGTGGTGACCCGTGCCTATGTCATCACGTTGCCCACAGTGTCCGTGGATCCTGATTGGCTGAAAAAGAGCGCAAAACAAACTTTTGAAACGCGACTTGGCGCGTAAGTCGCCGACCTCATGGCCGACCTTATCCTAGGGTCGGGTTTCGTTTCATGAAACCCGACTTTGCCAAAAGTCGGCGACTTTTGAATTTTTTCGACCCGTTTCGCTCAACTCTAATCGCTACATGTGATACTTACCTCCGACCGGCTCCCCGCTGATTATCGCTGATTGCGCGAGAACGTCCTGGACCATTTCTCGTCGTCATCTTCCTGCTGGGCTTCCTGTGGCGCAGACGAGCGACGCGTGGACGCGGGCGGGAGGACGTCAGGATCGCCGCATCTGACAGGTAAGTAGTGACCCCCGACCCCTGCTATGTCGCTGGTGAGATCTGCCTGTGTGGAAGCTCACTAGCGACCACTTAGCGATGCACCAGCGATCCATATCATTGTCGGGATCGCTGGTGCATCGCTAAGTGTAACGTGCCCTAACTGTCAAATAGTTTTTTCTAATATCTAATCTGTATCTTCTCCCTTTCAGTTTCATTCTATTGCTTCTCATGTTTCCATGTGAAAATGAGAATAAGGATGATCCTTCTACACTGTGACATCCCTTTATATACACATGAGGTCAAAATTGATGGTACCCAACTCGTCCCGCAAAAAACAAGCCCTCACATGGCCATATTGATGGAAAAATAAAAAAGCTATGGCTCTGGGAAGAAGGGGAACAAAAAACTAAAATTTTCTGTCCAGGCCTATTTCATGAGTTATAGAGTATATTTTTTAAATATTCTGTGGAAGCATGGTTGAAAAGCAATGTCTGACTTTGTTGGAATATGTTTGGTGCAACAACTCCATTCCTGTCTATGAGTGTTTAGTTGCTAGATTTGTATGCTGTTTATAAAGTTAAAAAAAAACTACCAGAGGCTCACATAGGGATAGCATGTGTCTGTATTTCCTGTTTTTCCTGTGTCTGTGTATGAGAGAAGCAGTCTGCTGTAGATTTTGCAAAGATAAAGACACACAAATAATTAATTCCTGATCTATTAAGCTTATCATATATTGCTCCTGTATGTTCCTGAATAAAGAAGCGCTGTTGTCACACGCTTGGAGAGTATTCTCAATAATCTGCTAACAGACTTTGATTTGTTCATTTTCATAGATTTTTTTATTTATTATTACTTTTGTCAGATTGAAGTTAATTCTGTGGCCATTGTGGGTTTTTCTGTCATTAAACGAGGGGTACCAACAATTTTGACCACATGTGTATTTGTAGACAGCTCTCCTCTTAGCCTTCTTGTCACGACTGCAGCCGTGGACACGGTCCAGCCCATAAACACCCCCACGCCGATCGACCACGATGGCATTGGGTGCGCGTCCCCCAGGGACGCAATCTGGACCCTCTATACCACAGAGGGGGACGCGGACCTACCCTCAACCAGAAATGGGCAGCTACCGGGGTTCTGTGGCAGCTGAGCATGTGGACAAGGAGATGACACGTAGGACTTGATTACTCCGGACAACTTCAGTTATAAAGAAGGTAAAATTTACTAAAGTAAAGTCACACAGTTCTTAAACCAAACATGACTATGCCAGGCTCCCGATTCCACACCTCCCAGAAGAGTACCACCCAGTGGACCCCAAGGCATCAACGGATCACTGAAGCACACATAGACGGGACATCAGGACACAGGCAGAACATCAGGGTACACGAGGTCATCAGGACGCAGGCAGGACATCAAGGTACACGAGAACATCAGGACACAGGCAGGACATCAGGGTCACCCACAGGACATCAGGATACAGGCAGGACATCAGGACACAGGCAGTTGACGTTGGCGACGCAGAACTCAGGGACGCAGGCTGGAATAGTTCTGAAAAGCTGCTGTGTGACAAGGTACCAACGACCGCCGAGGATCGCTGGATGGTTGCTGCATCGCTGAAGAGATCTGCCTGTTTGGCAGCTTACTAGTGACCATTTAGCGATGCACCAGCAATCCTTACCAGGTCGTATCGTTGTCGGGATCGCTGATCGCTGGTGCATCACTAAGTGAAACGGGATCCTAATGGACATTCCACTCCTTGTTTTTTTAATACCTAACACACCATTGCTCAACATGATGAGCAGCTTTGCTGAAAGTAAACTTTTACATCTGTCATTTTAGAGTGAGTATTTCAAGTTGATTCAGTGTTGTTAATCACTTCTCTTTAGCAATAAATCAAGTATTCTTTTCTGAATATCTTGTGTATTATGCATTCTAGCGGCATCAGACCCTTAGGCGTGTTATAATCTTGTCTGCTGGGTTTA
Organism: Dendrobates tinctorius; assembly: GCF_039654945.1. Taxonomy (NCBI): domain Eukaryota; kingdom Metazoa; phylum Chordata; class Amphibia; order Anura; family Dendrobatidae; genus Dendrobates; species Dendrobates tinctorius. The sequence continues at coordinate 34,305,684 of NW_027361738.1, forward strand.
CACACTGCATACTGGATGGTTTAGATCAAACACTTTAATTCAATAATCTTCACTTACTAATAAAAATAACAAAAAAAACATGTTATCTGCTGAAGTTTTAGAATAAGTTTAGGGTTCAGACTGCCATACTAAAACTCGATCCAGTCATATCCACAAACCACGAACGTGAATCGCTCCACATGAAGCACCGTGTGGCATTATAGGCATGCACTTGTCAGGGCCATAATTTCAATGTGTTATTTTTTTCATACTGACTATTGGTCCAAGTGTAAAAATCATTGGCGTACATAGGCGCACTGGCTATTACTGAGCATACGTAAAATATCGCCATCTGATCCAACCAAGGAGGGAACAATTTAAAACATTGATAGAAGATAGAAGAACAAACTTTTATTATTATTATGTACAATTGGGGATTAAAATATAGAATAGATTTTTTGAAACCTTTAAGTTAAATGCAGTGTTTCAGTTATTGTTTTTTTTTTTAAGTAGAAGCTACTTTTTTTTTTTTAAATGATCGTGCACAATTGTCACACAGGGGAAATATTAATTTACAATATACTGAAAATATAAAAATGCTTCCTCCTCCAGGGTTGTGAAATATGACTTAGTCCTGATGGGTTGTTATATTTGAATTGCTAATGAGCCTCGGCATTTGGTTCAGAAGTTCACTTTTTGAATTAATAATCCATAAAAGAATAGTTATCCTTATATTAATACTCGAAAGCATTAGAAAGAGTACTTTAGGGATTTGTCACGTGCAGTAGAACTAAATTCCTAATATGAGCTGTTGCTGAAAGATAACGGTAACAAACGAATTGCCCATTGATGTCTGGCATAGAAAGGATAATTGTAGTAGCTAAAATTTTCACCGAGCATGTCCTGTATACTATTACAAAGGTAGAGAGACATGAATTATCCATATATTGCTATACCTGCAGTCATCCCATATTATGCAATTGTCCTAGATAATTCTATTCCAGTTATGTTTCTATAACAATGATAATTCCCAATATATGAGTTTTTTAGATAGGTCTTAGCGGTAATATAGAAACATTAAAATGCAGATTAACCAAAGAGCAAACTATATTATTTATACTTATATTTATATAATTATTTCTAGCTTACAATGGATACACGTGGCACAAGCCACTGTAATTAGAAGGTCCCACGGACACCCTGATATTAACTCTTTCTCCTTACATGGGGATCAGACTGTAGGGGCACCTAAATTATCTTCATGGAGTAAATGCTGGTTGTTAGACAGAATTGAGAGAAGTGATGTAAGCTGGCCAGGTCCGTATATGAGGGTTAGGGACAATAATAGAATAATATTCCAGAATGGTCGGGTTAATGTTAAAGTCAGTAAGAGATGTCATGTAGAAAAGTAATCAAACAGTACTTGGGTCAGATCCAGACGTGCTCCTCAACTGTCCAGAAGAATCAGCGTAGGGCTATTGAGGATTATTTACAAATTGCCAAAGGCAAATAGACCCTAACTAAAGATTCAACAAAATTGAAATATAAGTTTTATTTTCATCTACTTATTAAAGAGTGCTCATTTAAAATCACAGTGTCTGTGTGGTCATTTAATGAGCAATTGTCCTAAACATTTTTGTGGTCCCTTTATGGAGCCGTTACGGAAACTTTACGGGAGACATCTCTCTCATTTAGGGAAAATCAGCAAAAAATAGTTGGTAGGACTTGATCCCCATACAACTAAGGGGTGTTCATCGGCACTAATCATATATTTGCTTCTCCTGCTCTTTGAATCTGCCGAGTCTAAATACTGGAGACTGCACAATTATAAAGACACTAATGTCAGGTTTTCCATATTTAGATTGATATTCCAATGTATATTGCAGTTTTGTGTTGTAAAACAGGGCTGGATTTTCAGATAAACTGCACTGCTGAGTTACACAAGTTTCACTATAGATCTAAGAAAGTTGAAATTCTAGCTAAAAAGTGAATTTATCTTAGAAAATCATGCAATAACTTGGAGAACACTTTTTTGACTAACGTGAAAGCTATGACCATATTCGGCAAGAAAGGAAAAATAAAAAAGGGAAAAAGAAGACAGACAAAAGAAAAGTACAAGAAGTTGCCTCTGTGGTACAGGAGGGCATCTGGGTGATTAACACTAGGACTACTGGACTCGTGACCCCGCCTAGAACTACTGAAAGGAGTCATTTTGACTCCTTGCTTGTTTTCGTTTATTTTTAGAGTTTCATTTGTGGTTATTTATTAATAATTATATTTTTTGTAATGTATTATTATTGTGAGATCCAACAGTAATGCTTTTGATTGTTTTTTTTCTGCTTTTCTTATTTTTCTACAGAAAATAACAATAATTATAATAGACGTTTTTCAAACATTTTTTTTTATTCAAGTGCACACATATAAACAACAACTGAAGAACAAAAAGCAGAGAAAATGTAGGTGGAGGAGCATAAAAATGAAAATATGGCGCAGAATTCACCTTCTAAACATTTGGTGTTTCGCATTTTAGGCATTGCCTTTGATTTATGGCAGTACATTGCCCACACAAAGACTTACCACAAGTCTTACAATTGCCGACAGATCTATTTTTCTTGCACTTTTCTTTGATCTGGCAAAATTTTGTTTGAACCATCACTTCTGAGCATGTAGAAACTTGGGACGTGGAACCCTTTTCCCTATCTGTGACATAAGGACCACTCAACTCTCTCACAAGCGTTTGCAAAAATGCCTTGCGTGACATTTTTTGGTACAGGTACAGAGCGGAGTTTCATACCTGAAGCTCCGCTCCGAACCCCGGGCTGGAGCCGCTGTCTGGGACGGAGCCGTGCTCGCGCGTAAGCAAGCGCTGCTCTGTCCCTGACAGCGGCTCCAGCCCGGGGTTCGGAGCGGAGCTTCAGGCATGAGCGGGCAGGTACGGCCTGTATTGCGGCAAGAATATCCAGATGGCTATTCAGCCAGAATTCTGCTAGTGTGCACAGGCCCTAACTCAGTGTGCGGAAGAACAAATAAATACACATAACTACTTACCTTCTGGATTTGTTCCTTCTGAGTCTTCAGATTCACTTGATATGTTCTGAGGAATGAAATCTTCATCACTGTCAGAATCAAATACATGTTCCTGCAATTCGGATTCGGATTCATCCTCCGGTATGGATTGCAAAGTAGCCAGAATATCCTGAGGCTTTATCAAATGTCTTCTCTCCATATTCCTCACAAATTCCATAATTCTATATAGTTCCCTGCTGAAAAATAGAAATGAAATGAAAACTAAAAGAAATAATAACTGTTCTGCCACCTTCAAAAGTAGGTGGGCTGAATCAGTTGACAGACAGCTAAACTATTTCATAACAATTCATACCTGTATGAGTCTTCAGAGCTCCTATGTCTGCGTCTGTTCTCTTTGTCTCTTCAGCTGAACTGAAAGTAAAGTTACTATCCAGAATACTGTTTCCTGCTAGGACCTTAGAAAAACACCACCCTTCATTAGCATAAGATAAGAGCCTAGAGTAAACAAGCTATTTTGTTCAGCATTACACAGTAATACAAGCAGGTAAAACACAAGGAAAATGTGAAAAGTTGACATGGAAATTGAACTACATCTATATGAACATCAGGGTAAATAAGACAGAGTGAAAAAATTATGCACAAAACTTTATAGCAACATTTAGTGACAAAAGGACCTCAAAATATAGTAGGGAGTCAAAATGACTCCCTTCAGTAGTTCTTGGTAAATTTTGAAAAAAACGCACAAATTTTTCACCAAAATTATTTATTCTCACAAAATCTTTTTTCACATCATATTTGAGGAAAAGTCACCGAGTTTCAAGCCGGAATTCTGAAAAATGTAGTCACAGAAGAGAAATAAAAAACGAAAGGAGTCAAAATGACTCCATCAGTAGTTCTAGTAGATCATGTTGTACGGGAAAAATCTAATAATAGTATGAGAAAAGTGTGGACAATCTACAAGAGTAAGTGGTGGCAATAAATCAAACAATGCACTTAGTTATTGGCTTGTCTATAAGTTAATATTTTGCGTTCTTCATGACTGCACAGGAATAGTGAGCGAGTGCATTATTTCTCCAAGTAGACCAAATGTACGCACTGTAAAACACAAAAGGGCAGTACGCTAATATTCTTCTTAACCTTGGGCTATAATTACCGAGCCTTTGAAAAGCACTAACCCCTCTCACCTTGTGATTGCCGCCATTGAATGATAGTAATTATTATTATGAAAATAATCTATGAAGGGGATGTATCACCATTCTTTAAATTAAAGATAAGTCAAAAATTTCATTTTTTCCACTTGTGTGGAAGCATGAAATATTGTTTTTTCAGGTTTTTCATTCTACGCTACGAGGAGAAAATCTGAAATTGATGCAGTCAGTCAACCTGAGAATGGTTGCTTTAAATTCTCTCTACTGTTGACGTTGCACTTTTCCCCTCCTATGTTTCTGTACAAAAGAGTGGAGAATTAGTAGTAAAGTAGAATTGTGAAATTTTCTTTTAAAGTGCTGTAATGGCCCTGTCTCCTAGAGTGCTGAAGTTCTGACCCCATAATCCTGACTGCTTAGATGATGGCACTTTCCTCTTAACCACTTTTTTCCTGCGTTGCTTAACGTGGCTGCAAAAAAGAGTTCATCACAGTATGGATGGTGGTGACTTGCTATCACAAGAATCAAGAAAGGTTTATCTGTGGATTACCCTGCAGTTTTGCCCTGCAGTTTATCATTTCTACAATGGAGCAGATGGCAAACCACAGCGGAATCCGCAGAAAGAATTGACATGTCATTTCTTTCTGCGGATTGAAAACCTCAGCAAAACCGCGCGGAAAAATCTGCCCTGTCTGCTCTGCAGGGCCAAAACCGCTGTGGATCTGCAGCAGAATCCGCAGCATATGCACAGACCCTAAGGGTATGTTCACACATGGGCCGGCACTTTTGCTCCACTTTTTTTATGCAAATTTTCAACTGCGTTTTGCAGTACCAGCAAAGTCTATGAAATTTCAGAAATCTCATGCACACAGCTTGTTTTTTTTGTCCATAGTATTTTGTGACTTGCTTGTTTTTTGCACTATTAAGTGTGGCACCCCCAGGAGTATGGTCGCCAGAGTGGCATTGCCTTCCTCCAGGGAGGGTGATGTCAGGCTTGGAGGCAATGAAGAGTCTCTCTAACAGTTAACCATGTCATGCAACACAGTTCCCACTCCAGGCCAGCAGAGGGAGCTCTGAACCAGAATTGGGGGAGGAGTGCTCTCTGAGGGCCAGGAAGGGAAATGAGGAGTTAGTGTGAGGAGGGCAACAAGTGTAGACGTGTGGAGAGAAGCTGGAGGTTGAGCTGAGGATAGAGAGCTCCCTCCCAGTGTTAGTGCATGATCTGGAGCCTGGTCTCCACGGTTGTATGGATACTGAAGGTCCTGCAACAGAAACCAGAGGAATAGGAAGCTGTAAATTCTCTATTCCCAACTAAGACTCGGAGGCACAACAGTGACGGGTAAGCCAAGAGAGATAGAGGGCTACAGCTGTCTGCCATATGAGGTAGTTCTCAGAGAAGATAAGAAGGAGGAACTTCAGTGTAACACAGTACTGGATGTACCTCAAGCCAGCGCTAGGAAGGAGACTACACAACCCATCTGATAGAGAGATCCCTGAGTCGCTTCCAGGCTAGCCTGCTCCTGTGCCATCTGTAACCAGGACCCTGGACTGTGTTTGCCAAGTAAAGGTAAATAAACTGCACCCTGTTGTGTCCTTGCCTCCCTCCTGCAACATCCTCAGCACTACTACATCTCTGTGCCAAACACTGCACCCTCTTCCTAAACATTCCGCTACACTGCCCTGGGACCAACAGCCCTACCTGTGGAGGGTTACAACATCATTGCTGCACTACACCATCTGTCCCAGAGGATCTGCTTGCAGCGTGTGCTTAACACCTCCCTTGCCGAACACCACTGGTGGTGTCACGAATCACTTATAAACTTTATTCCCAACTCAACCCCTTTTACATGGGCGCCCAGGGCCATGGACCGGGTCACCGCTGATGTGACAATCCCCTCTGAGAGACCGGCCCGGTACCGAGTACCCCACAGCCCTGGGAGGGTGACCCAAAAGCATGTCACTTCTTTCAGCATTTTTCACCCATTGGAAGTACTGGGTGGTGAAAAAACACTGAAAAAAAGTAGGTATCAGGTTTTGCTGCAATTTTTGTGCCAAAACCTTATGAAGTAGAATATGACTTTTTTTTTCTCACTATACTTTAGCAGCATGCACAAGAGACAAATGTAACATGACAAAAATACAGTCAAAAACACAACAAAAAACAAGGAAAACCTGTTTTTTTCTGAAGCTTCTTTACTGCCAAGAAAGCAGATTTTGCTGTAGAAAAGAAACGCATCTAAATGCCACATGAGAACATAAATGCCATACAGTATGCACAGTAAATATTACTAATAAACAGTAAAGCTATCCCAGATCCCTGGTGAAAATCCTACCTTATTGTCAAACAATAAATCAGACCTCCAAAGTTAATTTAGACTCTCAAAATTAATTCAACCACAGATCAGACTCCTAAATTAATTCAAGACCTCAGAGCAGACTCCATAAAATAATTTGAGACCCAAACAAGACCCCCATACATTTTTTTAGAACCCCTAAACTATTTTGAGATTCCACAACAGACTCCTTAAATATACTCAGAACAACTATTTTAAATTCAGAGCCCAGCTCAGATTAGACCCATAGTTTAGACCACCTAAATATATTTAGACTACATATTCTCTATTTTAAAGTAATTTATCTTGATCTAGATCACAGACGAACACAAATTCCAGATGCTGTCAATCTTTAGGGCATTGTCTTGGTCTCTGCACAGGGACATATCTATGGGATGGAGAGGTAGGGCACTTGCCCAGCCAGCAGAGGGACGCTGTCTTGCCACCTAATGTGGTGGGCCAAGGTGTCTCCAAGCAGAGGTATTTTTCTGTCCCTACAGTGAGATTTGCGCGTTCTACAAACTGTATGCCAAACTGACAGCCAGCTCAAAGAACATGTAAAATACCAGTTCCATCCACAAGGAGAAACCTTACCCCTTAGACCTCAGTCCAGAGCCTCTCACCTACCCAAATCAGATCTCATACTTTGCACTGACGAGAGAAAATAGCTCGAAACACCGTGTCTGCAAATTGAGATTCTGATTTGGCTTTTATCCTAAGTCATATTACAAGACTCATTAAAGGGTTGATTGTGACTTGTAGGATCGCTACTACCAATAGGTGGCGCTGTAGAGTAAAAGTCCTCTTTCTTTCTGAAGAGACAATTTGCATATTCAATAGTATTTGTAACTTTCAGAAGTGAGTACAATTCAGTTCCCTACTGCCAGCACTTCTGATTTCAGGGTGATGTCAATAATGTGATCCGGGGACATGATAACGTGATCACACTGCTGATGTCACTCCTGCACCACAGAAGAGGAGGATGGTTGGTGTTAAAGTAAAATCTCCAATGGAGCCAAAGATACAGAGGAGTTTGGGGGGAGAATTGTGAGTCAGTATTGAGGGAGTTTTGGTGGACAGTGTGGGAGTACAATGTGAGGTGACAGTATAAGGGGGAGAAAAATGTGAGAGGACATTATGTTGGGAGAAAAGTATGAGCGGACAGTATGAGGGAGAAAAATGTATAGGGTCAGTATTCGGAGGAACTGTGAGGTGGTACACTGGGGAAAAATGTGAGGAGACCACATTTTGGGGAAAGTCTAAGAAGATAGTATGAGGGAAAAAGTGTGAGGCTGTCATAGTATAGAGATTAGGTAGTGTGGAATGGCAGAATAGAAAGAGGACAGCATGGGCAGATATAAAATAGGGTAAATTATACAGAAGGGAGGAAGTGTAAACAGGGGGCATAGTAAAGAGAGTATAAATACTGTCAATATAATGGGAACACAGGGTAAGGGAACAGTGTGAACAGTGGCCAATATGGAAAGGGGACAGCATGTTAGGGATACTTAATATACGGCCAGTGTGGTGGTTATAGTAATAAGGGAAGACAGTTACAGTTATACTTCAAAAGGGTGGACAATGTGGAGGCAATATTTTATAGGAGAAGGCAATATGAAGGGCATGTACCATAAGATGGCTAGTGTGAGGGTAATAATTTGTGCAGTAAACACATTCAGGGTCAATTATTTATTCAGGGGCACAGCACAGGGCAGAGGGTTTGCACTGCATGTCATAATGCTGCAAGAAAGAAATCTTTCAAAAATAGAAGTGTTAATAGTTTATTTTAATTTATCAATAAACAAAACCCTAAGTGAATGGACAAAAAATAAGTCTAAGTCAAATCAATGTTTGGCATGACCGACCTTTACTGCAAAACAGCATCAAAACATCAATTTTTATAAGTACACTTGCACACAGTTTTTGAAAGAACTCGGCAGGAGGTTGTTCCAAACATCTTGGACAGGGCCGCCATCAGGGAATTACTGCCCTGACTGGCGTATCGGGCCTGGTGGGCAGAGGGGGCCCGCATTGGGCCCGGTCTCCTCTGCTCACCGGGCCCCTACCGGCAGGTAAACCGGGCCCTTAGCACGGCGCTGTGGGCTGCAGCTAAACGCTATTGACATGCGGGCCCGGCGGCCCGCACGTCAATAGTTAACAGCTGCCAGCCAATCGGAGGCTGGCAGCTGACGTCAGCCGCAGCGTGCACCTCGCCGGCGTCTGACGTCAGTCGCCGGCTAGAGCACGCTGCAGCTTGGAGGGACGGAGCTTCGCCCGCTGCTGGAGCGCAGCCAGGACAGGTAAGAAGAAATTGTTTTTTTTTTACAGCGGTGATCCGGGGGGCCCGAGGGCAGAATGCTGGACTGGGGCAGAATGCTGAACATGGGGCAGAATGCTGGACTGGGGCAGAATGCTGAAAATGGGGCACAATGCTGGACTGGAGCAGAATGCTGAACATGGGGTAGGATGCTGGACTGGGGCAGAATGCTGGATATGGGGCAGAATGCTGGACATGGGGCAGAATGCTGAACATGGGGCAGAATGCTGGACATGGGGCAGAATGCTGGACTGGGGCAGAATGCTGGACATAGGGGAAAAATGCTGGACACGGGGGCAGAATGCTGGACATGGAGCAGAATGCTGGACTGGGGCAGAATGCTGTAGACTGGGGCAGAATACTGTAGACTGGGGCAGAATACTGGATATGGGGCAGAATGCTGGACATGGGGCAGAATGCTGGACATGGGGCAGAATGCTGTAGACTAGGGCAGAATGCTGGAGACTGGGGCAGAATGCTGGACATGGGGCAGAATGCTGTAGACTAGGGCAGAATACTGGATATGGGGCAGAATGCTGGACATGGAGCAGAATGCTGTAGACTAGGGCAGAATGCTGGAGACTGGGGCAGAATGCTGGACATGGGGCAGAATGCTGTAGTCTAGGGCAGAATACTGGATATGGGGCAGAATGCTGGACATGGGGCAGAATGCTGGACATGGGGCAGAATGCTGGACTGGGGCAGAATGCTGTAGACTGGGGCAGAATGCTGTAGACTGGGGCAGAATGCTGAAGACTGCGGCAGAATGCTGGAGACTGGGACAGAATGCTGGAGACTGGTGCAGAATGCTGGACATGGGCCAGAATGCTGGACATGGGGCAGAATGCTGTAGACTGGGGCAGAATGCTGTAGACTGGGGCAGAATGCTGGACATGGGCTAGAATGCTGGGCATGGGGAAGAATGCTGGACTGGGGCAGAATGCTGTAGACTGGGGCAGAATGCTGTAGACTGGGGCAGAATGCTGAAGACTGGGGCAGAATGCTGGAGACTGGGGCAGAATGCTGGAGACTGGGGCAGAATGCTGGACATGGGGCAGAATGCTGGACATGGGCCAGAATGCTGGACATGGGGCAGAATGCTGTAGACTGGGGCAGAATGCTGTAGACTGGGGCAGAATGCTGGACATGGGCCAGAATGCTGGACATGGGGCAGAATGCTGGAGACTGGGACAGAATGCTGGAGACTGGGACAGAATGCTGGAGACTGGGGCAGAATGCTGGACATGGGGGCAGAATGCGAGAAATCTGGGCAGAATGGAGATGTGGGGCATAATTGGAGACAGATCGCACAGGATCATGGGGCAGGATGGATATGATGGAGATCATATGGGGAAGAATGGATACTCATTAGGGCGGGATGGGAGAACATATGGCTAAAGCCAGGAATGAGACACACGGGGGCTAGGATGGGGGATATTATTACCATAGGGGCTAATTAAGGGATATTAATACTGCAGTGATGTATTTAATTTTTTGAGGATACTGTTTTAAATGGGGGGGCGGTCCTGTTACTGTGCAGAGCGACACTATGTCGCCTTTTTTTCTTCATGTGGTGTAATGTAGAAGTTGGGAAAAAATAAGTAATGTGTTCTGCAAGTGGAGCTCTAGATAACTGTATTATTTCCTGCAGAGATGAGTCCTGGCTGGAAGAAGTGATGGCGATCTGTGCTGGATGAAAGATGAAAAGCAAGGATGAAGGATTTCACCTAGAGACATCACTAGTGAGTTAATGTGTTACCTGTACACTGACACTATGCACTTTATACTATATACAGAGGTCCTGTGTATAATGTCACCAGTAATCACTGTGTTACCTGTACATTATATACAGAGCTCCTGTGTATAATGTCATTGATCAATATATTACCTGTACACAGACATTGCATACTAAATACAGATCTCCTATGTATAATGCCACTTAAGGTGATAGTATTATGTTTTTTTATTACTAATCAGTATTGTAGTATTCAGTCACCATGTGGTGGTAATTAGAGTTGAGCAACTTTGGTCGGATCGGGTTTCATGAAACAAAATTTGTTTCAGATGAAACTGGTCCGACTAGGGCAAAAAAAAGTCGGAGCTTCGTCAATGGGAAATAAAAGTCGGCATTGAGCGGATGACATTCATCCACTCAATGCCAACTTTTAATCCCCATTGACTTGCATTGGGGTCGGGTTTCGGACGAAACTCTGACTTTTTTGCCCTAGTCGGACCAGTTTCACCTGAAACAAATTTTGTTTCATGAAACCCGATCCGACCAAAGTTGCTCAACTCTAGTGGTAATATGTGGTCTGGGCATGATGCGGTGGTATTTGTCCCTTGTATGTGCTATTATTTGGTCACTTTGTGGTGGTAATATGTGGTCTGGTCATGGTGCGGTGGTATTTGTCCCTTGTATGTGCTATTATTCGGTCACTATGGTAGTATTATGTGGTCTGGTCATGGTGTGGTGGTATTTTTTCCATGTATGTGGTATTATAGGTCACTATGTGGTGGTAATATATAGTCTGGACATGGTCTAACAGTATTTGTTCCTTGTATATGATATTATTGGTCATTTTAAAAACTGAAAAATAAATAAAAATATACCTAAAGTGTATTGCATATTTTAACAAATATTTAATAGGTTACAGTAGAGTAGAGCCCGGCCAAAAGTGTCTACTCTGTTATGGTGGCGGCTTAAAAAAATCTTTTGTCCAAAGCAAAAGCTGCCGGCTTTATGTGTGATCTGGTGATGGGAACTGTTAATGTGTGATAGGTGAGAAGTGGAGTTTTTCCAAGAGAGAGCGGTGGGACTGTGGACAGTTTGAGTTGTGGAGGCGGGGCTGGGTGGAGCCAGTGGAGTCTCAAGGGGGCCCCGAAGATTTTGCCAGTATGGGGCCCCGAAATTCCTAGTGGCAGCCCTGCTCCCAAGACAGAGCACTCCTCTGACTGACTGCTGCTGAACAGACAGCTTCCCTCAGCGCAGCTGTCCTTCTGCAGACAGTGGGGGACCCTCTCAATGCAGTCTGTCGCATCGCCATTACTCTGTGTGGGGAACGGGGTGCGCCGCTAGCCTGACTGCGTGCTGCCCTGGGTTGGTGCAGAGCCCTTCACACCTGCGTGCGCTTTCTCCTTTATATGTCCCCGCCTCCCACAGTCAGGAGCTTGGTATGACTCGCTATTGCTTCCCCCAGGAAACAGGGGATGCAGCCCTAACAGTTCCAGACCCGGCACGCAGGTACCCGCGGTCTGGTCATCCCCAATACATCTCTATCTTTGGTCCCCGGTCACATCGTTAAAGGGAACCTATCACCAGGGCTGGCCGGTACGAGTTATAGCCACCGTCTTTCAGGGCTTACATACAACATTCTATAATGCTGTATGTAGATAAGCCCTCAACCTGACCTGTAAGAGAAGAAAAATAACTTTTATTATACTCACCTGCCGGGCAGTCCTGTCCAAAGAGTGTTGCTCTTCTTGGTTCGGCACCTCCCATCTTCTTATGATCGCCGTCCTCCTTCTTGGTTTGTGTGGATGACGCATCCCTTCATCATCCACACAGTCTGCTTGGCACCACGTTCCTGCACAGGCATACTTATCTGCCCTGTTGACAGCAGAGCAAAGTCCTGCAGTGCGCAGGCGCTGGTCCTCTCTGACCTTTCCTGGCACCTGCGTACTGCAGTACTTTGCTCTGCCCTCAATAGGACGGATAAGTATGCCTGTGCAAGAGTGCGATGCCAAGCAGACTGTGTGGATGATGCAGGGAGGCGTGATCCACATGAAGTAAGCAGGAGGACGGCATCGCAAAAAGATGGGAGGTGCCGGACTAAGAAGAGCGACACCCCTTGGACAGGACCTCCGCGCAGGTGAGTATAGTAAGTTATTTTTCAGTTCTTCCAGATCGGGTCAGGTGCAGATAAACAGCATTATAGAATGCTGTATATAAGCCCTGAAAGGTGGTGTCCGCACTTCATATCAGCCAAACCTGGTGACAGGTTCCCTTTAAACACTACTATACGCTGAAATAATGCTGAGTCTCAGAGGAAAATATACCTGGCTGCAATTCTGGTTCATTCTTCCTGTGATCTGGAAGGCATATATCAACTGACAGGTTCCCATTAAGCCATACATAGTGTCCATTCAAACTAATGAGCTGTATGTGAAAGGTAAGATTCACATCCGATATTCGCGTACTAGGGCGTGCATTTTTCAACGAATTGCACTCAAATAGTTTATAGCCTACGAGTGCAATCACATGCCTCATGCCTTTTTTTGCAAACAGTGTTTGGTCTGATATCTGAATGGGCTTGTGATGTGAATAGAGAGAACATTGATGCCATATGTGGGGAATCCATGTGTTGTACGTGAAAAATAAGAACAAGACAGGCCAAATGTGCTTTTTGGCTTCTGCCCATCCCGGTCAATACATGAAGATTACGAACGCATCACCCTTCTCTATTGAGCCAGAATTCTATAACAGTCATTGTAATAATAATAATAATAATAAATTTTATTTTTATAGCGCCGACATATTCCGCAGCACTTTACATTTCAGAGGGGATTTGTACAGACAATAGACATTACAGCATAACAATAGTCACATAGATTATAACAGATACCAAGAGGAAAGAGGGCCCTGCTCGCAAGCTTACAGTCTATGAGGAAAGAGGTAGACACGAAAGGTGGGTGGTAACAATTGCCCTGATTGTATGGACCAGCCATAATGTTAAGTGTGTAACAGTACAGACACAGAGGGCTAATGGATGCATAAAGCATGTGGGAACATGATGCGGGAAATCTGGTTATGGTAAAACTTTTGGCTGTGCCACACAGGGATAGATTAGGTTAATGTGTTGAGGCGATAGGCCAGTCTGAATAAATGCGTTTTCAGGGCACGCTTAAAATTTTGGGCATTGGGGACTAATCGTATTGACCTGGGAAGTACATTCCAAAGAATTGGCGCGGCACGTGTAAAGTCTTGGAGACGGGAGTGGGAGGTTCTGACTATTGAGGATGCTAACCTCAGGTCATCAGCAGAACGGAGGGCGCGGGTAGGGTGGTATACTGAAACAAGGGAGGAGATGTAGGGTGGTATTAAAGATTTATTGTGTAACATAGAAGCAATCTCTGCAAGAATTACTAACCACTATGGGAACTAGTACTCGAGAGTATATGACTAGAGTGGAAAATAGTTCCTGACTGACCACAGCAAAATTTCTATAAAAACACATAAACATGTAACAGCAATAAGAACGTCCACATGCAATTGACACAAGAAGTGCATCAACATAATAATGGACCCGAGAGCTAAAATATTTAGGAACAGAAATTGGAACAGAAATCTTTTTATTGTGTGTTTTCAGCCAAGAAATATCATGCTGTCAGGGTGATTGCTCCATCTCCTGGTTACTTAAAGGAACTTTTCTGTGTCACTGATGGAAGTGAGCATTAAAGTATGAAGGACTCATATCGGATAAGAAAACAACGCGGCTTAACGTCTTATGGAAAGATTTGATTTCCTTCAGACAAAGTCAAGCTTAAATTTTATTTTTGTTTTGTTTCAGCACTGGATTGTTCCTTTGACGTTCACCTTGACTCATCTAAATTGCATACAGAGCCTTCTGAAGAACATTTAGAAGGATATCTAAGTTACTGGGCGCTAGTATTGACAAGATGACACATTAGAGGTTGGTAAACACAACCTTTTAAAGTCACTTCCACTTAAAAAAAAGCAATTAATCAAACCTGGTAAGACCATCTAACAAACTATCAATAACCTCAGGTAGTAATACAATCTAAGGTATCCAATTAAGAGCTAGCAAATTGACACAGGGGAATAGAATGGTGAGAATGAAGATGGCCTCTGAGACACAGCAGTTGTGGGCACATATCTGATCTTAGCCATGAAGGTCAGCATTACTGAATTAGGTCATGGAAAAATTCGTACTACCATGAGTTCTGTATTGCATTGAAATGTTTAGTAGAAAATGTTTTATTTAAGAAGCACTCACATCAAAATTTAGATTTTCTTAATATATTGCAGTTATCATATTATACAGCACTGTGTATGTACAATTGCTCATTTTGCCTTTCTACCCAGTTAATTATTCTCTTTTCCATTAGAGCTGTGACATCACGTGATTAAATAGAGACTAGCTGAATCCTTCTAAGCTCTATGTAAAAAATGGAAGTCTCTTTTTCCTGCATGCGTAATGAGTCACTGCTAAGTCCATGGTAAAAGAGAGAAGCAGAGCAGCTGGGTCAGGAGTTGAAGAGGGGTATGACTCATGCAGGGAAAAGAAACTTCATGTTTCTACATAGTGCAAAGAAAAGAGAAGAATTAACCGGGTAGAAAGACAAAATGAGCAATTGTAAGTACTCATAGATATAAAACATGATAATTGCAATTTATTAACAACATAGAAACTTTGCTAGGAATGCTTATTTAAGAAAATTGATCACCTTTCATTATGACTTGTAATATTTTTCCATACATTTAAAGGGGAAACTGTCACTTGACAGGCCTTTATATAATAGAGTGATATTTACCAAATCTGTTGCTGTATGATATCTTTTTCAAAGAATATTGCAGATGAACTTGCAAATTTCCCTTAGAAAAGATTTATTTTTATGATGAACGAATACTTGACAATAATACTGATGTTGCTGAAGCAGTCCCAAGAACCAGCAACTGGAGCATAAGAGGAGTGGGATTTATTAAAACTCTGTCCCAAAGTAAGTGATAATGGCTATTTTGAGGTCATTAAGGTGGAGCTTAAGTATCTTACATGTTCCGGTTTTAGGGTACTGCAATGTTGGTACGTAGATAAACTAGTGATAAGCAAATCTTACGAAATTCGATTTTAGCAGTCCTCTAAAGTTTTACCTTGTTAATGCAATTTGTATATATTTGACATATTATGATCTTAGATCTATCTAGATGTCTTGGTCAGTTCGGTCCGGATTTATTCACAGGCCACAGATCTGGACCTCACAAAACATCATGATGTGCATTAGGTCAGTACCTCGTCATATTGTGAGGCCTAGTAGGTTCCAGATGAGACAAAGACTTAACTGGACCCATGGCACGAAGAAGATTGATGCCTATGAATGACAAGTTGACTAGAAAGGTGTAGGTCACCTGAAAGGGCTTGGGAGAGGTGAGTAATTTTTTTTTAACTTTACATTAAGTCTAGAGAGATTCAAGAACAATAATAAGACACATTTGATTAGCATCTAGTAAATGTATGGAAATCACATTTCTTTTTCAAATTTGAGCAAATGGCTGAATTTGAATTTTATCATATCCGTTCAGTGACATATATTAGATCCTTGAAGGTATATGTTTATTTCAATGCTTCAAGGGTTGGCATTAAAACAGTAATAAAATGTTATGTTGAAAAAAAAGTGAATGTTGAAAGCAGATTTAATGCTTAGCAATAAACCCCTAAATATACATATACAGTATAAAACAGTCAAAACCTGTTGACTGTATAATGTTTATAAATAATAGCATAAAACCCTTTCCGGTTAGACAATCTTTATCAAGGATACACATTATTATTTAAAACTATCTCAAACATTTTTCTTCGACCTGATTGTGTCTGTGCGGCGTGTAATCAAGAATGGAAAGTTGGATAATAAAGTCTCCGACCAATGTGCTTTACACCAGATAGCAGTCTAGCAGGATGTGAAAGGCAAACAATTCATTTCTTTCCTCTTGTTACTTTATTTTTGGGAACATCAATATTCTTAGCAGATAATTCTGCATGAGACAGAGCAACCTTGATAAAAATAGCACCGGGAATAAATAATATGAGACAGACTGTGAAGGCTTGTTTATGGCACAGGTCTAAGAAAAAAATGACATGAAACTTAATAATGATGCAATATGTCATAAATATCTTACTTAATTGTCATGACTGTTCATTTCAAACATGACATGACTGTAAAAAAATATATTAAATATAAAACTTCACAAAAATTGTGCGCAAATAGTAGAAACTGGTTTGCCAGATGTGTCAGTACCGAGTCATCTGGCTCAATGTCTGATAATATAACTGTGGTTTGAATATGCACTAGGAAGCAGGGCTGGTTAGCGCACATGGTCACACAGCTACAAAGTTAAAAAATAAATGACCTATTATTAATTTCTTTTTACTATATTTAAAAGCTTTAACGGTAGAAAAACACCTTTGATAGCTGTCATTTGAATAGTCGAAAAGCTGCAGCCTCTGATTTAACTATTTACTCATGAATGCTTGTGTCAGCTCATTATTCATGTATTCTCTATAAGAAGAGCAGAAAAAGCTGCTGACAGGCAATTGTGGCAGTGGCTTACCTATCCTGCATGTAAAATGATTGAATCTAATACTATAAGGAGGAGGAAAATGACTGTTCTTACAAGACATACAAGCCCCTTTAACTTCAGTGCTTTGAGCCCTCACCTAGACTGATATTTGACAGACTAATTTATGCTTTACTATGTTTTCATTTTGATTATTGCACTTTTTGTATATGTCTATGGAAAACACTGAGTTTTGCCAACACTGCATTAACCCGGTTAGTTTGGGTTTAATTGTGTGTGCTGGTTGGGTTATTTAGTGGATGGTTTCCCAACATTCGGGGACAGTTGCAGAGGACATATGAAGTAGCTAGAAACTGCACTACCTGATAATGCCAGAGACTTGGAAATGCATAGAAGAAATGTAATTATTCTGTCTCTGGATTTCCCGTGACCTTGAGCTTCTTCCCTGTCCCTCAAGCTAGGAGTAGCCTAGACTATTGCTATTTCTCAGCAAGTGGGGTCTCGTACCTTTCTATGCTCCTAAAAGCACACTGATCTGTTTCTTCCTTCACACAGGGAAGTATGGGATAGATGGGTTTAGTACAACACAAAGCAGACAGATGGGGAAAACAGATGGATGATAAAAGAAAATTAAAATCATACAAATCACTCACAAAAACGACCAAGAAGGAATCAGGGGAATAGTAGGAGGGATAAACTAAATGGGAAAGAGGAAAGGGATTAAACAAACAATTCAAAGTCCATGCTAATATCTCCTGAAAAAACACCCACTGCTACCAATTCAGACTACTCCATCACCAAACCAGGAAGTATAAAACCTATCACCAGCAAATCCCTAGTGCAAGTGGCAAACACCAACAGCTGAGGCAATTCAGAATGGAGAACTCCAGGAGATCAACTGAACTGTTAAACGCTTGCAATAACAGAGCAAGGAAGACTTGTAATACTAAAAGGAAGGTGAAGAACATCTCCTAAGTCCAGGGGTTTGTGTAACCAGATGCTGTGATCTGTCGTGGTATCTCCATGAAGGAAACTTCTAGTTATGCATGGGAGATTGGCTTTGTGACTGTCCAGTCAAAGGGAAGAAGAGAACACCCTAGTTGAGTGCTTTCCTCATGTTGAGACAAGAGCTTAGGAAGAATAGTGGGCTATTGTAGCATTTTGTTGGCAAAGAGACACATCCTTGATGGAGGCCAATTAGAAGCTTAAATAATAATAATAATAATCTTCATCTATATAGCGCCAACATATTCCGCATCGCTTTACAGTTTAGCAGTTTCTAACACATCAGTCATAAGTAACAGCGTTAACAGTACAATAATTAAAGCAAAATAAGGTGACTCTGCTCGTGAGAGCTTACAATCTACAATGAGGTGGGAGTGATACAAAGTACAGGTGTGTATTAACAATGATGGTCCAGCCATCTTGAAGGAGTGGGGGAGAGATTGAGATAGTGAATGGGCTACACACACACACTAACACATAAAATGACTTTGATTAGGGAACATGATAGGCCGTTCTGTACAAATGTGTCTTGAGGGAACGCCTAAAACTGTGCAAGTAGTGGCTGGTCCTAATTTCTTGGGGTAGAGCATTCCAGAGGATTGGCGCAGCACGGGAAATGCTTACCCTTAAAGAGGCAGGAAGATGCAGTTGCTGGGAGAGTGGCAAGTTTCTGCAGCCTGAATGAGCTGATGGACGATAAGCCAGATAAAAAGAGCTTCAGCTCAAGAAAAACCATATTGTGAGTTCAGCCTTGCAAGAACGAGGGCCAGAGATGGAGGTTGGAGTATGTGCAAAGACCTATTCAAAAAATTAGAGTTTTAGAGAGCCTCACTGTTCAAGGAAATGCAGCTCAGTGTGAAGGGTTTGGTGGATTGTGCAATTGCTAGATTATACAGTATGTCATTACTGTTGTGATGAAGTACAGTGGAGAAAAAAAGTATTTAGTCAGCCACCAATTGTGCAAGTTCTCCCACTAAAAAGATGAGAGAGGCCTGTATTTGACATCAAAGGTAGACCACAACTATGAGAGTCAAAATGAGAAAAAAAAAATCCAGAAAATCACTTTGTCTGATTTGGCAAGATTTATTTTTCAAATTATGGTGGAAAATAAGTATTTCATCATTAACAAAAGTTCATCTCAATATTTTGTTATGCAGCTCTGGCAAAAAAATAAGAGACCACTGCAAAATGTTCATTTTGTCTGATTTTTCTCTTAATAGGTATATTTTTGAGCAAAATGTAAATTGTTCTTTTATTCTAAGGGGTAAGGTTTCTCCTTGTGGAGAGTGACATACCAGCTCTGGCTTGTTAAGGTAAGAAGGCTTATTCACCGTGCAATGCTCCTCTGGGAAATTTAATATGCAAATTGCCTCATCAGAGAGAAAGAGGACTTTTACTCTACAGCGCCACCTATTGGTAGTAGCGATCCTACAAGTCACAATCAACCCTGTAGCGAGTCTTGTAATATGACTTAGGATAAAAGCCAAATCAGAATCTCAATTTGCAGACCCGGTGTTTCGGGCTATTGGCCCTCATCAGTGCAAAGTATGAGATCTGATTTGGCTAGGTGAGAGGCTCTTGACTGAGGTCTAAGGGGTAAGGTTTCTCCTTGTGGAGAGTGACATACCAGCTCTGGCTTGTCAAGGTAAGGAGGCTTATTCGCCGTGCAATGCTCCTCTGGGAAATTTAATATGCAAATTGCCTCTTCAGAGAGAAAGAGGTCTTTTACTCTACAGCGCCACCTATTGGTAGTAATGATCCTACAAGTCACAATCAACCCTTTAACGAGTCTTGTAATATGACTTAGGATAAAAGCCAAATCAGAATCTCAATTTGCAGACACGGTGTTTCGAGCTATTGGCTCTCGTCAGTGCAAAGTATGAGATCTGATTTGGCTAGGTGAGAGGCTCTGGACTGAGGTCTAAGGGGTAAGGTTTCTCCTTGTGGAGAGTGACATACCAGCTCTTTTATTCTATAAACTACTGACAACATGTCTCTGAATTTCCAAGCAATAAATTTTGTTTGTTTTTTTCTAAAAATGAGAAATGGTCAAAATAAAATAAAATAACCAGTGCTTTCAGACTTCAAATAATGCAAAGAAAACAAGTTCATAATCATTCAGAAACAACAATACTAATGTTTTAACTCAGGAAGAGTTCAGAAATCAGTATTTTGTAGAATAACCATGATTTTTAATCACAGCTTACATGCTTCTTAGCATACTTTCCACCAGTCTTTCACATCTCCCTGCACTATAACATGGCGCCTCTAGATGAAACAGCTTTTTTAAATTTTTTTGTCTTAAGTGGAGCTCGTCACCAGGAAAATGCAATCACTGTTTGAATAAATAAAAGTCCTGAAAAAAACACCATAAAAATAATGGATAGAAAATATTTTAAATTTTGCCATTATACTAATATACACTGATAAATTGTATAAGAACTGTAAATCTGTGTATGGTCCCAAAGGCATAAAATAAGATATTTAGTTGAAATAGCTTTCAAATTTGTAATATTTAAATTGAAATTTATTAAACATAAACCTAATGAAAACCTAAATATTTATTAACTTGATTTATCTGGCCATATACGCTGCTCAAAATTAAAGGAAACACTAAAATACCACATCCCAGATATCACTGAATGAAATATTCCAGTTGCAAATCTTTATTCATCACTGACTGGAATTCCTGGACAGTCTGTGGTACAACGTAGTGTTGGTGGATGGAACTGGACATGATGTTCCAGATGTGCTTGATTGGATTCAACTCTGAGGAATGGGTAATATCAGTTCATAGCATCAATGCCTTCATCATGCAGGAACTGCTGACACACTTCAGCCACATGGGGTCTGGAATTCTCATTCATGAGAAGGAACCCAGGGCCCACTGCACCTTCATATTGTCTCACAATGGGTCTGAGGATCTCATCCTGTTACCTAATGGCAGTCAGTGTACCTCTGGTTAGCACATGGAGGGATCTGTGGCCCTCGAAAGAAATGTCTCCCCACACCATTACTGACCCACTGACAAATCGGTCATGCTGGAGGATGTTGCAGGTAGCAGAACGTTCTTTGCGGCATCTCCAAACTCTGTCACATGTGCCACATGTGCTCAGTGTGAACCTGCTCTCTTCCGTGAAGAGCACAGGGCGCCAATGTCAAATCTGCCAATCTTGGTGCTCTCTGGCAAAGGCAAATCACCCTGCACTGTCTTAGGCTGTAAGCAAAACTCCCACTTGTGGACGTCGGTCCATCATATCACCCTCATGGAGTCTTTTTCTGCTTGATGGATGTTTGGATGATAAGTAATAAATAGTGTTGAGCATTCCGATACCGCAAGTATCGGGTATCGGCCGATACTTGCTGTATCGGAATTCCGATACCGACTTCCGATATTTTTTCAATATCGGAATTCGGCATCGGAATCGGAAGTTCAGTTGATTGACGGCCTGACGTCATCATGATGCGCGGTGTGTGCGCATCATGATGCGCCGTCATTTCGGGCCTTCCGGGGGTCTCTGCCGGCCTGCCGGGGGGCTGTGCCGGCCTGCCGGGGGGCTGTGTGGACTGCCCGGGGTCTGTACCGGCCTGCCGGGGGGCTGTGCCGGCCTGCCGGTGGTCTGTGCACCCTGTGGGGGTCTGTACCGGCCTGCCGGGGGGCTGTGCCGGCCTGCCGGGGGGCTGTGCTGATGTCCGGGGGTCTGTGCAAGCATCGTCCGATGGGACTACAAGTCCCATCGGGCGATGCCTGCTACCATGACAGTGATTGACACATTAGCCAATGATGGGACAGTAGTAGTCCCATCATCCGGCTAATGTGTTAAATGTTAAAAAAAAAAAAAAAAAAAAAAAAATACTACATACATACTACATGCATGCTACATACATACTACATGCATGCTACATACATACTACATATATACTACATACATACTACATACATGCTACATACATACTGCATGCTACATACATACTACATACATACTACATGCATGCTACATACATACTATATATATACTACATACATACTACATACATGCTACATACATACTACATGCTACATACATACTACATACATACTACATACATACTACATGCATGCTACATACATACTACATATATACTACATACATACTACATACATGCTACATACATACTGCATGCTACATACATACTACATACATACTACATGCATGCTACATACATACTACATATATACTACATACATACTACATACATGCTACATACATACTGCATGCTACATACATACTACATACATACTACATACATACTACATACATGCTACATACATACTGCATGCTACATACATACTACATGCATGCTACATACATACTACATGCTACATACATACTACATATATACTACATACATACTACATACATGCTACATACATACTGCATGCTACATACATACTACATACATACTACATACATACTACATGCATGCTACATACATACTACATGCATGCTACATACATACTACATGCATGCTACATACATACTACATGCATGCTACATGCATGCTACATACATACTACATGCTACATACATACCACATATATACTACATACATACAATACATTCATACAATACATACATAGACATACAGTACATATAACATAGAGTAACATACTTACCAATACTTGTCACATTGTTCCCCGAAGCCATTGTCTTTTCCGGGATAAATATTAACATAACAAACCACAAAAATACTCACCCACGATCCGAAGCAGTCCACGAGTGTGTCCCACGACGATCTTGGGTAGAGAACTGCAGCATCAGATGATGCTGCCGTTCTCTACGGGCTGCAGGAATCCAATGACGGAAGGTAGGTATCCTTCCGCACTGTATTCCTCCGCCACTTAAAAAAAAAAAGTCCCTAGTCTCACTTTATGCCATTGCTGTGTGGGAATTTCCCACACAGCAATGGCATAAAGTGAGACTAGGGACTTTTTTTTTTTAAGTGGCGGAAGAATACAGTGCGGAAGGATACCTACCTTCCGTCATTGGATTCCTGCAGCCCGTAGAGAACGGCAGCATCATCTGATGCTGCAGTTCTCTACCCAAGATCGTCGTGGGACACACTCGTGGACTGCTTCGGATCGTGGGTGAGTATTTTTGTGGTTTGTTATGTTAATATTTATCCCGGAAAAGACAATGGCTTCGGGGAACAATGTGACAAGTATTGGTAAGTATGTTACTCTATGTTATATGTACTGTATGTCTATGTATGTATTGTATGAATGTATTGTATGTATGTAGTATATATGTGGTATGTATGTAGCATGTAGTATGTATGTAGCATGCATGTAGTATATATGTAGTATGTATGTAGCATGTAGTATGTATGTAGCATGCATGTAGTATATATGTAGTATGTATGTAGCATGTAGTATATATGTAGTATGTATGTAGCATGTAGTATGTATGTAGCATGCATGTAGTATATATGTAGTATGTATGTAGCATGTAGTATGTATGTAGCATGTAGTATGTATGTAGCATGCATGTAGTATATATGTGGTATGTATGTAGCATGCATGTAGTATGTATGTAGTATGTATGTAGTATATATGTAGTATGTATGTAGCATGTATGTAGTATGTATGTAGCATGCATGTAGCATGCAGTATGTATGTAGCATGCATGTAGTATATATGTAGTATGTATGTAGCATGTAGTATGTAGCATGCATGTAGTATATATGTAGTATGTAGCATGTAGTATGTATGTAGCATGCATGTAGTATATATGTGTTATGTATGTAGCATGTAGCATGCATGTAGCATGCATGTAGTATGTATGTAGTATATATGTGGTATGTATGTAGCATGCAGTATGTATGTAGCATGCATGTAGTATATATGTAGTATGTATGTTGCATGTAGTATTTATGTAGTATGAATGTAGCATGTATGTAGTATGTAGTATGAATGTAGCATGTATGTAGTATGCATGTTGTATGTATGTAGCATGTAATTTTTTTTTTTTTTTTTTACATTTAACACATTAGCCGGATGATGGGACTACTACTGTCCCATCATTGGCTAATGTGTCAATCACTGTCATGGTAGCAGGCATCGCCCGATGGGACTTGTAGTCCCATCGGACGATGCCTGCACAGACCCCCGGAGCCTGCACAGACCACCGGCAGGCCGGCACAGCCCCCCGGCAGGCCGGCACAGCCCCCCGGCAGGCCGGCACAGCCCCCCGGAGCCTGCACAGCCCCCCGGCAGGCCGGCACAGCCCCCCGGCAGGCCGGCACAGCCCCCCGGCAGGCCGGCACAGCCCCCCGGAGCCTGCACAGACCACCGGCAGGCCGGCACAGACCACCGGAGCCTGCACAGACCCCCTGGCAGGCCGGCACAGCCCCCCGAAAGGCCCGTACAGACCCCAGAGAGGCTGTACAAGGGCAGGAAAGGGTTTTTCTTATTCCGATACCGGAAGTCCCATAGACTTGAATGGGACTTCCGGTATCGGAATCGGCGATACCGATACTTTTTTTAAAGATCGGCCGATACCATCCGATACGATACTTTGAAGTATCGGACGGTATCGCTCAACTCTAGTAATAAAGGAATTTACATTGTCTTGTTTAAGTGTTCCCTTTATTTTTTTGAGCTGTTTATTTTGTATGACATGCTGTAAGTTTTTGTTTCAGCCTTGATCTGCAGATGTTCGTAAATAAGAATGCTACTTCATCTGGCTGCTTACTGAGACACCTTCTGTTTTTCGAAAGAAATAAAATGCGCTGAAGTCTCAATTATATTTTGAATATATTTACTTCTATTGACTTTGTCCCCTGGTGGCATTGCCGTCTTTAGATTTCTATTGTGAGTGAAAACGAGGACTAGAACTACAGAATGCATTAAAAAAAGGCTTGAGTTGTAACCTAAAACACTAAAATAAACAAAATTGTAAAATAATAGCAATACCTAAAATAGCAGATGACAGTAAAGAAGCTCACCTTAGATGGTTACGCTATTAGGCATACCCTTGTTTGGGACTTGCATATTTTACACTGAAACATGCTCCTGGTCCAAAAACCATAAAATGTTGCTGTGTGTTAGTTGTAGTGAAAACTAAGAGTGAAAATAACAGGGATCTTCTTTGGTGCCGAGAACAAGAAAAGACTGCAGACCTACCAAATAAATGCAAAATACAGTCATGGCCAAAAGTTTTGAGAATGACACAAATATTATATTTTCACATGATCTGCTGGCCTCTGGTTTTTATGTGTGTTTGTCAGATGTTTTTATCACATACAGAAATATAATTGCAATCATATTATGAGTAGCAAAAGGTTATATTGACAGTTAGAATGAGTTAATGCAGCAAGTCAATATTTGCAGTGTTGACCCTTCTTCTTCAGGACCTCAGCAATTCTCCCTGGCATGCTCTCAATCAACTTCTGGATCAAATCCTGACTGATAGCAGTCCATTCTTGCAAAATCAATGTGTTTATTTTGTCTGAATTTGAAGGTTTTTGTTTGTCCACCCGTCTCTTGATGATTGACCACAAGTTCTCAATGGGATAAAGATCTGGGGAGTTTCCAGGACATGGTCCCAAAATCTCTATGTTTTGTTCCCTGAGCCATTTAGTTATCACCATTGCTTTATGGCAAGGTGCTCCATCATGTTGAAAAAGGCATTGTTGATCGCCAAACTGCTCTTGAACGGTTGGGAGAAGTTGCTCTTGGAGGACATTCTGGTACCATTCTTTATTCATGGCTGTGTTTTTAGGCAAGACTGAGAGAGAGCCCATTCCCTTGTCTGAGAAGCAACCCCACACATGAATGGTTTCAGGATGCTTGACAGTTGGCATGAGACAAGACTGGTGGTAGCGCTCACCTGGTCTTCTCCGAATAAGCCGTTTTCCAGATGTCCCAAACAATCGAAAAGGGGATTCATCAGAGAAAATGACTTTACCCCAGTCCTCAGCAGTCCACTCCCTGTACCTCTTGCAGAATATCAGTCTGTCCATGATGTTTTTTCTGGAGAGAAGTGGCTTCTTTGCTGCCCTCCTTGAGACCAAGCCTTGCTCCAAGAGTCTCCGCCTCACAGTGCGTGCAGATGCACTCACACCTGCCTGCTGCCATTCCTGAGCAAGCTCTGCACTGCTGGTAGCCTGATCCCGCAGCTGAAACACTTTTAAGAGACGGTCCTGGCGCTTGCTGGTCTTTCTTGGGCGCCCTGGAGCCTTTTTGGCAACAAGGGAACCTCTCTCCTTGAAGTTCTTGATGATGCGATAGATTGTTGACTGAGGTGCAATCTTTCTATCTGCGATACTCTTCCCTGTTAGGCCATTTTTGTGCAGTGCAATGATGACTGCACGTGTTTCTTTAGAGATAACCATGGTTAACAGAAGAGAAACAATGATGCCAAGCACCAGCCTCCTTTTAAAGTGTCCAGTGGTGTCATTCTTACTTAATCATGACAGATTGATCTCCAGCCCTGTCCTCATCAACACCCACACCTGTGTTAATGGAGCAATCACTGAAACGATGTTAGCTGGTCCTTTTAAGGCAGGGCTGCAATGATGTTGAAATGTGTTTTGGGGGATAAAGTTCATTTTCTAGGCAAATATTGACTTTGCAAGTAATTGCTGTTAAGCTGATCACTCTTTGTAACATTCTGGACTATATGCAAATTGCCATTAGAAAAAATGAAGTAGTAGACTTTGTAAAAATTAATATTTGTGTCATTCTCAAAACTTTTGGCCATGACTGTAGTTTGGATTACTTTATTAAATGGGTTTAAGCAATAAAAAAGTTATACTATTTTTCATTGTGCAGATTTAATTACATTTTTCAAAAACGTGACTTTCGCTAAATAACGCATTGGGTTTTTACTGTAAATGGGGGATATTTCTCAGGCCTCAAGATCCAAAAAGCAAAGGGTTGAGTCTGAGAGACCATTCTAAAGCCCCCTTCACACATAGTGAGATCGCTAGCGATATCGCTAAAGCATCACCGATTTTGTGGCGCAATAGCGATATCGCTAGCCATCTCGCTACATGTGACACTTACCTCAGACCCAGCCCCCTGCTGGATATCGCTGATCGTGCAAGATCGTCTTGGTTCATTTTTTGTCGTCGGCTTCCTGCTGGCGCTGACGAGCGACTCCATGGACGCGGGAGGAAGTCGTCACCAGAGCTGATGTCTGACAGGTAAGTAACGAACGCCTACCACTGCTACGTAGCTGGTGAGATCTGCCTGTTTGGCAGCTCACTAGCGACCATTTAGCGATGCACCAGCGATCCTGACTGGGTCGTATCGTTGTCGGGATCACTGGTGCATCTCTAAATGTAATGGGACCTTAAGACTCTGCAGCTACATATTGGGGTTATTGTATAGCTAACAATAAACAGGACCAGACCGACCGTCAGAAATATAGACCAATATAATAAAAACAAAAAGAATGCGCTTGGTCTGCTATTAAATTGTTAATGTAATGTCAACAAACTGTGTATAAATCAGTATTAAAAGTGAATATGGGCTATTAAAAAAGCACTTTATTGAAAACTAAAAAGGTGTGCAGCTTTCTTTTTTGATGGACTATCTGGAGGTTTAGTATGTACCTGGAGGGCTTGCACCCGAATCCTTTTTTTCTTTTTTCAATTTCTCTCTCTCTCTCTATATATATATATATATATATATAATATATATATATATATATATATTTAACCCCTTTACCCCCTAGGGTGGTTTGCACGTTAATGACCCGGCCAATTTTTACAATTCTGACCACTGTCTCTTTATGAGGTAATAACTCTGGAACGCTTCCAAGGATCCCGGCGATTCTGACAGTGTTTTCTCTTGACATATTGTACTTCATGATAGTGGTAAAATTTCTTTGATATCACTTGAGTTTATTTGTGAAAAAAATGGAAATTTGGTGAAAATTTTGTACATTTCGCAATTTTCCAGTTTTGAATTTTCATGCCCTTAAATCACAGAGATATGGCACACAAAATACTTAAAAAGTAACATTTCCCACATGTTTACTTTACATCAGTACAATTTTGGATCCCAAATTTTTTTTGTTAGGAAGTTATAAGGGTTAAAAGTTGACCAGCGATTTCTCATTTTTACAACACCATTTTTTTAGGGACCACATCACATTTGAAGTCACTTTGAGGGGTCTATATGATAGAAAATACCCAAAAGTGACACTATTCTAAAAGGTGCACCCCTCAAGGTGCTCAAAACCACATTCAAGAAGTTTATTAACCCTTCAGGTGCTTCACAGGAATTTTTGGAATGTTTAAAAGAAATGAACACAACTTTATTTCACAAAAAATTTACTTCAGATCCAATTTGTTTTATTTTACCAAGGGTAACAGGAGAAATTGGACCCCAAAAGTTGTTGTAGAATTTGTCCTGAGTACGCTGATAATCCATATATAGGTAAATCACTGTTTGGGCACGTGACTTTTCAATGCAAAATTGGCTGGAATTGACATCGGATACCATGTCGCGTCTGGAGAGTCCCTGATGTGCCTAAACAGTGGAAATCCCCAACAAGTGACACCATTTTGGAAACTAGACCCCTTAAGGAACTTATCTAGATGTGAGGTGAGCACTTTGAGCTGCCAAGTGCTTTACAGAAGCTTATAATGTAGAGCCGTGAAAATAAGAAATCAAATTTTTTCCACAACAATGATCCCTTTGCCCCCAATTTTTTTTATTTTGCCAAGGGTAACAGGAGAAATTGGATGTTAAAAGTTTTTGTTCAATTTGTTCTGAGTATGCTGATACCTCATATGTGGGGGTAAACCACTGTTTGGGCGCATGGCAGAGCTTGGAAGGGAAGGAGCACCGTTTGACTTTTTCAAAGCAGAATTGGCTGGAATTGAGATCAGGTGCCATGTCGCGTTTGGAGAGCCCTTGATGTGCCTAAACAGTGGAAATTCCCCAACTCTAACTCCAACCCTAACCTCAACACACCCATAGCCCTAATCCCAACCCTAACCATAACCCAACTGCAAACCAAAGCCTGACACACCCCTAACCCTAATCCCAACCCTAACCCTAATCTCAACCCTGAGCCTAATGCCAACTGTAACCATAATCCTAACTTTAGCCCCAACCCTAACCCTAACTTAAGCCCTAACTCTAACCCGAACCCTAATGTGAAAATTGAAACAAATACTTTTTTTATTTTATTATTTTTCCCTAACTAAGGGGTGATTAATGGGGTTTTATTTACTCTTTATAGCAGGTTTTTATGTTTGACAGCTGTCACACACTAAAAGACGCTTTTTATTGCAAAAAATAGTTTTTGCATCAACACATTTTGAGAGCTATAATTTTTCCATATTTTGGCCCACAGAGTCATGTGAGGCCTTGTTTTTTGTGGAACGACTTGATGTTTTTATTGGTACCATTTTCAGAAACATGACTTTTTTATCGCTTTTTATTACGATTTTTGGGAGACAGAATGTGCAAAAAACAGCAATTCATGAATTTCTTTTGGGGGGTGCGTTTAGACCATTATGCGTGTGGTAAAATTGATAAGGCAGTTTTATTCTTCGGGTCAGTACAATTACAGTGATACTTCATTTATATTATTTTTTTATGTTTTTGCGCTTTTATATAATAAAAACTATTTTATAGAAAAAATAATTGTTTTTGCATCGCTTTATTCTGGCAACTATAACTTTTTTATTTTTTTGCTGATGACACTGTGTGGCAGCTTGTTCTTTGCGGGACAAGATGATGTTTTCAGCGGTACCATGGTTATTTATATCCGTCTTTTTGAGTGCGTGTTTTTCCACTTTTTGTTCGGCTGCATGATGATAAAGCATTGTTTTTTGCCTGTCTTTTAATGGGGTTCACTGAAGAGGTTAACAAATGGGACAGATTTATAGGTCTGGTCGTTACGGATGCAGCAATATCAAACGTGTACTTTGATTGTCTAGATTTTTTTTTCATTCAATTTTTTTTGGTGATCAAATAAATATTGATTTTTTTATTATTTATATATATATATATTTACTGTATATATATACGTACATATTTACACTTATTTAATTTTTTTTTGTTTCATTCTAAGTTTTACACTTTGTCCCACTATGGGACACTCATTTTGTACAAAAAATTGCTGAATCCATACGGATGAAATCTCGAAATAGGATGTAAGGCAATATATTAATAAAAAAAACCTTTATCAGTAAATGGTTAAATAACACTGTGCGCACAAAACGGCACCAAACAGATATAAGGTTAATACACAATTAAAATTTAGACCCACAGTAATTGTGTTTTTCTTATATTGACCCACAATAATTAAAAATGTTTTTCTTGTTTAACGATTTAATGTATAACACATAGGCATGACATAAACAATCCTGAAATCAGCAGAGAGAAAAAAATATAAAAAGTAAAAAATGATACATAAATAAAAAAAGGTAAATATTTCAATAATAAGCAAAATATATATTTATATTTCACAGAGTTCTTCATAGCAGAATAGCCGATAATTAAATTGCCGGCTTCTATCAAATCATTCCCCTACCCGACATGAAATGACACATGGTTTACATTCAGTAAACCATTTAATTTCATGATTTTTTTTATATGTCCCTGACTAATAATTAGATGAGGGTTTATGTGCAAAATTTTGGAGTTTTAGTTGTCATTTTAAGGGGTTAATTCGTTGTTAAAAAATGCGTGGGCTTCCCATTGCCCTATAGTGGTGGCGAGTGGGTTAATCTAACAAAGGGTTAATGTCACCATTCGATTGTAAGGTGACATTAACCCTTTGTTAGATTAACCCATTCGCTACAGGGCAATGGGAAGCCCACGCATTTTTTAACAACGAATTAACCCCTTAAAATAACAACTGCAACTCCCAAATTTTGCACACGAACCCTCATCTAATTATTAGTCAGGGGCATATAAAAAAAACATGAAATGAAATGCTTTACTGAAAGTAAACCATGTGTCATTTCATGTCGGGTTGGGGAATGATTTGATAAAAGCCGGCAATTTAATTAGCGGCTTTTCTGCAATTAAGAACTCTGTGAAATATAAATATATATATGTTTATCTCAATTATATGTATGTATATATATATATGCATTCTATGTGTCTATATCTATTATTTCATTTCTGCTATAAACCCTGTCATAGGGCTCCATTATATGTCCATTTTGCAAGGCGGCGAGAATATCTCGCCATACGGATTGCATACGGATGCCATACGGATTACATATGGTGCAGACATGCGCAAAATACGCAACCACACCTTGCTTACGGATGACATATGGACCACTATTTAGGGGTCATTCATCCGTATTACGCATGTAAACTACGGACCGTATTTTGCGTCGGTTAGTGTGACCCCGGCCTTATGGAAAAAGCCAAATATACAGAGTGAGATCCACTCCAAGCTAGAAAAAAGGAAAATCATTCCAAATACATTGTTTATAGAGTTGAGCGACTTTGGTCGGATCGGGTTTCATGAAGCAAAATTTGTTTCAGATGAAACTGGTCCGACTAGGGCAAAAAAAGTCAGAGTTTCATCTGAAACCTGACCCCAATGCAAGTCAATGGGAAACAAAAGTCGGCATTGAGCGAATGACATTCATCTACTCAATGCCGACTTTTATTCCCCATTGACTTGCATTGGGGTCGGGTTTCGGACGAAACACTGACTTTTTTTGCCCTAGTAGGACCAGTTTCCTCTGAAACAAATTTTGTTTTATGAAACCCGATCCGACCAAAGTCGCTCAACTCTAATTGTATATACTATATAAAGTGTTGTAGTGCTATATACTTCATAAAGAAAATATGTACTAATGACTCAAAATTATGAGTGTGCCAGAGAAAAACAAAGTGCTATTGTGCCCTATTCTCGCTGCTAGACAATGAGGAAAAATCTCTCTACATGCAGGTTATACATACAGCCAAAAAATTATAAAGTGCTATAATGCAATTTGCAAAAAAATTATCAAAAATTGATCCAAAAGGGTTAAATCATATATATCCCTAAAAATGATCTTTATTGATTAAAAAACCATATGCAATGGTTCACACCAAAAAAAATGCACAAACAAAAACAATCGTGTTCCAAAATTACCAATTAGAAATGGGTAAGCTAGAAGTCCTTCTTACGTCAACTAGGCTGTCGCCTTCCTGGTTGCGTAGGTTGGCACCTGGGGGGAAGGTTGTGGCGCCCCTGCTCCACAATGGCTGACCCTGGGAGCCCTGTAACACTCTACAGCCACTAAGGGAACCCTTCTACCCGATGTCCTAAAGGAACCCCTATCAATAGACATAGACGATCCTATATCTAAGAGGTCACATCACACCAGAATCAGGACACAAGTCTTTGTTACTTCAGGCCTCCTGATGAGCCCTAATTGGTTAAATGCGTCGAGGCTTATAATTCTCCTCATGTACATACACATGACATGAAAAGTTTCCTGAAAGGAATATAAGTGTAATTTTATATAAGCGCTGCATAGTGTTTCTGATGGATGGCGATCCCAGTCTAGAGACCCACATCAATTGGTCAAAACACTGCTCTAAAGTCCACAGCCCCTGCAGAAGCTGCATGCACAGAGTGGTGTATGGGTAGAATAAAAAGTGTATTAGTCTACACATTCACTTTCACAGAGCAATGTATGGACCCATACACTTATTATTGAGCTTGTATACTGCTAAGTGCATGCAGCTCTTGAAGGAGCTGTGTGCTTCATAATGGTGTTTTGACCAATAGGTCGGAGTCTCAGGACGTCGATTCCTACCTATCAGAAATACTATGCTGCACCTACAATACTAAAAACCATACAGTTCCCTGGCAGATTAAGCCCTATTGTTTTGCCTCACTATCCATTGTTTCACCTTACTGAAACCCCATTCTAGCACATTTGCACTGCAAGATGGAACGCACATACACCGGACTTCCGGTCTGCGCAATGCGCTCCCTTTACACACTATACTTTAGCACTTTTGCTTTCCTTGCTGGAACGCACAGATGCACTGGAGTTACGGTCTGCGCAGGGTGCTTCTTTCAGACACTACATTTTAGCATTTTTCCACGCTGGAATAGACTCTCTCCAACTTCCGATCTGAGTGATATGCTCCACCGGTTGCGCGTCGCTTGGCACCGGAAGTCAGGTGTGAGTAACCATACATGATTCCACAGACACACAATCAGCACAGGACACAGGACAGCTGCCT
Source organism: Dendrobates tinctorius (assembly GCF_039654945.1). Classification (NCBI taxonomy): domain Eukaryota; kingdom Metazoa; phylum Chordata; class Amphibia; order Anura; family Dendrobatidae; genus Dendrobates; species Dendrobates tinctorius. The sequence continues at coordinate 34,339,012 of NW_027361738.1, forward strand.
ATTATGACCCCTCTTGGCTCTTCATACTTTAAATAAGCCCACTTTTCCTTATTTCATTGTCCCTTGTGAAAGCTACAGTGAAACGTGCGTTGGGCACGGCAGTCTGAGCGGGTAAGCAGCATCCATCACTTTCTGGCATTTTCTACTCTTTATATTGTGTACTAGTCACTATAATACTTTACTTTTTCTGTAACTTTTTCTGTCAGCATGGTGTAAGTGTGTCTTTTTGCCACTAGGTTCCAATTCTTTAGATTAAATTACACACTTTGTTTACTGAAGGGGCATAGGTGCAATTGTTACTGAGTGCTGGTCCGTTAATTCGGTATTGGTATTTATTTATATGATCATTACCTTGAAATGTACCTGTGAATTTTTACCCCATTTGTGCGATATTTTTGGCTGCTATCGTGATCATGTATTATACATTAGCACTTTATCATATCCCCTCCGCCGCCCAATTTTTCTGTTTCTGTTGAGAGACATATTTTGTCATTGTCTGATTCTGATCATGTTAATAAATATTCAAATTTTCTTTGGTCGTGTCTCTACTATATAGATATTTTAATCTTCCTAAATGTTACACGATTATCAGTATTGGTAGTTCTATTTATTAATAGTAAAAAGTTTTAGAACATGACAATTACAGTTTAAGTGTAAGCTCTGTGTAAAACTGGAAACAGTTTGTGCACTGAAAACCATATAATGTTGTAGCTGAGGAAGAATAAGGAAATTGTGTGGCACAGTATCAAATGCTTTAGAAAAATCAAGATATACCACATCCATTGACTCACCTTGGTCCAGTCTATAGCTTACCTCTTCATAAAAACTGATTAGATTGGTTTGACAGGAGCGATTCCTCATAAACCCATGCTGATATGGCGTTAAACAGTTATTCTCATTGAGATAATCCAGAATAACATCCCTCAGAAACCCTTCAAATATTTTACCAACAATAGAGGTTAGACTTACTGGCCTATAATTTCCAGGGTCACTTTTAGAGCCCTTTTTGAATATTGGTACCACATTCGCTATGCGCCAGTCCGGTGTTACAGATCCCGTCGCTAAAGAGTCTATAATTGTAAGAAATAATGGTTTGTCTATTACATTACTTAGTTCTCTTAGTACTCGTGGGTGTATGCCATCTGGACCCAGAGATTTATCTATTTTAATCTTATTTACCTGGTTTTGCACCTCTTCTTGGGTTAGATTGGTGACCCTTAATATAGGGTTTTCTTTGTCTCTCGGCATTTCACCTAGCATTTCATTTTCCACAGTGAATACCATGGAGAAGGTGTTTAACCCCTTCCTGACATGAGACGTACTATCCCGTCCACGGTACCCGGGCCCGTATGACCGGGAACGGGATAGTACGTCTACCGCGATCAGCGGCGCCCACGTGGTGAGCGCCGCTGATCGAAGCCGGGTGTCAGCTGATTATCACAGCTGACACCCGGCACAATGTGTCAGGGGCGGTCACGGACCGCCCCCGACACGTTAACCCCTTGCACACCGCGATCAAACGCGATCGCGGTGTACCGGGAGTTAAAGGGAAGCATCGGCAGGGAGGGGGCTCCCTCCGTGCTTCCCAATGTGCAGCGCTGCTGCGGGGGGCTCCTATCCTCCAGGCCCCCGAATCCAAGATGGCGACGGGGGCCTTCGGGGGCCTGGGGAAGCTGGCTTCCTCAGTGCCTGCAAAGCGCAGGCATGAGGAAGCCTTGTGCACTGCCTGTGACAGATTGCTGATATTCCCCAATAAATTCATTTTTTTAAAATAATAAAAAAAAAAACAATAAATGTACACATATTAGGTATCGCCGCATCTGTAACGACCTGCCCTATAAAACTGTCCCATTAGTTAACCCCTTTAGCAAACCCCTTAAAAAATAAAAATAAAAAACGAAGCAAAAAATAATGATTTATTATCATACCGCCAAACAAAAAGTGCAATAACGCGCGATCAAAAAGACGCATATAAATATCCATGGTACCACTGAAAACGTCATCTTGTCCCGCAAAAAACAAGCCACCACACAGCATCATCAGTGAAAAAATAAAAAAGTTATAACTCGCAGAATAAAGCGATGCAAAAATAATTATTTTTTATATAAAATAGTTTTCATTGCATAAAACCGACAAAAACATAAAAAAACGACCTAAATGAGGTATCGCTGTAACCGTACTGACCCGAAGAATAAAACCGCTTTATCAATTTTACCGCACGCGGAACGGTGTAAACGCACCCCCCCAAAAGAAATTCATGAAACGCTGGTTTTTGTTCATTCTGCGTCCCAAAAATCGGAATAAAAAGCGATCAAAAAATTTCACGTGCCCGAAAATGGTACCAATAAAAACATCAACTCGTCCCGCAAAAAATAAGACCTCACATGACTCGGTGGGTCAAAATACGGAAAAATTATAGCTCTCAATATGTGGTGATGAAAAAACTATTTTTACAATAAAAAGCGTCTTTTAGCGTGCGACAGCCGCCAAACATAAAAACCGCCATAAATAGTAAATCAAACCCCCCGTTATCACTCCTTTAGTTAGGGAAAAATAATAAAATAAAAAAAATGTATTTATTTCCATTTTTCCATTAGGGTTAGGGCTAGGGTTAGGGCTAGGGGTGTGTTGGGGTAGGGTTAGGTTAGGGTTAGGGTTAGGGCTAGGGTTAGGGCTAGGGTTAGGGTTAGGGCTAGGGCTAGGGTTAGGGCTAGGGTTAGGGCTAGGGTTAGGGCTAGGGTTAGGGGCGTGTTGGGGTTCGGGTTGGAGTTAGAATTGGGGGTTTCCACTGTTTGGGCACATCAGGGGCTCTCCAAATGCAACATGGCGTCTGATCTCAATTCCAGCCAATTCTGAGTTGAAAAAGTCAAATGGTGCTCCTTCCCTTCCAAGCTCTGCTATGCGCCCAAACAGTGTTTTACCCCCTCATGTAGGGTATCAGCCTACTCAGGACAAATTGCAAAACAATTTTTGGGGTCCAATTTCTCCTGTTACCCTTAGGAAAATAAAAAATTGGGGGCAAAAATATCATTTTTGTGGAAAAAAATGATTTTTTTATTTTCACGTCCGAGTGTTATAAACTTCTGTGAAGCACTTGGGGGTTCAAAGTGCTCACCACACATCTAGATAAGTTCCGTGGGGGGTCTAGTGTCCAAAATGGGGTCACTTGTGGGGAGTTTCAATAGTTTAGGTACATCAGGGGCTCTCCAAACGCACATGACACCCGCAGACCATTCCATCAAAGTCTGCATTCCAAAACGTCACTGCTTCCCTTCCGAGCCCCGACGTGTGTCCATACAGTAGTTTTCTCCCACATATGGGGTGTCAGCGTACTCAGGACAAATTGGACAACAACTTTTGGGGTCCAATTTCTCCTGGTACCCTTGGGAAAATAAAAAAAATGGTGACTAAAAGATCATGTTTGTGGAAAAAATACGAATTTTTTATTTTCACGCCCGGGCGTTGTAAACTTCTGTGAAGCACTGGGGGGGTCAAAGTGCTCACCACACATCTAAATAAGTTCCTTGGGGGGTCTAGTTTACAAAATGGTGTCATTTGTGGGGGGTTTCCACTGTTTAGGTACATTAGGGGCTCTCCAAAGGCAATATGACACCCGCAGACCATTCCATCAAAGTCTGCATTCCAAAACGTCACTACTTCCCTTCCGAGCCCCGACGTGTGCCCATACAGTAGTTTTCTCCCACATATGGGGTATCAGCATACTCAGGACAAATTGGACAACAACTTTTGGGGTCCAATTTCTCCTGGTACCCTTGGGAAAATAAAAAAATGGTGACTAAAAGATCATGTTTGTGGAAAAAATACGAATTTTTTATTTTCACGCCCGGGCGTTGTAAACTTCTGTGAAGCACTGGGGGGGTCAAAGTGCTCACCACACATCTAGATAAGTTCCTTGGGGGGTCTAGTTTACAAAATGGTGTCATTTGTGGGGGGTTTCCACTGTTTAGGTACATTAGGGGCTCTCCAAAGGCAACATGACACCCGCAGACCATTCCATCAAAGTCTGCATTCCAAAACGTCACTACTTCCCTTCCGAGCCCCGACGTGTGCCCATACAGTAGTTTTCTCCCACATATGGGGTATCAGCATACTCAGGACAAATTGGACAACAACTTTTGGGGTCCAATTTCTCCTGGTACCCTTGGGAAAATAAAAAAATGGTGACTAAAAGATCATGTTTGTGGAAAAAATACGAATTTTTTATTTTCACACCCTGGCGTTGTAAACTTCTGTGAAGCACTGGGGGGTCAAAGTGCTCACCACACATCTAGATAAGTTCCTTAGGGGGTCTAGTTTCCAAAATGGTGTCAATTGTGGGGGGTTCCACTGTTTTGGTACATCAGGAGTTTTCCAAACGCGACATGGTGTCCGATCTCAATTCCAGCCAAAAACGTCAAATGGCGCTGCTTCCCTTCCGAGCTCTGCCATGCCCCCAAATAGTGGTTTACCCCCACATGTGGGGTATCAGCGTACTCAGGACAAATTGCACAATAACTTTTAGGGTCCTGTTACCCTTGGAAAAATAAGAATTGAGGGTGAAAAGATCATTTTTGTGGAAAAAATATGATTTTTTAATTGTATGGCTTTATGTTATAAACTTCTGTGAAGCCCATGGGGGTTCAAAGTTCTCACCACACATCTAGATAAGTTCCTTAGGGGGTCTAGTTTCCAAAATGGTGTCATTTGTGGGGGGTTTCCACTGTTTTGGTACATCAGGGGTTTTCCAAACGCGACATGGTGTCCGATCTCAATTCCAGCCAAAAACGTCAAATGGCGCTGCTTCCCTTCCGAGCTCTGCCATGCGCCCAAATAGTGGTTTACCCCCACATGTGGGGTATCAGCGTACTCACGACAAATTGCACAATAACTTTTAGGGTCCTGTTACCCTTGGGAAAATAAAAATTGGGGTGAAAAGATCATTTTTGTGGAAAAAATATGATTTTTTAATTGTACCGCTGTACGTTATAAACTTCTGTAAAGCCCTTGTGGGTTCAAAGTTCTCACCACATATCTAGATAAGTTCCTTGGGGGGTCTAGTTTCCAAAATGGGGTCACTTGTAGGGTGTTTCCACTGTTTAGGTACATCAGGGACTCTCCAAACGTGACATGGCGTCCAATCTGAATTCCAGCCAATTTTGCATTGAAAAAGTCAAACGGCACTCCTTCCATTCTGAGCTCTGCCATGCGCCGAAACAGTCGTTCCCCCCCACATATCAGGTATCAGCGTACTCAGGACAAATTGCACAATAACTTTTGCAGTTCAATTTCTCCTGTTACCCTTGGTAAAATAAAAAAAATTGAACCTGAAGTATTTTTTTTATGAAAAAAAGTTAGATGTTCATTTTTTTTTAAATATTCAAAAAAATTCCTGTGACGCACCTAAAGGGTTAATAAACTTCTTGAATGTGGTTTTGAGCACCTTAAGGGGTGCAGTTTTTAGAATGGTGTCACTTTTGTGTATTTTCTATCATATAGACCCCTCAAAGTGGCTTCAAATGTGATGTGGTCCTAAAAATAAAATGGTGTTGTAAAAATGAGAAATCGCTGGTCAACTTTTAACCCTTATAACTTCCTAACAAAAAAAAATTTTGGTTCCAAAATTGTGCTGATGTAAAGTAAACATGTGGGAAATGTTAGTTATCAAGTTTTTTGTGTGCCGTATCTCTGTGATTTAAGGGCATAAAAATTCAAAGTTGGAAAATTGCAAAATTTTCAAAATTTTCGCCAAATTTCCGTTTTTCTCACAAATAAACGCAAGTTATTTGAATGAAATTTTACCACTAACATGAAGTACAATATGTCACGAGAAAACAATGTCAGAATCACCGGGATCCATGGAAGCGTTCCAGAGTTATGACCTCATAAAGGTACAGTGGTCAGAATTGTAAAAATTGGCCCGGTCATGAACGTGCAAACCACCCTTGGGGGTGAAGGTGTTAATATATTAGCTTTTTCCTCATCATCTATAGCCATGCATACTAGGATGAGATTGAGGCTCTGCATACCAGGATAAGGATGGGGGCCATGCATATTTCGACGAGATGGGGCCCTGAATAACAGGATAGGGATGGGGAAATGCCTATTTGAATGAGATGGAGGCCATGCATACTAGGATAGGGATGAGGGTGATTATTCCTGCCAGGATAGGGATAAGGGGGCATGCATACCAGGATAGAGATGCGGGATCCACGCATACCAAGATAGGGATGAGGGGGCCATGTGTATCAGGATGGGGATGTAGGGACCAAATATACCAGGATAGGGGATATTAAGTACAGAATTGACCACATTTTTTGCTTCATTTTTTTCCCTAAGTTTCTCCTCTAAAACCTAGGTGCGTCTTATAGTCTGAAAAATACGGTAAGCATTGAACTGATATGTACATAAAAAGCTACCAATGGTAAAATATTTTCCCCTTTTTTAATGTTCAGGTTCTATACACTATATATTATAATTTTATGTTAAAAAAATGGCACCAAACATACAATCATTGCACAAAAAGTTCACATCTGACGGTGACATTTTCTAGATGGAGTTATACAATTTGTAAACCTAGTTTTTATATTTGCTACTTTAAAAAAATACTGTTATTATTCTTCACAGTAAGCAATCATCTAAATGTAAGTCATTGAATATAGGGGGAGAGATTGGGGTAAGTATAGGTTTATCGCTATGGAATGTCTAATATAAGTCTGCACACCTGGTAATGGTGAAATGTTTCAGAGCTTTTATTATCTGTCTTACAATCTACCAATATTGTTGTGGTTTAATGTACATTTGTTTTCAGGCATTAGAGCCATTCTGAGCAATCATTTATTTCCCTAATAATCAACATAAAAGCTCAAATTAACATGTTCATTAACTTCCCTTGTTTTAACTTCATCTCCCTACAAAATCAGTATTCGCCACATCACAAGTAATTACTGAATTAAATGTTACTATTTTGTCATCCTGTTTATTCATCAAGCAAGAAAGCTTCTTTGTGTTTGTCTTGCAGAGGCCATGGAATATGCATAAAATAAAATCTTTTCTAATACTTTTCCTAGTTTACATAAATTTTCTGCATGTTATCATATAATCATATGTAGTTAGTGTGTTTTTTTTAGAACATTGAATCAAATTGATAGTTTTGAAATAGTTTAATCAAATCACGATCAATTGCTTAGTTACTATCAGGCTAGCTTGATCCCTTATTTTAATAGACAGTATAAATTGGAATCGGGATCTCTATTCCATGTGAAATAAAGATTTGAGGAATTAACCCAAGGATGTGGTATCAGCCGACACAACAAAGGTGACTACAGTGTGAGCTATGCTTGGAGATTTAAACCCTTTTTTCCCATACTGTATAGTTTACAAAGGTTACAGTTATTTGAAGAGGACCCATTAATGTATGCACAGTATATACATGGACAGTGTAATGAATATATATATGGACAAGGAGAGCTATATACATAAAACAGTACCGGTAAAAAGTTTGTACATGCTTTATTTATTATTTTTGTATTTATTATCAACATAGATGTAATGGTAAAATGGAACCAATATCTTAACCATCTCTTGAGAGGCGAAGTGTCACCCTCTTATTGAACATTTTAGCATGGCTTAAATATAACTTGGGAAGGGAGCATCTGACCTCCTGCTGTGAACAGTAACTACTGTGAAGTAGGGCATCTGACGGAGAGCAGACACAATGTCCTGACAAAGTCTGTACAAGAGGCTGGGAGGTGTGACTTTTCTCTGTGGAATTAGATTTGCTCTCTTCAATGCCACATTTGGCCAAGAATGTCCAACAGGATGGCACCAAAGTCCAGTAATGAATATTGGGATTTTGTGACAGATGTAGGTCCTATATTTCTGGGAGACATATTTTTAGCGTCATAATGAAGTGGCACATCTAACTCATTTGCTTACATTAATGGACCGTCTGCGCATTAGCTCCAAATTAATATCGGCCTGATGGATAATATTATATATGCCATGTTTCCTATAATTAGAGAGCTGAAATCATGATGCGAGATATCCTGAAGATCTGGGATCCCATAATTTTTTGGGACCTAGCCACATCCCATTGACTTGATTTGGACATATTTCTGAAGGGATTTAAGAGGCCTGCAGACAGTAACAGTTACCTGATTGCCAGTGGGCTTGATACTTAACTCCAAGACTACGAGGGAAAGCACTGGAGGTGTTCACTGCTCTTCCTCAAAATGGAGACTGTGAAGACTCAGCATTTATTCTTTATTATGCGAGATGTGTTTTGCAGTATACCAAGAGACCTAAGTCATTTTTCATATGATCCTGAACATTGACTCTTGAATTGATATTTGTTGCAACTTATTATGCTGCTATCCTTGGAAGACAGGAACGCAGCATAAATGGACAATTGGTGTTTGCTAATATGCTGATTACCTCTTAACCTCACCCCACCCTCCCCTTTGACCTGGGGATAATTGCCTGAAGCACAGATGTGGGTATAAAAAGGACCTCTATCCTTTTGCAGGGAGACTCTACAGATCAGTAGCTAAGGAACCATAGCTCCAACTGGAGGAATACAGATTTGTGACTACACATGACTCCAGCTTAAGCGACCATGGTCCCAGCTGGAGGAATACAGAGCTGCTCCATTGACCATCACTGAATCCATGGAGAAGCTTGGAGAAGCCAGGTTGTGATAATCAGATCACCTGGCCCCATGAAGATGTTCGGAGAAGCCAGTTTGGGACAATCAAGTCACCTGGCCATGTACCTCAATGGACTATCAGCTTCCTAAGCATGTTGATACCTCTTCTCTGTGGGTGCCCTCCAGATGCGGGGTGCTACTTGTGGGGTATTGGGCCCTCGAAGCTCCAAAGTCGCAGCTGCTCTCATCCTGGTGAGTCAGTGGCAGGGTGAGACTCTATAATTTACATCATCTTGTGTATTTGCAGGGACTGTTCTATATGATATTGTATGTTGCTGGTTCAATAAAGTATTGCCATACTGTTTTACCCTCACCCAGTGTGGTATGAGTAGTATTCTGCTCACAGGAAAGGAGTGCAAGCCTTCAGTAGGATGACCGCTGGTCCAAGCAGTCTTTCTAAAGATAGCGGGCCAGCGGACGAGAGCACCCACTGACCCACGTGTCTCCACAGAGACTATGAGGCCATTGAATAGGCTCTGTCAAGGAAATATCAGCTGACTCCATAAGTGTGTCGCAAAAGATTCCAGGCCCTTCTATTTGGACATAACGACAACTACAGTAATGTGGACGGACTTAGAATTAGTGCCAACTTAGAGTAGTAGGTCTAGGGAATATTGATTGCCACCTTTGAGTAATAGAATAACCTCATGGTGAACGACCAATTTCGTCATCTTTGCCATGTAAAAGTGAAACAAATCGTGATGAACCAGGAGCCAAAGGAGGTTGCCACGGCTGCATGGATCGCTGATACCTATATAGCCAACCATACACCACAGGTGCAAAAGTCGTCTCTTGAAAACTGGAAAGATGGTAAGCCGACTACAACCACCATTGCCCCTGTCAGTTATTGCCACACTCGCCACATCTCCCAGCACCTGGCCGGCATCTGATTTCAGTTGTTACTTTACCAGTAACCAGACTGGCCACATCAGCATCGCCTGCCTGGAGAGGCAGAGGAGAAACCCCACATCTGAAGCTCAGGGATCTAATGCTAAAGTTCTTTTTGTCACGAAACAATCACTGACCTCAGGGAGACCAGTCAAAGAAAACACTGCAGCAGCCGGCAAAGGCGCTCAATCGGTGAAATCCTAGGTGCATTGCTCCCTGGGAAATACGAATATGCAAATAAAGTCCGTGGAGCCTCATTTAAGAGTCTCAAACACGGGACTAGCCAGATCTTCCTCGAGGGAAGGACCCAGCCAAGGAGTGGCTCCTTTCGGAAACCACCATTACCACCATATTAAGTGGCCCTTTAAGTCAATATCCAGCTCTTTATGAGTTTACAGATTTGACAAGGGAAATACCAAGGCCAGGTATCCATCCACAGACAGCTGTTTCAGGGTGTTGCCTGTTGTGAGTTCATTTTCCCCTTCGTCACTGAGGCCTGGTGAACTCCCTATTCTAGTGAAGGAAGGTAGTGAGCCTGATTATCAGACACCTGGGACTGATGAGGACGATTGGCTGAGTGGAGTCACTGACTGGATTTAAGGCAGCCTACGCCCTTTCTGCCCTGCGGGTGATTTCTCTGTGGACTCTTGGACTCCAGTCTGATTCCTGCTCTCCTAAAGCTAAGTTTTCTGTTTTGCCTTTTTGCATCTAAGATTTGTTTTTGTTTTTCTTGCTTTTTGGATTCTGCCACTCCCTGCTGCAGTGTGCAGTGTTCCGTGAGCTCTGTCTTCTGAATGTACCTGAGTGCTGATTTAGTTTTTGAAGCTTAGTTGCTTCAGGGCCATTTTTATATCAGCTTGTTGGCTTTTGTCTCTGATAGGGTTTTGGCAGATTGCAGACAGCAGCCTTCCTATCCGTTCCTATCTAGGTAGTTTTTGGGCCCCTTCTTTGCTCAGCCTGTCTTTCTGTCTGTGTAAGTGTTTTCATCTTGCTTCACCGTCATTATATGTGGGGGGCTGCCTATTGCTTTGGGGTCTGCTCTGGGGCAGTTAGATTTCCCCTTTCCTTCTTTAGGCCTATGTATCTCTCCGGCTGTGATCGAGGGGTCTAGATCATCGTAGGAACCCCCCACGGCTACTGCTAGTTGTGTTGATAGGTTCAGGGGTCTGCAATCTGATAGTTGCCAACTTCTCTGGTTTTCAGGACTTAGCTAGCATCTCTGGTTTTTGCCTCCTACTGTGACTCGATCATAACAGTTGCCCCTCATCAGTGTGGAGTAGGATTCTGGCTAGTTGGCAGCAATGCCTAGTAGACCAACATCACGAAACAATCACTGACCTCAGGGAGAACAGTCAAAGAAAACACTGCGGCAGCTGGCAAAGGCGCTCAATCAGTGAAATCCTAGGTGCATTGCTCCCTGGGAAATACGAATATGCAAATATAGTCCGTGGAGCCTCCTTTAAGAGTCTCAAACACAGGACTAGCCAGATCTTCCTCCAGGGAAGGACCCAGCCAAGGAGTGGCTCCTTTCGGAAACCACCATTACCACCATATTAAGTGGCCCTTTAAATCAATATCCAGCTCTTTACGAGTTTACAGATATGACAAGGGAAATACCAAGGCCAGGTATACCTAGCCAGAATCCTACTCCACACTGATGAGGGGCAACACCCCGAAACAGCTTTCTGTGGATGGATACCTGGCCTGAGTAGACCCTGACTGTCATCATGATTGGAGGTGTTCCTCCTCCTGCTATGAACAGGAACTACTGTGAAGTAGAGCATCTGAAGGAGAACAGACACAAAGTTCTGACAAAGTCTGTACAAATAGTAACTTGGCACTCAACTTGAATGATCCTTTTTGAAAGAAAATTTTATTATGTGCAGTCTCAGAAACGTTTCGGCCCACAACAGGCCTTCGTCAGTCTGCCGACTGATGTCACAGTATGGTGACTAAATGCAGGTCCAAAATTTCGTATATATTGATTCCTGCTATCAAGGTTGGTGCAGGTGTGCACTGTGCACTCACTTGATACTGTTTGCGTATGGACTGGTAAACTAGCCAGACTCAATATGTATTGATTTTGGTGTGGTATCTAACTCCTTGGATTCAAATTTGGATGATGCACATTGTGAGATGCTTGGCCTTGTGAAGGTCGGTTTGGGGTGTGTAGATTAAAATGCGGTATCCACCGCTTGTATGACAGCTTGTGGCTGTTGATGGCTGTCATACAAGCGGTGGATACCGCGTTTTGATCTACACACCCCAAACCGACCTTCACAAGGCCAAGCATCTCACAATGTGCATCATCCTAATTTGAATCCAAGGAGTTAGATACCGCACCAAAATCAATATATATTGAGTCTGGCTAGTTTACCAGTCCATACGCAAACAGTATCAAGTGAGTGCACAGTGCACACCTGCACCAACCTTGATAGCAGGAATCAATATATATGAAATTTTGGACCTGCATTTAGTCACCATACTGTGACATCAGTCGGCAGACCGACGAAGGCCTGTTGTGGGCCGAAATGTTTCTGAGACTGCACATAATAAAATTTTCTTTCAAAAAGGATCATTCAAGTTGAGTGCCAAGTTACTATTTGCTATTCATTTGGGTCTGGGTAACCTACTTGTGCACCCTGCGGTAGTGCCACGCTATACTTATCAAAGTCTGTACAAAAGCCTGGGAGGCATGACTTTTCTCACCTTTAGAAATAAGCTTCTTCTCTTCAAAGATACATTTGGCTAAGAAGATCAGACAGGATGACACCAACATCCAGTTATGAATATTGTTGGTTTTGTAACAGGTGTATATTACAGGAGACATATTTTTGACGTCATGATAAAGTGGCGGATTTAACACATCTTCTTATATCACTGGGTGGTTTGTGTATTAGGTCCGAATTAATCTCTGACCCATGGATTAGCATTATATATGTCATTAGCTATACAGAGCTAAAATGATGTTGGGAAATATGGCATTAACATATCTGGCCTAAGACTTCCAGGGAGGCAAATATCCTGAAGATGGGGGATCCCATAATTTTTTGGGACCTAGCCACATCCGGTTGACCACCTCCAATCTGTGCTCACCAAGGTGAGGTATGTGGGCATGGCTCTTATCTGATAAAAGCAGATCTTGAATTAAAATCATTGTTCAGTACTGGGAGATACAACTCGCTGTAGGACTGCACCATTTTCTAATTGGATCTCTCCACTATGATGGGTGCAATTTCCGTTACATCACGTCTGTGATTGTAATATCTTTTGTGTATTTTTAAAAACTTTGCTTACTTTTTGGATTAAATATATACAATTGAATAGCTTAGTTCCTCTTTCTGCATAAAAGGCGTTCCTGAAGCCTCGCAAGACTGTATGTTACCAGAAAGGGGTATCCACTCGGCCTATATAAATGATTGGTGGTGGCAGGGTGGTGGCAGCTAGACCACCAATTGTCAGTCAATTAAGTAATTGTTCTGTTGATTGGAGGCAGCAGAGTGCTTGGTTCTTGACAAATTGGTGGCAGTGGCGGGATTTCTGATTGACTCCCTGGCTGTTCCCTGACAATATGCTTTGCCTATGTAGTGTCATTATATTCCAGTCTTTTACATACATTGTCATTGCTGATCCCATTGGGGCTCACAGTCTAAATTCCCCAATTAGTATGGCTTTGAATTCTGGGAGGAAACCGAGGAACCCGGAGGAAACCTATGCAAACACGGAGAGAACATACAAAATCCTTGCAGATGTTGTCCTTGCTGGGATTTTAACTCAGGAACCCAGCCCTGCAAAGCAACAGTGCTAACCACTGAGGCATTGTGCCTGTTTGTGCAGCAGTTTTCATTGTTTTTCCACTACAGTATAGGTGTATATGTATACATGTTTTTGTATACATGTGTATATAGTGGGTACGGAAAGTATTCAGACCCCTTTACATTTTTCACTCTTTGTTTCATTGCAGCTATTTGGTAAATTCAAAAAAGTTCATTTTTTTCTCATTAATGTACACTCTGCACCCCATCTTGACTGTCAAAAACAGAAATGTAGAAATTTTTGCAAATTTATTAAAAAAGAAAAACTGAAATATCTCATGGTCATAAGTATTCAGACCCTTTGCTCCGACACTCATATCTACAGTAAGTCATATGCTGTCCATTTCCTTGTGATCCTCCTTGAGATGGTTCTACTCCTTCAATGGAGTCCAGCTGTGTTTAATTAAACTGATAGGACTTGATTTGTAAAGGCACACACCTGTCTATATAAGACCTCACTGCTCACAGTGTATGTCACACCAAATGAGAATCATGAGGTCAAAGGAAGTGGCCAAGGAGCGTAGAGACCAAATTGTGGCAAGGCACAGATCTGGCAAGGTTACAAAAGAATACAAAAGAAGTTCTGCAGTACTCAAGGTTCCTAAGAGCACAGTGGCCTCCATAATCCTAATATGGAAGAAGTTTGGGACCACCAGAAGTCTTCCTAGACCTTGCCGTCCAGCCAAACTGAGCAATCGTGGGAGAAGAGCTTTGGTGAGAAAGGTAAATAAGAACCCCAAAATCACTGAGGCTGAGCTCCATAGATGCAGTAGGGAGATGGGAGAAAGTTCCACAAAGTCAACTATCACTGCAGCTTTCCACCAGTTGGGCCTTTATGACAGAATGGCCCCACAGAAGCCTCTCCTTAGAGCAAAACATATGAAAGCCCACATAGAGTTTGCTAAAAAAAAACCAATGAAGGACTCCCAGACTATGAGAAATAGGATTCTCTGGTCTGAGGAGACGGAGGTAGAACTTTTTGGTGATAATTGTAAGCAGAATGTGTGGAGAAAACCAGCCACTGCTTATCACCTGCCCAATACAATCCCAACAATGAAACATAGTGGTGGCAGCATCATGCTATGGGGGTGTTTTTCAGCTGCAGGGACAGGACAACTGGTTGCAATTGAAGGAAATATGTATGTGGCAAAGTACAGAGATATCCTGGATGAAAACCTCTTCCAGAGTGCTCTAGACCTCAGACTTGGCCGAAAGCTCACCTTCCAACAAAACAATGACCCTAAGCACATAGCTAAAATAACAAAGGAGTGGCTTCAGAACAACTCTGTGACCATTCTTGACTGGCCCAGCCAAAGCCCAGACCTTACCCCAATTGAGCATCTCTGGAGAGACCTAAAAATGGCTGTCCACCAACGCGCACCATCCAACCTGATGGAACTGGAGTGCATCTGCAAGGGTGAATGGCGCAGGATCTCCAAATCCAGGTGTGAAAAACTGTTGCATCATTCCCAAGAAGACTCATGACTATACTAGCTCAAAATGGTGCTTTTACCCAATACTGAGCAAAGGGTCTGAATACTTATCACCATGTGATATTTTAGTTTTTCTTTTTTTTAATGAATTTGCAAGCATTTCTACATTTCTGTTTTTTCAGTCAAGATGGGGTGCAGAGAGTACATTAATGAGAAAAAAAATTACCTTTTTTGAATTTACCAAATGGCTGCAAAGAAACAAAGAGTGAAAAATAATTTAAGGCTCCAAACACAGGGATTCCAGAAACATAACAGCAGACACAGTTCAGACAGGGTCAGGTACAAGACAGGTACAGGATCAAGGATTCAGGCTTGGATATACCGCCTCCAGGGAAGGGCGCAGGAACAGGACAAAGCAGGAATCAAGGCAGGGACTTTGATACCAAAGCATAGACAGGAGAGGTCCAGGGACACAGACACACATGGCAAAGTTCAGGAACTCTGAGATTTGTGAGTAGCTCTGGCAACGCTGAGCAGGGAAGGGGAAGTTTATATAGGAGCTGCCCATCAGCAAATGGCTGGGAACAGCATTTCAAGTACACACACTAACCCTGATAAAAGCAGGGGAGGTGTGGCCGCGCACACCCTAAGCACACACAGAAGCCATTGCAGCACAGTCAGTGCAGGAACTGAGGCTTAGAGCACCTGGCAGCATCTGCAAGCCTAGACACATGTGGAAAGTCATGCACCAGCTGCAAATGACCTCACAACCTGCGGACAGCTTCCACAGCGTCAACCAGGGACCGCACATGCGGATGGTCAAGCAGCAGAGCAAAGACCTAGCAACACATGCACGGCTACGCAGCAGAGCAGGGAACTGAGCAGGCTCCACACAGGTAACAGCCAGCAGTATCCTAGCTCAATTAGGGGGAAAGGAGCAAAGGGATAAAAGCAAAGACATGAACTGTCACGCCGACAACCAAGTACAGACAGAACGGCGTGACACACAGAAGCCAACTAGGGCTTAACAGCATCTCTCCTTCAAGACTGTAAAACATGCACAGGGTGTGTAAAGCTGGTATAAGTGTAACATGTGGGTACATTGAGGAATCTAAGATTTAACACAAACATTTTTTTCAAAAATTCATAATAGTGAACTGGAGGGCACTACCTTTTGCTAAATTAAAGTAGTAAATAGTGTTGAGCATTCCGATACTGCAATATTGGGTATCGGCCGATATTTGCGGTATTGGAGTTCCGATACTGAGTTCCGATACTTTTAGAATATCGAATACCGGAATCGGAAGTTCCCATAATGCAATGAGTCAGTTTGATTTTATTCAGCCAATGAGGAATCCTAAGAAGTGTGGGCACATCCTGTTATGCATGTTAGGCATGTTAACTAATGGCATGGCTGTGATTGGCTGCGAGCAGACCACCCAGCTGCTCCTCCCCCAGACACACGCTGAACAGTGATCTATGGAAAGTGAAACTAGTGAGGGAGGAGGAAACGACCAGTTCTCATTTCAATGCCAGAACACACCCCCCCGGACATTTATCTTAGAAGCAAGAGATGATATCTTGGAAACCGTGCAGACTAGCCACAGAAGGTAAATTACTTATTATCAGCATTCTGGAGCCTAGATATGCACTGAGATTATGTGAAAAGCCCGGACAACCTGTTCTGTTATGTATTTACGCCAAGTTGGATTGCCCGCCAGGGCTGGTGGGGTACTCGGTACCAGGCCCGTTGGTTTCAATGGGAGATGTCATGGCAGCTGTGACCCGGTCCGTGGCCCTGGGCGTCCATTGTAAAAGGGAAATGTTGAACGTGTGGATGATGATTAAAGTTTATGAGTGAATGATTTGTGACGCCACCTGTGGTGTTCGGCAAAGAAGATGTTAAGCCGACGCTGCAGACAGATCCTCTGGGACAGATGGTGTGGTGCAGCTTTGATGTTGTGGCCCTCCACAGGTAGGGCTGTAGTCCCAGGGCAGTGTAGATGGAGAGGTAGTGAAGAGACGTAGATGGTGCAGTGCCAGGCACAGAGATGTAGCAGTGCTGAGTGTGTTGGCGCAGGAATAACTGGAGGACACCAGGGCATGTAGTTCCAAAGCTTTACTCACAGTCTGTTGTGCATACAGGTGCCCGCATCCGTGCCGTGTCCTCCGGTTCAGGGGCTCAGTCAACCTCCAAGCTAGATGAAGCACTCCGTTCCAACACTCCGCCAACATGTGCCTTTTCTGAACGTCTCCCTCTATTGCTACACAACCCCTTTAACATAGTCAATATCTTTGTAACTCCGAACGTCTTAAAAAAAATAAATAATTCCTGCTATTCCATTTGATTGGGCTAAACCTCTATGCCTTTAACCCCTTCACCCCCAAGGGTGGTTTGCACGTTCATGACCGGGCCAATTTTTACAATTCTGACCACTGTACCTTTATGAGATCATAACTCTGGAACGCTTCCATGGATCCCGGTGATTCTGACACTGTTTTCTCGTGACATATTGTACTTCATGCTAGTGGTAAAATTTCATTCAAATAACTTGCGTTTATTTGTGAAAAAAATGGAAATTTGGCAAAAATGTTGAAAATTTTGCAATTTTCCAACTTTGAATTTTTATGCCCTTAAATCACAGAGATACGGCACACAAAAAACTTGATAACTAACATTTCCCACATGTTTACTTTACATCAGCACAATTTTGGAACCAAAATTTTTTTTTGTTAGGAAGTTATAAGGGTTAAATTTGACCAGCGATTTCTCATTTTTACAACACCATTTTATTTTTAGGACCACATCACATTTGAAGCCACTTTGAGGGGTCTATATGATAGAAAATACCCAAAAGTGACACCATTCTAAAAACTGCACCCCTTAAGGTGCTCAAAACCACATTCAAGAAGTTTATTAACCCTTTAGGTGCGTCACAGGAATTTTTTTGAATATTTAAAAAAAAATGAACATCTAACTTTTTTTCACAAAAAAAATACTTCAGGTTCAATTTTTTTTATTTTACCAAGGGTAACAGGAGAAATTGGACTGCAAAAGTTATTGTGCAATTTGTTCTGAGTACGCTGATACCTGATTTGTGGGGGGGAACGACTGTTTCGGTGCATGGCAGAGCTCAGAATGGAAGGAGCGCCGTTTGACTTTTTCAATGCAAAATTGGCTGGAATTCAGATCGGACGCCATGTCACGTTTGGAGAGTCCCTGATGTACCTAAACAGTGGAAACCCCCTACAAGTGACCCCATTTTGGAAACTAGACCCCCCAAGGAACTTATCTAGATATGTGGTGAGAACTTTGAACCCACAAGGGCTTTACAGAAGTTTATAACGTACAGCGGTACAATTAAAAAATCATATTTTTTCCACAAAAACGTTCTTTTCACCCCAATTTTTATTTTCCCAAGGGTAACAGGACCCTAAAAGTTATTGTGCAATTTGTCCTGAGTATGCTGATACCCCACATGTGGGGGTAAACCACTATTTGGGAGCATGGCAGAGCTCGGAAGGGAAGCAGCGCCATTTGACGTTTTTGGCTGGAATTGAGATCGGACATCATGTCGCGATTGGAAAACCCCTGATGTACCAAAACAGTGGAAACCACCCACAAATGACACCATTTTGGAAACTAGACCCCCTAAGGAACTTATCTAGATGTGTGGTGAGAACTTTGAACCCCCAAGGGCTTCACAGAAGTTTATAACATAAAGCCGTACAATTAAAAAATCATATTTTTTCCACAAAAATGATCTTTTCACCCTCAATTTTTATTTTCCCAAGGGTAACAGGACCCTAAAAGTTATTGTGCAATTTGTCCTGAGTATGCTGATACCCCACATGTGGGGGTAAACCACTATTTGGGAGCATGGCAGAGCTCGGAAGGGAAGCAGCGCCATTTGACGTTTTTGGCTGGAATTGAGATCGGACATCATGTCGCGATTGGAAAACCCCTGATGTACCAAAACAGTGGAAACCACCCACAAATGACACCATTTTGGAAACTAGACCCCCTAAGGAACTTATCTAGATGTGTGGTGAGAACTTTGAACCCCCAAGGGCTTCACAGAAGTTTATAACATAAAGCCGTACAATTAAAAAATCATATTTTTTCCACAAAAATGATCTTTTCACCCTCAATTCTTACTTTTCCAAGGGTAACAGCACCCTAAAAGTTATTGTGCAATTTGTCCTGAGTACGCTGATACCTCACATGTGGGGGTAAACCACTATTTGGGCGCATGGCAGAGCTCGGAAGGGAAGCAGCGCCATTTGACGTTTTTGGCTGGAATTGAGATCGGACATCATGTCGCGATTGGAAAACCCCTGATGTACCAAAACAGTGGAAACCCCCCACAAATGACACCATTTTGGAAACTAGACCCCCTAAGGAACTTATCTAGATGTGTGGTGAGCACTTTGAACCCCCCCAGTGCTTCACAGAAGTTTATAACGCCCAGGCGTGAAAATAAAAAATTCGTATTTTTTCCACAAACATGATCTTTTAGTCACCATTTTTTTTATTTTCCCAAGGGTAACAGAAGAAATTGGACCCCAAAAGTTGTTGTCCAATTTGTCCTGAGTATGCGGATACCCCATATGTGGGAGAAAACTACTGTATGGGCACACGTCGGGGATCGGAAGGGAAGTAGTGACGTTTTGGAATGCAGACATTGATGGAATGGTCTGCGGGTGTCATGTTGCCTTTGGAGAGCCCCTAATGTACCTAAAAAGTGGAAACCCTCCACAAATGACCCCATTTTGAAAACTAGACCCCCTAAGGAACTTATCTAGATGTGAGGTGAGCACTTTGAACCCCCAAGGTCTTCATAGAAGTTTATAATGCCAGGGCATGAAAATAAAAAAATCGTATTTTTTACACAAACATGATCAATTATTCCCCAATTTTTTTATTTTCCCAAGGGTAACAGGAGAAATTGAACCCCAAAAGTTGTTGTCCAATTTGTCCTGAGTATGTTGATATCCCATATGTGGGAGAAAACTACTGTATGGGCACACATAAGGGCTCGGAAAGGGAAGTAGTGACGTTTTAGAATGCAGACATTGATGGAATGGTCTGCGGGTGTCATGTTGCCTTTGGAGAGCCCCTAATGTACCTAAACAGTGGAAACCCCCCACAAATGACCCCATTTTGAAAACTAGACCCCCTAAGGAACTTATCTAGATGTGAGGTGAGCACTTTGAACCCCCAAGGGCTTCACAGAAGTTTATAATGCCAGGGCATGAAAATTAAAAGAATCGTATTTTTTACACAAACATGATCAATTATTCCCCAATTTTTTTATTTTCCCAAGGGTAACAGGAGAAATTGAACCCCAAAAGTTGTTGTCCAATTTGTCATGAGTATGCTGACACCCCATATGTGGGAGAAAACTACTGTATGGACACACGTCGGGGCTCGGAAGGGAAGCAGTGCCATTTTGGAATGCAGACTTTGATGGAATAGTCTGCGGGTGTCATGTGCGTTTGGAGAGCCCCTGATGTACCTAAACTATTGAAACTCCCCACAAGTGACCCCATTTTGGACACTAGACCCCCCCACGGAACTTATCTAGATGTGTGGTGAGCACTTTGAACCCCCAAGTGCTTCACAGAAGTTTATAACGCTCGGACGTGAAAATAAAAAAATCATTTTTTTCCACAAAAATGATATTTTTGCCCCAATTTTTTATTTTCCTAAGGGTAACAGGAGAAATTGGACCCCAAAAATTGTTTTGCAATTTGTTCTGAGTAGGCTGATATCCTACATGTGGGGGTAAAACACTGTTTGGGCGCATGGCAGAGTTTGGAAGGGAAGGAGCACCATATGACTTTTTCAACTCAGAATTGGCTGGAATTGAGATCAGATGCAATGTTGCATTTGGAGAGCCCCTGATGTGCCCAAACAGTGGAAACCCCCAATTCTAACTCCAACCCGAACCCCAACACACCCCTAACCCTAATCTCAGCCCTAACCCTAGCCCTAACCCAAGCCCTAACCCTAACCCAAGCCCTAACCCTAGCCCTAACCCTAACCCTAGCCCTAACCCTAGCCCTAACCCTAACCCTAATGGAAAAATGGAAATAAATACATTTTTTTAATTTTATTATTTTTCCCTAACTAAGAGGGTGATAACGGGGGGTTTGATTTACTATTTATGGCGGTTTTTATTTTTGGCAGCTGTCGCACGCTAAAAGACGCTTTTTCTTGTAAAAATAGTTTTTGCATCACCACATATTGAGAGCTATAATTTTTCCGTATTTTGACCCACCGAGTCATGTGAGGTCTTATTTTTTGTGGGACGAGTTGACGTTTTTATTGGTACCATTTTCGGGCACGTGACATTTTTTGATCGCTTTTTATTCCGATTTTTAGGATGCAGAATGAACAAAAACCAGCGTTTCATGAATTTCTTTTGGGGGGTGCGTTTACACCGTTCCGCGTGCGGTAAAATTGATAAAGCAGTTTTATTCTTCGGGTCAGTATGGTTACAGCGATACCTCATTTAGGTCTTTTTTTATGTTTTGTCGGTTTTATGCAATGAAAACTATTTTATATAAAAAATAATTATTTTTGTATCGCTTTATTCTGCGAGCTACAACTTTTTTATTTTTTCGCTGATGATGCTGTGTGGCAGCTCGTTTTTTGCAGGACAAGATGACGTTTTCAGCGGTACCATGGATAATTATATGCGTCTTTTTGATCGAGCGTTATTACACTTTTTGTTTGGCGGTATGATAATAAATCATTATTTTTTGATTCGTTTTTTATTTTTATTTTTTAAGGGGTTCGCTAAAGGGGTTAACTAATGAGACAATTTTATAGGGCGGGTCGTTACGGACGCGGCGATACCTAATATGTGTACTTTTATTGTTTTGGGTTTTTTTTATTTTCAAAAAATGAATTTATTGGGGAATATTTTTTTTTTTTTTACTAATTTATTTGGCGATTTTTTTTTAAATTATTTTTACACTTTTTTTTATTTTTTTTTTACTTTATTACATAGTCCCAGGTGGGACATCACTGTTCTGTGACAGATCGCTGATCACTGTGACAGATCAGCAATCTGTCACAGGCATTGAAGAAGACTTCCTCTTGCCTGCGCTTTGCAGGCACTGAGGAAGCCAGCTTCCTGCAGGCCCCCGAAGGCCCCCGTCGCCATCTTGGATTCGGGGGCCTGGAGGAAAGGAGCCCCCCGCAGCAGTGCTGCACATTGCGCTGCCGTGGGGGCTCAGGGAAGCACGGAGGGAGCCCCCTCCCTGCCGATGCTTCCCTTTAACTCTCGGTACACCGCGATCGTGTTTGATCGCGGTGTGCAAGGGGTTAACGTGTCGGGGGCAGTCCGTGACCACCCCTGACACATTGTGCCGGTTGTCAGCTGTGATAATCAGCTGACACCCGGCCGCGATCAGCGGCGCTCACAACGTGGGCGCCGCTGATCGCGGTAGACGTACTATCCCGTACATGGGCATAGGGGCCCGGGTCCCATGGACGGGATAGTACGTCGGATGTCAGGAAGGGGTTAATGTCTCCTCCACCTCCCCAATACTTTCTACATTATTCTTAGTTGTTTTCCTTCATGTAGAATTAACCTACAAGGAAAGTAAGGGTTTATTTTCATTCCGATATTTGCGTCCCATTGAGTTGCATTGGTTTCCGGTATCGGAATCGGCGATATCTGATATTTTTGGGGTATCGGTCCGATCCAATCCGATCCGATATTTTCGATATCGGAAGGTATCGCTCAACACTAGTAGTAAAACATCACTGAAAAGGTGATAATTATCTACATGAAATGTCTAGAACTGAGAGCCACTGGATATTTTGACTGAATAGTATGAAACCCACTAGACTTCAGAGTGAAATATATTAATGTTCCTTTATGCAGTAGATCAAAAATAGCTGATTAATGCTTAATAATTAGTCTGAGTGAATTGTCATCTAAACATGCTTGCCTGACACGGAGGAATCCTAATTCCTGAGGATGAAGGACAACACCTATGTAACACGTAGGATCTCTGGTTTACTTTTGTTTTTTGAACTTTCCCTAGTTTGGTGACATCACCAATCACGGAGCACTTTGTTCAGCAACTTACAATTTGTTACAGTGTTGCAATTTTACTGTTATTATGAACACTTAAGCAAGATGAAGATGAAATGATCTCTAAGAGGCCTACAGTTAAAGATGACACATGCTTTGTATTTTAGGCAAAAAATATATATATTGTAATTTTTTTCATATTAAAAATTACAAAAAGAAAAATGGGCAGATGCAAAATGGGCACCCTTGGAGATTTGTGTGCTCAGATAACTTTGACCAATGTTTCAGACCTTAATTAGCCTGCTAGGGTTATGGTTTGTTCACTATCATAATAATAATAATAATAATTTTATTTCTATAGTGCCAGCATATTCCGCAGGACTTTACATTATAGAGGGGACTTCTACAGACAATAATCTGCAAAAAACCTAGTCCATGCCCTCATCATCTCCCGCCTTGACTACTGCAACCTCCTGCTCTGTGGCCTCCCCTCTAACATGCGCTCTACACAACCTTCTCACTGTCTTGTCAACCTTCTCACTGTCTTGTATGTTGTGCTGGTCTCAATTGACCAGCACATGTGCACTTGATTACTCTGGGCAGAGACGTCTGCCAGCTTTCTCCTCATCATTTCCACTTCCTCTCCTTGACACTCTGGCACACATGGTTGACTCACTTGAAAACCGCAAAACTAGGTGCACTGGAGCAGCGATGGATGGCTCGGCTGTCTAACTATGAATTTACCATCAATTACCGAGCGGGGCACAAGAATGCCAATGCTGATGCGCTGTCCAGAATGCCTAATCTGCCAGATGCAGGAGAAGACCCTGAGGCTCTTGAAGAAATAGAGTTACCTCCCTTCCACCGGCCAATTGCGGCCCAACGTGCTCAAGGAGTGAGAAACAGACGGTCTGGCTTGAAAGAGGTCACCCTAAATCCATTGCCCCATCATGACTGGGCAGAACCTCAGGATAATGACCCCACAGTCCACCTGGTGAAAGAGCTACTGTCACAAGCTGACTCATGCCCAGATCCGTATGATCCTGAAGAAGCCCAGCAGTTGTGGAAGGAAAGAGGTCAGCTGCTCATTTATGAAGGAAAGCTGTGTAGGAGGAGTATCAATGCCCGCACTCATGAGCTGGTCTGGCAGGTGGTAGTCCCAAAGAGAGAGGCATCAATGGACTTGGAAGCATACCACAATGGAGCTGGACACTTTGGATGGAAGAAGTTGGAAGCATTGCTCCGGGAGAGATTCTACTGGGCTGGTATGAGGAAAGCCCTTGAAAAGTGGTGCCGGGAGTGTGGGCAATGTAACCTGCGTAGAAAGGATCGAAACAGCCAGCGAGCTCCTCTGCAGCCAATAGTAACCAAACAGCCACTCGAGTTGGTCGCCCTGGACCATGTGAAGCTGGTCCCATGCCATTCAGGCTACATCTGTGCTCTTACCATCATTGACCACTACTCAAGATTCCTGGTAGTTGTGCCTGTCAAAGATTAAACAGCCAAGACAGCAGCCAGAGCATTCCAACAGCACTTTTGTCGACCACACGGATATCCTGAGCGAGTATTTACAGATCAAGGTCCAGCTTTTGAGGCAGAAGTGTTCTAGGAATTCTGTAACTTGTATGGTTGTAAGAAGATCCGGACAACACCACACCATCCACAGACCAATGGCATGTGCGAAAAGATGAACCAGGTGGTGATCGACCTACTGAAGACCTTGACTTTGAAAGAGAGGAATCTGTGGCCAGAAAAGTTGCCAGATCTGGGAGACCTCTACAACCATATTCCTGTGAATTCCACCAACTGCACTCCAGCCTACCTAATGAGAGCATGGCCTGGTAAACTGCCTATTGATTTGGATATGGGAGTCCTGACACCTGAAGTAACATCACCAGATGCTGACTGGGATACAGAAAGGCAGCAACAGTACCGTAAAGTACAAGAGTGTGTGGAGAGGAGTCTAGCTCAGGCAAGACAAAAACAAGAAAGGCACTACAACCAACATGCCCCTGCAGTCCCCTTGTCACCAGGAGAACAAGTCCTCAAGAGGAAAAGAAGACTGCATAAATTGGATGACCAATGGGAAGCTGAACCCTACACCATTCTACCCTCAAATTTTGACAATACCAAGGTGTGCCTTATTAGTAAAGATGGAGGAGAAACCTCAGCAGCAGTATCATTTGGAATTAGGCCCTGACCAGTTAAGAGAAAGAATGGAAGAACAAAGTAACATCCAACCCATAGAAGAAGAAAAGGTCAGCACTATACTTGGAGAATTCCTTGCAAATTGGACTAAAGTGAATGATGCCATAGTAGTGCCAGTGTTGACATTTCCCCAACTGGTAGTACAAGAAGAAGTGACTCATGAGAATTCTGAATATCAGGATGTTCAGGTAGCAGATGCCATGCCAGCAGTGGAGACAGAGAACCATCGCCCTGCCAGTGGTGAATCTGCCGTACCCATGTTGAGACTAAGAGTCCATAGGAGAATACTACCCAGTTTACCCACACCAGAGTTGCGCAGATCTACCCGTACTACCGTACTACACAAAGTATGCCGCCCATCAGATATCGTGTATAGATAAGTTCATGTAAATGTTGAAATTGTACTGTATGTATATATGTAACTGTTCAAGTTTTGTGCCTACAGATAATCTGTAAGAATTCTCCTTTTTGAATTTTTCCAGTTTTGTTTTGATGGACATTTTGGCCACTGGACTGTGTGTGGTCACTAACCTTATACATAGTTCACTAATTGCCCAGGAATGGACCATGGACATTGATGCTTGGACTTATCATCATAGGACTATTTTTGGAGCTTTTGGTTTTTGTAAATTTTCCATTTTTCTTAAATCTTGTAACCTTCATATTGTGTATATATTTATATGTTGTTCATGTTTTCTTTTATCAGTCCAGGAGTACTGACATTCACTAGGGGGGAGACCCTTCATTGCCTCCAAGCCTGACATCACCCTCCCTGGAGGAAGGCAATGCCACTGTGGCACCCCCAGGAGTATGGTCGCCGCAGTGGCATTGCCTTCCTCCAGGGAGGGTGATGTCAGGCTTGGAGGCAATGAAGGGTCTCTCTAACAGTTAACCATGTCATGCAACACAGTTCCCACTCCAGGCCAGCAGAGGGAGCTCTGAACCAGAATTGGGGGAGGAGTGCTCTCTGAGGGCCAGGAAGGGAAATCAGGAGTTAGTGTGAGGAGGGCAAAGAGTGTAGACGTGTGGAGAGAAGCTGGAGGTTGAGCTGAGGATAGAGAGCTCCCTCCCAGTGATAGCGCATGATCTGGAGCCTGGTCTCCACGTTGTATGTGTGGCGCCCCCAGGAGCATGGCCACCACAGTGGCTTTGCCTTCCTCCAGGGAGGGTAATGCCAGACTTGGAGGCAATGACAGGTCTCTCTCGCAGTCAATCTATGCATGCAACACAGTTCCACTCCAGGCCAGCAGGGGGAGCTCTGAATCAGAATTAAGGGGAGGAGTGCTCTCTGAGGGCCAAGAGAAAGGAGTGGTTAGTTAGTCTGCAGAGGGTGAAGTGTGCAGACGTGTGGAAGGAGCGCTGAGAAAGAGCTGAGAGGAAGAGCTCATCTCCCATAGGAGCGCATGAACTGGAGCCTGGTCTCCTCGGCTGTATGGACACTGATGGTCCTACAGCAGACACCAGAGGAGTAGAAGGCTGTAAATGCAATACTCCCATCTAAGACTTAAGGGCACAACAGCAACACGGATAGTGAGCCGCGACTTAGGAGTGAGGAGTCCCTGGAACAGGCTACAGTTGTCTGCCGTACAAGTGGAGTTCTTAAGAACATCTGACAGGAGGAACTTCAGTGTAACTCAGTACTGGATATCCCTTTAGTAAGCGCTAGGAAGGAGACTGCACAGCCCATCTGTTGAGAGAGAATCCCTGAGTTGCTTCCAGGCTAGCCTGCTCCGTTACCATCTGTAATCAGGTCCCTGGACTGCATTTATCAAGTAAAGGTACAGAAATTGCACCCCGCTGTGTCTTGTCTGCTTCCTACCTTTCTGGCACCGCTACATCCCCATGCCAACCACATCTACACTGCCCTGGGACTACAGCTTCACCTGTGGGGAGCTTTTACATCTCTGCTGCACCATACCATCAGTCCCAGCGGATCTGCATGCAGCGTCGGCTTAACACCTCCCTTGCCGAACACCACGGGTGGCGTCACGAACTATTCATCTAACTATATTCTACCATTCCCATTTTCCCCATTACTTGGGCGTCCAGGGCCACGGTCCGGGTCACTGCTGCTGTGACACATCCCACTGATACCGGCCCGGTACTGAGTACCCCACAGCCCTGGGAGGGCGACCCAATTTGGCATCACGAACGGGATTACGGAGCCCGGTACCCCCCGGGTCCTGTGTGCCATAGACTGTGTTGGTGTAAAAGACTGTGTGTGAAATTGGCACCAATTGCCGCCATTGCCGCGCTGCTTGGCGCGCGCGGGAACCAAAGAGGCGGGCCTTCGTGGGTGGAGACTACCACAGAGCGCGAAGAAGTGAAGTGCTGTGTGGGAAGAGAGGACAGCGCATGAGAAGGGGAGGAGCTGAGGCCTACAGCCCGGAGCGTCGGGCCTGCGAAGCGGCCGCTGGTGAGCTCACACAACCTCCGGCCCTGGCTAACGTTAACTGGGTGGGAAGAGATTGTCCGCGCCACACAGCAATGCAGTGGCCGACGCCGTTGCCAACCCCGCAGCACCGCAAGGTGGAGCGCCCGCCGCAGCGGTCCCCATAATGCCGCTGTCCATGCCCTACATTCCGGGAGCGGCCTGGCTACCGCAGTTCATGGGTAAGTCACACACTCTGAGTGAATTTAAAGAGAGACTGTGCAGTTTGTTTAAAGTATACCCTCTGTCTGAAAGGCAGAAAGTGAATATCCTGTAACGGGTGCAGCACAGAGAGAGGTGAAAGACTGGCAGGACCCTGATAAGGAGACTGTTGCAAAGATCCTGGCCAAGCTGAGAAGCACCTTAGACACTCGTGCTGCAGCTGAAATCAAGATGAGGTTCTTTGGCTGTAAACAGAAGGCGCAGGACAGTATAAGGGACTATGCTCTCAACCTGCTGGAGGCGCTGCAAGCATTTAAGCAAGTTGATCCTGACAGTGTAAAGGAGGAAGATAAACTGTTAAAGGAGCAGTTCATTGGAGGACTTCTATCCAGTACACACAGAGGACAGTTGCGCATCATAACCCTGCAAGACCCTGATCTGGACTTTGCTGATTTTACGGACAGGGCTATACGGGTACTGCAGGAACCCACTGACAGCTGTCCAGCACCCCTGAGGCGCCCAGCGATCACCTACCACCAGGAAGCAACGTCTTTCCCTTCCATCCCTGTGGAGGCTGATGCACAGACTCTGGATAAAGATCCAACTGAAGAGCTGCGTCTTCAGGTCCAGGAGTTGACCAAAGGAATGGCTGCGCTTACTAAAACTGTGCAGTCTCTGCAAGTGTCCTCCAAAGAAAAGATCCAGCTTGCTTCCAGTCCAGAGGAAGTCCCGTGGCTCCGGAGGAGGAGAACTCCGCCACTTCGAGGAAGGAACAATGATCGCTATGACCAGGACGGACGTCCCATCTGTCGTCGCTGCTATAAGGCAGGTCATCTTGCAAGATTCTGTCCTTTAAACGAGCAACCCCTGGGGCAGAGAGCCAACCCCCAGGAATAGGATCCCCAGGACCAAAGAACTGGAGAGCCAAGTATGTTGGAGGGAGACCAATCCTTCCGGTGGTGATTGACGGTATCCCCATGAACGCTTTGCTGGACACTGGCTCTCAGGTGACCACTATGCTGTACATTCTTTACAAGAGGTATTGGGCTGATTCTGAACTTACCCGTGGCCCAACTGATGAACTGACAGTAGTTGCCAGTAATGGTCAGTCTTTGCCGCAGATTGGATGTAAAGAGATTACTGTTAAAGTGGGTCGGGTAGAGCTAAAATCTCAAGGTCTGACAGTTGTTGATATTGATTGACGTGAATGTAATCCCATGATGACTCTTGGTACAAATGTAATTGAAAATTGTCTATCTGAGGTTATTGTCTTGTTGCAACAGGTGGCTGAGACTGCTGGTTCCAGTGAACAACGAGTCCTGCAGAAGGAGATCAGAGCCCTGATGCAAAGACAACAGGTAGAACTCTCTGGTGAAGAAATTGGCAGTGTCAGAGTGAGTGATCCCTTCCCCATTGCAATACCCCCAAGATGTGAAATGTTGATTTGGTGTTGGGCAGCTATAGGTCTCAGGGGGAGAGATTACCAGGCATTGGTAGAACCAGTATACTCCGATAGCAGGCCCACTGTCCTGACAGCCAGAGAGGTGGTTGATGTACGAAAAGGGAGAGTACCTGTACGCCTTTTGAATTGTGGGGAGGAGGAGGCCACAATACCTTGGTACGCCACAGTTGCTAAGCTGCTCACTGTTAATAATAACTCTTTGCAGACAGCAGAGCCCTTGGTCTCATCCGATCAGGTGGAGGACAATGGCTCTGTGAAGCAGATGGAGGAGTGGTGCCAGCAACTGCAGGTGGGGACTGACTCTACACCTTCATACCAGAAAAATGGGGTTTACAGTGTGACACAAGAGTATGAGCGGGTAGTCAGCAAACACCCACTAGATTTTGGGCAGGCAAAAGGGGTTCAACATCATATCCCCACTGGAGACCATCCACCCATAAAGGAGAGGTACAGACCTATACCCAAAACACAATACCAATGTGCTAAGAGTATGTTGAGAGAGATGAAGGAAGCAGGGGTTATAAGAGACAGTTGTAGCCCCTGGGCAGCTCCAATAGTTTTTGTAAAGAAAAAGGATGGTACCATGAGAATGTGTGTTGATTACAGGAAAATTAACAGCATTATACATAAAGATGCCTACCCATTACCCAGAATTGAAGAGTCATTAGCTGCACTTAAAACTGCTAACTACTTTTCTGGGTCACCCTTCCAGGGCTGTGGGGTACTCGGTACTGGTCCTGTGTCAGGGGAATGTGTCACAGCAGCGGTGACCCGGCCCGTGGCCCTGGGCGCCCAAGTCAATAGCGGATGATGTTTGTAATGTAGTTTATATGGATTGTTCGTGACGCCACCTGTGGTGTTTGACAAGTAAGATGTTAAGCCAACGCTGCATGCAGATCCACTGGGACTGATGGGGTGATGCAGCAAAGATGGTGTAGCTCCCCACAGGTGGAGCTGTAGTCCCAGGGCAGTGTAGGTGTAATGGCTGAGGAGAGGCACAGAATAGTGCGGATGCTGATACACAGATGTAGCGGTGCTGAAGCGAGAATGAATGGAGGACACCAGAGCTTGCAGTTTCAAAGTTTTACTCACAGTTCGTAGCGCACACAGGTGCCTGCTTCAGTACCGTGTCCTTCGGGGCAGAGGCCCAGCCAACCTCCAGGCGGGATAGGACTCTCCCTGCCAACACTCCGCCAACATGTGCCTTTCTGAACGACTCCGCCAATGTGCCTTTAATGGTGAAGCACTCCAGTACTTAGCTACCCTGTATTACCTCCTTATAGATGTTCCTAGAACTCTCACTTGCATGACAGACAGCTGTAGCCTGCTCGGGGATGCTCCTGGATCCCGGCTCTCTATCAGTTTGCTGTTGTGTCCCAAGTCTTGGATGGGAGTAGTGCATTTACAGCCAACTACTCCACCGGTGTCTGCTGCAGAACCATAAGTGTCCACACAACCTCGGAGACCGGGCCCCGGCCTTGCGCTGAGAACTTATAGGCAGGGTTCCTATCCAACCCACTCCTCCTCTCTCCTTCTTCGTTCCGTACTTGTCTTTCTCTCTCTTATGGAAATGCAGGTTACAGTTCTACGTCTCTCTCCTTCTCCTTCCTTTCCCGTGCCAGCTGGCTCAGATCACTGAGGCAGCTGCAGCACTCCTTCTTCTATTCCTTTCCTTGGGAGCTCTCCACTAAGACCAGTCCTCAGCCTCTCCTGACTGACTGTCTTTCCTCCGCCTGACCTCCCGGTAGGCTGACCTCCTGTCAGCCTGCTCTCTCACTCTCTGGTCATACTGACTGAACTGAACTCTAGATCCTATCTTTCCCCTTCTTTTATACTAACTCCACCCACCTCCCAGCACATCTCGTGTTACGAAGCAAGGATCCACGAAAGGTGCTCTGCTACCCAGTAAGCATTGAGCTGCAATCTGGTCCTCTGCTGAACTATCCTGTGTGTGTGGGATGCAGGTGTTGGAGTGTGGCAAGGAGTTCCCACCTTACCTGGATGGTGGGGCACTACACCTTAGGAGTAGGTGCAGTACCTCTGTGGCGACTGAGCCTCAGGGGCGCCACATTTCCACCTTGGATCTCACTAGTGGGTATTGGCAGGTTCCTGTGGCAGAGGCAGACAAGGAGAAAATGGCATTTACCACTCCAATGGGTCTCTGTGAGTTCAACTATATGCCATTTGGGCTCTGTACCACTCCAGGAATATTTCAACGGCTGATGGAGTGCTGCCTGGGACATATGAACTTTTAGATGGTCCTGTTGTACCTGGATGATGTCATTGTTTTCTCCAAAACCTATGAAGATCATCTGGAACACCTGGCTGAAGTGTTTGATGCTTTGTCCAATTTTGGCCTGAAGGTGAAGCCTTCCAAATGCCACCTCCTGAAGCTCAAGGTACAGTACCTCAGTCATGTGGTCAGTGCAGAAGGTGTGGCACCAGATCCTGACAAAGTCACAGTCATCCGGGACTGGCCAAAGCCCAGCAAACTCCATGAAGTACGCCAATTCCTTGGACTGGTAGGCTACTACCGAAGATTCATTAAAGGCTTTACTGAAATAGCCACCCCTATGCAAAATCTTCTGGTGGGGCAGTCCAAGAAGACCAAACAGAAAAATTCCAGCTTTGCATAGACTGAAGAGTTGGAGAGATCCTTCACTCGGCTGAAGATGGCTCTCACAGGTGACAAAGTTCTGGCCTACCCAGATTATGACAAACCCTTTGTGCTGTACACTGATGCCAGCAATGTGGGACTAGGAGCAGTACTGTCGCAGGTACAGAATGGAAAAGAAAGAGTGATCTCTTACGCCAGCAGGAAGCTGCATCCCACTGAAAGGAACCCTGACAACTACAGTTCTTTCAAGCTGGAGTTCCTTGCCATAGTCTGGACTGTCACCGAAAGGTTCAAACATTACCTAGCCTCCGCCAAGTTTACTATCTTCACGGACAACAATCCGTTGACCCACTTGGAAACTGCAAAGCTAGGTGCACTGGAACAGCGATGGATGGTTCGGTTATCTAACTATGAATTCACCATCAAGTACCGAGCAGGGCACAAGAATGCCAATGCTGACGCGCTGTCTAGGATGCCTAATCTGTCTGATGCAGGAGAAGACCCTGAGACTCTTGAAGAAATAGAGCTACCTCCCTTCCACAGGCCAATTGCGACCCAACGTGCCCAAGGAGTGAGAAACCGATGGTCTGGCTTGAAGGAGGTCACCCTGAATCCATTGCCCCATCATGACTGGGCAGAAATGCAAGATAGTGACCCTGCAGTCCGCCTGGTGAAGGAGCTGCTGTCACAAGCTGACTCACGCCCAGAGTTGGATGCTCCTGAAGAAACCCAGCAGTTGTGGAAGGAGAGAGGCCGGCTGTTCATATATGAAGGAAAGCTGTGTCGGAGGAGTATTAATGCCTGCACTCATGAGCTGGTCTGGCAGGTGATAGTCCCAAAGAGAGAGGCATCCATGGTCCTAGAAGCATACCACAATGGAGCTGGACACTTCGGCAGAGGTTCTACTGGGCTGGTATGAGGAAAGCTATTGAGAGGTGGTGCCGGGAGTGTGGACAATGTAACCTGCGCAGAAAGGATCGAAACAGCCAGAGAGCTCCTCTACAGCCAATCATCACCAAACAGCCACTTCAGTTGGTAGCCCTGGACCATGTGAAGCTGGTTCCAAGCCGGTCAGGCAACATCTATGCTCTTACCATCGTGGACCACTACTCAAGATTCCTGGTAGTTGTGCCTGTTAGAGTTGAGCGACTTTTGGTTTTTTAGGGTCGCGTTTCGTTTCGTGAAACCCGACTTTTCCAAAAGTCGGGTCGAGCAAGATCGTCCGATTATAGGGAAAAGTCGGGGTCGTCCCGAAACACGAAACCCAATGTAAGTCAATGGGGAATAAAAGTCGGCAGTGAGAGGAGGACAGGAAACACACCTACAGTGCCCATTTGAATGCCAAAAGCATCAATTCTTCTTACTTAAGCTTGTCAACCTTAATTAACTTCATAATACAAGTTACGCACTGAAAAATGGGGGTTATTTGGCTAAAGTTGTGGGGGGGGGCTGGCTCCAGGTTTTCATGTGCCCTGGGCGAAAGGGCGCCCCTTTAACACATACCACAACTCATCATGCTCCGATACGGCAGAGAAATAGCGGTATAGTACAATGAAAAATACTTCACTTTTTACATCTCATGACAAGGCCCATCTATTTCTCCATACAGAATCATTGGTCCCATATAATGTTTGAAACAGTATATGATGAGCTCCACATAATGCTACAGTATATGTTGGTCCCCATGGATGAAGCTCCACTGTCTTATGGGCCCAAATAATGCTCCAAACATAATGGGCCCCATTTCTAATGCTCTAGTGTATAATGGGCCCTGTAAATGCTGCTCCAGTGTCTGATGTCCACCTTTGGAATGTTCCAGTGTATGGTGGGCCCCATCTATCATTCTCCAGAGTATAGTGCTCCCCAAAAATTGCTGTCCCAACATTGAAAACAATCAAATAAGTCTCCTCGCTAGGGAATCCCTGTACTAGTCTGGACTCCTCGTCGTCCCCATCTTCCATCTCACTGCACAGTATTTCAACCTTGCAAGTGCTGTGATCCTGAGCAAGCAGGGGGGGCACACTCGTTGGCGACGGCACTGGCACAGGGCCTCTGATAGTACGGTGGTGTGTCTGATGGCGGGTGGGCCGAACCTGCACTTTCATCTGCAGCTTCCTCTTTGTCACCGTGTAAGATGGAACTGTATATGGGAAGGGTAACCTGAGTTTCATCAGGGTCAGATTCAGGCCGTGTAGCATGCGAGGGGAATGTAGTGGTCTGGGTCAATGTACCAGCAGATTCATCGAGCAGTGGCTGGGCATCAGTGCACTTGTGTCGCCCCCAGGAGTACGGTCGCCACAGTGGCATTACCTTCTTCCTAGGGAGTGTGATGTCATGCTTGGGAGCAACGAACGATCTCTCTAGCAGGTTAACTTATTGGGCGGCGTTATTCCCACGAGTCATGACCCTCCAAACAGCGTTCATGAAGGCAAAGTGTTTGTTTTACGTGGGCAGTATGGTTGCAAAGCTGAACCTTAAAGGAATGTCCAGAAGGGCACCACCAGGAGTGGAGCCTATGGTTAAATTCGACTCCACCTGGGAAACCTCAACCATGCCAGCTACAGAACAGATGCACACATTGCAAGCTTAATTCCGTTAACGAACGAGACTCCGTCATGCCCCGCGGTCCGAGTCTGGCTTACTAGAGGGACACGTGAGGCTCTGGAACATGAGATTAGCCAATAACTGGTGTGTCATGCCCTTACATGTCCGTGGCTGCATGTGCGCTACACTGAAAAGGCCAGCGTTTGTCGCTTACAGGTGCAGATAACCCGCTGAACAACGTTAGTGATGGGGATCACTGATTACAATTATTACCCGCGAACAATGATTTCCCAGTAAGTGCAGGTCAACTGCAGTTCCGGAATTAGGCCTAACCGTCATTCCTGAAAAAATGAAAAACTTACGTGTGCAAACCACAGGTGCTGTAGCTTGCTTAACAGCTCGCCAGCCGTTCTCACGCCCAGTATGGATTACACGTGATTGCACAAAGGTTAGAAAGGGTACCGTATCCCCAGATAACATGTATGGATAGCGTACACATTCAAAATATATGTCTCAGGAGGCAGGCTCAGACGGTGTTAGGCCCAGTATGGATTGCACGTGATTGCACAAAGGTTAGAAAGGGTACCGTATCCCCGGATAACATGTATGGATAGCGTACACATTCAAAATATATGTCTCAGGAGGCAGGCTCAGACGGTGTTAGGCCCAGTATGGATTGCACGTTATTGCACAAAGGTTAGAAAGGGTACCGTATCCCCGGAAAACATGTATGGATAGCGTACACATTCAAAATATATGTCTCAGGAGGCAGGCTCAGACGGTGTTAGGCCCAGTATGGATTGCACGTGATTGCACAAAGGTTAGAAAGGGTACCGTATCCCCGGATAACATGTATGGATAGCGTACACATTCAAAATATATGTCTCAGGAGGCAGGCTCAGACGGTGTTAGGCCCAGTATGGATTGCACGTGATTGCACAAAGGTTAGAAAGGGTACCGTATCCCCGGATAACATGTATGGATAGCGTACACATTCAAAATATATGTCTCAGGAGGCAGGCTCAGACGGTGTCAGGCACAGTATGGATTTGACGGACCAAATTACACAGCGGAGGAGCAGGGAGAGGTAAAGATTGCAAATGCTGGGGCCCTGCCCAAGCAAGGGGGGCCCACTCGTGGGCGTCGGTACTGGCACTGGGCCCCTCATAGTACAGCGGTGTGTCTGACGGCGGGTGTGCACCACCACCGTCAGAGACACTTGATTGCACTATGAGGGACCCTGTGCCAGTGCCCGCGCCCAAGAGTCGGCCTACCCACCTGTCCAGGGCAACGGCACTCGCACGGTGTCGTGCGCTAGGTGGTGACCCCGGCCATGGGGGGGGAGGCAGCACAGTTAGGGAGTTTTAGAAAGTGGCATATGTTGATGTTGGACATTCAGCTGATGCAAAAGGCGAAATAGGTCAAGTCCCAGGAAGAGGTGGACCAAAGCAAGCCATTTTTCTGTCACCCTATGTGTCATCAGGGGAAGGTGGGACAAAATCCTTGGAAACCCATGCATGGTTCATTTTAATGAAGGTTAGATCATCCACATTTTGGGTTGACAGACGGGTCCTTTTTTCTGTCAGGATTGATCCAGCTGCACTGAAGACTCTTTCCGATAGCACACTTGCAGCTGGGCAAGCGAGCTCCTGTAAGGCATATTGTGCCAATTCAGGCCAGGTGTCCAGTTTAGCGGCCCAATAGTCAAAGGGGAATGACCTGTGTGGGAGAACATCGATATGGGAGGAAAAGTAGTTTGTAACCATGGTTGACAACTGCTGTCTCCTGTCACTTTCCATCGATGCAGTATTACCAGTTGTGTGAGCGGTATTTGAAAAATCAGTCCACAACATTGTCATGAAACCCCTGTCTCCAACGCCACTTCTGCTGTGTGCACCACGAACACCTCTGCCAAGCTGCCCCCGGCCCGTACGGCTCGTGTGAGAACCATCACCGCTGCTGTGTGCTGGGAATGCCTCAAGCAACCGATTTACCAGAGTTGCTTGTTTATTAGCCAATATTAGGTCAAGGTTCTCCTGTGGCATGATGTTTTGTAATTTGCCTTTATAGCGTGGATCCAGGATGCTGGCCAACCAGTAGTTGTCATCGTTCATGATTTTGGCAATGCGGGGGTCCCTTTTTAGGATCCGCAAGGCATAATCTGACATGTGGGCCAATGTTCCCGGTGTCAATGATGCACTGCGAGTGCTGGTTGGAGGAGCACTTTCTGGCAAATCCACATCCCTCCAGTCACGCACAAACCCTGTACCAGACCTTGCCACGCCAACATTTTCACTTGCCCCACGAGATGCATCCTCCTCCCCTAAGTAATCATCCCCATCATCATCCTCCTCCTCCTCTTCTTCCTCCACCTCGTCCAGGAGAGGTCCCTGAGCAGACAATGGCTGAATGTCATCAAGGATTCCCTCCTCCTCTTCCTCCTCATCAACATTGGCTGCAGACGCCTGCTCCTTAAGGTGCGTCAAAGTTTGCATGAGCAGACACATAAGTGGGATGCTCATGCTTAGGATGGCGTCGTCTGCGCTTACCAGCCGTGTGCATTCCTCAAAACACTGAAGGACTTTACAGAGGTCTTTCAGCTTCGACCACTTCACACCTGTCAACTCAATGTCTGCTCTCAAAGTGCCTGGCCGTGTATCCTCCCACAAATGCATTATGGCCTGCCTCTGCTCGCACAGCCGCTCCACCATGTGCAGGGTGGAGTTCCACCTTGTTGCAATGTCGATAATGAGGCGGTGGTTGGGAAGGTAGAGCAATCGCTGCAGCTTCTGCATACGAACGGAGTGTACAGGCGACCGGCGGATGTGCGCGCACAGTCTTCGCACCTTCTGGAGCAGGGCTGTTAACCGGATAATTTTTGAGGAAGCACTGCACCACCAGGTTCAAGGTGTGAGCCAAGCAAGGTATGTGGCTGAGTTTTGAAAGGGCTATGGCTGCCACAAAATTACGGCCGTTATCACTAACTACCTTGCCTGCCTCAAGATGTACACTGCCCAGCCATGACTCAGTTTGTCGCTTCAAGTACTCGGCCAGCACCTCGGCGGTATGTCTGTCGCCCAAACACATCATCTGCAACACAGCCTGCTGACGCTTCCCACTAGCTGCTCGATAGGGGGACACATCGTGTGCAACAGTGGCAGCTGCAGCTGGAGTGCTCGTACGACTGCGCTCTGTGGACGAGCTTTCGCTTCTGGAGGAGGAGGAGGGTGGAACGCCTACAGCCAACTGTTTCCTATACCGTGGTCTAGGCAGCACTGTCCCACCACCGCTGTCCCATGTGGACCCTGCATCCACCACATTAACCCAGTGCTCAGTGATGGACACGTAACGGCCCTGGCCATGCCGACTGGACCATGCATCAGTTGTGAGGTGCACCTTTCCGCTCACTGACTGCTTGAGTGCATGGACAATGCGGTCTTTCACATGATGGTGGAGGGCTGGGATGGCTTTGCGGGAGAAGAAGTGGCGACTGGGTAGGTCATAGCGTGGTACTGCATAGGCCATGAGTTCGCGGAAAGCTGTGCTTTCCACCAACCGAAAGGGCATCATCTCAAACGAGATTAGTTTGGCAATGTGGGCGTTCAAACCCAGTGTACACGGATGAGAGACTGAGTACTTTCTTGACCTACTCATAGTGTCTGGGAGGGTGACCTGGACTTGAGGGCTGCATATGGTGGAAGTAGCGGTGGACAGGGCGGACTGAGAGAGGGTTGATGATGGTGATGGAGTTGGTGTTCTTTCTGATGGCCTAGAATCAGTCTTTCGTTGATATAACAGTGGGATTCCCTGACTGCTGTGGCCTTGCAACGACACCTCAACATTTGCTGCTGTGCTAACCGGTGGGCTTACAGTGGGGGAAACAATGTAGCGTTGATGACTACCTTCGTTGTGATCAGTTGCACATGTGGCACTTGAGGTTTGGTGTTGTGTCCACGCTTGCAAGTGCATGCTGGTTAAATGTCTAAGCTTGCAACTGGTATTCAAATTTTTCAGATTTTTCCCTCGGCTAAAGGTCTTTGCGCACTTCTTACAGATAACCTTGGCCTGATCATGAGGATTTTGTTCAAAAAAGTGCAACACTGCACTCTTCCTACTTTGGCAGACATTTTGCGGCCTAGCACGCTGTGATCTTTTGACCCTCTGGACAAGCTGTCCAGCAACTCTTTTGATGTTTGGAACCTGTCTTTGGAGTGCTCCGGGCCTGCCAGATAACAGCTGTTGCGATGTCGATGTCTGCTGTGGATGCTCCTCATCTGAGCTATTGGAAGCAGCACCCTCTTCCCCCAATGGATGACAATCTGGGTCAACAACTGGGTCATCCATCACCTCCTCTTCTATGTCATGTGCACCTTCCTCTGTGTCACCGTGTATGGTGGTATAGTGTGCGGGAAGGGGCACCTGAGTCTCATCAGGGTCAGAATCTGGCTCTGTACACTGCGAGGACAATGTAGTGCTCTGAGTGAATGTACCAGCAGAATCATCCATCAGCGGCTGTGCATCAGTGCACTCCATGTCAGATTCATCTTGGCCTGGGTTATTCACCATTTCACTTGATAATCCAGGCATGGTATGTGAAAACAGCTCCATGGAGTAATCAGTAGTATGGCCCGCGTCATCCTTCAATCTTGTTTGGGGTGAAGGACACAAGGAAAGGTGTGGTTCATGAACATGAGCCTCCAATGACGACTCAGTGCTTTTACTTTTTACAACTGAAGAAGAGGAGGCGATAGAGCTGGAGGCTGAGTCAGCAATGTAAGACAAAACTTTTTCCTGATGCTCTGGCTTTAAAAGCGGTTTGCCAACTCCTAGAAAACTAAGCGTTCGAGGCCTTATGTAGCCAGACGATGACGCAGGCTCAACACCTCCTGCATTCGGTCCTATTTTGCTCTTGCCACTACCATCAGATCCACCACCAACACCATCATTACCAGCTGCCAACCCCCGCCCAATTCCACGGCCTCTTCCACCAGCCTTCCTCATTTTTGGTAGAAATGTAGACAAAATCCAACAAACTATATAGTATGTAAAACAAGGTACAAGGTGTCTATAGGACAGGGGAGATTTTGAATTTCTGCACACACTTTTGGACACTGGACACTTTTGGATTGTGTGAGGCCCACTGATATCTGAGCGCTATGTGACAGGCTTGATGGCACAGCTGTGACCTAAGTGACTAGAGGATAAGTGAGATTTTGAATCTCTGCACACACTTTTGGACACTGGACACTTTTGGATTGTGTGAGGCCCAATGAATATCTGAGCGCTATGTGACAGGCTCGATGGCACAGCTGTGACCTAAGTGACTAGAGGATAAGTGAGATTTTGAATCTCTGCACACACTTTTGGACACTGGACACTTTTGGATTGTGTGAGGCCCAATGAATATCTGAGCGCTATGTGACAGGCTCGATGGCACAGCTGTGACCTAAGTGACTAGAGGATAAGTGAGATTTTGAATCTCTGCACACACTTTTGGACACTGGACACTTTTGGATTGTGTGAGGCCCAATGAATATCTGAGCGCTATGTGACAGGCTCGATGGCACAGCTGTGACCTAAGTGACTAGAGGATAAGTGAGATTTTGAATCTCTGCACACACTTTTGGACACTGGACACTTTTGGATTGTGTGAGGACCACTGATATCTGAGCGCTATGTGACAGGCTCGATGGCACAGCTGTGACCTAAGTGTCTAGAGGATAAGTGAGATTTTGAATCTCTGCACACACTTTTGGACACTGGACACTTTTGGATTGTGTGAGGCCCACTGATATCTGAGCGCTATGTGACAGGCTTGATGGCACAGCTGTGACCTAAGTGACTAGAGGATAAGTGAGATTTTGAATCTCTGCACACACTTTTGGACACTGGACACTTTTGGATTGTGTGAGGCCCAATGAATATCTGAGCGCTATGTGACAGGCTCGATGGCACAGCTGTGACCTAAGTGACTAGAGGATAAGTGAGATTTTGAATCTCTGCACACACTTTTGGACACTGGACACTTTTGGATTGTGTGAGGCCCAATGAATATCTGAGCGCTATGTGACAGGCTCGATGGCACAGCTGTGACCTAAGTGACTAGAGGATAAGTGAGATTTTGAATCTCTGCACACACTTTTGGACACTGGACACTTTTGGATTGTGTGAGGCCCAATGAATATCTGAGCACTATGTCACAGGCTCGATGGCACAGCTGTGACCTAAGTGACTAGAGGATAAGTGAGATTTTGAATCTCTGCACACACTTTTGGACACTGGACACTTTTGGATTGTGTGAGGCCCAATGAATATCTGAGCGCTATGTGACAGGCTCGATGGCACAGCTGTGACCTAAGTGACTAGAGGATAAGTGAGATTTTGAATCTCTGCACACACTTTTGGACACTGGACACTTTTGGATTGTGTGAGGCCCACTGATATCTGAGCGCTATGTGACAGGCTCGATGGCACAGCTGTGACCTAAGTGACTAGAGGATAAGTGAGATTTTGAATCTCTGCACACACTTTTGGACACTGGACACTTTTGGATTGTGTGAGGCCCACTGATATCTGAGCGCTATGTGACAGGCTTGATGGCACAGCTGTGACCTAAGTGACTAGAGGATAAGTGAGATTTTGAATCTCTGCACACACTTTTGGACACTGGACACTTTTGGATTGTGTGAGGCCCAATGAATATCTGAGCGCTATGTGACAGGCTCGATGGCACAGCTGTGACCTAAGTGACTAGAGGATAAGTGAGATTTTGAATCTCTGCACACACTTTTGGACACTGGACACTTTTGGATTGTGTGAGGCCCAATGAATATCTGAGCGCTATGTGACAGGCTCGATGGCACAGCTGTGACCTAAGTGACTAGAGGATAAGTGAGATTTTGAATCTCTGCACACACTTTTGGACACTGGACACTTTTGGATTGTGTGAGGCCCAATGAATATCTGAGCGCTATGTGACAGGCTCGATGGCACAGCTGTGACCTAAGTGACTAGAGGATAAGTGAGATTTTGAATCTCTGCACACACTTTTGGACACTGGACACTTTTGGATTGTGTGAGGACCACTGATATCTGAGCGCTATGTGACAGGCTCGATGGCACAGCTGTGACCTAAGTGACTAGAGGATAAGTGAGATTTTGAATCTCTGCACACACTTTTGGACACTGGACACTTTTGGATTGTGTGAGGCCCACTGATATCTGAGCGCTATGTGACAGGCTCGATGGCACAGCTGTGACCTAAGTGACTAGAGGATAAGGGAGATTGGATTGCTTTTAAAAAAGCAGTTTGCGGAGCAGTGGGTAAACAGCAATGCAAGCCTGTCAGGAAGCCTTAAAAGGCAGCCCAACAACCAACACCACTGATACACCACTATATAGCCTCCCCTTGCACTGCACACACAGTGACTGGTGTGTTGTACAGGCAAAATCGCTAGCAGCAGAAGCAGTTTTTTTTTCTTCTTCCCTGCCTAACACTCTCCCTACAGAATCAGCAGCAACCTCTCCCTATGCTAAGATCGGCAGAAGTAAGATGGCGGTCGGCGTGCACGCCCTTTTATACCCCCTGTGACGCCCACCAAAGCAAGCCAATCACTTGCATGCCCTTCTGAAAGATGGTGGTGA
This sequence comes from Dendrobates tinctorius, assembly GCF_039654945.1. Classification (NCBI taxonomy): domain Eukaryota; kingdom Metazoa; phylum Chordata; class Amphibia; order Anura; family Dendrobatidae; genus Dendrobates; species Dendrobates tinctorius. The sequence goes on from NW_027361738.1 coordinate 34,380,974, forward strand.
CCCGTGCCTATGTCATCACGTTGCCCACAGTGTCCGTGGATCCTGATTGGCTGAAAAAGAGCGCAAAACAAACTTTTGAAACGCGACTTTGGCGCGTAAGTCGCCGACCTCGTGGCGACCTCATCCTAGGGTCAGGTTTCGTTTCATGAAACCCGACTTTGCCAAAAGTCGGCGACTTTTGAATTTTTTCGACCCGTTTCGCTCAACTCTAGTGCCTGTCAAAGATCAAACAGCCAGGACAGCAGCCAGAGCATTCCAACAGCACTTCTGTAGACCACATGGATATCCTGAAAGAGTGCTTACAGATCAAGGCCCAGCTTTCGAGGTGGAAGTGTTCAAGGAATTCTGTAACTTGTATGGTTGTAAGAAGATCCGGACAACACCGTACCACCCCCAGACCAATGGCATGTGTGAGAAGATGAACCAGGTAGTGATTGACCTCCTGAAGACTTTGCCCTCGGAGGAGAGAAACCTGTGGCCAGAGAAGTTGCCAGATCTGGTGGACCTCTACAACCATATTCCAGTTAATTCCACTAACTGTACCCCAGCCTACTTAATGAGAGCAAGACCTGGTAAACTGCCTATCGATTTGGACATGGGAGTCCATACGCCAGAAGTAACGTCACCAGATGCTGACTGGGATACAGAAAGACAACAACAGTACAGAAGAGTTCAAGAATGCGTGGAAAAGAGTCTAGCTCAGGCAAGACAAAAGCAGGAGAAGCTCTACAATCAAAATGCACCTGCCATTCCTTTGTCGCCGGGAGAACAAGTTCTAAAGAGGAAGAGAAGATTGCACAAATTGGATGATCTATGGGAAGCTGAACTTTATACCATTCTGCCCTCAAACTTTGATAATACTAAGGTATGCCTTATTAGCAAAGATGGAGGAGAAACCTCAGCAGCAATATCGAGAGATCACCTGAAACTATGTCCTGACCTGTTGAGGGAAAGAGTGGAAGAACCAGATAACATCCAACCCATAGAGGAAGAAGAGAAGGTCAGCACAATACTTTGAGAATTCCCTGCGAATTGGACTAAAGTAAATGATGCTATAGTGGTGCCAGTGTTGACATTTCCCCAACTGGTAGTACAAGAAGTCACTCATGAGAACTCTGAAAATCAGGACGTTCAGGTAGTAGATGCCATGCCAGCAGTGAAGCCAGAGAACCCTCACCCTGCCAGTGGTGAATCTGCCATACCCATGGTGAGACTAAGAGTCCGTAGGAGAATACTACCTAGTTTACCAACACCAGAGTAACGCAGGTCTACCCATACTACACAAGGTATCGCGCCCATCAGATATTGTGTATAGATAAGTTTATGTGAATGTTGAAATTGGGTATAAATGTAACTGTTCTCAAGTTTTGTGCCTACAGATAAATTGTAAGAAACCTTTTTGAAGTTCTTGTTTTATGTTTTGATGGACATTGGACCACAGGACTTGTGTGGTCAGTACCCTTGTACATAGTTCACCAATTGCCCAGAAATGGACCATGGACATTGATGCTTGGACTTATCATCATAGGACCATTTTTGAAGCCCTTGGTTTTTGTAACTTTTTCCTTTTTTTAAAAAATCTTGTACAATTATTATTGCTTAACTGTTTATATGTTTTCATGTTTTGTTCAGCCCAGGAGTGCTGACTTGCACTAGGGGGGAATGTAGCAAACCCAAGAGCATGGCCGCCACAGTGGCTTTGCCTTCCTCCAGGGAGGGTAATGCCAGGCTTGGAGGCAATGACGGGTCTCTCTCGCAGTCAATCTATGCATGAAACGCAGTTCCACACCAGGCCAGCAGGGGGAGCGCTGAACCGGAATTAAGGGAAGGAGTGCTCTCTGAGGGCCAAGAGAAAGGAGTGGTTAGCTAGTCTGCGGAGGATGAAGTGTGCAGACATGTGGAAGGAGCGCTGAGATAGAGCTGAGAGGAAGAGCTCATCTCCTGTAGGAGCGCATGAACTGGAGCCTGGTCTCCACGGCTGTATGGACACTGATGGTCCTACAGCAGACACCAGAGGAGTAGAAGGCTGTAAATGCAATACTCCCATCTAAGACTTGAGGGCACAACAGCAACATGGATAGTGAGCAGGGACTTAGGAGTGAGGAGTCCCTGGAACAGGCTACAGTTGTCTGCTGTACAAGTGGAGTTCTTAGGAACATCTGACAGGAGGAACTTCAGTGTAACTCAGTACTGGAGATCCCTTTAGTAAGCACTAGGAAGGAGACTGCACAGCCCATCTGCTGAGAGAGAATCCCTGAGTTGCTTCCAGGCTAGCCTGCTCTGTTACCATCTGGAATCAGGACCCTGGACTGCGTTTATCAAGTAAATGTACAGAAATTTCACCCCGCTGTGTCTTGTCTGCTTCCTACCTTTCCGGCACCGCTACATCCCCATGCCAACCACATCTACACTGCCCTGGGACTACAGCTTCACCTGTGGGGAGCTTTTACATCTCTGCTGCACCATACCATCAGTCCCAGCGGATCTGCATGCAGCGTCGGCTTAACACCTCCCTTGCCGAACACCACGGGTGGCGTCACGAACTATTCATCTAACTATATTTCACCATTCCCATTTTCCCCATTACTTGGGCGCCCAGGGCCACGGTCCGGGTCACTGCTGCTGTGACATATCCCACTGATACCGGCCCGGTACCGAGTACCCCACAGCCCTGGGAGGGCGACCCATATGGATACTGAAGGTCTTGCAACAGAAACCAGAGGAATAGGAAGCTGTAAATGCTCTATTCCCAGCTAAGACTCGGAGGCACAACAGCGACGGGTAAGCCAAGAGAGATAGAGGGCTACAGCTGTCTGCCATACGAGGTAGTTCTAAGAGAAGATAAGAAGGAGGAACTTCAGTGTAACACAGTACTGGATGTACCTCAAGCCAGCGCTAGGAAGAAGACTACACAACCCATCTGATAGAGAGATCCCTGAGTTGCTTCCAGACTAGCCTGCTCCTGTGCCATCTGTAACCAGGACCCTGGATTGCGTTTGCCAAGTAAAGGTAATGAAACTGCACCCTCTTGTGTCCTTGCCTCCTTCCTGTAACATCCTCAGCACTGCTACATCTCTGTGCCAAACACTGCACCCTCTTCCAAAACATTCTGCTACACTGCCCTGGGACCAACATCCCTACCTGTGGTGGGCTACAACATCATTGCTGCACTACAACATCTGTCCCAGAGGATCTGCTTGCAGTGTCGGCTTAACACCTCCCTTGCCAAACACCACAGGTGGCGTCACAAATCACTTATAAACTTTATTTCCAACTCAACCCCTTTTACATGGGCGCCCAGGGCCACAGACTAGGTCACCGCTGCTGTGACAACCCCCTCTGAGAGACCTGCCCGGTACCGAGTACCCCACAGCCGTGGGAGGGCGACCTATATTCCCATGCACCTCTTCACACCCACATATGGGTATATGCTTCCTGATTTTGGCTATTTGGTGTCCTCCTCCTCTGTCCTCCTCCTCCTTCACTTCATCCTCACCATCCACCACCACTCGAACACCAGGGTGAATGTATTCCATTATGCTCCAGCCACTCTATTGTTTGGCAAGGGTGTTATGATGCCCGTCACGAAATTTAAAAAAATATGTGCCGCCCAAGGGGAAATGTTTGTCAGCCCATACAGTTAGTATATGGGCATTACAAGTCTAGGAGACCCGCTCCTTTAAATTGGGCCTATTTTTTAATGAGGCCTTCCTCCATGTCTCATCATTCACCGCCACTAGATCACCAGGGTAAACGTGTTCCGTGCTGATCCAGCCAGTGTCGATTTCTTAACAAGGGTGGGTGGTCATGCTGGGCGTAAAATACTTGTTCTGAAAAATATTGAAGTGTAACCCACAGGGGAAATGTTTGCCATCCTCACCATCCACCACCACTCGAACACCAGGGTGAACGTATTCCATTATGCTCCAGCCACTCTATTGTTTGGCAAGGGTGTTATGATGCCTGTCACGAAATTTAAAAAAATATGTGCCGCCCAAGGGGAAATGTTTGTCAGCCCATACAGTTAGTATATGGGTATTACAAGTCTAGGAGACCTGCTTCTTTAAATTGGGCCTATGTTTTATTCAGACCTTCCGCCACGTCTCATCATCCACCGCCACTAGATCACCAGGGTTAATGTGTTCCATGCTGCTCCAGCCAGTGTTGAATTCTTACCAAAGGGTTTAGTTTTTATTCTAGGCATAAAACACTTGTTCTGAAAAATGTTGAGGTGTACTCCACAGGGGAAATGTTTGCTAGCCCATACACTTAGTGTATGGGTATTACAAGTCTAGGAGACCCGCTCCTTTAAATTGTGCCTATTTTTTAATCAGGCATCCCTCCACATCTCATCATCCACCGCCACTAGATCACCAAGGTTAACGTGTTCCATGCTGCTCCATCCATTGTTGATTTCTTAGCAAGGGTGGATGGTTATGCTGGGCTTAAAATACAGTGGGGAAAAAAAGTATTTAGTCAGTCAGCAATAGTGAAAGTTCCACCACTTAAAAAGATGAGAGGCGTCTGTAATTTACATCATAGGTAGACCTCAACTATGGGAGACAAACTGAGAAAAAAAAATCCAGAAAATCACATTGTCTGTTTTTTTTTCATTTTATTTTCATATTATGGTGGAAAATAAGTATTTGGTCAGAAACAAGCAATCAAGATTTCTGGCTCTCACAGACCTGTAACTTCTTCTTTAAGAGTCTCCTCTTTCCTCCACTCATTACCTGTAGTAATGGCACCTGTTTAAACTTGTTATCAGTATAAAAAGACACCTGTGCACACCCTCAAACAGTCTGACTCCAAACTCCACTATGGTGAAGACCAAAGAGCTGTCAAAGGACACCAGAAACAAAATTGTAGCCCTGCACCAGGCTGGGAAGACTGAATCTGCAATAGCCAACCAGCTTGGAGTGAAGAAATCAACTGTGGGAGCAATAATTAAAAAATGGAAGACATACAAGACCACTGATAATCTCCCTCGATCTGGTGCTCCACGCAAAATCCCACCCCGTGGGGTCAGAATGATCACAAGAACGGTGAGCAAAAATCCCAGAACCACGCGGGGGGACCTAGTGAATGAACTGCAGAGAGCTGGGACCAATGTAACAAGGCCTACCATAAGTAACACACTACGCCACCATGGACTCAGATCCTGCAGTGCCAGACGTGTCCCACTGCTTAAGCCTGTACATGTCCGGGCCCGTCTGAAGTTTGCTAGAGAGCATTTGGATGATCCAGAGGAGTTTTGGGAGAATGACCTATGGTCTGATGAAACCAAACTGGAACTGTTTGGTAGAAACACAACTTGTCGTGTTTGGAGGAAAAAGAATACTGAGTTGCATCCATCAAACACCATACCTACTGTAAAGCATGGTGGTGGAAACATCATGCTTTGGGGCTGTTTCTCTGCAAAGGGGCCAGGACGACTGATCCGGGTACATGAAAGAATGAATGGGGCCATGTATCGTGAGATTTTGAGTGCAAACCTCCTTCCATCAGCAAGGGCATTGAAGATGAAACGTGGCTGGGTCTTTCAACATGACAATGATCCAAAGCACACCGCCAGGGCAACGAAGGAGTGGCTTCGTAAGAAGCATTTCAAGGTCCTGGAGTGGCCTAGCCAGTCTCCAGATCTCAACCCTATAGAAAACCTTTGGAGGGAGTTGAAAGTCCGTGTTGCCAAGCGAAAAGCCAAAAACATCACTGCTCTAGAGGAGATCTGCATGGAGGAATGGGCCAACATACCAACAACAGTGTGGCAACCTTGTGAAGACTTACAGAAAACGTTTGACCTCTGTCATTGCCAACAAAGGATATATCACAAAGTATTGAGATGAACTTTTGTTTCTGACCAAATACTTATTTTCCACCATAATATGCATATAAAATGGAAAAAAACAGACAATGTGATTTTCTGGATTTTTTTTTCTCAGTTTGTCTCCCATAGTTGAGGTCTACCTATGATGTAAATTACAGACGCCTCTCATCTTTTTAAGTGGTGGAACTTGCACTATTGCTGACTGACTAAATACTTTTTTTCCCCACTGTACTTGTTATGCAAAAGGTTGAAGTGTACCCCACAGGGGAAAATGTTTGCCAGCCAATACACTTAGTGTATGGGCATTACAAGTCTAGGAGACCCGCTCCTTTAAATTGGGCCTATGTTTTAATCAGGCATTCCTCCACGTCTCATCATCCACCGCCAATAGATCACCAGGGTTAATGTGTTCCATGCTGCTCCAGCCAGTGTCGATTTCTTAACAAGGGTGGGTGGTTATGCTGGGCGTAAAATATTTGTTCTGAAAAAGGTTGAGGTGTACCCCATAGGGGGAATTTTGTGTATGGGCATTATATGTGTATGTGTATGGGCAGCCCATCCACTCACTGTTGTATAGGCAATAACAGAATAGGAGACCCACTGTTTAATAATGGCCCTTTAAGAAGATTAATGCTGCCTGATTAAGGCTCTGTGACTTTAAGAGTCCCTCCTTCATAAATAAAACAAGATGTGTCTGCTTATGTGTCACACACCACATGGCCAGCTAAGGTTTTTAAATGTTACAATGACATTTCCCAGTGAATGCATTTGTATTGGTTGAAAGCAATGCTAAAGTTGCAAAACGCCTCATAAACGCTGTGTGAACATAGCCCAAGTGGTGGAGGAACATCTTTGTTGTGGGTTAATTATTTTGGCTTAGATAAAAGTCATTAACCTGGAAAGGATGTTCCTTAACATATTTCCCAGCAAAATCCATTTTGGTTTCATGTTAGTAGGTTTTTTGGTCCGCCTGTAAGGCCATGTGCACATGTTGCGGATTCTGCTGCGGATCCGCAGCAGATTTAGCTGCGCTGTACAATACCATTGTTTTCAATGGTAAAATAAAAATCGCTGTGCACATGCTGCAGATTTTTCCGTGCAGATTTGCTGAGGGTTCAAATCCGCAGCATGTCAATTCTTTGTGCGGAATCCGCAGCGGTTTTACACCTCCTCCATTGTAGAGGTGTGAGACCGCAGGGCTAAACCGCAGGCTAATCGGCAGGTAAACCGCAGGTCTTTTGACCTGTGGATTTACCTGTGGATTTCTCCAAATCCACGTGGAAAAATCCGCAACACCTTTCACTACGTGTGCACATAGCCTAAAAAGAGAGTGAAACTCTGACATTGTTTAGAGCTGTGACCTAGGAGTGAGAAATGCTTCCAGGGGCAATTGCCACAATATTCCCGTGTCATTTTAGCAGTGTTTCCATTATTTTCTGATGTTTTTAGACCTTGAGGGGGGGATCACTGTAAAAATGCTCAAGTCTCCCATAGAATTACATTGGGCTCGCTGTTCTGTCCGAGTACCCGAGTATTTCAATTTGCTCGACACGAACAATAAGCACCCGGACATTTTAGTGCTTGCTTATCACTAGTCAGTATTTTACATCAGTATTTGTAGCCAAAATCAGGAGTGGGTGATAAATGCAGAAGTGGTGATGGGTTTCTATAGGGGTGTAACTAGTGCGGTTTCAGCGGTCACAGCTGCGACAGGGCCCGGAGTGCTTAGGGGCTCGATCGCGAGTTTGCATTTCGAAGGTGAGCTGTGTGCTGGGCGTGTCAGGGGAGTAGCAGCCTTTGAGAGCTACAGTCACTCATTGGCTGTGCAGCTCCGTGCTTTGGCTGCCATGCTGCAAGTAGCCTGACGTGATGGCTGTTCTGTGCGCACAAGACCTGTGATGAGGTCACAGGAGGGGAGGAGTCAGGGGTCACATGATCAGGGGCCTTGGTGTATGCAGGACTCTGCTGTGCTGGTCGTGATGATGCTGGATGAAGGTAAGTTTATGTGTGGGGTTAGGAGGGGTTACAGGGTGGATGTAGCAGAGCCGTGTGTGTACAAAGTGTATGGAGCGCAGCCGTATGTGTACGAGGTGTACGGAGCGGAGCCGCGTGTGTAAGAGGTGTACGGAGCGGAACCGCATGTTTACGAGATATATGGAGCGGAGCCGCGTGAGTATGAGGTGGACGGAGAGGAGCCGCGTGTGTATGAGGTGTATGAAGTGGAGATGTGCATGTACGAGGTGTGCGGAGCCACGTGTGTACGAGGTGTACGGAGCGGAACCGCATGTTTACAAGATATATGGAGCGGAGCCGCGTGAGTATGAGGTGGACGGAGAGGAGCCGCGTGAGTATGAGGTGGACGGAGAGGAGCCGCGTGTGTATGAGGTGTATGAAGTGGAGATGTGCATGTACGAGGTGTGCGGAGCCACGTGTGTAAGAGGTGTACGGAGTGGAACCGCATGTTTACAAGATATATGGAGCGGAGCCGCGTGAGTATGAGGTGGACGGAGAGGAGCCGCGTGTGTATGAGGTGTATGAAGTGGAGATGTGCATGTACGAGGTGTGCGGAGCCACGTGTGTAAGAGGTGTACGGAGTGGAACCGCATGTTTACGAGATATATGGAGCGGAGCCGCGTGAGTATGAGGTGGACGGAGAGGAGCCGCGTGTGTATGAGGTGTATGAAGTGGAGATGTGCATGTACGAGGTGTGCGGAGCCACGTGTGTACGAGGTGTACGGAGCGGAACCGCATGTTTACAAGATATATGGAGCGGAGCCGCGTGAGTATGAGGTGGACGGAGAGGAGCCGCGTGTGTATGAGGTGTATGAAGTGGAGATGTGCATGTACGAGGTGTGCGGAGCCACGTGTGTACGAGGTGTACGGAGCGGAACCGCATGTTTACAAGATATATGGAGCGGAGCCGCGTGAGTATGAGGTGGACGGAGAGGAGCCGCGTGTGTATGAGGTGTATGAAGTGGAGATGTGCATGTACGAGGTGTGCGGAGCCACGTGTGTAAGAGGTGTACGGAGTGGAACCGCATGTTTACGAGATATATGGAGCGGAGCCGCGTGAGTATGAGGTGGACGGAGAGGAGCCGCGTGTGTATGAGGTGTATGAAGTGGAGATGTGCATGTACGAGGTGTGCGGAGCCACGTGTGTACGAGGTGTACGGAGCGGAACCGCATGTTTACAAGATATATGGAGCGGAGCCGCGTGAGTATGAGGTGGACGGAGAGGAGCCGCGTGTGTATGAGGTGTATGAAGTGGAGATGTGCATGTACGAGGTGTGCGGAGCCACGTGTGTACGAGGTGTACGGAGCGGAACCGCATGTTTACGAGATATATGGAGCGGAGCCGCGTGAGTATGAGGTGGACGGAGAGGAGCCGCGTGTGTACGAGGTGTATGAAGTGGAGATGTGCATGTACGAGGTGTGCGGAGCCACGTGTGTAAGAGGTGTACGGAGCGGAACCGCATGTTTACAAGATATATGGAGCGGAGCCGCGTGAGTATGAGGTGGACGGAGAGGAGCCGCGTGTGTACGAGGTGTATGAAGTGGAGATGTGCATGTACGAGGTGTGTGGAGCCACGTGTGTATGAGGTGTACAGAGCGGAAATGTGCATTTATTTTGGCATGGGGTGCCCCATTTGAAAGCTCGCACCGGGGCCCTTAACTTTGAAGCTACGCCACTGGTTTTCTATTATACTTTTCTGCTGATTGTTCCACTGATAATTCTGGTTTACAAATATTGATGTAAAATACTGACCAAATACTGAATGTGTGAGTGTGGCCATAGATTTGTATGGGAGCTCGTGAGCCGATGATCGGATGCAACAGCAGCATGCTGCGATTGTTTGCACATACCGAATCAAAATGAGAAAATAATCGCTGATTTGCTCTGCCACATAGAATAACATCAGCCTTCGGCCATGTTATATACTCATGAGAGTAAGCCCTCTTACAAAGTGCAGCGCGAAAACATTTTTTTTTTTACTTGGCCACTTACCAAGACACAAAGACTTTTTTTTCAATTGAGGATGAATACAGCGGAGGCAAGTACTCAACCTCTACTCAATTTGGATGGGACTCTGTTCACAGCACCAACCTTGGGATAGGGATTGGTGGGGTTCCAGCAATCGAGAAGCATCCCCCTGTCTGATGGATAGGAAATAACCTACATACTTGGCACAATAACTTTTATAGGGGCGACAATTGCTTTAGGGTAGGAGATTGATGATAGACCTCTCAGATTAACCCCTTCATTACATAAGATGCATATTTACGTCACATGTCGCATCAGTGACTTTGATGAGGGCTTTGGCACTGAGCTCGGATCTTTACCTGCACAAGCTAATTTAATCAGCTGTCATGTGCCTTTAAAAGCCGTGGGTGGATCGAAGCTCTACCAGCGAGTGTTAACCAGTTAAATACTGTTGTCAATGTCTGACTGCGCATCGCATATCCCACCCCTCAGCACCCCTGCTAAGGGAGCACCGATGGATTGTCATGACAGCCAGGGGTCTTCCGATAACCCCCAGTGCCTGTCATTATAATACACAATGGGCGGCATTCATAGGAAATTGTCATTTTTGCTAAGGGAAAGAGGGAAAGGGAAAGGAGATAAGTGAATAAAAATTATACTTAATTAAATCTTATTATTAAAATCATAAATTAAATGAATTGTTCATACATCTTGAGATGTACATTGGGTCACAGTGTGTGAGCCGTTATTATATATGCACCACTGTGATCCACTAGTACCCTAGTGATAGGTCTCAGATTAGATAATATATATAAGATTCCAGCTATGACCCTCAAATAATGCTTTTACTAATTTTATTGTTGACACTAATTATCTAATTGTAAATTGGCCATAGATATTACTTATATCCCCATTTATACATATGGGTTATGATATGCAGCAATGGTAGATGATAAATGCAGCCATCCCATAAGCATAACATTTTAAAATTAAACTGCATATTCCAGGCTTTAAAATCAGGCCAATTAAATCCAAACCACTGCTGGACAGAGAAGCTGAGGGTATTAACAAGTGCTGACTATCAGAGCCGGACTGGGACAAAAAAATATCCCTGCCACACAAACACCACCAGCCCACATACTCTAACACTCATCAGCCCCGATCAGTGAATTTTTGCTATACTTTGTCATCCCCTCATCACTCTCTTAAAGGAGTTATTTGAAGAGTCACATGTGAAAGGCGCCACAGTGTGTATGACTGACCACAGCTCCATTTACATCGTGCTCTTCAAAGCTACGCTTCTACTCCCATCCCCACACATTAACCCCCATCCCCACATTAACCCCCATCTCCACTCATTAACCCCCCACTCATTAACCTTCATCCCCACATTAACCGCATCTCCACTCATTAACCCCTTCACGACCTATGACGCCTACGTAGGCGTCATGAAAAGCAGTGCCCAAACGACCTATGACGCCTACGTAGGCGTCATGCTATAAATAGCCCCCCTGCGGGTCGGGTGACCGGGGTCACTGAAAGGTCACCCGACCCGCACACAAAGGACCCTTCAGAGTTAACACCTGGGGGTGTGGCTTAGCCCCCACGTGCCTACGATCGCTCTGATTGGCTGTTAAAAGTGAAACTGCCAATCAGAGCGATTGTAATATTTCACCAATGAAAATTGGTGAAATATTACAATCCAGCCATGGCCGATGCTGAAATAGCATCGGACATGGCTGGACACCGAGACCCGACCCCCCCCACACCGACTGACGGCACCGATCGGCTGCCGCCACCTTCTGACGGCACCGATCGGCAGCCGCCGTCATGATCTGCCCCCCCGCCTTCTCTCCGCCCCCCCAGCCCTCCGATCATCCCCTCTCACCCTCCGATCACCCCCTCACCCTCCTTTGTGCCTCCGATCTCCCGCTATCCGTCCCGGTGTCCTGCCGTCCAGCGTCATGGGCGCCGCCATCTTGCAAGATGGCGGGCGCATGCGCAGTGCGCCGAATCGAATCTGCAACGCTGCAGATTCATTCATTTATTTTGATCACTATGATAAACTTTCATAGTGATCAAAATAAATAAAAAGTAAATCACCGCCCCCTTTATCACCCCCATAGGTAGGGACAAATAATAAATTTTTTTTTTTTTTTTTTCCATTAGGGTTAGGTCCAGGGCTAGGGTTAGGGCTAGGGTTAGGGCTAGGGTTAGGGCTAGGGTTAGGGTTAGGGTTAGGGTTGGACTAGGGGTTAGGGTTGGACTAGGGGTTAGGGTTGGACTAGGGGTTAGGGTTGGACTAGGGGTTAGGGTTGGACTAGGGGTTAGGGTTGGACTAGGGGTTAGGGTTGGACTAAGGGTTAGGGTTGAATTTAGGGTTAGGGTTGAATTTAGGGTTAGGGTTGAATTTAGGGTTAGGGTTGGAATTGGGATTAGGGTTGGGGTTGGGATTACGGTTAGGCTTGTGGTTAGGGTTAGAGTTGGGATTTCGTTAGGGGTGTGTTGGGATTAGGGTTGTGGTTAGGGTTATGATTAGGGTTGGGATTAGGGTTAGGGGTGTGTTGGCGTTAGGGTTGGAGATAGAATTGAGGGGTTTCCACTGTTTAGGCACATCAGGGGCTCTCCAAACGCGACATGGAGCCACCATTTATTCCAGCCAATTTTGCGTTCAAAAAGTCAAACGGTGCTCCCTCCATTTCGAGCCCCGACGTGTGCCCAAACAGTGGTGTACCCCCACTTATGGGGTATCAGGGTACTCAGGAAAAATTGCACAACAACTTTAGGGGTCTAATTTCTCCTGTTACCCTTGGGAAAATAAAAAAATGGGGGCTAAAATAATTATTTTTGTGGAAAAAAAAGATTTTTTATTTTCACGGTTCTGCGTTATAAACTTCTGTGAAGCACTTGGGGGTTCAACGTGCTCACCACACATCTAGATAAGTTCCTTGGGGGGTCTAGTTTCCAAAATGGGGTCACTTGTGGGGGGTTTCCACTGTTTAGGTACATCAGGGGCTCTGCAAACGTAACATGACGCCCACAGACCATTCCATCAAGTCGGCATTTCAAAACGTCACTACTTCCATTCCGAGCCCCAACGTGTCCCCGAACAGTGGTCCCCCCCCATATATGGGGTACCAGCGTACTCAGGACAAACTGGACAACAACTTTTGGGGTCCAATTTATCCTGTTACCCTTGTGAAAATAAAAAAATAGTGGGCTAAAAATCACTTTTTGAGGAAAAAAAAATATTTTTTTATTTTCACAGCTCTGCGTTATAAACTTCTGTGAAGCACTTGGGGGTTCAACGTGCTCACCACACATCTAGATAAGTTCCTTGGGGGGTCTAGTTTCCAAAATGGGGTCACTTGTGGGGGGTTTCCACTGTTTAGGTACATCAGGGGCTCTGCAAACGTAACATGACGCCCACAGACCATTCCATCAAGTCGGCATTTCAAAGCGTCACTACTTCCCTTCCGAGCCCCAACGTGTGCCCAAACAGTGGTCCCCCCCCACTTATGGGGTACCAGCGTACTCAGGACACACTGGACAACAACTTTTGGGGTCCAATTTATCCTGTTACCCTTGTGAAAATAAAAAATAGTGGACTAAAAATAATTTTTTGAGGAAAAAAAAATATTTTTTTATTTTCACGGCTCTGCGTTATAAACTTCTGTGAAGCACTTGGGGGTTCAACGTGCTCACCACACATCTATATTAGTTTCTTGGGTGATCTAGTTTCCAAAATGGGGTCATTTGTGGGGGGTTTCCACTGTTTAGGTACATCAGGGGCTCTGCAAACATAACATGACGCCCACAGACCATTCCATCAAGTCGGCATTTCAAGACGTCACTACTTCCCTTCTGAGCCCCAACGTGTGCCCAAACAGTGGTCCCCCCCACATATGTGGTACCAGCGTACTCAGGACAAGCTGGACAACAACTTTTGGGGTCCAATTTATCCTGTTACCTTTGTGAAAATAAAAAATAACAGGCTAAAAATTTATTTTTTGAGGGAAAAAAAATATTTTTATTTTAACGGCTCTGCGTTATAAACTTCTGTGTAGCACCTGGGGGTTCAAAGTGCTCACTATGCATCTAGATAAGTTCCTTAGGGGGTCTAGTTTCCAAAATGGGGTCATTTGTGGGGGAGCTCCAAAGTTTACGCACACAGGGGCTCTGCAAACACAACATGGTGTCCGCTAACGATTGGAGCTAATTTTCCATTCAAAAAGTCAAATGACGCTCCTTCCCTTCTGAGTCATGCCGTGCGCTCAAACAGTGGTTTTCCCCCACATATGGGGTACCAGTGTACTCAGGACAAACTGGACAACAACTTTTGGGGTCCAATTTATCCTGTTACCCTTGGGAAAATAAAAAATAGCGGGCTAAAAAATCATTTTTGAGGAAAAAAAATTATTTTTTTATTTTCACTGCTCTGCGTTATAAACTTCTGTGAAGCACTTGGGGGTTCAAAGTGCTCACCACACATCTAGATAAGTTCCTTTGGGGGTCTAGTTTCCAAAATGGGGTCACTTGTGGGGGAGCTCCAATATTTAGGCACACAGGGGCTCTCCAAATGCGACATGGTGTCCGCTAACGATTGGAGCTAATTTTCCAATCAAAAAGTCACATGGCGCTCCTTCCCTTCCGGGCCTTGCTGTGCGCCCAAACAGTGGTTTATGACCACATATGAGATATTGATGTACTCAGGAGAAATTGCCCAACAAATTTTAGGATCCATTTTATCCTGTTGCCCATGTGAAAATGAAAAAACTGAGGCCAAATAAAATTTTTGTGAAAAAAAAAAGTACTTTTTTTTTTTACAGATCAATTTGTGAAGCACCTGGGGGTTCAAAGTGCATACTATGCATCTAGATAAGTTCTTTGGAGGGTCTAGTTTCCAAAATGGGCTCACTTGTGGGGGAGCTCCAAAGTTTACGCACACAGGGGCTCTGCAAACACAACATGGTGTCCGCTAACGATTGGAGCTAATTTTCCATTCAAAAAGTCAAATGACGCTCCTTCCCTTCTGAGTCATGCCGTGCGCTCAAACAGTGGTTTTCCCCCACATATGGGGTACCAGTGTACTCAGGACAAACTGGACAACAACTTTTGGGGTCCAATTTATCCTGTTACCCTTGGGAAAATAAAAAATAGTGGACTAAAAATAATTTTTTGAGGAAAAAAAAATATTTTTTTATTTTCACGGCTCTGCGTTATAAACTTCTGTGAAGCACTTGGGGGTTCAACGTGCTCACCACACATCTATATTAGTTTCTTGGGTGATCTAGTTTCCAAAATGGGGTCATTTGTGGGGGGTTTCCACTGTTTAGGTACATCAGGGGCTCTGCAAACATAACATGACGCCCACAGACCATTCCATCAAGTCGGCATTTCAAGACGTCACTACTTCCCTTCTGAGCCCCAACGTGTGCCCAAACAGTGGTCCCCCCCACATATGTGGTACCAGCGTACTCAGGACAAGCTGGACAACAACTTTTGGGGTCCAATTTATCCTGTTACCTTTGTGAAAATAAAAAATAACAGGCTAAAAATTTATTTTTTGAGGGAAAAAAAATATTTTTATTTTAACGGCTCTGCGTTATAAACTTCTGTGTAGCACCTGGGGGTTCAAAGTGCTCACTATGCATCTAGATAAGTTCCTTAGGGGGTCTAGTTTCCAAAATGGGGTCATTTGTGGGGGAGCTCCAAAGTTTACGCACACAGGGGCTCTGCAAACACAACATGGTGTCCGCTAACGATTGGAGCTAATTTTCCATTCAAAAAGTCAAATGACGCTCCTTCCCTTCTGAGTCATGCCGTGCGCTCAAACAGTGGTTTTCCCCCACATATGGGGTACCAGTGTACTCAGGACAAACTGGACAACAACTTTTGGGGTCCAATTTATCCTGTTACCCTTGGGAAAATAAAAAATAGCGGGCTAAAAAATCATTTTTGAGGAAAAAAAATTATTTTTTTATTTTCACTGCTCTGCGTTATAAACTTCTGTGAAGCACTTGGGGGTTCAAAGTGCTCACCACACATCTAGATAAGTTCCTTTGGGGGTCTAGTTTCCAAAATGGGGTCACTTGTGGGGGAGCTCCAATATTTAGGCACACAGGGGCTCTCCAAATGCGACATGGTGTCCGCTAACGATTGGAGCTAATTTTCCAATCAAAAAGTCACATGGCGCTCCTTCCCTTCCGGGCCTTGCTGTGCGCCCAAACAGTGGTTTATGACCACATATGAGATATTGATGTACTCAGGAGAAATTGCCCAACAAATTTTAGGATCCATTTTATCCTGTTGCCCATGTGAAAATGAAAAAACTGAGGCCAAATAAAATTTTTGTGAAAAAAAAAAGTACTTTTTTTTTTTACAGATCAATTTGTGAAGCACCTGGGGGTTCAAAGTGCATACTATGCATCTAGATAAGTTCTTTGGAGGGTCTAGTTTCCAAAATGGGCTCACTTGTGGGGGAGCGCCAATGTTTAGGCACACAGGTACTCTTAAAACAAGACATGGCAACCGCTAAACATTCAAGCATATTTTACATTCAAAAAGTAAAATGGCGCTCCTTGCCTTCTGAGCCCTGCCGTGCGCCCAAACAGTGGTTTATGACCACATATGAGGTATCAGTGTACTCAGGAGAAATTGCCCAACAAATTTTAGGATACATTTTATCCTGTTACCCATGTGAAAATGAAAAAACTGATGCTAAAATAAAATTTTGGTTGGAAAAATTAAAATGTCCATTTTTTCATTCCATGTTGCTTTAGTTCCTGTGAAGCACCTGAAGGGTTAATAATCTTCTTGAATATAGTTTTGAGTAGCTTGAGGGGTGCAGTTTTTAGAATGGTGACACTTTTGGGTATTTTCTGCCATATAGACCCCTCAAAGTGACTTCAAATGTGAGGTGGTCCCTAAAAAAAATGGTTTTGTAAATTTTGTTGTAAAAATGAGAAATTGCTGGTCAACTTTTAACCCTTATAACTTCCTAACGAAAAAAAATGTTG
This sequence comes from Dendrobates tinctorius, assembly GCF_039654945.1. Classification (NCBI taxonomy): domain Eukaryota; kingdom Metazoa; phylum Chordata; class Amphibia; order Anura; family Dendrobatidae; genus Dendrobates; species Dendrobates tinctorius. The sequence goes on from NW_027361738.1 coordinate 34,397,802, forward strand.
TTTCCAAAATTGTGCTGATGTAAAGTAGACATGTGGGAAATGTTATTTATTAACTATTTTGTGTCACATAACTCTCTGGTTTAACAGAATAAAAATTCAAAATTTGAAAATTGCAAAATTTTCAAAATTTTTGCCAAATTTCCATTTTTTTCACAAATAAACGCAAAAATTATTGACCTAAATATACCACTATCATGAAGCCCAATATGTCACGAAAAAACAATCTCGGAATCGCTAGGATGCGTTGAAGCGTTCCTGAGTTATTACCTCATAAAGGGACATTGGTCAGAATTGCAAAAAATGGCCAGGTCATTAAGGTCACAATAGGCTGGGTCATGAAGGGGTTAACCCCCATCCCCACAATAACCCCCATCTCCACTCATTAATCCCCATCTCCACATTAACCCCTTCTCCAATCATTAACTCCCCCACTCATTAACCCCCATCCCCACATTAAACCCCATCTCCACTCATTAACCCCCCCACTCATTAACCCCCATCCCCACATTAACCCCCATCTCCACTCATTAACCCCCCACTCATTAACCCCCATCCCCACATTAACCCCCATCTCCACTCATTAACCCCCCACTCATTAACCCCCATACCCACATTAACCCCCATCTCCACTTATTAACCCCCCCACTCATTAACACCCCCTCATCTCCCATCTTCGGTGGTTCTTCAGCTCCACAGAGGAGCACACTTACCACCAGCATTCACTCTGGGCACCGGCGAGTGACGCCAGCAGCGTGATCACATGACCTGATCACGCTGCTGATGTCGCTCTGACCCAGAGGTCGGAGCTTCAATTGTACTGGCGTCTGTATAGACGCCAGTACAATTGCTGCCTGGGAGCCGGCATGGGCTCCTTCTCTGCGCCGTCTGCCATCACAGAGAACAGCCGACTCACAGGACAGGGAGTGGCAGAATGCAGCCGCCGGGGGGAGACACTGCGGACCGCTGCATTAGGCGTTCCGCAACTTTAACAACTTTCTTTACTTAGGATTTTGCACGTTATATCCACAGTTGGTACATTATAACATTTGCTTGCTTCCTCATCTTTCCCTTGCTTGTTGTTACTTCTGTGTAGTACACGCCTGGACCGGACCGTCTTAGACTGCTTCCCAATTCCTTCCTGACCTGACCTCGCCATAATGACATTTCCTTCAGTCTGTTTCGCCCCAGACACAAATTCATCAGTCACTACATTTGGTGGCCCCTGGTGAAGCATCCGGCCTGTCTGTACCGATCTCGTCAAAGCTCCAACTCCCTTCATCTCCTTAGTCTAGCCAATTTCTTCCCTAAAAGCATTGGCCCAGGATATGAGATGCCATATCTTTCTTTTCCTGTTCTGGCCCACTGCTAACACATGCAGTGGCCATGGGTAACGTGGGCTATAACGACTTAACGTTGCGTGGCTGCTGAGCTCTCTGGACCTATAGCCCATGTGGACACTTGGGCCCACTGGCCCCGTCTGACTAAACTACTCTTCAGCACTAACCTTAACTCCCAGCAGCCCCTTCTACAATTAACCCTCTATGAACATCCTACTAGGCCCCAATAGTATACCCCAATCTAGTGGCCCACAACATAATTACATCTACCTGGTCTATGGGGAAACTATGTACTAAGAGTGCCCTCCTCCAATGTCCCAAGAAAGGATGCACTAACTTTCCCTAACTGTACATGTACAAAAGACACATAATATATGCAATACTATAATACAGGAATACAAAGCAATATATTACAGTTTTCTATAAAATGGTAACACAAACGTGTGGCAATACCATAAACGATGAGCGGTAATACGTAGTTATATATGTAGCAGTACCGCAGGCAATTATCATAAAGCACGTTTGTAAACATCAAGAACCAGAAGACAATCAGAGGGAAGGGAAGCATGAAAGAAATTATATCTCACCACCTTACACAAGGGTTACCCCGGCCTTACTCATACATAGTCTCAGGTTCCCGGTCTGAAACCCGTGAATTCCTATAGCGCTCAGTGCACATCCTGGGGAGATTCATATGTCTCTAGTCACACAGAGTGACTGCAAACATCTGTTTTTACCGGACAACCCCTTTAAGAGTTTGTTCACATGTGGCGTTTTTCCTGCGCTTTTGCTGTGTTTTTCACCACAGAAAAGCAAAAAGCATTTTGTTTTACCAGCAAAGGAGATTTCTGAAATCTCATGCACAGGCTGATGATTTTTTTTTCTTTGCAGATTTGAACACTCAACCATTTTTCTAATCTGCAGCATGTCAATTCTTTCGGCGTTTTTGCAGCATTTTTTTACCGCTTCAAATGGATGTGAAAAAAACAAACGAAAGTGAAACCCATTAAAAAACGTGACAAATATGCACAGATTTTACTATTAATTGCCAAGACTCTGGTATTTGGCGTAGATTTTTTGTGCCACACACCAATGCGTGCACACACCCTAACAGTACACAGTGTGTATGTCACGGGGTTACCGCGACAGTGTGGAGCCAGAAGACCGCAGCATCTGACTGCTCCTACTCCGGCGCTAAGAAGAAGCACCTTACCTTCATTTTAAATGTGCTACAGTTTTTATAGAATGAATTATTATATATTCCATTTATGATTATTCACTTTTATTTAAATTGATGTACAGTATCTTATGTATGATAGACTGGATTAATCACGTGCACATGCAATAAAACTTTTTTTTTGTACTTGGACCCTTTAACTGCTGCCTCAATTCTTTGCCTTTTTTACATTTTCTTATTTTTTATGCATTATATTATTTTTGGACTAATAAAAACATATCCAACCTACCCGAAGATTTCATCCATTATAAGTTTATGCTTCAAACATACAACACTGCCCTTCACCTCTCAAAACAAACCTATTTCAGCACCCTCATCACTTCACTGTCCAATAACCCTAATCGTCTCTTTGAGACTTTTCATTCTCTACTCAACCCAAGAGTACAGGCCCCAACCACGGAGCATAGAACTGACGATCTGGCCAATTACTTCAAAGAAAAAATTGACCAGATCCGACAGGAAATTATCTCCCAATCACCTCATACCATGCACTGTCCTCCGTCCCCCACTGCATCTAGCTCACTCTCTGATTTTGAACCAGTCACAGAAGAAGAAGTAAGCAGGCTCCTTGCATCTTCTCGCCCAACCACTTGCACCAGTGACCCATTTCCGTCACATCTACTCCAGCCCCTTTCCCCTGCGGTCACCCCTCACCTAACTAAAATATTTAACCTCTCTCTCTCTCTTCTGGTATCTTTCCCTCCTTATTTAAGCATGCCGTCATACATCCACTACTTCAAAAAACATCCCTCGACCAAAACTGTGCCGCTAACTATAGACCTGTCTCTAATCTTCCCTTCATCTCTAAACTCCTGGAACGCCTGGTCCACTCCCGTCTTATCCGCTATCTCTTTGATAACTCTCTTCTCGACCCTCTCCAATCCGGTTTCCGCTCTTTACACTCTACTGAAACTGCCTTGACTAAAGTCTCTAATGATCTACTAGCAGCTAAATCAAATGGTCATTACTCCATGCTAATTCTCTTGGATCTCTCTGCAGCATTCGACACTGTGGATCATCAGCTCCTCCTCACTATGCTCCATTCCATTGGCCTCAAGGACACCGTTCTCTCCTGGTTCTCCTCCTAACTCTCTGACTGCTCCTTTACTGTATCTTTTGCTGGCTCCTCCTCCTATCATCTTCCCTTACTGTTGGGGTTCCTCAAGGTTAAGTCCTAGGCTCCCTCCTCTTCTCTTTGTATACTGCCCTGTTGTGAGTTCATTTTTCCCTTCACCATTGAGGTCTGATGAACTCCCTCCTCTGGTGAAGAAAGGTAGTGAGGCTGATTATCAAACACCTGGGCAGCTAGATGATGACTGGGTGGCTGGAATTGAGGACTGGATAAGGCTGCCGACTCCCTTCTTCCTGGCTGGTGATTTTCCTGCTGGATTCTTGGAGACCAGTCTGATTCCTGCATCTCAAAGCTAAGTTTTTTCTGCTCTGCTTTGTACTCTTCAGTTTTGTTTTTGTTTTGCCTTGTTTTTTGGGAGTTCTGCCTTCCCCGGCCGGGGGTGAGCTGAATTCCATTTTTGTTTCTGATCTGTTGATCTTTTGCTCTGTCTTCAGAATATACCTGAGTGCTGATTATAGTCTTTTGAAGCCTAGCGACTTCAGGGCCTGTTTTTCCTATCAGTCGGTTGGCTCATTTTGATAGGGTTTTTGCGGATGGCAGACAGCAGCTTTCCTATCCTGTCCTAAGTAGTTAGCTTGGGCCCCATCATTTGCTCAACCTATCTTTCTATCTGTGTTAGTGTTTTCATCTTGCTTCACCGTCATTATATGTTGGGGGCTGCCTATTGCTTTGGGGTCTGCTCTGGGGCAGTTTAGTTTTTCCCCTTTCTGTCTTTAGGCTATGTAGTTCTCTGGCTGTGATCGAGGGGTCAAGGGCACCGTAGGAACCCCCCACGGCTACTGCTAGTTGTTGTGGATAGGTCCAGGGGTCTGCAATCCGATAGCTGCCAACCTCTCTGGTTTTTCTGGACTTAGCTGGTATTTTGTCTTTTCCTCCTTCGGTGACTCATCATAACACTGCCCCTATTGGTCAAACAATCAGTAGATTTGGTTTCCAGTACCATCTCTATGCTGATGACACCCAATTATACGCTTCTTCTCCTGACATCACGCCAGCCTTTCTAGAAAACACCGGCGATTGTCTAAACACTGTGTCTAACATCATGTCCTCACTATATCTGAAACTGAACCTGCCAAAGACTGAACTCCTTGTGTTTCCTCCCGCTACTATTGTACCTATACCCGACATTGCCATTTCCGTGTGTGGTTCCACTATTACTCCCCAGCAACATGCCCGCTGTCTTGGGGTCATACTTGACTCTGAGCTTTCCTTTGTCCCCCACATTCGATCACTGGCTCGCTCTTGTTATCTGCACCTCAAAAACATTTCTAGAATTCGACCTTTTCTTATTTTTGTCTCCGCAAAAATTCTGACTTGTTCTCTTATTCAATCTCGTCTCGACTATTGTAACGCCCTTCTAATCGGTCTCCCTCTTACCAAACTCTCCCCCCTCCAATCTGTCTTGAATGCTGCTGCCAGGATCATATTCCTCGCCAATCGTTACACCGAAGCCTCTACCTTGTGCCAGTCATTACACTGGCTACCCATCCACTCCAGAATCCGGTACAAACTTATTACCCTCACCCACAAAGCTCTTCATGGCTCAGCACCACCCTACATCTCCTCCCTTGTTTCAGTATACCATCCTACCCGCGCCCTCCGTTCTGCTGATGACCTGAGGTTAGCATCCTCAATAATCAGAACCTCCCACTCCCGTCTCCAAGACTATACACGTGCTGCGCCAATTCTTTGGAATGCACTTCCCAGGTCAATATGATTAGTCCCCAATCCCCACAATTTTAAGCGTGCCCTGAACACGCATTTATTCAGACTGGCCTACCGCCTCAACACATTAACCTAATCTATCCCTATGTGGCACAGCCAAAAGTTTTTACCACAACCAGGTTCCCCGCATTATGTTCCCACATGCTTTATGCATCCATTAGCCCACTGCATCTGTACTGTTACACACTTAACATTATGGCTGGTCCATACAATCAGGGCAACTGTTACCACCAACCTTTTTTGTGTCTCCCTTTTTTCCTCATAGATTGTAAGCTTGCGAGCAGGGCCCTCATTCCTCTTGGTATCTGTTATGATCTATATGATTATTGTTATGCTGTAATGTCTATTGTCTGTACAAGTCCCCTCTGAAATGTAAAGTGTCGGCACTATAGAAATTAAATTTATTATTATTATTATTATTATATTCAATAAATTAAAATGTTTCCATTACATAAAACATACGAAAGAAACTAGAATTCCTGGTATTTTTCAAGAAAATAGACTGGGACAAGAAAAGGTTCTTCTTTTTGTTTTGGAAAAAAGACAGCGCCAGCTACAGGCCGCTATATTTGGGTGGTGTATACAGGTCTAATAATGGACTGCTACAACAAAGCAGTGTGCAAAAAAAAAAGAATAGTCTTGATTCGAGGATTCTTCCTTACTCGGAGAATTAGGACAGAGAGTATTAAAATGTCCTCCTGGTTTGCAATTGTTGCAATACACATAAAGGGAATAAACGTGTGTATAACAAAACGTGTAACTGCAATAATTTTCTGGGAGAAATACTTAATTTTCTGGAACAATTTCAAGGATGCCAACACTTTTGGTCATGACTGTAGGAGTGCTCTTCATAGGACCTTTTCATTGAGCTCCTTTGACTCATCCTCTACTTAGTATGTACGAGCCCTTCTGATACGATGGTCATCTGACTGCCACATTGGGATATTCTATTGTTTCATGAGTGCACTGGGTCCTTTAGTGGTCTGATGCCATGCCATGAGCGGTTCATATGATTGGCTGCTGCTCATTGGAGTGCTGGCATCTGTGGTAGATCATGTGTGTCTCCATTATAGGTGAGGTAACTATTATACACTTAGTCATATGTTGCTTTATGTTTATGCATATGCTGATTGGTCACTGACATGTTAAATACCTAGCCCAGAGTCCCACAAACCACCCCTTATGAAGCATTTGTGAAGTGCGCGTCGGGTGTTTGGTAGACTTTTTGAGCTTTATATTATGTGACTTTTATATGTACAGGTCCAGCTTTTGTATTTTGTTATGCCATATAAGTGTTGGTGCCTTTGTACTATTGGAGCTCCTTCACTGGCTCACCCACCAGTTTGTCCTTTTGTCTGCATTGTTGGACATCTATACCTGTTTTTTATAATAAATATTCACTATAATCCTGACACATTTGTCTAATAGCAGCATAATTTAGGGGCTGAAAGTCGGATTCTCACAATGTATCATTTTCTGAGATATGAGTTGTAATTTCAATAAAGTCACTGTATTATCAGAACAAGAATATCACTATAGAGAGGACTAGTTGTCTCATTTATATTTTTCTCTGAAATGCTCCGGCGCTGGAGGCAGAACTGTACTAGTCTCATCTATGTCCCCCCGACTAGATCATCTAACTACAAAAAAAATGTACTATTGTGCATGTGGCACATCCACCTATATCTATACTGTATCTATGCTAACTATTTAGTATTTGTATACACATAAACATTTAGTCACTTTCTTGGCTAGCCATATTGTTATACCATACTCCCAGTGTCTTTATGTAAAACTAGCTGAAGAGCCCGGCGTTGCCTGAGAATAGTAACCAACTGTGGCTAGTTATAACAAATTATAATGATTATATTGCCCATAAAAAACATGCATCTAATCCTATCCTGTGTGATACTGACTGCTGAGCCGTGTATCTAATCCTATTTTGTGTGATATTGTCTGCTGAGCCGTGTATCTAATACTATTCTGTGTGATACTGTGTGCTGAGCTGCGTATCTAATCCTATCCTGTGTGATACTGACTGCTGAGCCGTGTATCTAATCCTATTCTGTGTGATACTGTCTGCTGAGCCGTGTATCTAATACTATTCTGTGTGATACTGTGTGCTGAGCTGCGTATCTAATCCTATCCTGTGTGATACTGACTGCTGAGCTGTGTATCTAATCCTATACTGTGTGATACTGACTGTTGGCTGTGCATCTAATCCTATCCTGTGTGATACTGGGCTCCCCCTGCAGTCTGTGTCAGAGGGTGGTCTGTGTTGGCACGGTAATAAATTGTGTTATTTCCAGCTTTACAGAAGGACGATAACACCATAGAAATGATAAGAATAATAGGCCTCAGTTACCACAACTGTCTACAAAGTAAACTGTTGCTGATAGCAACCTATCACAGCCCATTTTTCATCTGTTAAACAGATCTGGGACAGCGTGGCGAGTTTTGAGTGGCGACTTTTGTGTTTGGACTTTTATGTGGCGAGGTGGGTGTATGTGTGGTGAAATGTGTGCTGAGGGTGGTGTATGTGTTGAAGCACGTGGTAGTGTGTGGCGCATTTTGTGTGTGTGTTCATATCCCCGTGTGTGGTGAGTATCCCATGTCAGGGCCCCACCTTAGCAACTGTACTGTATATACTTTTTGGCGCCATCACTCTCATTCTTTAAGTCCCCCTTGTTCACATCTGGCAGCTGTCAATTTGCCTCCAACACTTTTCCTTTCACTTTTTCCCCATTATGTAGATAGGGGTAAAATTGTTTGGTGAATTGGAACGTGCGGGGTTAAAATTTCACCTCACAACAAAGCCTATGACGCTCTCGGGGTCCAGATGTGTGACTTTGCAAAATTTTGTGGCTGTAGCTACGACGGTGCAGATGCCAATACATACATACACTTTTTCCCCATTATGTAAATAGGGGCAAAATTGTTTTGTGAATTGGCACGTGTGGGGTTAAAATTTTGCCTCACAACATAGCCTATGACGCTCTCGGGGTCCAGACGTGTGACTGTGCCAAGTTTTGTGGCTGTAGCTGCGACGGTGCGGATGCCAATCCCGGACATACATGCATACATACATACACTCAATGAGCTTTATATATTAGATTACATTTGTACTTACTTGATACTATTCATATATTTCCAATACACTGTTGACAGCGTTATGCAGCACGTCTCCCTACGTACCCTTGACATACGTCACTTTTAATAAATACAACTATGTTATGCTCCCTTTCGCTTATATTTGTGTTTCTCCCACACCTTTTATACTTGAGAAATGTAATATAATTTTTATATTTTCATACATTGTTCTATTGACTTTTGTTATTAGTTCTCTGGTGTTTTGCTCCCTTTAATGCTCAGATAAGTCTTTCTTCGGAATTCATATCCTTGATGTATACACACACATACTTCCTGTATTTATACAATTACATAATTTATAACCTTGTGTACCAATGTGCATATATATTCATCAGGTCCTCTGTGACTCCTCTTAATTTATTTAATTATATATGTACAAATCCTCTTATAAGTTGCGAGGGGTCATAGAAGAAGACATGTGCTTTGGAGCTGAGCCCCTATAATTTTTTAGGACCCTAGCAAGACCTCTGTCCTGTAGTGTAGTGTGTGTTAATATAGTGACCTACCACCCAGTTCTCTGGTATCTACTGCCGTTCGCTCCTCTTCTGAGTGATGTCACCTCTCTCCAGACAGACCGGGTAACACTGCGCTCTATGTAACCCGGATGTGGCTTTAACAATGTAAGCCTATGGAGCATCAGAACAAGACCCCATAGGTTTGTATTATAGAAGAGACTTCTCGCTCACACCGAGAGCATAGAGTGAGCCGAAGAGTCTGAAGAGCGATGACTGGTGATTCCGACAGCTAAATAGGAAAGGGTTATTTACAGTTAGAGCAGTCAGACTGTGGAATGCCCAACTACAAAAAGAACTAGTAATGGCAGACACTACAACAGCTTTTAACCACCTCCTTCACACATCAGTTTTTTGCCATCAGTCACAATCCGTCATTTTTTGAAAAAACGGATCCAGCAACTGATTCCACTGGATCCGTTTTTTTCGCATAGACTTGTATTAGTGATGGATTGCGACGGATGGGCGTCCATTTCATCTGTCGTTCAACGGATCCGTCAGAATTTATCTGTCTGTTGGACAGAGACAACGGACATAGGAATGTTTTTTGTCTAAGTCGAAAAATCGGACAGGAACGGATCCAGCGCCATCCGTCGTTGGCTATAATGGAAGCCTATGGGCGCAGGATACGTCGCTGTCCGCCAAAAGATGGAGTCCAGTGACGGATTCCGTCTTTTAAAACTGAGCTCTCTCTCTCTCTATCTCTCCAGAATTGTATTCCTTTACATTTCTTACAGCTTCTGCTTTGACGGATCCGTCAAAAAAACGAATCTGGTGCATCAGTTTTTTGCAATCTGCCCAGTATCCATTTTTTTTTACCCTTTGACGAATTGTGACTGATAGCAAAAAACTTGTGTGAAAGAGGTCTTATATTTAATTTAGTGACAAAATGGACAATTGGTGGAGAAAGGTTAACTTGATGGACCTAGGTCTGTTTTCAACCTATGTATGTAGCTATGACATCACACAAAAGTGGAGCCGGACAGAGCTTGATCTCAGAGAAGACGGCAGTAGGCAAGTATATTACCCCACCACACTATAATACATACACATTTAGTGAAAAAACAACTTCATGAGGGTACTTCAAACATGTATGACGTACAGCATTGGTATGCCATATATTTCAGAAATATTCTATTACAAAGGAATATTAATTAATTCAGAATTTTTATTTATTTTTTAAATTAGGAACTGCATGGAAGAATGATGTGATGTGCTTGAATGGGGCTTCAGCTTCTGCAGATGCTTTTTGCTGGTCAGAAGGCCACAGGTAGATGTTAGAAATCTTTCCGCACAGGTATTATTTATTACGCATATTTGTGCGCCATCATATTCCACAGAAAATTCCCTATCAGTATATCTTTGGAGTGTGGGAGGAAACCGGAGTACCCGGAGGAAACCCACGCAAACACGGGAAGAACATACAAACTCCTTGCAGATGTTTTCCTTAGTGACATTTAAACCCAGGATCCCAGTGCTGCAAAGCAACAGTGCTAATCACTGAGCCACCGTGCTGCCCAAGTACAGCTTTGATGATGGACTTGCTGGACTTTCTTCAGGGTACTAGATGTATATGGTACCCTAATGACAGATTGAACAAATGCATCTTCTGAAGCTGCGAGTAGCCCTAGATAATCCACGCTGGCAGGATGATATAATCTGGCAGAAGATGGATCCTATGTGAAGAGATATAAAACTAATGTAAGTAATGGGACTCCATATTAGAGGATACTGCTTTGGTGTCATTGTGGCAAGACGGTAGAGATATCTTAACTCAGGAATGCTTCAATGGATCCTAGCCATTCTGAGATTGTTTTTTCGTGACATATTGGGCTTCATATTAGTGGTAAATTTAGGGCAATCATTTTTGTGTTTATTTGTGAAAAAATCGGAAATTTGGCAAAAACTTTGAAAATTATGCAATTTTCAAATTTTGAATTTTTATTCTGTTAAACCAGACACAAAATAGTTAATAAATAACATTTCCCACATGTCTACTTTACATCAGCACAATTTTGGAAACAATTTTTTTTTTTTTAGGAAGTTATAAGGGTTAAAAGTTGACCAACGATTTCTCATTTTTACAACAAAATTTACAAAACCATTTGGGACCACCTCACATTTGAAGTCAGTTTGAGAAGTCTATATGGCTGAAAATACCCAAAAGTGAAACCATTCTAAAAACTGCAATCCTCAAGCTGATCAAAACCAAATTCAAGAAGTTTATAAACCCTTCAGGTGTTTCACAGCAGCAGAAACAACATGAATGAAAAAAATGAACATTTAACATTTTAGTCACAAAAATGATCTTTTAACAACAATTTTTTTATTTTCCCAAGGGTTAAAGGAGAAAGTTGACCCCAAAAGTTGCTTTCCAATTTGTCCTGAGCACGCTGAAACCCCAAATATGGGGGAAACCACTGTTTGGGCGCACTGCAGGGCTCGAAAGAGAATGAGCACCATTTGACTTTTTGAATGGAAAATTAGCTCCAATTGTTAGCGAACACCATGTCGCATTTGGAGAGCCCCTGTATGCCTAAACTTTAGAGCTCCCCCACAAGTGACCTCATTTTGGAAACTAGACCCCCAAGGAACTTATCTAGATGCGTAGTGAGCACTTTGAACTCCCAGGTGCTTCACAAATTGATCTGTAAAAATGAAAAAGTACTTATTTTTTCAGAAAAATTTTCTTTTGGCCTCAATTTCTTCATTTTCACATGGGCAACAGGATAAAATGGTTTTATTGGGCAATTTCTCCTGAGTATACCGCATTTTTTTTTATTTTCACAAGGGTAACAGGAGAAACTAGACCCCAAAAGTTGTTGTCCAGATTGTCCTGAGTGCACTGGTACCTCATATGTGGGGAGAACCACTGTTTGGGCACATGTCGGGGCTCGGAAAGGAAGTAGTGACGTTTTGAAATGCAGACTTTGATGGAATGGTCTGCGGGCGTCATGTTACATTTGCAGAGCCCCTGATGTGCCTAAACAGTAGAAACCCCCTACAAGTGACCCCATTTTGGAAACTAGACCCCCCAATGAATTTATCTAGATGTGCTGTGAGCACTTTGAACCCCCAAGTGCTTCGCAGAAGTTTATAACGCAGAGCCGTAAAAAGAAAAAAATTTTTTTTCCTCAAACCATGATTTTTTAGCCGCAATTTTTTTTATTTTCACAAGGGTAACAGGAGAAATTGGACCCCAAAAGTTATTGTCCAGTTTATCCTGAGTATGCTGGTACCCAATACGTGGGGGGAACCACTGTTCAGGCACATGTCGGGGCTCAGAAGGGAAGTATTGACGTTTTCAAATGCAGACTTTGATGTAATGGTCTGCGGGCGTCATGTTACGTTTGCATAGCCCCTGATGTTCCTAAACAATAGAAACCCCCCACAAATGACCCCATTTTGGAAACTAGACCCCTCAAGGAACTTATCTAGATGTGTGGTGAGCACTTTGAACCCCCAAGTGCTTCACAGAAATTTACAACGCAGAGCTGTGAAAATAAAAAATCATTTTTTTCCACAAAAATAATTTTTTAGACCCCAATTTATTATTTTCCCAAGGGTAACAGGAAAAATAGACCCCCAAAGTTGTTGTGCAATTAGCTGGAATCAATGGTGGCGCCATGTCGCGTTTCAAAACCATCTGATGTGCCTGAATAGTGGAAACCCCCTCAATTCTAACTCCAACCCTAACCTCAACACACCCCTTACCGAAACCACAACCCTAACCCCAACACACCCCTAACCCTAATCCCAACCCTAACCCTAACCACAACCCTAACCCTAATCCCAACCCTAACCCAAACATACCCCTAACCCTAATCCTAACCCTAATTCCAACCCTAACCCTAATTCCAACGCTAACCCTAACCCTAATCTCAACCCTAACCCTAATTCCAACTCTAACCCTAATTCTAACCCTAATCCTAACGGAAAAATAAAAATAAATATATTTTCTTTATTTCATTATATTTCCCTAAATAAGGGGGTGATAAAGGGAGGGTTTATTTCCTTTTTTTTTTTTGATCACTGTGATACAGCCTGAATACATGTGGGGATTGCCTGTTTATTAGGAAATCCCCAAATGTGTTCAGGCTGTCTAGCAGCTGCAAATCATGAAGCTGTGGGGACTAAAACTTAATTCACAAGCATGCTCAAAATACTCAGAGAGCACCCGAGGATGCTCGGGAAAACTCGAGTAATGAGCACATTCGCTCATCACTACATATAATATATCCTCCTTGTGAATTATTCTCAGTCACCGACATCAGACAACATAGAGCTTATTGTCACACTTACCTCTGCTAGGTTCTGTCTCTGCTTCTATTTCTGGGTTTTTCTCTTCTCCCAGGTTTAATGCAGATTTATTTTTCTTCTCAACTGGAAAATCAGATTAAAAAGGAAGAAAAACAAGTCAATGATAAACTCCTATAAGATTAGATTCATATCAAGTCATAAGATTAGCGTCATATCTTTACCTAGTAGAGTTATTTTATTTTTGTACCTTATAGTTCTGGGATTCTGGCATTGCACCATAAGGCTATGTTCACATGCAGAATTTTTGCAAGTAAATCATAAGCAGTGATAGCAAAAGCTATGAGATGTCAGGAATCTCATGCCGAAACTTGTTTTTTTTTTTCCTTGCTGGATCTGAGAACTGCAGTATTTTTGAAATCTGCATCATGTCAGATCTTTCAGTTTTTTTACAGTGTTTTTTCAACCACAGAAAGCAAAGCGCATACATGGGGAAGGGCCAAAGAGTGCCGGCGCATGCGCACTACAGTATTTTGATCTGCCTTCAGCAGGGCAGAGGGAAGTGTGCCTGTGCAGGAACGTGATGGGGAACACTGTGTGGATGGCATAGGATGCATCATCCACACGAAGCAGAGAATGGCATCGCAAGAAGAGAGGAGGCTCTGGATCAAGATCAGTGGCGCCCATCAGTCCTGACTGCGCCATCGGTGAGTATAATAAAATATCTTTTTTGTAGGGCGGCTCGGAGACTTATATACAGAAATTCCAGAATGCTGTAACACAGAGCTGAAAGGTGGTGGTCTTAGGTTATATGGGAAAAATCCGGTGACAGGTTCCCTTCAATATGACATTAGTTGCAGCAGTGTTATCATATAATGCATTACTTAAAACATCTGTGTCACATTAAGGGTATATATAGGGTTAGTTTGGGGCCTGATTGAGCCATAGGCAGAGTATTCGTGATCAGTATCAGGCACCAGACTGTATGGCCCCTTATACCTTTAATGCGCAGCACATAAGAGTGAGAACTTTATACATTAAAGTGTTGGATTGTTGTTTATTTTAAAGGCACAAAAAAGCAGTGATTTTCTGAGCCCTCCTGTAACATTTACATTACATCTTATGATCGGTGATGACAACAAGATGTCCTATAGACCTGCACATACCTGACAATATGGGAGAGGGTGACTTGTTGTTTTCAGTAGTGAAACTCTGATTATCACCATCATTTCCAGCTGGAGAAGATTCTTTCTGCCTGTTTAGTAGACGAAAAAATAAATAAATTACAAGTGAAAGCAATGAAAAATAAAAAGACTCCTTTCTGTATGGGCAATTAGGACACTTGGACAAAATGGAGGAGATACCTTGCACAGGACTGCCTTCTATCAGCAAGAATGAAGAATAGCTAGTAATAAAGGGCTTTAATGAAATGGAAATGAAAGGCTGGTCACAATGATCAGCTGTTATCACCAGCGTTATCACAAGCCAGACCCCACAGTGATGATCAATCATGGGGCGGTGGGTTCTGGATTTAGTATTGTGTCATATGCGTCTTGTATTTGGTATTCTGAAGATATGTCAGTACTATACCCTGTAATAATAATCTACTCACACGTCTGAGTGCTTTGTGCTGCTCTCTAGAGAACAATCTGGAGATGGCTCATCGTCTTCATCGCTCATCATCCTGGTATCGGTTGCATATAGCTAAAATACACAGAGTAAAATTAAATACATATATATATTTTCATACTATTTTAGTTATAGTTTTGTGTATTTACTGATCACATACTCACCTTAGAAAGTCTTTGAGAAGATGACACATAGTTTAGGCCTTTTGACCAATCACTGATTTCACTTGTGTCATCCTTATCTGAATCCATATGTTTGGGTCTCTTAATGCCAGCTACAAAGTACAAGTATTATCAGAGATTATTAATATAATCACAGACAGTTACCATGTTATTACTAATAATGATGGGAACATATTGTCACATAAAATGAAGGACAAGACAAACGGCAGCTTTCACCCGATGATGTCTCATTCTACTCACTTTGAAAGTAGCGGGTGTCCTCCTCTGACTCAAGATCTGGCCTTAACGGTGGCTGATTTTGAAAGTTCTCAAAATCTAACTCACTCAGGAATGGATGACTCTTGATTTCATTTGCTCCTCCTGGAAACGGAAGACAAGAAAAAAGTGATCCAGACAATGTTAGGAAGACTGTACATTTTATGTTAATCTAAACTGAAGACATAGCAGAGCCAAAATATACTGTAAGTCATGGCATGAAGAATGGGGAATGGACAAGGAGGTAACGCAGAGACCGCAGTGCTGATCCTCATGGAAATGATCTATTTGTCAGGTCACAGAGGAGTTATAAGTCATTATTAATACTACTATATACATTACCTGTCCCGAGTCTATGTGCTGGATCTTTTATGAGCAGCTGAGTAATGAAGTCTTGAGCTTTGGGATCAAGATTACAATTTTGAAATTTCAAAGTGATGTCTTCTGTTATATAAAAAGAAAATATTACAGGAAAGAAAGTCTCTACATTTAGTATCATTTAAAAAACAATGTATCAAAAGCAACAAGTAACTAAACCAAAGAATGAACCTAACAACTGAACCAAATTACTATGGCATCACACAGCATTCAGATTATTTTACTTACCCGTGGTGATACGGTTGAAAATCTCAAATCTGTGTTTTCCTTTAAATGGCACATGGCCATTAAGAAATTTATACATGATGATCCCTATTGACCACCAGTCAATAGGCCTTCCGTAGCCCAAACCTAAGATGACTTCTGGGGCTACATAATGGTAGGTGCCAGTCGTCTGGAAACCAACAGAACAATGAGAAGATGATCAATGAAAATAACTGTGACAAATAATATCAGTGGAAAAGTTTTCTATGTGAGAAAATATGATAGAAGCAGAAATAGATCAGATCTGTAAAGAATAAGTTTTTTATGTATAGCTAACCCCATCATCAGGGAACTCTCTGGTGATGTCTTCAGTTCGAGCCTTGTAGATGTCTGATGTTGGTCTCATGAGTCCGAGTTTTGAAAGCCCAAAATCGGTGACTTTGATATGTCCAGTTGATGATATCATGAGGCTGTGAAAGAAAAGACATTGTCAGCCCTAAGTAATACCCCACAGACTGTATACCAAACTATAACTGTCTCTCCCTTTATTATACTGCAGCGTTCACTTACTTTCCAGGCTTCAGGTCTCGGTGAACCACACCATAGCTGTGCAGATATTCCACAGCAAGAACCGTTTCTGCAATGTACAAGCGAGCCCAGTCGAGGGGTAAACGACCATATAACTTTAAGAGACTGCCACAGTCTCCTCCTAGAGCAGAAATTAAATATGACAGGTGAGGGGTTGTTACAATGTAAATTACACATGATGAGTGTGAATGAGAAATAAGCTGAGACACTGGGGCAGGGAGTCAATCATAGAGATACACTGTGTGATGTAGAGCGTATGCTGTATACTGCAGAGTAATCCTATACAAAAAGAGGGCTGAGTTCTGCCCCCTGCTGGTAAACTCTTACATTGCACTGTCAATCTCTGACAGCGGCATTTACAGCAGGTGAACTGGAGGCGAGCTGCTCTAAGCGCTCATCGCCCCCATTCCATGTCAGTGGTTTGCTATGGCTGCTGAGTGTCTGTGGAAGATGACTGTCCTTGCCAGTATGGTGCTTCTGTGAAGGTCCGTGTGTAGCTCGGCTTCATAGGGGACCAAGATTTTAACCATACTCTGCAATGCCCATATTACAGTACATAGTAATTACGATTATATAATCACAAGTTCAGGTCCCTTATGGAGACAAAAATCTAATATATAAAGCTCAATGTGTGTGTGTATGTATGTATGTGTGTATGTCCGGGATTGGCATCCGCACCGTCGCAGCTACAGCCACAAAATTTGGCACAGTCACACGTCTGGACCCCGAGAGTGTCCTAGGCTATTTTGTGAGGCAAAATTTTAACCCCATGTGTTCCAATTCACCAAACAATTTTTCCCCTATCTATATAATAGGGAAAAAGTGTGTGTGTATCAAGCCCCGCCCCTCATTATGATGTCATAATTTTTGCCATGGCGACGTTGATGTCATCATAGGTTGCAAGCCCCACCGCTCATTATGATGCCATAATGGTTGATTATGGGATGGAGGATGTGTGATGGGTATATGGGCACTGGACTATGGGATGGAGGATGTGTGATGGGTATATGGGCACGGGACTATGGGATGAAGGATATGTATGATGGGTATATGGGCACTCGACTATGGGATGGCGGATATGTATGATGGGTATATGGGCACTCAACTATGGGATGGCGAATATGTATGATGGGTATATGGGCATGGGACTATGGGATGGAGGATGTGTGATGGGTATATGGGCACTCGACTATGGGATGGAGGATATGTATGATGGGTATATGGGCACGGGCCTATGGGATCGTGGATATGTATGATGGGTATATGGGCATGGGACTATGAGATGGAGGATAATTATAATTTGTTATAACTAACAACAGTTAGTTACTATGCCCGGGCAGCGCCGGGCTCTTCAGCTAGTATAAAATAATAATAAAATTATTTGGGGAAAGAAATTAAATATAAAAATCACTTTTTCTCCATTCAAAATAAATAAAAAAAATAAACTCAGGTGGAATAGCAGTGTTTTTGTTCCCCCAACATCAGAAAAAAATGCAATAAGAAGCAATGAAAATTATCTGTCAGAAAGAGGTAACCCTCCTAAACTGTTCTTCTGAGCATGTAGATTAATGAGATATAAATACATTGGTACCTTTGTATATTTAAGCAGATATGGGCTGGATAGAGATACAATGGATATGTCTTACCTGCTTCAAAGTCCATGACCATACACAGATGTTGTTTAGTTGGGAAGGAACAAAACGTGGAGACAACAAAGGGACAATCAGAGAATATTGCAATGTCCCTTTCCAGATAGGCCTTTTCCAGGTTGCCCCTGGCTTGTTTCTTCATGGCGAATACCTTGTTTGTGTCTTTATGACGCACTAAGTGGACGGCCCTGTAGAGGAAAGAAATCCATAATTTATACAGAATTATTACTAACAGTCTGTCTATATGTCAAAAGATCTATATTAATAGTGATGAGCGAGTATGCTCGTTACTCAAGATTTCTGAGCTTACTCGGGTGATCTCCGAGTAGTTTGGGTGTGCTCGGAGATTTAGTTTGTGTCACCACAGCTGCCTGATTTGCGGCTGCTGGACAGCCTGAATACATGTGAAGAATGCCTGTTTGTTAGGAAATCCCCACATGTATTCAGGCAGTCTAGCAGCCGCAAATCATGCAGCTGCGGCGACACAAACTAAATCTCCGACCACACCCAAACTACTCAGAGACCACCCGAGCATGCTCGGAAATCTCGAGTAACGAGCATACTCCCTCATCACTAATAGTTAATAATAGATGTATGGCCGTCACTAGAAATCAATGTCTAGAAATACACAAAATAACTCAGCATGAATGATCGCTTATGGGAGGTTTTCATCCATATCACATGATAGCTGAGCTGAATCGTGACAAATAGATGTGAACTAGACGACTAGATTAGATATAGTGCAAAGTGGTATCGATAACAACACACAAAAAACAAGTCCTTATAAAGTTCTATGGGATGAAAAAATAAAAATGTTACAGATCTTGGAATACAGTAACATTTAGACGTGGACTCATATACAGGAATTCCATAAGGCAGGACATATAGATAGAGGCATCATCATAAGGAGTTTGGGAAAAATGTAGATTATCCATAACGCTCACCCATAAGATCCACTGCTGATCTCTTTGATCTGGGTATAGTCGCTCTTACTTGGTTTTCTCATAGGGGTCAATGATCTGATCACGGCCTAGAAGAATAAGAAATGACAATGAGACATAAAAGTTGCAGGAAAATAAAAGCTGCAGATGCAGGAACTTGTCTACATTATGTCCCCGCTGATTTCACTTCAGCAGATGTAGAGGACATGATACCAGCAGGACGCTCCCCAGACACTATTATATTAAAGGGATATCCTCTATACACATATATCACTGTACTGGAAGGGATGGTAAGGGACATCACACAGAGGAGACAGGAATAATAATAATAGGTCCAATCGACATTAAGAATAGAGTTAACCCACTGTACTCTGGGGTGTAACATGTGATCTGTAATTCATACCCACCATATCTGATGATATACAGATGTTTCCTCTGATACTTACACTGGCAGATTTGGGGATCTCTGGGGTCTCAGATATTCCACTGTCAGCAGTTGCCGGCTCAGTTGTCTCTAATATAATGATAAAATAATGAGACATCATGTATTAGATATCAGAACTGAATATATAACACATCGATAAAAGGAAGGAAAGACAAGTAAATGGTATAATACTAGTTCTATGGATATTCCGCACATACTGTATATACTTATGGCACATCCATAGATAGATATGCTCTACCATAAATGTGTGATTGTTCGGGATCTGACAATGACTTGGATGGGGACCCTATGAGGTCCTCTGTGCATTTTGGGGCTGAAGAGATCCCAGAAGAGAGTGTGGTGCCCCCAGGAGCATGGTCGCCACAGTGGCATTACCTTCCTCCTAGGGAGTGTGATGTCATGCTTGGAAGCAATGAAGGGTCTCTCTATCAGTTAACCACAATACACAGCACAGTTCCCATTCCAGGCCAGCAGAGGGAGCTCTGAACCAAAACTGAGGGAAGAGCTACTCTCTGGGGGCCAGGAAGGGAAAATTAGGAGTTCGTATGAGGAAGGCAACATGTGTGGACGTGGAGGAGAGGAGCTGGAAGATTGAGCAGAGTTGAGTGCTCACTTCTAGCTATAGCGCATGATCTGGAGCCCGGTCTCCAAGGTTGTATGGATACTGATGTTCCTGCAGCAGAAACCGGAGGAATAGGAAGCTGTAAATGCTCTGTTCCCATATAAGACTCAGAGGCACAACAGCAACGGGTGAGCCAGAAGAAGAAGAAGGCTACAGCTGTCTGCCATACGAGGGAGTTCTAAATGAGAACAAGCAAGGGGAACTTCAGTGTAACACATTACTGCAAGTACCTAAGATAAGCGCTAGAAAGGAGACTACACAACCCATCTGATAGAGAGATTCCTAAGTTGCTTCAAGGCCGGCCAGCCTCTGTTCCATCTGTAATCTGGAATTCTGGACTGCATTTACCAAGCAAAGTAAAGGTAAAAGAAACTGCACCCTATTGTGTCCTTGCCGTCTTCCTGCAAACTCTCCAGCACTGCTTCATCTCTGTGCCAGACACTACACCCTCTTCCTGAACACCTATCCTCTTCCTGGGACTGCAGCCCTACCTGTGGAGGGCTACAACATCATTGCTGCACCACACCATCTGCCCCAGAGGATCTGTCTGCAGCTTCGGCTTAACCCCTTTATTGTCGAGCACCACAGGTGGCGTCACGTATCATCCACTCATAAACTTTAACCAGCCACGCTTTAACCCCTTTTTGCATGGATGCCCAGGGCCACGGACCGGGTCACCGATACTGTGACACTTCCCTCTGAGATACCGGCCCGGTACCAAGTACCCCACTGCCCTGGCAGGCGATCCAAGAGAACCAGAGGGGTTTTCAGATTTCAGATGAGGCCTCTCCATTATAGTCTATAGGAGGTTCAGGAGCCGTCACCGGCCTCATACAGAAGATGAAGAGTAAATTTATATATTCTCTGGTGTCTCCATAATATTAATATTTGTAGGAATACGAGATGATCAGCTTACCTTCAATCAGATCACTTTTTAGCCCTGGCTCACTGGTTTTGGGGTCAGCGATATTTTGGTGTTGCCCCTCTTTGGAGTGATCGTTCGGTGTTTCCTGATGGATATAATATGTGCAATTAATATAACAGGTCACAAATACTAAATTACAGTACACAAAAGACAGGATGGACTAAACCTGGATTTACATAATTGCGGAAGTGCAGGGAATATACCCGGCCGCTCCGTCCAGTAAATCCACATTAATATATAAGGGACTTGTATATACAACAGTTCTCCAATAACATCTATTACCAGAACTGCAGCATTTACAAGAAGGAAGATTGTGAAGATAAAGCGAGAGAGATGTGATATGAAAGGTCCGCACCACTGAGCACAGTACAGACTGTCACCACAGAGGATGGAGCAGAGACAGGCTGCCATAAAAGATCCTGTCTCTGCCTGGAGCGGACAGGGGGCTTCTAAAATGAGAAATATGACAATCTGCTATATGACCAGTAATCTGGAGAAGATCAGACAAGAAAGACATGAGATATAGAAGATGACGGATTCTTACCAAATGCTCCAGTGAACGGGCTATATACTCTAGTACATACAGGAAATGTTGGGCCAATTGTTTAAAAGAGTCCAGATCTCCATATTGGGATCTTTCTTCAGCCTATAAAAATGGAAATAAACAAAAAAGGAAAATCATGAGAGAAAGTAGAGAATATAGGACGCTATTTATGTCACCATTTTACTCCTGCAATCTACAGCTACAAATAATACATACCGTATTTTCCGGCGTATAAGACGGCTTTTTAACCCCTGAAAATCTTCTTAAAAGTCGGGGATTGTCTTATACGCAGGGTGTCGTCTTATGCGTCGGGTGCAGACTGATCTCTGCATATAGTGGGGGAGTGGTCCCGATGACGAAGGGAGGGGGCATCTCACAGGGAAGATGTAACTGGAGTTATCATCCCCCTTTTACCTCATTGGTGGCAGCGGTGCTATCTGCGGCTCTGTGCTGGGTGTCAGCAGCGGCGGCTCCTCTTTGTGCAGCTGGGGGACGGCGGCGGCTCTATGTCCTGCGTCGGGAGACGAGATCTGAATCTGAGCTCGCGCGGGCTCCAGGGGCAATTTTCCCGGAGGCCACCGCATCGCAGCAATGGAGCTGCCGGGGCCTCAGGGCTTTGACGATATGCCGGCGGAGCCCCGACGCAGGACATAGAGCCGCCGCCGTCCCCCAGCTGCACAAAGAGGAGCCGCCACCAACCCCCAGCACAGAGCCCGCATGCTACACAAGAGGAGCCGCCGCCGCTGCCGACCCCCAGCACAGAGCCGCAGATAGCACCGCTGCCACCAATGAGGTAAAAGGGGGATAACTCCAGTTACATCTTCCCTGTGAGATGCCCCCTCCCTTGATCATCGGGACCACTCCCCAATTATATGCAGATTGCTCCGCACTCGGCGTATAAAATGACACACGGCGTATAAGAAGACCCCCCCGACTATTAAGAAGATTTTCTATTTTCACTGGAAAAGTTGGGGGGTCGTCTTATACGCCGGAAAATACGGTATATGGATATTTCGTATAAGCTAAAAATTATATTGCTCTTGGCCAAAATACATATTTCATGTAAATAAATTTGTATTTTATAAATATTATTCATTATTGTTTTATGTGCTTTGCCCAGATTGTCTGTTACCTGTTGTACTAATGTCCTGGGGTTGCAGTGAGTTATCATGACAGCCGGGGGTCTACAGAAGACCAGTGTGACTGTTTATTGATCATCTTTTATGAACACTGACTCATGGCCGGGGTTCAGATTTTTTCTCCCACCACTTAAGTAAAAAACATTTTATTTAAATAAAACAAATGTGGAATTGAACTTTTTTGCAATTTCACCGCATTTGAATTTTTTCCCCGTTTTCAAGTACAATATATGAAATCTATGGTGTCATTAAAAACTACAACTCAGCCTGCAAAAACACAAGCCCTCATAGGCTATATTGATGGTAAAAAAATGTTATGGCTCTGGGAAGAAGGGGAGCAAAAAACCGAAAACACAAAAATGGAAAATCGCAAGGTGGTGAAGGGGTTAAAGTGGCATCTCACTATAAAGGGAAGTTACCTAGCAACATTCTAGGAACAATTAAGGTGGCAACATTATGGGTTGAGCATCAGAACCAGAATTAATGAAAGAGGGAAAACCATGGCTTTGCTCTTCTGATCAGGCTTTTATATCCGTATTTCACTGAAAAAATTATTTTAACCAGGTTTTGGATGCTAAATATTCTTTACATTTGTAAACATTTACTTTTTTTTTACATATTGTGACCAGGGTGGACTGGGAGTAAAATTCAGCCCTGGCAATGTAGAGCACGCAGGCCCACGTTATCACCGCCCCCCTCCCCAGCTTGTATTTTATGAATATTATCCATTATTGTTTTATGTGCTTTGCCCAGATTGTTTGTTACTTACCTGTTGTACTAAGGTCCTGATGTTCATCTGTAAATGCTCAAGATATTTTGAGCTAATATGACCTTGTTGGTGTTTGATCAGGCAGTCTCTCACTAGCTTCATAACCAGCCGGTAAGTGAAGCTGAGGACGCCATCGGGTATTGGTAGCACATTGTCAGGGGCATAGATGGTAAGAATCCCCTGGAGTAGTGCCCGCTCCTCAAGTTTATCTGAAGAAATTCCAGACATTTCAAACAAATCCAAGCGCAGTCAGTGTATCACCAGCTTCGCAGCCAATCACTGACAATAATGACACCTGGGCAGTAAGCACTTGGTTTAGTAGTGGCGGTGCATTGTGATGTCATAATGGAATCTTGGGGTGGAATGTTAACATGTCATCAGTGATGTCATCATGGAATCTGGGGATGGAATCTTAAAGGGGCATCTCACCATAAAAAGAAGTTGCCTAGCAATAATTAACATTTAGCACTATGCACTGCATATTGTTTAAAAGGGGATCATATAGAATGGAAGAGTTATAGTGATTGCATTTATGCAGGTCATTAATAATCTTGACCCCTTTTGTTGTATTGTGCATTGTTCTATTAAAGATTAGTTTCTTTTGCTCCCGGCCACTACGGCAGATATTCTATACAGGGAGTATATCGAAGCTCATAACAACAATCTAGGAAGCGCTGATTTTTCCATCATGGAGTGCAACACATTTGTATTATTATAGTTAAATTAGACACAACTCATGATCATTTTTGACAGTAATTTATTTCTGTGTGTACCTGGTGTATTTTTCTGAGAAATTTCCTTGTTACAATTTTATGAAATTATATGAATAAATGATTGATTCAGCTAATTGCCTATTGCCTTTTTTGGTCTGCACATACTTGTGGCAGAAGTTGTAATACAAACCATTTGCTATAAGCCTGCAAGGAGGCCCAAGCTGGTATCCTTCTAAGGTACATAGCCAAGTAATATCTCCAGATGTCTGGAAAGGCAATACCCCCCTGTGTTTTTGGAGAGGTGAGGACTGATTTAGCTATTCGATGTCGTAGAACAGTAATTTTAAGCAACACAGGTCACGACTGGTAGAGGAGGAGAGAGGACCCTGCCCATGAGGGCTCACAATCTACAAGGGCTGGTTGAGGATACAAAAGGTGAGGGCAGAGCCGGTCATGCAGTGGTTTGGTGGATCGGTGGTTACTGCAGGTTGTAGGCTTGCCGAAAGAGGTAGGTCTTCAGGTTCCTTTTGAAGGTTTCCACGGTAGGTGAGAGTCTGATATGTTGTGGTAGAGAGTTCCAGAGTAGGAGGGATGCGTGGGAGAAATCTTGTATGTGTTTGTGGGAAGAGGAGATAAGAGTGGAGTCGAGAAGGAGATCTTATGAGGATCGATGGTTGCGTGCAAGTAAGTACCGGGAGACGAGGTTACAGATGTATGGAGGGCACAGGTTGTGTATGGCTTTATATATCATGATTAGGGTTTTGAACATGAGTCTTTGTATAATGGGGAGCCAGTGCAGGGATTGTCAGAAGAGGGAGGCCGAGGAATAGCAGCAAAGTTTAGAATAGATTGGAGGGGTGCGAGAGTGTTAGAGGAGAGGCCACAGAGCAGGAGGTTGCAGTAGTCAAGGCGGGAGATGATGAGGGCATGGATTAGGGTTTTTGCAGATTCTTGGTTGAGGAATGTACGGATCCGGGAAATAGTTTTGAGTTGAAGTCGGCAGGATGTGGAAAGAACTTGGATATGTGGTTTGAAGTATAGATCAGAGATTAGTCCAAGGCAGCGAGCTTGTGGGACTGGGGAGAGTGAGTAGCCATTTACTTTAATGGAAAGGTCCATTGGGGAATTCGAATGAGATGGGGGAAAGATGATGAATTCTGTTTTGTCCATATTAAGTTTTTGAAATCTAGCGGAGAAGGATGAAATAGCAGACAGACATTGTGGGATTCTGGTTAGTAGGGTGGTATTATCTAGTCCCAGGCTCCCCCACATAGTATGATGCTCACTTCAGAGCACTCGCCCCTCCAGACACACACAGTAAATTGGTTGCCCCACAGCATGATGGTCCCACTACTTTACAGTACGGTTGCTCTCCATAGTCCCACATACAAAATATTGCATTCCCAATACAATACAATGGTATCCCCATAGCCCCCAAATAATAATCTTAGTACTCACCATAGCCAAACTCCCTGTCCACTGTAGCCACAGTCTGATTTTCTATTCTGCCTTGCTATCACTTGCGCAGTGCTCCTGACAGCCATTTTGTGGGCACAGTATGATCGCCATGGCGTAAGTCTACATAATCGGTTGTAAACTCCTTCCCGAACATAACATAAACTTACATCAAGGTTTGTGAAGGGGTTTATAGCAAATTTAGCTGACGGGAGAAGTTCCACTCAGTGGGACTGGTGATCGGATACATAACACCAAAGATATTGCGTCAGTGTCTGATTAAAACCCGAGTCACACTCCCGTACAACACGGCCGAGGGCTATGTGATAAAACATCACATAGCACTCGGCCCCGTGTTATGCAATGGGGCAGCTCAGATCTGCGATTTATTCTCATGCCAAATAGGCATTTGAGAGCATAGGCAGCATGCTGCTATCGGCAGCGAGACTCGGCTCACTTGCACCTATACAAGTCTATGGGTTTGTGTGAAACTCGGATATCACCCGAGTGCAGTGCGATTCCCGCCGACACCGGTAGCAGAGGAGATGGATAAATTACTTTCTCCGTCTCCTCCACAGCTGTGCTCTGATCCTGTCATGCGAGAGCATCGGAACACAGTAGCATGACACTCGCAGAAGAGCAGAAGAGGGTCATTAATATATCGCATCGAATGTCATACACTGGTGTGACTCCCTTATTCGCTCTGTCTGACCATTGCTCTCTGAGTGATACATATTTGGGCATTTGTGTAATATAGTAGAAAAAGGCACCTCAATATTGATCTTGTTACAGAATGCCCTCCAAAATTTGGAAATGAACTGAGTCAGAAACTGTATTTTCCTGAATACCATATAAAGGCACAATGTGTTTGATGAATAACTTACTTAAAGGGAATCTGTCAGTAGAATCAACCCTCCTTGGTCATCTATATGGGCACCTGGGTCATAAAAAGTTGAATAAAATTATATCTGTGATCCGATGTGTTATTCCTGAGAATTCCACATTTTTCATATATGTAAATGAGCTGTAAAGATCTATGGGACGGACACATTCTGGCATACACACCTGAATTAACACTTTGGTTGATATACTCAGGGAGCACTGTGTGCCATCAATGTGACATCAGTCACATATATATATATATATATATATATATATATATATATATATATATATATATATATAGCCTAAATTACAAAGGAAATGTGTAATCTTTAACTCTAGGCCTTATTGAGATCATTTCATCTTCAACTTGTCTAACTGTTCACAATAACAGTAATTTTGACCTTGGGTGCCCAAACTTTTACATACCACTGTATAGGACTAACCTTTAAGTTCCACAGACAGCCTTCCAAGTTACACCGAAAGTTTTCTACAGGGAATATCAGTTATGTTTTACTCCATCGCCCTATCCATTCTCGACTATTTGCACAGATACCAGCCACCCATGGCAGGATTGTCAGGGACAGTGAGTGTGCTGAAATACACTGCAGTACGGATTCATTCACTCACTTTTTGGACAATTTGAATTCCAAACTACTAAGCTAGTAAGTGGGACATTTAATAATCAATATACTCAGCATTTATTTTCAGAGACCTACAGGTTGGACTACAGTGCACATTGCGATTTTTCTTTTTGGCTGATCCCTTGTGGATTATTGCAGCAGTGGTCTACACACTTGTTTGGGAGCACCAGGTGTTACTGTCCATTTGACAATTTTTGCTTATTTAAAGATTTAACACATGTTCTGGTTTCACACGTTTCTTCACTACTTGCTTCCATATGTGTTCGTTCATGATTTTCCTGCCTTCAGCCTGAATCTACAATATGCACATTCCAATAGGTGCAAGCAGAATCACTGCATGAACAAGTGTGTCCAAAATTGTAACTGGTTCCTCATATAACTTTATAGTGTATATTTAGTTTTGTACAGACTTTGCGCACCAATGAAACACAAGGTAGATCTGCTCGAATTTTGTGTCGACAGACTGTTCCCTCTCCTTATAATCCTGTCATTTCAAGTTACTACTCTAAACAACATTATTTATAACCTTGAGGTGTCCAACTCGTGCTCTTCTTGAAACTGGATTTGAGCAGTACCTCATCAGCATTGTTCCCTTACCATTTTAAAGCACTCATATCCTCTTCCTTAGTTTAGGGCACAGGGACATCTTATTTCACAGCTGATGTAAGCAACATTCTGGAACATTCTGGAACATGTAACCTGCTTTTGTTGAGCCAATAAGGGGGATGAACTATACCCTGCATTGATTCTGTATTTCAGCATTTTGTTATTTCCACTTTTTACTATTTCCTTAACTACAACACTACATACATAGGCTTCTCTAAATTCTAACGTCTTACCTACAGTATGTATTTTGATGCAGTTTTGGAAAATAATTTAAAAGTGAAATATCTACAAATCTCATTATTGTTCTGTGCATACAGGGCATATACTGTCAGGGTTTTTAGGACACAAAATCTGTAAAGGGAATCTATAACTAGGTTTTTGTCACCAAATCTGGGAGCGTAATGATGTAGAGTCAGAGACACTGATTCAAGTGATGTGTCACTTTCTGGGCTGCTTGCTTTAGTATTGAAAAAAAATCATTGTTTTATCAGCAGAAGATTATTACTGGAGAATCAATCAATCACATATTAAAAATATTAAAAACTAGCTGAAGAGCCCGGCGCTGCCCGGGCATAGTAACTAACTGTGGTTAGTTATAGAAACTTATAATTATCCTCCATCCCATAGTCCCGTGCCCATATACCCATCATACATATCCTCCATCCCATAGTCCCATGCCCATATACCCATCATACATATTCTCCATCCCATAGTCCCATGCCCATATACCCATCATACATATTCTCCATCCCATAGTCCCATGCCCATATACCCATCATACATATCCTCCATCCCATAGTCGAGTGCCCATATACCCATCATACATATCCGCCATCCCATAGTCGAGTGCCCATATACCCATCATACATATCCGCCATCTCATAGTCCCGTGCCCATATACCCGTCATACATATCCTCCATCCTATAGTCCAGTGCCCGTATACCCATCACACATCCTCCATCCCATAATCCCGTGCCTATATACATATCCACCATCCCATAGTCCCGTGCCCATATACCCGTCAAACATATCCTCTATTCCATAGTCCAGGGCCCATATACCCATCACACATCCTCCATCCCATAGTCCCTTTCCCATATACCCATCATACATATCCTCCATCCCATAGTCCCGTGCCCATATACATATCCTCCATCCCATAGTGCCGTTCCCATATACCCATCATACATATCCTCCATCCCATAGTCCGGTGCCCATATACTCATCACACATCCTCCATCTCATAGTCAACCATTATGACATCATAATGAGCGGCGGCGGGGCTTGCAACCTTTGATGACATCAGCGTCGCCATGGCAACCATTGTGACATCATAATGAGGGGCGGGGCTTGGCGCGCACACACTGCTTCCCCAGTATGCAAATAGGGGCATTGTGACATCACAATGAGGGGCGGGGCTTGACGCGCACACACTTTTTCCCCCAGTATGTAGATAGGGGCAAAATTGTTTGGTGAATTGGAACGCGCAGGTTTAAAATTTCGCCTCACAACATAGCTTAGGACGCTCTCGGGGTCCAGACGTGTGACTGTGCCAAATTTTGTGGCTGTAGCTGCGACGGTGCGGATGCCTATCCCGGACATACAAACAAACATACACACACACACATACACACATACATACACACTTTGAGCTTTATATATTAGACGTCTTTTTTGTCCGGCTAGTACATTAGAGTAAATGTCTTTGCTTACCCATAGTATAAACATAAAGTCATGGAGACGACTGCCCCTTAATTAATCCACAGTGTTATTTATTACTGTAGATTTCGATTCAACATATCTTCTGCAGAAATGTCCGTTATGTATGGACCCTGAATCTACAAGAATTCAGTTATCACGCTGCTGCAAATGCAAATAGAATCTAGCTCAGCTAGGTGGCCAAAGAGTAGAGCGAGGTCCAGCACACAGATGAAGCAGACCTGCCGTGCAGCGGCAAAGCTACCACCAGGTGGCAGCAGAGAAATCAAACAAGCCAGGTCAAATCCTAGACTGTAGCGCAGTACCAAAAGAATAGGCAAACTCAGGGTCAGAAACAAGCCAGGGGGTCAGTAACGGTCAGGATCGGATATGCCAAAGACAAGAGACAAAAGCAAGTCAGGGTCTAAGATGAGTTCAAGTACCAAGAATTCCAGACACAAAAAGAGGACACACAGAGTCGGGACAGGGAGCAGGGAATAACACAGACACGGGTTGAGTCAGGAATAACAGCAGGACAAATCAGGGTGTAACAGAGTCAGCTACTCACGCCGTATGCAGAACTCCACACTGATGAGGGGCAATACCCCGAAACAGCTGTCTGTGGATGGATACCATGTTTTGGCATAGGTGGTTTCCTTCATTGGAGACTGCCCTTCCCGTGGTTGTTCCTTCCCGGGGAAAGACCTGGCTAGTCATTGCTTGCGTTGAGAAACATGTGATGGTGTCTCCGCGGCTGTTGATTTACATGCTTTTGCATATTTCCCATAAGGGATGGGGGCATTGCTCTAGATCACTGCGTTGAGAAACATGTGATGGTGTCTCCGCAGTGTTGGATGTTGATCTCCATGAGGTCACTCATCCTTATGTTCATAGCCTTTCACTAGGCATTGCTCCTACTAGCCAGTTTCCTACTCCACACTGATGAGGGGCAATACCCCGAAACAGCTGTCTGTGGATGGATACCATGTTTTGGCATAGGTGGTTTCCTTCATTGGAGACTGCCCTTCCCGTGGTTGTTCCTTCCCGGGGAAAGACCTGGCTAGTCATTGCTTGCGTTGAGAAACATGTGATGGTGTCTCCGCGGCTGTTGATTTACATGCTTTTGCATATTTCCCATAAGGGATGGGGGCATTGCTCTAGATCACTGCGTTGAGAAACATGTGATGGTGTCTCCGCAGTGTTGGATGTTGATCTCCATGAGGTCACTCATCCTTATGTTCATAGCCTTTCACTAGGCATTGCTCCTACTAGCCAGTTTCCTACTCCACACTGATGAGGGGCAATACCCCGAAACAGCTGTCTGTGGATGGATACCATGTTTTGGCATAGGTGGTTTCCTTCATTGGAGACTGCCCTTCCCGTGGTTGTTCCTTCCCGGGGAAAGACCTGGCTAGTCATTGCTTGCGTTGAGAAACATGTGATGGTGTCTCCGCGGCTGTTGATTTACATGCTTTTGCATATTTCCCATAAGGGATGGGGGCATTGCTCTAGATCACTGCGTTGAGAAACATGTGATGGTGTCTCCGCAGTGTTGGATGTTGATCTCCATGAGGTCACTCATCCTTATGTTCATAGCCTTTCACTAGGCATTGCTCCTACTAGCCAGTTTCCTACTCCACACTGATGAGGGGCAATACCCCGAAACAGCTGTCTGTGGATGGATACCATGTTTTGGCATAGGTGGTTTCCTTCATTGGAGACTGCCCTTCCCGTGGTTGTTCCTTCCCGGGGAAAGACCTGGCTAGTCATTGCTTGCGTTGAGAAACATGTGATGGTGTCTCCGCGGCTGTTGATTTACATGCTTTTGCATATTTCCCATAAGGGATGGGGGCATTGCTCTAGATCACTGCGTTGAGAAACATGTGATGGTGTCTCCGCAGTGTTGGATGTTGATCTCCATGAGGTCACTCATCCTTATGTTCGTATGCAGAACTATAACTGACATCGCCTGCAGGAAGCAGTGGCGATAAATAGCAAATCTGAACCCAGACAGAGGCTGAGAAAGGTTAACCCCTGAAATGACCAGACTGGGAACATGGAAAGACAGGACTCAAAATCCAGTTTGGATCATTACAGTACCCTCCTCTCAAGGGGGGGGGGCATGGATCATGACATCAGTGACAAATTTGCCTGTAAATCTTGATGAGAATCCACAAGTACATCTTTACATTTTTTTTATGTATTCTGGTGTTTGTCTAAAAAAATCCTAAAAAACCAGCACCAAAATTACCCGTAAAACTGCTCTTCCATTATCATTTTTTTTTTAGGAACTTTTTTTAATGCATATATTTTACATAGTTTTATTTAGGTGTTCTGTCATTTTTAATAGAATATCAGAAACTAAAGAACCTCTTAATGGTCCGATACACAAAGCTATAGACAAGTTGTGGAAACAAAAAGATGAATTGCTTTTATGCTAATGTCATCATTAATGTGTCTAATGGATTTGAAAATCAATAATAGATGTTCACCACCTACTGCACCTACTGAAGCTGATAATAATATGTATGAGTTTCAACTGTTAATAACAGAAATGTGCAAGGAATGATCATTCAGTCCGGAAGGTGATACATTTATGCGTGTTAATTACAATAGTAATATGCAAATGTGTTCCAAAGAAATTAGGCTTGGTGGCCTCACGTTGAGTTGAAATAAATGCTAAAATGTTGATAAGGCTGAAGTTCTCAAGTCCCAGAATCATGAACAAATATATTCCGGCCCTCAGGTAACAATAACTTCTTTGGAGAGCTTGTCATTCTGCAGCACTTTCAGATTTTAGAGGGCCTGCAAATAACTTCACTTATGAATACAACACACAGTCAGCCTTTTAATGGCAACATATTCTTCAGTTTATTGTTGTTTGAGTGAAAATTTATGTTTATGCTATTTACATTAATTTGGTCAGGTTTCTATGCGGCTAAAACATATCAATTTATACAACTCTGTATGTATTATTCATCAGGCACAAATTGAGTTTTTTCCACATTCTTCTGTTTGAAAATGTTGTTATATTATATCTGTAGTAAAGAAAAAGTATTCAGCAACAATCGGTAATTGCAATGTTAGCATAGTCAATAGAAGGGCAGGCCGTGAGGTGCCTCAGTGGTTAGCAATGGTCCCTGGGGTCACTGATTCAAATCCAGGCAAAATGTTTTCACTGTATATTCTCACATTATTGGGAGGTCCATTGACTTTCTATAAAAATAGTCATATTGTGGAGGAGCAGCCAACAGTGGGGCTTGAGGTGGATGTTTCCCCTTGGCCCATTAGTAAATTAGCAAGCTGGAAAGGTCTCCGAGCTTTTCATCTTCATTGTCAAGCAGCGCAGTGCGTCCTTCCCCTATTGAGCACTCAATACCTCTTTATAATTATTGTCCTCCCAGTTGCTTGCTTAGCTCTGTCCTGCTTCTATCTGCAGTGGAGCCATCTGGGCCTGTCACACCTTAGGGCAGCACATTATCTTTTAGCTTCTTGATGCTTGATACTGCATGAGCACTTCACAAAGTGCAGGTAGCACTTATCTGCAGCCACCTATCACTTTTCCAGATGACTGCTGCAACTAATCAGTGGTAATACACATAACTAGTGTGTCACTACTGTGGCCTTTTGTATCTGCAAAAGGAGTAAGTATGTAGACTAGAGAGGGACCCAGACAGCTGTATGGAAGAGCACCAGGTGATTGGTAGGTGAATGATTAAAGATGCTGGGCCCATTTTTCAAATGAGGTGAGCAATGCCTTTAGTCTGGGGTGTTACATCGACTTTGACCATTAGACCTTTTCTGCAGGGTCAAATATCTCAGTTTGGCAAGTTTGAGATCAAGCAGAATTTGAATTCTCTTGAAAACTCAGATTTTCCCAAGAAATTTAGTTTGCAGAGTAATTATTCTTCATGAGTTTATTGTCCCTTATTGCCTTATTATTTATTGTCTTGGCGTATCTTCTTATCACTGCCACGAGGGCTGAATTCCCTGGCCTCCTGATGCTAGACCAGGACTTCTGGCTCTGTTGAGGCCTGGAGGGTTATAAGTATGCGACATACTCTTATAGCTATGATAAGAAGATGTGAAGAGGACAGGATGATGTGACGGTGAAGAATGGATGGACTGGAGGGTTAAGCGGTAAGATAAGCTTTTTTATGTTTTAACCTTTTGATGGCCCTATACAGTTCATAAAAATGGCAGTCAGCATATGACATTTTGCTGAATCCACGCGGAAGTGAATTACAAAAAGTTCTGCACTTTAGTGACAGAAATAATGGGAGCAGCAGGAATAAAATATGGGCAAAACCTGAAAGACTGATTTTTGCTCTGTGCTACTTTTCTTTCATTTTTGACTCTTTCATAAAAGTGAGCGAACCCCTGGATGTTTGGGTTTGTCCGGTTTGTCGGACAGTTAAAAAAAGGTTCATTTCTGGCACCAGAACAGTACTTGAGCTCGAACCCGAACCTAGACCCCATTCAACTCAATGGGGGGGGCAGAAGATCCAGTGTTTGCCACTCTGTCATCTGCATGACAGCATGGTAAACACTGCCTTTGATTGGAGGTAAAATCTTTACTTCCGGTAAGAGAGCCGCGGTTCCTTTGCTGTCAAATGATAGTGAGAACCCGCAGCTGTGATCGGAGGTACAAAGTTTACCTCTGGTCACTGGCATCAGCTGAGGAGACTACTTCTCCCATCAGCCAACGCCTGCTGCCACTAATAAAAGTGAGATCAGGTGCGGCTAATGGGAGTATTCATCAGACGGCACCTGCGCTCTAAATAAGTAATAAAAAAAGGCATAGGTTCCCCCTGTATTTTTGATAACCAGACAAAAAAACTGACAGCTGTGGGCTGCAAACCTCAGCTGTCAACATTAGTAACGCTGGTGATCAAGAATAGAGGGGTCCCCATGCCATTTTTTTAAATTATTGAAATAAATAATTTAAAAAAACGGCATGGAGTTCCTCCCATTTTGGCAGTCAGCCGAGCTAAAGCAGACAGCTAAGGGCTGGTACTCTGAGGTTAGCAAGGAGCCATGGATATTGACCACCCAGCCTAAAAATAGCAGCCTGCAGCCACACACAAAAGGTGCATCTATAAGATGCGCCATTTCTGGTGCTTTGCCTGGCTCATCCCACTTGTCCAGTAGTGGTGGCAATTGGGGTCCATATTTGTGGGGTTGATGTCACCTTTCTATTGTTGGGTGACATCAATCCCATGGCTTAGTAATGGAGAGGCATAGATAAGACACCTACCCATTACTAATCCTATAGTTGTATGGTAAGTAAAGACACAGCCAGAAAAATTCCTTTATTTGAAATAAAACAAGACATACTTTTCCATTTTTATTTAAAAGTAATAAACACAGTTATACTCAACTAATGCCCATTCCATTGAAGCCCTTGTTTCCTGTAATCAATAGAAAATAGAAAACAACCATATCCCTCACTTGTCCGTTGTTCTGTCCCACACCGTAATTCATGTCTGGGAGTAAACAGTTATCAACCTGGACGGTGTCAAGATGTGATGGTCCAGGCTGAGAACTGGGGAATGAGCTGCTGCAAGCTCAGCCTCAGTGACCAGTGGTGACGTCATTGAGGTTACCGCCGGTCACTGAGGCTGCATTGCTAGTTGAGCCCCTGAACTATGGGAACCTTGGTGAGATCAGCGCTAGCACTATGAGAAATTGTCTCATGGTGCAATGGTGAGTTCACCACAGTTCACCGTGATAAATTTCTCCCAGTGAACAGTGGTGAACTCACCCCTGCACCATTTTTACTATGGGCCTAAGAACCTATAGGAAGGTAGTTGCTATCTACCTTCTTGTGTGCAGCACAGATTTCTGCTGGCACACAGCAGACACACACCACTCATGCTGGCAATGCAGAGGCTTCTGTTAACATTGCATCAACAGAGCAGTGTCTTCTCTTCTGCTCTGCTCTATTGACATGGCGTGACTGCTGAAGTCATGCTGATTCATAGTCACTATTGCCTAACTGCGGGGAATCGGCTGTCGATCAACATGACCGTTAGAAGTCACGCACCATTGAAGCAGCATAGCAGAAGAGGAAGAGCAAGAACTACTCTGTTGATGCGGAGCAGGTGAATCACCAGTAGGAGCTGTCAATGACCACTTTGAACAGGTGCCGGGTTGAAGTGGCAGGCAGTTAGCAACTACCTGCCTGTTAGTTTTCAGGCCCATAGTAAAAAATAAAAAGTCTTGGATAACAACTTTAAACAATAAGTATGCAGTATTGACCTGAGTGATTGAGGGTTTCTTAGTCATCCATATTGTATACATGATGCCAAAATTATTAAGACATAGAAATGCCATGTTATCTATAAAAGTGATACTAAAATGCATCATTGTATTTTTAAGTGTCTTTCATTGTCCTTCAGTTTATGTGCTTTTGCGACTCAAATCTAATATGATATATAATTAAAAATGTATTATTCTGCTTTTGTTATTCTTACTAATGTAAGAAGTGGCATTGAATGAGGCCATTGTACATTATCCATTTTGTTTCAATACCATGGATGACATTAATTATTTTAGCAAACATTAATATGCCATCTCAATGGCCATCATTTCTCATTACACTTTAAAAATATTAGTTATGATTCAAGGTCAGAAAGTTCTGCCTCTTGCACTTGGTTGATGGCTTTTATATTAATACTTTTATATAAAGCTGCAGTAAATCTGTCATTTTAGTTTTATGTATTAATTTTAAAATTTCTCCCATGTGCTTTGATCACATTTTATTTCATTATATGAATGTAGACTGTAAACCATGTGACTTTAACTTAGTGCATCAATGAGCAGTACACATCAAATAATTCCAATTTTTTGCAACATCTTATCAAGTATTTTTCCTTCATTAAAAGAGAATTGTTTTTAAGCATTTCAAATGGTGTAGTTTGCAGAATTGTTGCTTTTTTTCTGTTTGTCCAGACCAAAAATAAATGATCAAAGTTTAACACATTATGTGTATCCACAAATGATACCATTAACAATACTCCATCCCTCAACTAAAAATAATAAAATGTTTTCTTCACATTATCACATTATATGGCCCCACAAGAACTTTTCTTTTTGTGCTTTTGTTTTTTCCCCCTTTGCAAGAGCTTTTTCAATGTCATTTTTTCCATTGACATAGCCATATGAGGACTTGTAGTTTTTACTAGCACCATTCATTTTACCACATAATCTGCTGAAAAATGAGGAAAAAATCCAAGTGCATCAAAATTGTAGAAAAAAACACATTTCGATATTGCATTTTCTGATTTTGACTTTTCAATAGTGTGCATGATGACTTGCACAAAGGATTTTACAGGTCAGTATAATTAAAGTGATACCAAACTTGTCCAGTATTTTATTATTTTAGGGCAGAAAAAAATCGCATTTCTAAAAATCAAAAAATTGTATTATACTTTAAGACCTGTAATTTTTGTATTTTTCTTTATATAGAGCAATACTATGGTATTGCAGTATATAGTATTAGTGATCAGATCATCTCAAGTTCAAGTCTCCTATGTGTTAAGTACCTTCATTTTTATAAGCATATTCTATATAGCAGTAATCAAGTCCAAATTTAACCCCTTAACGACCGCTGATACGCCTTTTAATGGCTGTAGTTAAGGGTACTTAAACCACAGCACAGTGAATTCACCCCCAGAGTCAGATATTCTCCAGAGATTCTGCTCGGGGGGTAGCCGAGACCCCAGAGAACATGATTCGGGTTGGTTATACCGACCCCGCTTTTGCGATCGCCGTTATTAACTGTATAACAGCGACCACAAAAAAAGACAAGATTTTGCGTTTAGTTTCTCTCTCCTTTGATGTGATCGCACATCAGAGGAGTATGAAATAGGATCCCTGATCCCCGGGCCCTCTTGCATCCTCTGGTGGGCGCCACCATCTTTATCTGGGAAGAAAATGGCGGGCGTATGCGCCCTGCGCCCTCCGAATCTGTCTGCCGGCAGATTCCATTCATTCATTACAGGTACATTTTGATCCATGTGATAAACACTACCACAGTGATCAAAATAAAAAAATAGTAAATAACCCCCCCTTTATCACCCCCTTAGTTAGGGAAATATAATAAAATAAAGAAAATATATTTATTTTCATTTTTCCATTAGGGTTAGGGTTGGAATTAGGGTTAGGGTTGGGATTAGGGTTAGGGTTGGAATTAGGGTTAGGGTTTGGATTAGGGTTAGGGGTGTGTTGGGGTTAGAGTTGGAGCTAGAATTGAGGGGTTTCCACTATTTAGGCACATCAGGGGGGTCTCCAAACGCGACATGGCGCCACCATTGATTCCAGACAATTCTGAGTTCAAAAAGGTATTCCTAATGAGAAAATGCCTAGGAGACAGCTTCAAATATGAATCTTCCGAAAAAGGGCCCTCGAAAAAGCCAGCGCGGAACACATGTCGGAGTTCTCCTGCCTGCACCACTGAGGTAATATGCATTTATTGCACTGTTTCCTTACAGTTGTGGCCAAAAGTATTGACACCCCTGCAATTCTGTTAGATAATACTCAGTTTCTTCCTGAAAATGATTGCAAACACAAATTCTTTGGTATTATCTTCATTTAATTTGTCTTAAATGAAAAAACACAAAAGAGAATGAAGCAAAAAGCAAAACATTGATCATTTCACACAAAACTCCAAAAATGGGCCAGACAAAAGTATTGGCACCCTCAGCCTAATACTTGGTTGCACAACCTTTAGCCAAAATAACTGCGACCAACCGCTTCCGGTAACCATCAATGAGTTTCTTACAATGCTCTGCTGGAATTTTAGACC
Organism: Dendrobates tinctorius; assembly: GCF_039654945.1. Lineage (NCBI taxonomy): Eukaryota > Metazoa > Chordata > Amphibia > Anura > Dendrobatidae > Dendrobates > Dendrobates tinctorius. Next base: position 34,436,230 of record NW_027361738.1, read on the forward strand.
ATTCTTCTTTGGCAAACTGCTCCAGGTCCCTGATATTTGAAGGGTGCCTTCTCCAAACTGCCATTTTTAGATCTCTCCACAGGTGTTCTATGGGATTCAGGTCTGGACTCATTGCTGGCCACCTTAGAAGTCTCCAGTGCTTCCTCTCAAACCATTTTCTAGTGCTTTTTGAAGTGTGTTTTGGGTAATTGTCCTGCTGGAAGACCCATGACCTCTGAGGGAGACCCAGCTTTCTCACACTGGGCCCTACATTATGCTGCAAAATTTGTTGGTAGTCTTCAGACTTCATAATGCCATGCACACGGTCAAGCTGTCCAGTGCCAGAGTCAGCAAAGCAACCCCAAAACATCAGGGAACCTCTGCCATGTTTGACTGTAGGGACAGTGTTCTTTTCTTTGAATGCCTCTTTTTTTCTCCTGTAAACTCTATGTTGATGCCATTGCCCAAAAAGCTCTACTTTTGTCTCATCTGACCAGAGAACATTCTTCCAAAACGTTTTAGGCTTTTTCAGGTAAGTTTTGGCAAACTCCAGCCTGGCTTTTATATGTCTCGGGGTAAGAAGTGGGGTCTTCCTGATTCTCCTACCATTCAGTCACTTTTCATTCAGACGCTGATGGATAGTACGGGTTGACACTGTTGTACCCTCAGACTGCAGGGCAGCTTGAACTTGTTTGGATGTTAGTCGAGGTTCTTTATCCAACATCCGCAGAATCTTGCGTTGAAATCTCTTGTCAATTTTTCTTTTCCGTCCACATCTAGGGAGGTTAGCCACAGTGTCATGGGCTTTAAACTTCTTGATGACACTGCGCACGGTAGACACAGGAACATTCAGGTCTTTGAAGATGGACTTGTAGCCTTGAGATTGCTCATGCTTCCTCACAATTTGGTTTCTCAAGTCCTCAGACAGTTCTTTGGTCTTCTTTCTTTTCTCCATGCTCAATGTGGTACACACAAGGACACAGGACAGAGGTTGAGTCAACTTTAATCCATGTCAACTAGCTGCAAGTGTGATTTAGTTATTGCCAACACCTGTTAGGTGCCACAGGTAAGTTACAGGTGCTGTTAATTACACAAATTAAAGAAGCATCACATGATTTTTCGAACAGTGCCAATACTTTTGTCCACCCTCTTTTTTATGTTTGGTGTGGAATTATATTCAATTGGGCTTTAGGACAATTCTTTTTGTGTTTTTTAATTTAAGACAAATTAAATGAAGATAATAATACCAAAGAATTTGTGTTTGCAATCATTTTCAGGAAGAAACTGAGTATTATCTGACAGAATTGCAGGGGTGTCAATACTTTTGGCCACAACTGTATGGCACTTTAGCCTCTTACCTTCTTTGTCTACTCTCATGTCTCAGCATGCATCCCAGGGGTAATTATCCCTATACATTGCACTAGCAAGTATTATTGATTCTATTTACTTACTGTTTACATATCCCTGCAGTCTGTACTTTTTTACGCCTTGATATTCTAAAGTTCACACAATGAATACTATTGATTACTTATGGCATCTTTATCTAAATCATGGGATTTTTTGATATACATGTGGAAACAAACCTCTGCTCTTTGCACAGTACTTTTTTGGGGGGGCATATTTTACCTGTATATGTAAATACCAATTCATTTCAATTGAGATGTTTATTTTCTTCAGTCATTTATGCCATTTACCGTCATGGTGCAGCGGTACTTTTTCTTGTTGTAGTGTCCTCACATTTTATGTACAAATTGATTTTCATATTTACTAAAAATTTTTTTAAATAATACCATAATAAAAATTTGAGATTTTTTAAGACTTGGCTTCCATTTGCCCTTTTTTGGATGATTTACGTTCAAAAAGTCAAATGGTTCTCCCTCCCTTCTGAGCCCAGGCGAGCGCCCAAACAGTGGTTTACCTCAACATATGGGGCATCAGCATACTCAGGGCAAATTTCACACCAACTTTGGGGGTCTAATTTCTCTTCTTACCCTTGGGAAAATAAAAAAATTGGGGTCTAAAAAAAAATCACTTTTGTGGAAAAAAATGATTTTTTATTTTCATGGCTCTGCGTTATAAACTGAAGCACTTGGGGGTTAAAAGTGCTCATCACACATCTAGATAAGCTCCTTGGAGTCTAGTTTCCAAAATGAGTTCACTTGTGGGGGGTTTCTACTGTTTAGGCACATCAGGGGCTCTGCAAACGCAACATGATACCTGCAGAACATTCCATCAAGGTCTGTATTCCAAAATAGCGCTCCTTCCCTTCCAGGCTCTCCCATGCGCCCAAGCCATGGTTTCCCCCACATATGGGGTATCAGTGTACTCAGGACAAATTTCACAACAACTTTTGGGGTCCAATTTCTCCTGTTACCCTTGTGAAAATGAAAAATAGCGGGCTAAAAATAATTTTTCAGGAAAAAAAATGATTTTTTTATTTTTACTGCTCTGCGTTATAAACTTCTGTGAAGCACTTGGGGGTTCAAAGTGCTCACCACACATCTAGGTAAGTTCCTTAAGGGGCCTAGTTACCAAAATGGTGTCACTTGTGTTTTTTTTTCTCTGTTTGGGCACATCAGGGGCTCTCCAAACACGACATGGTGTCCAAATTCCAGCCAATTCTGCATTGAAAAAGTCAAACGGCACTCCCTCCCTTCTGATTTCAACCTTGCACACAAACAGTGGTTTACCCTCACATATGTGGTATGGGCATGCTCAGGACAAATTGCACAACAACTTTGGGGGGTCTAATTTTTCCTCTTACTCTTGTAAAAATAAAGATTTGGGGGCGAAAAGATCATTTTTGTGGAAAAAGAATGATTTTTTATTTTCACGGCTCTATGTTATAAACTTCTGTGAAGCACTTAGAGGTTCAGTGCTCACCACACAACAAGATAAATTCCTTAAGGTGTCTAGTTTCCTAAATGGGGTCACTTGTTGGGTTTTCCACTGTTTAGGCACATCAGGGGCTCTACAAACACAACATGGCGTCCGATCTTAATTCCAGCCAATTCTGCATTGAAAAAGTCAAATGGTGCTCCTTCCTTTCCAAGCCCTGCCTTGCGTCTAAACAGTGGTTTACCCCCACATATGGGGTAACGGCGTATTCAGGAGAAATTGCGCAACAAATTTTGTTGTTCATTTTCTCTTCTTACACTTCTAAAAATAAAAAAAGTTGGTTCTGAAGTAAAATGTTTGTAAAAAAAAGTTAAATGTTAATTTTTTCAATCCACATTGCTTCAGTTCTTGTGAAGCACGTAAAGGGTCAATAAACGTCTTGAATGTGGTTTTGAGCAACTTGAGGGGTCCAGTTTTTAGAATGCTGTCAGTTTTGGGCATTTTCTGTCATATTGACATCTCAAAGTGACTTCAAATGTGAGGTGGTCCCTAAAAAAAAAATGGTTTTGTAAATTTTGTTGTAAAAAGGAGAAATCGCTGGTCAACTTTTAACCCTTATAACTTCCTAACAAAAAAAATTCTGTTTACAAAATTGTGCTGTTGTAAAGAAGATGTGTGAGAAATGTTATTTATTAAGTATTTTTTGTGACATATCTCTCTGACTTAAGGGCATAAAAATTAAAATTTTGAAAATGGCAAAATGTTAAACTTTTTTGCGATATTTCCGTTTTTTTCACAAATAAATGCAAGTTATAGCGAATAAATTTTACCACTAACATGAAGTACAATATGTCATGAAAAAACTTTCTCAGAATCAGCGGGATCCGTTAAAGCTTTCCAGAGTTATAACCTCATAAAGTGACAGTGGTCAGAATTGTAAAAATTGGCCTAGTCATTAAGCTGCAAATTTGCTCCGTCACTAAGGGGTTAATATATTCAATGTTTACATACAACTTAGAGCTGACAGAGGCTGCTGCATTATTTTATTCTATCTAACTATCCATCATCATGTTGTCACTGTTCTTGGTCACCTAGCAGCTCCAAAATGGCTACTGTGAACAGGCTTGACGCTAGCAACTTCTGTTTCCAGATCCCAGGGCCTTCATCCTTTAAGTCCTGTACAGGGATCTGGACTTATACAGGGACCCCTAGGCTAGACCACAGAGTCAGCTGCTGTTTGGTGGGGCAAGCTGGCAAGAAGGATAGTTACACAACAGGGTCAGATCCAGAAGGTATGGGAGGTACACAATCTTAAGGCAGGAGAAATATTAACAACAATTAATTTAAATATCTATACATGAATGAAGAGTCTTGAAGATGTATTTTTCATTGATTTTTCTTATCAGAGAAAGACCACTATGCATGTTTCGATTACCAATTTTTTTTTGCCATAAAACTAATGTGTTCCTAATTGTGTTTTTATGCTGTGGGGTATAGGGTCCTCCTTATTATAGGATTGTCTCTGCTATTGACAGGGGTCCCCTTAGTATCGGGGAAAGGAACCCTTAGTGGCAGTAGGGTACAACAGGGCCCCTAGGGATAGTCACCGTTGAGCGGGGGCGCCACAACATTCCCCCCTAGGGTGCCAACCTCCGCGGAAAGGAAGGAGCAAGTAATAGATATCAATAGGGACACCTAGGTCAACCCCCACACACATATGGTTTTATTTTTTGGACACTTTTTCTGGTTTTTGCTTTGTGTTTTTGTGGTACCCCAATGGGTCTTTTAACAATAAAGTATATCTGGTTTATAGGGTTTTTTTATATGATTTTTGGCAGGAGAAATATTAATAAACTAGCTGAGGTCAGATAATGGGAATAATATGAAAAAAAAAAACAAATAATGCACAGCACAGCAGTATAAACCAGACAAGTAGTACGATTGACTGGCTGTGGGAGTTAGAGCTTCAGGAGTTTAAATAGCTGACTGTCCCACCTAGAACTCTCAGGAAGGAATGATTGAACCTAGATTAAAACTAACCTCATAGTTCCCTTACAAAACAGCACCAAATGTAACACACATTGCAAGCAGTAAAGGCGCGCCGCTGCACAGTGGGCAAAGTGAAAACAGAGGAGGCACAAATTGGCACAGATGTTACATCTATCTGTCTGTGTTTACGGGCCATTATTGAAATGCTGATTTGCCCAATTGTTATGCATATCATTCATCTCTTTCACGTAGAAACATAATTTTTTTTCTAAACATTTTTACTACTTTGCATTTTTAGCCTATTTATATTTTTTTAATTTATTTTATCCTTCAATGGTGGAAAGGAAATCATCAGTCTCTTTAACCCCAGGATACCAATTTCTGTTTTCATAGTGCTAACTGGGAATAAGAAAATTTCCTAACTGACTGGAGACTAATGGTACAAAGAAATGCTTTCAATTTCAAAAAACACTAGGAAGTGATTGAATGCTTGGCAGCAAGCACTGGCATTTATGAAGAAACATTAAATGTATCAAAATAAGCACAAACAAAGCAAAAAAATGAAATGATTTATCTTTAATAGGAAGGAAAATCATTGTACAAGGCTTACTTTCAAGTGAGGTTCAGTAGGGTATGTGTACATAGTTTTTCATCTTGAAGGACAACAGCATGGTGCAGTTTTATAATTGCCACATCTCTAGAAAACTTTCAGTCTCTGTAAATGAGCAAAAAATTCAGAAACAGGCTTATTAAAATATTTTCAATAGTACTTTCTTCATCCCCAGGGAATTAGATGACAAAAGTGTAAGAAATGCTGGAAGACAACTACTTTCCATTTAATTAGTGTTACATAGTAATGTATTGGTATGATATGCTGGCACGAATCATTAGTGCAGCTTCATATATCGAAACTATTAAATGAGTTTACTTCAGTAATAATATGTCACTGAATATTTAGCTGTTCTGACAATGGAATTTCTTTATCCTGTCTTCTTACCTTCTCTCCATGTGATATATACAGTATATATATGGTAGTGAGGAACCATAGCCTAAAGGCAACATCACCATAACACTTTATACTGAGGAACAATGTCTAATTTAGATGCATAGAAACTAATAATGCAAATGATTTTGAGGACCCACTTTTCCCTCACAATAATGTTCAGTATTAGCTTTGAATTATTATTGACTTAAGTCTAGCAATTTCTTCAGCATGCAGAGATATTTAAAGCACCACTATAATGATTTTATCACCTAATATTATACCCACCACCCATCATTTTCAGCTGTTCTCGGCACTGCTTCGGTCCCGCGCTGCCATCTCATGACTGCAACTTGCTAACAGTGACAAGCTCTCAATATAAGTTTATAGGAGCCAGAACAAGGCTCTTATAGACTTCTTGTCACAATCCATTTTTGGACTCGTGGCAGCTCTGGTTCGACTATGATTTAAATGTAGCTTTTTTCCCTTCAGGCCAGCAAGGGTTAATGTCGGTTTCTCTTGCTGCAACTGCAGAGTTGCCAGGTCAGCTGATGTGGATGGTGACCACTCTCACCATCCTTTAAATAGTCACCTGCTGCATCAGCTGACTGTCGGTGATAGAGCAATCTACAGTGACCAAGCCCGGAGTAAGGAGCTCGCTGGCTGCTGTGGTGTTTCATCTGGTTCTGTGAGTTCAAGATCCTGGTGTCTTTATTCTGCTGTGCGGTGCTTTGCAGCAGAGGAAGTTGTAAAGCTAAGATGTGTTATTACCCTGTCAATCTCGTGTTTGTCACTGTCCCCTGTGTGGTACTATCTGCAGTGGTGAGGCTAGCGTTCTTGCCGACCAGTGCACTAGCCAGGGCAGTGTGAGGAGACAGCGAGGGATGAGGTTCTTGATGGTGGGGAAGGAAGGACCCACTTAGGGTGTTAGGGGAGTGCAGAGTCAGGCTCAGGTTTGAGCAGCAGGTGATGAATCTTAATTTCCCTATCGGTAGGGTCTTCTTCACCCCTTTACCATCCCGTTGTGTGTCGTGACACTTCTATTGAAAATTGACCTCTGGCTCAGAGACCTACATTGAGTTGTGATGTCTGGATGACTCCAGAAAACACTAGAGCAATCTGGCAGGTCACAAACTGCTTGAGACCGACAGGAGGGGTTTGGATAAAAGCTATATTAGTAGCACCACTCCTGCAGTGCAATAAAAAAATGCTGAAGTGATGCTTCAAATATAGTTAGATGTGCCAGAATAATTTTTTTGTAGTTTGACAGCCTCCATTTTCCGGGGATGTTTTTGGGCTGGGAAGGGGGATTAAGGAAAATGTTATACTCACTTTGACCCTTACTTGTCCTTCTGCTGTAGTTTCTACTGAGTCCTACACTAGTCATTTTCTCTTGAGTCTTCAATTTTTAATGCCTCAGGTGCTGACAAGGCCTTGGAGTAGCATATCTCATGACATTGTGTTAAAATTTATTTATAGGCATAATCATTAGCCTTATGTATTATCATAATCTGCTGCAACCCATAACATTATTACATTGTGTGAGAAAAACAGTGCTAGTGGTGGCAAAAATGTTATGATGTTGTGGGTCAACACAAGTCATGATATCATGGTACCTGGACCCGTTGAAGCGTAGGTTGTATGTGAAAAGACCATCGTCCACATGGCGACCTGCTTCCCCTGCATCCATGTTGTAAACTTGCATAAGTCAAGAAGAGTTTTTAATGGTTTTAATAGTTGCACCCATTCATCTATGAACCTGTATTTACAAGTCATGATATCTAGTGAAACATAATGATTAGGCCTAGTGATGGACATCATGATAGAACCCATTCAAAGCCGGAGATGGAAAAGAGTGAATATTGAAGAAAAGATAACCGAAGCTGGAGGGAGGGAGCCACATTTTTAAAGCAATCGGCATATTTGATTTGCATTTGACAAATTCAATGCACAAGAAACTTTCAGTGTGAGTTCAAGCAAATCTGCCAAATTTGATTTTTGGCAGATTGGCTCAGCTCTAGCTATAAGGTACCATTTTTTCTGCACAACAAGAAATTTATCATTATTGCTCACACATTGGTTGAATAAATATTTGTATTATTAAAAAGACAAGAAGAATTATATATGGGATTGAAAAGTGAAAAAATGCATAAATACTATATTAACCCCTTAACCCCCAAGGGTGGTTTGCACGTTCATGACCAGGCCAATTTTTACAATTCTGACCACTGTCCCTTTATGAGGTAATAACTCTGAAACGCTTCCATGGATCCTGGTGATTCTGACATTGTTTTCTCATGACATATTTTACTTCATGTTAGTGGTAAAATTTCATTCAAATAACTTGCGTTTATTTGTGAAAAAATGGAAATTTGGCGAAAATTTTTTAAATTTCGCAATTTTCCAACTTTGAATTTTTATGCCCTTAAATCACAGAGATACGGCACACAAAAAACTTAATAAGTAACATTTCCCACATGTTTACTTTACATCAGCACAATTTTGGAACCAAAATTTTTTTTTGTTAGGAAGTTATAAGGGTTAAAAGTTGGCTAGCGATTTCTCATTTTTACAACACCATTTTATTTTTACGGACCACATCACATTTGAAGCCACTTTGAGGGGTCTATATGATAGAAAATACCCAAAAGTGACAGCATTTAAAAAACTGCACCCCTTAGGGTGCTCAAAACCACATTCAAGAAGTTTATTAAGCCTTCAGGTGCGTCACAGGAATTTTTTGAATATTTAAAAAAAAAAAATGAACATTTATCTTTTTTCACAGAAAAAATACTTCAGGTTCAATTTTTTTATTTTACCAAGGGAAACAGGAGAAATTGGACTGCAAAAGTTATTGTGCAGTTTCTCCTGAGAACGCTGAAACCTGATATGTGGGGGGGGACCACTGTTTTGGTGCATGGCAGAGCTCAGAAGGGAAGGAGCGCGTTTGACTTTTTCAATGCAAAATTGGCTGGAATTCAGATCGGACGCCATGTCACATTTGGAGAGCCCCTGATGTACCTAAACAGTGGAAACCCCCCTCAAGTGGCCCCATTTTGGAAACTAGACCCCCCAAGGAACTTATCTAGATATGAGGTGAGAACTTTGAACCCACAAGGGCTTCACAGAAGTTTATAACGTACAGCGGTACAATTAAAAAATCATATTTTTTCCACAAAAATGATCATTCACCCCCAATTTTTATTTTTTCAAGAGTAACAGGACCCTAAAAGTTATTGAGCAATTTGTCCTGAGTACGCTGATACCCCATATGTGGGTGTAAACGACTATTTGGGCGCATGGCAGAGCTCGGAAGGGAAGCAGCGCCATTTGACGTTTTTGGCTGGAATTGAGATCGGACACCATGTCGCGATTGGAAAATCCCTGATGTACCAAAACAGTGGAAACCCCCCACAAATGACACCATTTTGGAAACTAGACCCCCCAAGGAACTTATCTAGATGTGTGGTGAGAACTTTGAACCCCCAAGGGCTTCACAAAAGTTTATAACGTACAGTCGTACAATTAAAAAAATCATATTTTTTCCACAAAAATGATCTTTTCACCCTTAATTCTTATTTTTCCAAGGGTAACAGGACCCTAACAGTTATTGTGCAATTTGTCCTGAGTACGCTGATACCTCACATATGGGGGTAAACCACTATTTGGGCGCATGGTAGAGCTCGGAAGGGAAGCAGCGCCATGTGACGTTTTTGGCTGGAATTGAGATCGGACACCATGTCGCGTTTGGAAAGCCCCTGATGTACCAAAACCGTGAAAACCCCCAACAAATGACACCATTTTGGAAACTAGACCCCCCATGGAACTTATCTAGATGTGTGGTGAGCACTCTGAACCCCCCCCCGTGCTTCACAGAAGTTTATAACGCCCGGGCGTGAAAATAAAAAAATCATATTTTTTCCACAAACATGATCTTTTAGTCACCAATTTTTTTATTTTCCCAAGGGTACCAGGAGAAATTGGACCCCAAAAGTTGTTGTCCAATTTATCCTGAGTACGCTGATACCCCATATGTGGGAGAAAACTACTGTATGAGCACACGTCAGTGCTCTGAAGGGAAGTAGTGACGTTTTGGAATGCAGACTTTGATGGAATGGTCTGCGGGTGTCATGTTGCTTTTTGAGAGCCCCGAATGTATCTAAACAATGGAAACCCCCCACAGGTGACTGCCTTTTTGGAAACTAGACCCCCTTAGGAACTTATCTAGATGTGTGGTGAGCACTTTGAACCCCCCAGTGCTTCACAGAAGTTTATAATGACCGGGTGTGAAAATAAAAAAAATCGTATTTTTTCAACAAACATGATCTTTTAGTCCCCATTTTTTTATTTTTCCAAGGGTAACAGGAGAAATTGGACCCCAAAAGTTGTTGTCCAATTTGTCCTGAGTATGCTGATACCCCATATGTGGGGGTAAAGCACTGTTTGGGCACATGGCAGAGCTTGGAAGGGAAGGAGCACCATTTGACTTTTTCATCGCAGAATTGGCTGGGCACACGTCGGGGCTCGAAAGGGAACTAGTGACGTTTTGGAATGCAGACTTTGATGGAATGGTCTGCAGGTGTCATGTGCGTTTGGAGAACCCCTGATGTACCTAAACTATTGAAACGCTCCACAAGTGACCCCATTTTGGAAACGAGACCCCCCACGGAACTTATCTAGATGTATGGTGAGCACTTTGAACCCCCAAGTGCTTCACAAAAGTTTATAACGCCCGTGTGTGAAAATAAAAAAATCATTTTTTTTCCACAAAAATGATATTTTTGCCCCCATTTTTTTTATTTTCCTAAGGGTAACAGGAGAAATTGGACCCCAAAAGTTGTTTTGTAATTTGTCCTGAGTAGGCTGATACCCCATATGTGGGGGTAAAACACTGTTTGGGCACATGGCAGAGCTTGGAAGGGAAGGAGCACCATTTGACTTTTTCATCGCAGAATTGGCTGGAATTGAGATCAGGCGCCATGTTGCATTTGGAGAGCACCTGATGTGCCCAAACAGTGGAAACCTCCCAATTATAACTCCAACCCTAACCCCAACACACCCCTAACCCTAATCTCAGTCCTAACCCTAGCCCTAACCCTAGCCCAAGCCCTAGCCCTAACCCTAGCCCTAGCCCTAACCCTAATGGGAAAATGGAAATAAATACATTTTCTTTTAATTTTATTATTTTTCCCTAACTAAGGGGGTGATAACGGGGGGTTTGAATTACTATTTATGGCGGTTTTTATGTTTGGCAGCTGTCGCACGCTAAAAGGCGCTTTTTATTGTAAAAATAGTTTTTGCATCACCACATATTGAGAGCTATAATTTTTCCATATTTTGACCCACTGAGTCATGTGAGGTCTTATTTTTTGAGGGATGAGTTGACATTTTTATTGTTATCATTTTCGGGCACGTGACATCTTTTGATCGCTTTTTAATCCGATTTTTGGGACGCAGAATGAACAAAAACCAGCATTTCATGAATTTCTTTTGGGGGTGCGTTTACACCGTTCCGCCTGCGGTAAAATTGATAAAGCCCTTTTATTCTTCGGGTCAGTACGGTTACAGCGATACCTCATTTAGGTCGTTTTTTTATGTTTTGGCGCTGTTATGCAATGAAAACAATTTTATATAAAAAATAATTATTTTTGCATCGCTTTATTCTGCGAGCTATAACTTTTTTATTTTTTTTGCTGATGATACTGTATGGCGGCTCTTTTTTTGTGGGACAAGATGACGTTTTCAGTGGTGCCATGGATATTTATATGCATCTTTTTGATCGCGCGTTATTGCACTTTTTGTTTGGCGGTATGATGATAAATCATTATTTTTTGCTTAGTTTTTTATATTTTACGGGGTTCGCTAAAGGGGTTAACTAGTGGGACAGTTTTCTAGGGCGGGTCGTTACGGACACGATGATACCAAATATGTGTACTTTTATTGTTTTTTTTTTTTATTTCCAAAAAATGAATTTATTAGGGAATTTTTTTTTTAAATTTACTTTTACACTTTTTTTTTAACTTTATTACATTGTCCCAGGGGGGACATACCTGTCATGTGACAGATCGCTGATCTGTCACATCACAGATCACTGTGACAGATCAGCGATTTGTCACAGGCACTGCACAGGCTTTCCTCATGCCTGCGCTTTGCAGGCACTGAGGAAGCCAGCTCCCTGCAGGCCCCCGAAGGTCCCCGTCGCCATCTTGGATTCAGGGACCTGCAGGGATGGAGCCCCCCGCAGCAGCGCTGCACATTGCACTGCTGTGGGGAGCTCAGGGAAGAATGGAGGGAGACCCCCTCCCTGCCGATGCTTCCCTTTAACCCCCGGTACACCGCGATCATTTTTGATCGCGGTGTGCAAGGGGTTAACGTGTCGGGGCGGTCCGTGACCGCCTCTGACACATTGTGCCGGGTGTCAGCTGTGATAATTAGCTGACACCCGGCCGCGATTAGCGGTGCTCACCACGTGGGCACCGCTGATCGCTGTGACATACTATCCCGTCCCTGGGGATTAAGTCCCAGGGCTCATGGACGGGATAGTACGTCACATGACAGAAAGGGGTTAAAATAGTAGTCCAAAACAATCAATGTAAAAAATGTAGAAATGCAAAATAGAAGCTGATTGTTCAATAATCAGAAAAAGTCCATTTAATATTAGTGGGGTTGGTATGCTCTAATAAGTATTTGCAATAGGAAACTCGATTAAAGGTCACCTTATTCACAACTTTGCTGTGGCTTTGCATAGTATAAAGATCACTAAAACCTAGTCCATCTACAGTCATTAGAAGTAGAAATGAGTGGATCTTTTGAAATTTGTTTGCCAAATTTTCCCCCAAGTTAAAAATGAGGGGAGCGGGCAAAATTCAAAGTTACATGTTCTCACATTTTTTCTTTGGAAATTCAATTTGTGGAGAAGTAATTCTCTACAAATTTAATATCCCTTTTAATTCTATTGTGTCACTCCAGCCATGGCGACGTAGGCCGTCATCTTTGTGGGGGCATGAACTTTGGCCTAGAGATTGAGGCCTGGGATTCCATCTCAGCTGACTCCGATCCGTAGATACGACGAGGAAGGGACAGATAGCGATGAGAAGTGTGAGAAGTGTAGGGGCTAGAGAGGTATTTTATCTAGGGTGTCGTACTATATCTAGGGTGCCAACCCCTGCGGTCATGAAGGGTTGTCATAGGGAGCAACAGGAGGAGACTAGTTCTATATATTGAACTAGACTAATATATAAGACTAGAATATATTGTATATCTTCCACGTACTTGTCTTTTTGTATGTCACTAGTTTTACACATTCACTTTTATCGGTGAGACATTTGTTTGTAAGGACAATTTTAACTCTTTAATAAAGGTAACATTTTAAGGGTATTTCTATGTTACAGTAATATTATGGCTATACCTTTCAATGTTTGATATGTTAGCTAGGTCAGAGAGGTGAGTATAAGTTGTTATTTTTTAACATTTTTATGGCATTTTTGGTTCAGAAAAAGGCAGCAAACAGATGCCATAGTGCTATATCCATAAGGAAGCAAATTACAAAAAAAATCTACATTTTGGTGAATGCAGGGTTTTGTAAAATTTGAATAGAATTCAATTACATGTAACAAAGTGCAGGTGTCGGGTATGTCACCATGGAGCATACAGACCAACAGTTAAAGGGTTTATTTACAGGGATGTATACTGGCAATATAACAGTGCAAGTATATGCAGAGTGGAACAAGTTCTCAAACAGGCAAACAGTGTAAACAGTAATAAACAGAATTTCTTGGAAAGAACTTAACAGTCTGATGAAGACTTGCTTGCAGGGTCGTCTTCTCCAACGTAGGCGCCGAACAACAGCGGCACTTGTCGTCTCCAGTCCAGTCTGTAGTCTTTAGTAACCCACAGCTGGGGTCTCGGGGGTTACTGCAGGAAGCAGAGGGGGTACTAAGCAAACGGGGTCCCCTCTGCTCTGAATCTGTTGCCTGCACACTACAGTCTCTCCCGGAGGAACAATGCTCCATCTCTCATTAGGTCTCTTAACAGGAGTCAGGGGCTCTGCACTAACACCACAGGTACCGGGGCTACGCATGGGGGTCACTGTCTGCATGGGCCGCTGTCTCTGCATGGGCCACTGTCTCTGCATGGGCCACTGTCTTTGCACGGGCCACTGTCTCTGCACGGGCCGCTGTCTCTGCACGCGGGTCAGGGCGTACCTCTCCCGTCACTGCAGACTCCAGTTCCAAGTACTCAGTCAGCAATACTTCTGACACGTCCTACTGTCTGTGCCTTCTGACCAGGAGTTCTCTCTTCTCCCCTGCGTGCAGCTTTGACCTGCCCTGTCCCCTGCACACGCTGCTCTGAGCTTCACGTGGCTCTCAGCCTGCCTTCCTTCCTGTTTCTCTCTCCTCCCAGCAGCCACCCGGTCCAGCACGTCCAGGGCAGAAAGTCTTCCGCCTAGCAACCCTGCTGTCTGGCCAAGTGGTTCCAAATCAGGAGCGGAGAAGGTAACCCCCTCTGAGTCTTCTTGTGCTTCACCCCCTTACATACACTCAAATTTATTTGCTCATCTCTACTTGTAATTACTTGAAAAATACACGTATGAGAGAAGAGAGAACCACGCTGACTATAAGGGCTTGCTCACAGCGACTCTAGATATCAAAAACTTTTGTGTGCTCCAAAGCAAACATGGTCTGTGATGGCCAGGTACTGACTACCACTGTACAGGGTATGAGAGTTTGCTAGATGTCATAGCTGAAGGACATTATACTGAACACTGAGTGGTCTTTAGGTCAGGAATCATGAAAAGATTATAGGGGAACAAACAAAGCCCAGGTTTTTGGCACTAGAACTGGACCTAGTTTAAATATTTTCTGTGGACCTTCTCATCTCTATGTAAACAAGAAGTCTTGGAAATCTCTCTATAAAGCACACAAAGAATTAGATAGTAATAAAGCTAGCAATAGGATTCATATGGAGCATCCTGATTCCATTAAATGATCTTCTAACATACACACAAAATGCTTTTGTTTCTGAAATATGCGGACAGATTGAAGTTTTAGTCAACAATAAAAGTTTTTCTGTAAGTGAGCTCTCTATAAGGTGATACAAGAAATAGAGCAGTTTTATATAACAAGGTATTGCTGCAGTGACAATGAGTATATCATTTCTGAAAAAAGTAATTGTAACTTCAAATTGCCTGTATTTGCTGGAACTACTTGAAGACGTTTATATCAATCTCCCAGAAAATACAAAAACCAAAGTCTGATATGAGTAAAGAGCAGCGCAATTTGATTACTTCATCGAGCACAGCAGCACAAAATATTTTTAGAACTCAAAAGTGGATTTTTCTCCAAAACCTTAACTATCCTGTAATTACAAATAAAGTATAATGTTTGTAAAGCAAACCTGTCATCAGGAAATTGATAAGTAAATTACAGCCATTGTCAAGTTGGCGCTGTTACACTGATTAAATTGATAGGTGGGTTGACAAAATCCATCTTGTTGTTGTGTAATCTGTATTTGCAGTTTGCAGTTAATGAGATGATCATGCTCCGGGGCAGCTTTTGGGGGGGCTTTTATTGGTGCTCTGTTCTCATTTTCATTATTATGGGCTTA
Source organism: Dendrobates tinctorius (assembly GCF_039654945.1). NCBI lineage: Eukaryota > Metazoa > Chordata > Amphibia > Anura > Dendrobatidae > Dendrobates > Dendrobates tinctorius. The sequence goes on from NW_027361738.1 coordinate 34,451,624, forward strand.
ATTGACAGGTTACTGAACCTTTAGTGACCTGCCTCCTATCTTAAATACTGCATATAATAGTTTTGGCTTTGAAAAAAAAAATTCACCTCCAGCAAAATGGATCCGGTGGCTCCTGCACAGTAGCATCTATCACTTACCAAGAGATGCTACTGCACATGCGCCACCGTCAACTTTGCTGAAGCCAAAATTTTTTTCCTCCAACAAAATGGCTCTACCTGCACCTGGACAGCAGCATCTATCGCTTTCTGATAGATGCTACTGCGTTTGCACCACCCCCATCTTGCTAGAGCCAAATAATATTTTTTGCTCCAGCAAAATGGCACTGGCGGCATATGCGTAGCAGCATCAATCGGCAAGCGATGCTCTCAATATGCAGAGGCTTGCCGATAGATGCTACTGCACATGCGTCACAGCCGGCGCCATTTTGTTTTAGGGAGACATTTTTTAGCTCCAGAAAAATGGCCCATTTTGCTGGAGGTAAATTTTTTTCAAAGCCAAAACTATTTATCTGCAGTATTCAAAATAGGTGAAAGGTCACTGAAGGTTCAGTAATTAATTTTGCAAACTCCTGATGACGGGTTTGCTTTAACTCTTTGCTTAAAGAATTATCAGACTAACTAGGAGTATTGTCCTTTTAGCCGCTATATGTACTCCGCACCTTTCTGCCTGTGAGACTACTGTCCTTTAAGTCATTGTGTGTATTCTGCATCCCCCTGACTGTGGAAGTACTGTCTTTAATCCACAGTATGTATTCTGCACCTCCCTGCCTGTTGGAGTATTGTCTTTTAAGCCGCTGTGTGTGCTCTGCACCTCCCCGCCTGTGGGAATACTGCCCTTTAAGCCGCTGTGTGTACTCTGCACCCGGCCACCTGTGGAAGCGGGAATACTGTTAATTTAAGCCACTGTGTTTTCTAGTAGTCTGAGAAATAAATATTTGGCATCAGCCATCTCATTCTCATTAGTAGGCCAAAGAAATAATTTTTCAGTACTGCTGTGCGTTTTTTAGTAGTTTTGAAAATAAATATATTGCATCTGCCATCTCACTGGTAGAAAATCTACTAATGGCTGACAGTGGGGGCTCATTTGAACAGCAAGGCAGAGGCAGAGAAGGAAGTCGCCAATGCAAGCTGAAATGTGTCAAAATGTTATGAGCACACCACAACATTCGGCACCACAATCTAACATGGTCCATATTAGCAGGTGGCAGCGTTACAGCAACATGGTGGAATATTAGGTGTCCACATATCTCCACTTACTAATAGGTTAGTAAGTGGGTGAGTTACATCTACAGATGGCTGCCAATTTTATATTATGGGTCTCCAAATTAAGCACAAGGCCTGAGATGAGCTTGCCTTTTATGAATTGGAGATGCTGGCCTGCCCTGCGGCAAGTGTACTGTCAGAACGTGTGTTTAGCATGGCAGGAGGTGTCATCAAAGACTGGTGCACACACCTGTCCACATCCAAGCTAACATTCCTTAAAATGAACCAGATATGGATCCCACAAGACTTGTCAATACCTTTGTATGACTAGACAATTGAAACAGCTGCACCCAGCCAGTCTTGAACTCTATTTGTTATTTATTTCATTTGGGGGCCTCCTCTCTAAATTAAAAAAAAACAACTGTTTAGGCTAAACAAAAAAAAAGTGTTGGATTACTTCTCCCTTGACCCTTCCAGAGAAGTGGTTAATTTGCTTGACTGCTGTCTTCCTTGGATGTGGGACAAGTTTATCAGGTTGCCTCTCTGGAATAGAAACCTGGTTCTCTGTTACATGTGTGTACTCTGCAACCTCGCCTGTGGATGGTTTGAGATTGGGTGGCTGAAATTGCTTCCAGTTACTGCATCAATTCGAACAAACAAAAAAATAGAACCAAACTACAATTCCATTATCCCTAGCTGAAGTATACTGTACATATGTGGTTGCCTGCTTTGAACAATATTTTTTCAAAGGAAACACTTTGGGCCCCTGGGTTTCTAAGGCAACAGCGTTGGAGAGGCATCCCAAGACAAAGTGGCAGGGACTGCCAGTAGCAAGTTTCATGGCAGACCACTATATGAAATTTGTAAGCTGCTAATCTTGGGGTTGTGGGAGGTTGGCTCACTTAGCTGCTCCTCGAAGTAGATACAGGCACACGTGTATGGTTATCGTCTCTGGGTGGTTTATTGCATCATAAACCAAAAACCCAAACTAGTAACAGAAAAACAGCCTGTCCTGCTCAAATGAAAATAAAAAGTTCATATACAGACCTGCCCAGTTCCTCTGGGACATCACATGAGGCAGTTCTCACAGAAGCTAGTAGTCAGATGGCTTTCTTTCCTCCACACACACCGCCAGTGAAAAAAGATAGCTGGACATTTAACTTCCTCCAGCCACATCCTAGAGGTGGAGATATGGTGGGTAGACCATCTCTGACCAACCCACCAAAAAAGCCATGCCCACATAGGGACTGGATAGCTCTTAGCACATTCTGTATCATGCTGGAGAAACAATCATGGCTTTCACATCACACAGGAAAGCAACATTTGTGACACATATCTCCCCTCATGTACGGCACCAGTGACCCTGTCACATATTCCCACCCCCTGCCGAAAGCTGAGGGCTTTGGCGCCTTCGGACACCAAACAGGGAATTTGGGAGAGGGCATCGGCGTTCCCGTGTAGCTTCCCGGGCCTACGTTCTGCGTGGAACCTGAAGTCCTGGAGGCCTAAGAACCACCTAGACAACCTGGCATTCTTACCCTGTTTCTCCCTTAACCATCTTAGAGGGGCAGATTGGACATGAGTTTGAACCTCGGGCCTAGAAGATAATACTTTAATGTATCCACTGCCCATTTTATGGCTAGACATTCTTTCTCCAAAATGGTATAATTTTGATCGCATGACAAGAGCTTCCGGCTCAGATATAGAATGAGATGCTCTTCCCCATTTATCTCCTGATACAGCACCGACTTCTGAGGCATCCGTCTGGATCACTAACACCTTGCTGAAGTCTGCTGCGACCAGAACTGGATGTTTACACAGAGCCTGCTTCAGCTCCTTGAGCACCATCTCTGTGTCAGCAGTCCATTTAAGTATGGTTGACTTGGTATCTTTAAGAAGATCCATCAATGGTGTGGCGATTATAGCAAAACTTGGGATGAAAAGCCTGTAATAGTCCACAATTCCAAGAAATGCCCTCACTTGCTTCTTGGAAAGCGGTTGCGGACACTTCTGAATCACCTCGATCTTATTTATTGGCGGTTTTAATTTTGTCCCTTCTGACGACATAGCCTAGATACTTAGCCTCTTCCTTCCTTATGGCCATTTTCGGATTTATGGTGACTCATGCACTTCTAAAAGCATACAGAACCAACTGTACCTTTGGCAGATGACTAGCCAAGTCAGGACTAAGACCACAATGTCATCAAGTTGCGATGTGGCATACTTCTTATGCAGAGCCAAGATCTGATTCATCACCCTCTGGAAGGTGGCTGGGGCCCCCTTCATACCAAAGGGCATCTTGATGTATTGAAAACACCCATCAGACGTTGAGAAGGTTATATTCTCCTTGGCACTCAGGTACACAGGGATCTGCCAATAGCCTTTCGTCAGGTCCAGGGTTGTAATGTACCTCATGGGTCCAAGTCTCTCAATGAGTTCGTCCACACAAGGCATCGGGTAAGCATCAAAACTAGAGACTTCATTCAGCCTGCGGTAGTCATTGCAAAACTACCACTCACTGTCGGGCTTCGGCACAAGAACGATAGGACTCGACCATCCACTTTTCAACTCCTCTATCACCCCGAGGTCTAGCATCATCTTCACCTCATCAGATATCACCTCTCTCCATGCTTCTGGAATTCTATAGGGCTTGAGGTTTACCCTTACGTACGGCTCTGTCAGCACGTTATGCTCGACCACCTGCGTATGCCCCGGCAACTCTGAGAATAGGTCTAGGTTCTGCTGCAACATCTCCCGACATTGTTGCCTCTGGGCCAGCCTCAGAGTCTCTGCAATGGTGACATCATCCACTGTGACTTTGTAACTGGCTCCCAGGCAACGGGTGTCCAGCATTTCTTGGTCTCGCCAGGGTTTGAGCAAGTTCACATGATAGACCTGGTGCCGCTTCTTTCGCCCCAGCTGGTGTACCTTGTACTTAATTTCACTCAGTTTTTCCACCACCTCGTATGGGCCTTGCCACTTGTCTAGGAACTTGCTCTCCATCATGGGGGTAAGCACTAGCACATCGGCCCAGGGCTAGAACTGCCTCAGCCTTGCTGATCGGTTATATACCCCTGCCTGTGCCTGGAAAAGATGCTCCTTCATGATAGGCATCACTTTCACCATTCTCTCCTGCAGCTGGATGACATGATGATCCGGTGTGGCATGACCTCAGCTTCTAACATTTCCTTTGCGATGTCCAGGATGTCGACCATGCAGGAGCTAGAATGGCGAGAAGCCAGTAGAGGCCTGAGGAACTTCACCGGTGGAGAAGAGCAAAAATGTAAGCAGGTAATCCCGATCTTGACTGTTCTTCTCAATGACCTTTTTGAGCATGGCTTTCAAGATTTTATTGAAGCGTTCTACGAAGCTGTCAGTCGGTGGATGGTACACTGAGGTTCGCAGCTGGGCAATCTGGAGGACCCTACACATTTTTTTCATTACCTTGCTCATGAAGGGGTTTCACTGGTCTGTCAAAATCTCCTTTGGCAGGCCTGCCCTTGCAAAAATATAGACAAGTTCCTGGGCGATGCTCTTATCTGAAAAGTTCCTTAGGGGTACTGCTTCAGGGTACCGGGTCACATAGTCCATGGCCACTAGATCTCTATAACCGGTAACGGGACTAGAGGACTTCGAAAGTGAGAAGAGGAAGCAGTTATCTGGCAAGTGGGGCAGGACCTACAATAATTCAGGATCTCCCGGTAACATCCCAGCCAATAGAACCTCTGATATATACTCTCCTGTGTTTTCTCCACCCCCAGATGTCTATCAAAAACATGCGAATGGGCCATGTCTAGAACACTACACCAGTATGGCCCTGGAACCAACAGCTGCTCCACTATTTCACCTCCCATCAGTGTAGTTACTTGATACAATAATTTGCTATTGACTGCAAAGTGTGGGTACCTGGTATCAGACCCTGGCGCTTAAGCAACCCCATTAATCACAGACACATTTTGAAAGGCTCCTTTTAGGATAATATCCCGCATTTGAGCAGTCCCAAAATTTTCCCCAGACACCCCCAGCTCAAGAACCTCGGCCTCACGGGTCACCGGTTTGTCTTCATCACCAGCTAGGACACACAATGGGAACTCCTCCACCTCCAACTGCGATGGGGAAACATCAGGGTTGCGCTGGCTCCTGACTTTCCCCACAAATCCCAGAACAGGCTGAAGTTCTGCCCGAAAATCACGGGGTGCACCAAGTCTTGGACTACACCGACCTCATGAAACTTATGAATTTAGACAGCCTAAATACCTTTATTGTCCATTCATCCTATAATATTACCATAAAGCAGCTTGGTAGAGACAATTAAACTTCTTAGCCTTTTTGTTACTCTATAGATCCAACGGGCAATAGCACTTAGTGACCGACACACTAACTGTCATCATATTAGTACCATCGTAAGAGCCACAATGCCTTGTAAACAATGTCAGCCACAATGCCTGCAAAAGACTGCAAACTGAAGTGCACCAATAACATTGTCAAGCACATCTCTATAAAATTATATATGCAAAGGTTGGTTGTATATTGATTTTACAATAATCTTTCTCATACGATAATTAATATATACAGTAATCTGACTTTCGATGAACAAGAATCACACGAGTTTCATTTCTGCTATGACAAAAAAAACTTCTTTGTGTTCGCTTTACTAATAGCAGTCAATTAAAATTGACAATAATATAATGTGGAGATGTACAATAACAGGAGATTAAACTGACAGAACAATTTACATTTACAAGACAAATTCAAATTAAGTGTAAAGAAAATCATACAGAGGTAGTGTCATTTATCGGAATTGTTGTGGCATGTAAGAACACACGTTATGTTTGTAAACAGGTTGTTTGGATGCAACATCGCAGACAATGAAGAGGCAGTGCTACTTAACCAACATTATTTATTTCAATAGCATAGAAAGAAAATCTCTCTATAACTAATGTATATATATCTACAAGTAAGCACTATATTGTATTGTAATAGTAGCAAGATCAGTACAGTATATTATAGAATTATAGAATCATAGGATCATAGAATCGTAGAGTTGGAAGGGACCTCCTGGGCCCGTGCTCCAACCCCCTGCTCAAAGCAGGATTCGCAAAATCATCCCAGTCAGATGTCTGTCCAGCCTCTGTTTGAAGACTTCCATTGAAGGAGAACTCACCACTTCTCGTGGCAGCCTGTTCCACTCATTGATCACTCTAACTGTCAAAAAGTTTTTTCTAATATCTAATCTGTGTCTCCTCCCATTCACTTTCATCCCATTGCTTCTAGTCTTTCCTTGTGCAAATGAGAATAAAGATGATCCTTCTACAATGTGACAGCCCTTTAGATATTTGTAGACAGCTATTAAGTCTCCTCTCAGTCTTCTCTTTTGCAAACTAAACATTCCTAAATCCTGCAACCTTTCCTCATAAGACAGGGTTTGCAGACCGGTCACCATTCTGGTCGCTCTTTTCTGAACTTGCTCCAGTTTGTTGATGTCATTTTTAAAATGTGGTGCCCAAAACTGGACACAATATTCCAGTATTCCAGATGAGGTCTGACCAAAGAAGAGTAGAGGGCAATAATGACTTCACATGATCTAGACTGTATGCTTCTGTTAATACATCCTAGAATTGCATTTGCCTTTTTGCTGCTGCATCACACTGTTGACTCATATTCAGTCTGTGATCTATTAGCATACCCAAGTGTTTTTCACATGTGCTGTTGTTTAGCCCTATTCCTCCCATTCTGTATATGCTTTTTTCATTTTTATTCCCAGATGTAGTACTTTGCATTTTTCCCTGTTAAAAACCATTCTGTTAGTTGTTGCCCACTGCTCCAGTTTATTTATATCTTTTTGAATCCTCTCTCTCTCTTCTCTAGTATTAGCTATCCCTCCTAGCTTTGTGTCATCAGCAAATTTAATCAGTTTACCCTCGATTCCTTAATCTAAATCGTTGATAAAGATGTTGAACAATACAGGGCCCAGGACAGAGCTCTGTGGTACCCCACTTGAGACATTCTTCCAACTGGATGTGCAGCCATTTACGACCACTCTTTGGGTCCGATCACTAAGCCAGTTATGAATCCACCTAACAGTTGCCTTGTCCATTCAATACTTAGTCATTTTTTCAATAAGGATTGTATGAGATACTTTGTCAAATGCTTTGCTGAAGTCAAGATGTACTATATCTACAGCATTTCCTTGATCCACCCAATCAGTGATTCCGTCATAGAAGGAAATTAAGTTAGTCTGACATGACTTATTAGTTTCAAACCCATGCTGACTCTGTTTATTCACTTCATTCTTATCCAGGTACTGACATACATGTTGTTTAATAATTTGTTCAATGATCTTGCCTGGTATAGAAGTCAGATTCACTGGCCTATAGTTGCCTGGGTCCACCTTCTTCCCCTTTTTGAAGATAGTAACAACATTTGCTCTTCTCCAGTCTTCTGGGACTTCTCCTGTTCTCCAAGAATTTTCAAAGATTATGGAGAGGGGTTCAAAAATTTCTTCTGCTATCTACTTCAGTACTCTGGGGTGTAATTCATCTGGACCTGGAGACTTGAATTCATTTAGGTTAGCTAAGTGTTTCCTCACTATCTCTCTGTTTATAGATATCCTGGATTCTTCTATTCCCTTAATAGGACAGTGAAGATCAGTTGATGTTACATTTCCTTTCTGAGAGAAAACAGATGCAAAATAGGAATTTAAAAGTTCGGCCTTCTCAACATCCTGTCTTACCATTTCATCATTTTCATCCTGTAAAAATCCTATAGCACCTTTGACTTTTCTTTTACTTTTGACATATCCCCAAAATCCTTTATTATTGCTGATATTATGACATTATCAGAACATAGGTATGCAACTAAATACAATATCTATTCAACGTCAGGTTAATGGGCATCACTCTCACTACTATGCCCATCACCGTCTTATTCACTTTAAGCAACTCCAGTTTTTACACTGGCCCTAACGAACTTCACCAGTATTTCCCAAATACCACATAGGTGAGTCACTTGGTACACAGTCTGCTCTTTTTTTGTGAGAGTCTCCCCGGTAATAGAACCCATAACCCACAAACTTCAAAATCACAGGCAGGAGTTAAACCAATTGATTCACAATCTCTGGTAAAATGTATATTTTTATTGGATTGTGGCTCAGTTAGTTTAGCTCCTGCCTGTGATGTTGATGTTTTTGTGATTGTAGATTCAGTTACCGGAGAGACACTCGAAAAAAAAAAAAAAGTACACAGGGTGCGCATCATGCTGGCTGTCTCCGTTCCCCCATGCATGACCCCGGCCTAGACCCTGTACCATACATCTATGCTGAAATAATGACTAGAGTTGAGCAAAGTTGATCGGGTCCCTGCTTATTCAGCAAGCTATAGCGCTTACCGAATAAGCTGCAGAGGGACCGGGATACATGGAGCGCTCCGGCTGATCAGATGTTCGGCTCTGCAGCTGCATGTGTCGTGGCTGTGTCACAGTCACAACACATACATGGAGAACCTGTGGGTTGTTGTGTGTTAGCTCTAGTAATGACCCACAGGAATGGTCCTCCGCTACAGCTGGATTGTCTCTCAAGCCTGGTACAGCTTTGGTCACGATCTTCTGTCTTCTATCTTCTATCTGGCGCAGGTCACGGTCTTTTACTGGTGCCAGACGTGGCCTTCTACTGGCATTGGTCACAGTCTTCTTCTGACGTGTGCCACGGTTTTCTAATGGTGCAGGTCATAGTCTTCCACTGGCGCAAGAAATGGTTTCCAACTGGCATGAGTAAAAGTCTTCTACTAGCACGGGTCACGGTTTTCTACTGGTGCAGGTCACAGTCTTCTATTGGTCGGGTCACAGTCATACTGGTGCGGGTAATGGTGTTCTACTCATCTCACCTCAAGTCACCAATCTTCTCACAGCTCAGGCATTCCCTGGGATCTGACTGCCATCAGACCCTTCTGTGGCGATGTTGGCTGTGAACCTACTTCACGGCTCCCTTCTCTGCCTGCCCAAGACTTTTTTATTTAGTAACTGTGACACAACTGTCACCTGACCTGTGCTGTCTCCAATATCCTTGCTGTGAGAACATGAACTTCACTCTTGGGTTCCTATTAATACAATTCTTTTTTTACTTTCACTTTTCTATATCCTTTGACCAGCAGATGGAGGTGTTCATCTGCAATTTCTCAGCTAGACACTAACCATACTCGTCTTTTCTCTTGTCTACCTCCTTACATGTCAACAAGTTAAAAGAAAAAATAATCTTCCATAATACTGGATGATTTAAATCAGAATTTGAATAGATGAAAGAGAATATGTTCTTGCTCTGTTCTTTATCGAGGAAACACTGAAAAAAATGGCTTGAATATATAATATGGATAAGTAAAATGGTTTCATAATTGTTTTTATAATGGGAAACCAATAATAGAGATTTATTATAAATCTTGTTCATAGGTAAGTGAATTAAAATAATTACAATCATTAACAGCCATTAAAAGCAGGGTCAGAATTATTATATGATAAGCGCCTAAACCCAGAGCTACTGATCAGAGTTTAACGTACTGTACAGTAAAATTTGGAACAAATTGCACTTAATGGAAAAATTTCTATTCTTTCAAGTCATAAGCATTTCCTCTGAGATTATTAGAGTTGAGCGAAACGAGTCGAAAAAATTCAAAAGTCGCCGACTTTTGGCAAAGTCGGGTTTCATGAAACGAAACCCGACCCTAGGATGAGGTCGACCACGAGGTCGGCGACTTACGCGCCAAAGTCGCGTTTCAAAAGTTTGTTTTGCGCTCTTTTTCAGCCAATCAGGATCCACGGACACTGTGGGCAACGTGATGACATAGGCACGGGTCACCACCATCTTTCAGAAGGGCATGCAAGTGATTGGCTTGCTTTGGTGGGCGTCACAGGGGGTATAAAAGGGCGTGCACGCCGACCGCCATCTTACTTCTGCCGATCTTAGTATAGGGAGAGGTTGCTGCTGATTCTGTAGGGAGAGCGTTAGGCAGGGAAGAAGACAAAAAAACTGCTTCTGCTGCTAGCAATTTGGCCTGCACAACACACCAGTCACTGTGTGTGCAGTGCAAGGGGAGGCTATATAGTGGTGTATCAGTGGTGTTGGTTGTTGGGCTGCCTTCTAAGGCTTCCTGACATTCCTGCATTGCTGTTTACCCACTGCTCCGCAAACTGCTTTTTTTAAAAGCAATCCAATCTCCCTTATCCTCTAGTCACTTTTGTCACAGCTGTGCCATCGAGCCTGTCACATAGCGCTCAGATATTCATTGGGCCTCACACAATCCAAAAGGGTCCAGTGTCCAAAAGTGTGTGCAGAGATTCAAAATCTCCCTTATCCTCTAGTCACTTTGGTCACAGCTGTGCCATCGAGCCTGTCACATAGCGCTCAGATATCAGTGGGCCTCACACAATCCAAAAGTGTCCATCCAGTGTCCAAAAGTGTGTGCATAGATTCAAAATCTCCCTTATCCTCTAGTCACTTTGGTCACAGCTGTGCCATCGAGCCTGTCACATAGCGCTCAGATATCAGTGGGCCTCACACAATCCAAAAGTGTCCATCCAGTGTCCAAAAGTGTGTGCAGAGATTCAAAATCTCCCTTATCCTCTAGTCACTTTGGTCACAGCTGTGCCATCGAGCCTGTCACATAGCGCTCAGATATCAGTGGGCCTCACACAATCCAAAAGTGTCCATCCAGTGTCCAAAAGTGTGTGCAGAGATTCAAAATCTCCCTTATCCTCTAGTCACTTTTGTCACAGCTGTGCCATCGAGCCTGTCACATAGCGCTCAGATATTCATTGGGCCTCACACAATCCAAAAGTGTCCAGTGTCCAAAAGTGTGTGCAGAGATTCAAAATCTCCCTTATCCTCTAGTCACTTTGGTCACAGCTGTGCCATCGAGCCTGTCACATAGCGCTCAGATATCAGTGGGCCTCACACAATCCAAAAGTACCTTGTTTTACATTACTATATAGTTTGTTGGATTTTGTCTACATTTCTACCAAAAATGAGGAAGACTGGTGGAAGAGGCCGTGGAATTGGGAGGGGGTTGGCAGCTGGTAATGATGGTGTTGGTGGTGGATCTGATGGTAGTGGCAAGAGCAAAATAGGACCGAATGCAGGAGGTGCTGACCCTGCGTCATCGTCTGTCTACATAAGGCCTCGAACGCTTAGTTTTCTAGGAGTTGGCAAACCGCTTTTAAAGCCAGAGCATCAGGAAAAAGTTTTGTCTATATTGCTGACTCAGCCTCCAGCTCTATCGCCTCCTCTTCTTCAGTTGTAAAAAGTAAAAGCACTGAGTCGTCATTGGAGGCTCATGTTCATGAACCACACCTTTCCTTGTGTCCTTCACCCCAACCAAGATTGAAGGATGACGCAGGCCATACTACTGATTACTCCATGGAGCTGTTTTCACATACCATGCCTGGATTATCAAGTGAAATGGTGAATTACCCAGGCCAAGATGAATCTGTCTTGGAGTGCACTGATGCACAGCCGCTGATGGATGATTCTGCTGGTACATTCACTCAGAGCACTACATTGTCCTCGCAGTGTACAGAGCCAGATTCTGACCATGATGAGACTCAGGTGCCCCTTCCCGCACACTATACCACCATACACGGTGACACAGAGGAAGGTGCACATGACATAGAAGAGGAGGTGATGGATGACCCAGTTGTTGACCCAGATTGGCATCCATTGGGGGAAGAGGGTGCTGCTTCCAATAGCTCAGATGAGGAGCATCCACAGTAGACATCGACATCGCAACAGCTGTTATCTGGCAGGCCCGGAGCACTCCAAAGACAGGTTCCAAACATCAAAAGAGTTGCTGGACAGCTTGTCCAGAGGGTCAAAAGATCACAGCGTGCTAGGCCGCAAAATGTCTGCCAAAGTAGGAAGAGTGCAGTGTGGCACTTTTTTGACCAAAATCCTCATGATCAGGCCAAGGTTATCTGTAAGAAGTGCGCAAAGACCTTTAGCCGAGGGAAAAATCTGAAAAATTTGAATACCAGTTGCATGCTTAGACATTTAACCAGCATGCACTTGCAAGCGTGGACACAACACCAAACCTCAAGTGCCACATGTGCAACTGATCACAACGAAGGTAGTCAGCAACGCTACATTGTTTCCCCCACTGTAAGCCCACCGGTTAGCACAGCAGCAAATGTTGAGGTGTCATTGCAAGACCACAGCAGTCAGGGAATCCCACTGTTATATCAACGAAAGACTGATTCTAGGCCATCAGAAAGAACACCAACTCCATCACCATCATCAACCCTCTCTCAGTCCGCCTGTCCACCGCTACTTCCACCATATGCAGCTCTCAAGTCCAGCTCACCCTCCCAGACACTATGAGTAGGTCAAGAAAGTACTCAGTCTCTCATCCGCGTACACTGGGTTTGAACGCCCACATTGCCAAACTAATCTCGTTTGAGATGATGCCCTTTCGGTTGGTGGAAAGCACAGCTTTCCGCGAACTCATGGCCTATGCAGTACCACGCTATGACCTACCCAGTCGCCACTTCTTATCTCGCAAAGCCATCCCAGCCCTCTACCATCATGTGAAAGACCGCATTGTCCATGCACTCAAGCAGTCAGTGAGCGGAAAGGTGCACCTCACAACTGATGCATGGTCCAGTCGGCATGGCCAGGGCCATTACGTGTCCATCACTGCGCACTGGGTTAATGTGGTGGATGCAGGGTCCACAGGGGTCAGCGGTGGTGGGACAGTGCTGCCTAGCCCACGGTATAGGAAACAGTTGGCTGTAGGCGTTCGACCCTCCTCCTCCTCCTCCTCCTCCAGAAGCGAAAGCTCGTCCACAGAGCGCAGTCGTACGAGCACTCCATCTGCAGCTGCCACTGTTGCACGCGAGGTGTCCCCTATCGAGCAGCTAGTGGAAAGCGTCAGCAGGCTGTGTTGCAGATGATGTGTTTGGGCGACAGACACACCGCCGAGGTGCTGGCCGAGTACTTGAAGCGACAAACTGAGTCATGGCTGGGCAGTGTACATCTTGAGGCAGGCAAGGTAGTTAGTGATAACGGCCGTAATTTTGTGGCAGCCATAGCCCTTTCAAAACTCAGCCACATACCTTGCTTGGCTCACACCTTGAACCTGGTGGTGCAGTGCTTCCTCAAAAATTATCCGGAGTTAACAGCCCTGCTCCAGAAGGTGCGAAGACTGTGCGCGCACATCCGCCGGTCGCCTGTACACTCCGTTCGTATGCAGAAGCTGCAGCGATTGCTCCACCTTCCCAAGCACCGCCTCATTATCGACATTGCAACAAGGTGGAACTCCACCCTGCACATGGTGGAGCGGCTGTGCGAGCAGAGGCAGGACATAATGCATTTGTGGGAGGATACACGGCCAGGCACTTTGAGAGCAGACATGGAGTTGACAGGTGTGCAGTGGTCGAAGCTGAAAGACCTTTGTAAAGTCCTTCAGTGTTTTGAGGAATGCACACGGCTGGTAAGCGCAGACGACGCCATCCTAAGCATGAGCATCCCACTTATGCGTCTGCTCATGCAAACTTTGACGCACCTTAAGGAGCAGGCGTCTGCAGCCAATGTTGATGAGGAGGAAGAGGAGGAGGGAATCCTTGATGACATTCAGCCATTGTCTGCTCAGGGACCTCTCCTGGACGAGGTGGAGGAAGAAGAGGAGGAGGAGGAGGATGATGATGGGGATGATTACTTAGGGGAGGAGGATGCATCTCGTGGGGCAAGTGAAAATGTTGGCGTGGCAAGGTCTGGTACAGGGTTTGTGCGTGACTGGAGGGATGTGGATTTGCCAGAAAGTGCTCCTCCACCCAGCACTCGCAGTGCATCATTGACACCGGGAACATTGGCCCACATGTCAGATTATGCCTTGCGGATCCTAAAAAGGGACCCCCGCATTGCCAAAATGATGAACGATGATGACTACTGGTTGGCCAGCATCCTGGATCCACGCTATAAAGGCAAATTACAAAACATCATGCCACAGGAGAACCTTGACCTAATATTGGCTAATAAACAAGCAACTCTGGTAAATCGGTTGCTTGAGGCATTCCCAGCACACAGCAGCGGTGATGGTTCTCACACGAGCCGTACGGGCCGGGGGCAGCTTGGCAGAGGTGTTCGTGGTGCACACAGCAGAAGTGGCGTTGGAGACAGGGGTTTCATGACAATGTTGTGGACTGATTTTTCAAATACCGCTCACACAACTGGTAATACTGCATCGATGGAAAGTGACAGGAGACAGCAGTTGTCAACTATGGTTACAAACTACTTTTCCTCCCATATCGATGTTCTCCCACACAGGTCATTCCCCTTTGACTATTGGGCCGCTAAACTGGACACCTGGCCTGAATTGGCCCAATATGCCTTACAGGAGCTCGCTTGCCCAGCTGCAAGTGTGCTATCGGAAAGAGTCTTCAGTGCAGCTGGATCAATCCTGACAGGAAAAAGGACCCGTCTGTCAACCCAAAATGTGGATGATCTAACCTTCATTAAAATGAACCACGCATGGGTTTCCAAGGATTTTGTCCCACCTTCCCCTGATGACACATAGGGTGACAGAAAAATGGCTTGCTTTGGTCCACCTCTTCCTGGTACTTCACCTATTTCGCCTTTTGCATCAGCTGAATGTCCAACATCAACATATGCCACTTTCTAAAACTCCCTAACTGTGCTGCCTCCCCCCATGGCCGGGGTCACCACCTAGCGCACGACACCGTGCGAGTGCCGTTGCCCTGGACAGGTGGGTAGGCCGACTCTTGGGCGCGGGCACTGGCACAGGGTCCCTCATAGTGCAATCAAGTGTCTCTGACGGTGGTGGTGCACACCCACCGTCAGACACACCGCTGTACTATGAGGGGCCCAGTGCCAGTACCGACGCCCACGAGTGGGCCCCCCTTGCTTGGGCAGGGCCCCAGCATTTGCAATCTTTACCTCTCCCTGCTCCTCCGCTGTGTAATCTGGGCCGTCAAATCCATACTGTGCCTGACACCGTCTGAACCTGCCTCCTGATGTATAGACATATATTTTGAATGTGTACGCTATCCATACATGTTATCTGGGGATACGGTACCCTTTCTAACCTTTGTGCAATCACGTGCAATCCATACTGGGCCTAACACCGTCTGAGCCTGCCTCCTGAGACATATATTTTGAATGTGTACGCTATCCATACATGTTATCCGGGGATACGGTACCCTTTCTAACCTTTGTGCAATCACGTGCAATCCATACTGGGCCTAACACCGTCTGACCCTGCCTCCTGAGACATATATTTTGAATGTGTACGCTATCCATACATGTTATCTGGGGATACGGTACCCTTTCTAACCTTTGTGCAATCACGTGCAATCCATACTGGGCCTAACACCGTCTGAGAATGATAGATGGGGCCCACCATACACTGGAACATTCCAAAGGTGGACATCATACACTGGAGCAGCATTTACAGGGCCCATTATACACTAGAGCATTAGAAATGGGGCCCATTATGTTTGGAGCATTATTTGGGCCCATAAGACAGTAGAGCTTCATCCATGGGGACCAACATATACTGTAGCATTATGTGGAGCTCATCATATACTGTTTCAAACATTATATGGGACCAATGATTCTGTATGGAGAAATAGATGGGCCTCGTCATGAGATGTAAAAAGTGAGGTATTTTTCATTGTACTATACCGCTATTTCTCTGCCGTATCGGAGCATGATGAGTTGTGGTATGTGTTAAAGGGGCGCTCTTTCGCCCAGGGCACATGAAAACCTGGAGCCAGCCCTCCCCCCCCACAGTCTGTAGCCAAATAACCCCCATTTTTCAGTGCGTAACTTGTATTATGAAGTTAATTAAGGTTGACAAGCTTAAGTAAGAAGAATTGATGCTTTTGGCATTCAAATGGGCACTGTTGGTGTGTTTCCTGTCCTCCTCTCACTGCCGACTTTTATTCCCCATTGACTTACATTGGGTTTTGTGTTTCGGGACGACCCCGACTTTTCTCTATAATCGGACGATCTTGCTCGACCCGACTTTTGGAAAAGTCGGGTTTCACGAAACGAAACGCGACCCTAAAAAAACCAAAAGTCGCTCAACTCTAGCCAGTATGCCTTCAATGTGACCGATTAAAAGTTTTTAAATCTCATAGTCCTTTTTTAGAAAGGCAAAGTCACTTCAATACTGAGCTCAATATATTCCACAAGAAGGTATATCATGTGGAAAAAAAGTGAAAATGAAAGAAAATATTGATTTGATTGTTAAAAAATGATTCTTTATTAAATATTATTAAAAGAACTTAAAAAGACAGGGCAAAAGGCCTCCAAAAAAAGGGGGATAGGCTGCGGCAAAACAGTATACAATGATGTCAAAAAAATAATAATACACACACAATAATAACCCTGTGGATTTAAATATAAATACAAAAATGGTTCTTGCATGCAAAAGTAATAATAATAATTCCTGCCAGAGTCAGTGCACCATAGTAGATGACAATGAATACATTGCTTGTTACTACTAGGTTTTGCAAAAAAAGGCAATATTCACGTTGCCCTTATGGCTGTGGAAAAAGTAGATGTAACTTAGATGTAAATATAAAGAGATATTGACATGCAAAATTATTACTGCAGGGTTCAACATGCCTCAGTAGACAAAAGTCATTGTATGTTACTGCTGAGTATCTGCAAAGGAAACAGCATTGCACATTGCCCATGTGACTATTAGCGTCCTGAGTGTGCTAAAGGGTTAATAAGTAAAGTGTGCCAGGTAGCTGCACAGAGTATAATAGAAATAAAGTGCCTGATATAAACCGGGGATTGATTGTTAATACCTGAGTTAGAAGAATGTGCCGGATTCCAGGAGCTCTTCCAGCCAAGCGGTCACGTGACATTGCTCATTAAGGTAATGAATATGCACGCATCTCCACTTCCATAGGCGTGGAGCGCATATTCATTACCTTAATGAGTGGTACCATGTGATAGCTGGATAGGAAGAGCTGTTGGAAGCTGGAACAAGATGCAGTGCCACCGAGGGAGCGCAGGCAGGTAAATAGGATGTTTGTTTGTTTTTTTAACAGGAATCATACATAGGGATAAGGAGCCATGCATAGCATGAGAGGGACTGGAGAGCCATACATACAGGATAGGGACTGTAGAGCCTTGCATACCAGGAGAGGGACTGGGGAGCCATAACTCCATGCATACAATGACAGGGTCTGGGGAGCCATACATACAGTGACAGGAACTGGGGAGCCATGTATACAATGACAGGGACGGGGAGCCATGCATGCATTGACAGGGACTGGGGAGCCATGCATACAATGACAGGGATGGGGGAGCCATGCATGCAATGACAGGGACTGGGAATGTTAGGACTCTAATGTCAGGACCCTGTCAGCATCGGCAAACTGCCACGCAGAGCCGGGTGACTTACCCACACTATGGGAGAACACGGGGTCCAATACTGTAGTGATGGTTCAAGCAGACAGGACCTGCGGCACTGAAAATAGTAAGGCGTCCCAGGACCTATGATCATGTGACTTCAGGGGGCGGGGCTTAGCGTCCTACTGCTGCAGATGATGTAATGTACCTTCTGTAGGGCAACTGTTGTAGAGGAGAGGAAAACGCAGGTCAGACAAGCGAGGGTCGTACACGGAGAAGGCTATGCGGTCCAGAGGGATGAGCAGAGAATAGTCAAGTCACAGGCAGAGGGTCATACACAGAGAGGGTAGCGCAGTACAAGAGGGACAGGCAGAACTCGTAACAGGAACAGAATCGGATCAAAACCAAACAAGCAACAAGTTATCAGGCACAAGGCACATGTACGCACAAGGTCAACTAACTCAGCTGAGGGCAGGAGTATAACTGACACCGGACCTAGGTCGAGTGAGCATTAAATAGCCACCCTCTGCCAGAGAGAGGCAGAAACAATTAACCCCTGTCTGACCAGGACGGGCCAAAGACAAACCCCATGCTGGATCATGACAGGGATCCATACATACAATGACAGGGATAGGGGACAGGGGAGGCATGCATACCACATAGGGATGAGGGGACAATGCATACCTGGCTTATACTCGAGTCAATAAGCTTACCCAGTTTTTCAAGGCAAAAGTAGGTACCTAGGCTTATACTCGGGTCGGCTTATACTCGAGTATATACGGTAACTAAATTGCATTTTATTGCATGAAATAAGTATTTGATCTGCTACTAACCAGCAAGAATTTTGGCTCTCACAGACCTGTTAGTTATTCTTTAAGAAGCCCTCCTACGCTGCACTCATTACCTGTATTAATTGCACCTGTTTGAACTCATTACCTGTCAATGCACTCATTCAATCACACACCAACCTTTCCACCATGGTGAAGACCAAAGAGCTGTATAAGGACATGAGGGGCAAAATTGTAGACCTGCACAAGGACTGGCATGGGCTACAGGAAAATAGGCAAGTAGCTTCGTGAGAAGGAAACAACTGTTGGCAGAATTATTAACAAACAAAAGAAACAAATATGACTGTTAGCCTTACTTGGTCTGGAGCTCCATGTAAGATAACACCTCATGGTGTAGAGAAGATTCTGAGAAAGGTCAGGAATCAGTCCAGAACTACATGGGAGGACCTGGTCAATGACCTGAAAAGAACTAGGGCTTCAGTCTCAAACATTACTGTTAGTAGCACACTACGCCGTCATGGATTAATATCTTACAGAGCATGCAAAGTTGCCCTTCTTATGCCAGGAAATGTCCAGGCCCATTTGAAGTTTGCCAATGAACATCTGAATGATCCAAAGGAGGCATGGGAGAAGGTCATATGATTAGATGAGACCAAAATAAAACTTGCTGTGTTTGGAGGAAGAAGAAGGCTGAGTACAACCCCAAGAACACTATCCCAACCGTGAAGCATAGTGGGGGAAACATCATAATTTGTAGGTGCTTTTCTGCAAAGTGGACAGGATGACTGCACCGTATTGAAGGGAGGATGGATTGGGTCATTTATCACGAGATTTTGACCAACAACCTCCTTCTCTCAGATCATTGAAGATGGATCGTAACTGGGTCTTCCAGCATGACAAAGACCTGTAACACACAGCCAGGGAAACTTCAGAAGGACTGGCTCCAGAAGAAGCATTTCAAAGTCCCAGAGTGGCCTAGCCGGTCTCCAGACCTAAACCCAATAGAAAATATTTGGAGGGAGCCGAAACTCAATGTTGCCAATCGACAGCACCAAAACCTGAAAGATCTAGAGAAGAGCTATATGGAAGAGTAAGTCAAAATCCCTGTTGCAAGAGGTGCAAACTTGGTGAAGAACTACAGGAAACGTCTGACCTCTGTAGTGGCAAACAAAGGTTTCAATACCAAATATTAATTTCTGTTTTCCTACTGTATCAAATACTTACAGTTGTGCTCAAAAGTTTACATACCCAGGCATAATTTTTGCTTCCTTGGCCTTTTTTCAGAGAATATGAATGATAACACCAAAACTTTTGCTCCACACATGGTCAGTCGTTGGGTGAAGCCATTTATTGTCAAACTCTGTGTTTTCTCTTTTTAAATCATAATGACAACCCAAAACATCCAAATGACCCTGATCAAAAGTTTACATACCCTGGTTTGGACTGATATCATGCACAGAAGTTGACACAAA
Source organism: Dendrobates tinctorius (assembly GCF_039654945.1). Lineage (NCBI taxonomy): Eukaryota > Metazoa > Chordata > Amphibia > Anura > Dendrobatidae > Dendrobates > Dendrobates tinctorius. The sequence continues at coordinate 34,471,452 of NW_027361738.1, forward strand.
TGGATTTGAATGGCTACTAAAGGTAACATCCTTACCTGTGACAAATGCCAGGACAATTGTTCGGGATGCAGAGAAAAACCCACAAATAACATCAGCTGAAATATTGGACTAGTGGTGTGGCTGTTTCCAGATGCACAATAAGGAGGCACTTGTAGAAAAATACTTGTAGAAAAATGGGCTGCATGGTCCAGATGCCAGAAGAAAGCTATGTGTCCAATTTGGAGATTAAATTGAAATTAAATGGGGCAGACCCATTACTTATTATGTGGAGACGTGTGGACACGTACTCTTCCTTGTTACTGTAACACTGTCTCCTGTTAATATGGACCGAATCCAATTGTGGTGCGGGATGCTGTGGCGTGCTGAGGATGTTTTTCCACATTTCGGCCATGCTATCCCTCCCTTCTGAGGTGATGCTGCTGCCCCAGCTGCGTTGGCGACTTTCTCCTCCACCTGACGAAAATGCAGAGGCAGTGAAACACGCATTGAGGTGCAGATACAGACCTTACACCTTTCTCATCATGGCCATAGGCAATAGACCTTAGGATCTATTATTAGTATTTTACTTTCATTCACTGTGCTAGTCTAATGTGACTATTAGGTCACCCAACCCATATATACCTTTTCACACATTACTGTGTGGCCTCAGATCTACTTATGAGCATTAACATCAGTAACATTGTCATATATACTATATGTACTGGCTTTATTATGATTCATAGCTTTTTCATATCAATATTTTTCCTAAAAACTGATATTTATGGTCATACTATTTGAACATCTATTTTATAGGATGTAATGGTCTGTTTTCTTGTATTTTCTGTCACTGTACATATGTTCCATGTATGACAGAGAGTGTATCACTCCTGACACTTTTTGATTGTATTTTACATATTTAATTCTATAAAGTCTATTTAATAAAATGTGAGTATTTTACTATAATTGATCATGCTGCTCCTTCTGTGTTGTAATAGGTATATGACATTCAGGTTTTAAGGAATCCATAAATTTGTGTGAGGAATATTTTGGTTTCATCATTCCTCTTCCGCCTCTGCCTTATTCTTCCACTGAGCCATCGCTGTCAGGTGGGAATACCAATAGTAGTACCTCTACGTTCCAGTGACGTAAGTATGGATGGTAAGTTGTCCTTGTAGTAGGGATCCAGTAGGGTGACCCAGTAATCAGCAGTGGTAACTATCCAGGCAACTTAAGGGTCATTGCACAGGCACAGCAGCATATATTGGCTCATGTGTGACTGACTGCCCAGAGGCAATGACAAGCTGTCCTCGATGGTACAGTAGGTGTATGATCTTGGTCCTATGCTTTTTAAGGTATGAATTCCACTGCAACTTGTGTTTTGTAATTCAAATGACTTATCATGCAGGTGGTGCTCAGGTTCAGAAGATTTATGTCTCGCTTCATTCTCTGACGGCAGAGAGTGAAAACCAGCCATCGCTTGTCATCAGCATATTGCTTGAAGAAATGCCATTCCTGGATGTTACTTTGAGCTAGCTTTGATGTGCTCATTTCCTTGGTACGGTGGGCAGTAGCAGCCGATGTACTGGCTAGAGGCCGGTCGCTGTGATTTGCCAACCTCCTCCCTCTTTGCTGCTCTTCAGGGCAGCATGGCCACCTCCTCTTCATCTAAACTGTGCAGGTCACTAGTATCACCTTCACTTCATGTAGGGTCTAGGACCACAACATCCCCCACATCATCTTCAACCCATTCCTCACTCCTATGGCTAATCGTTAGATTTGTCTAACCTATAAACACTTAAGCACTTTATGGGTGTTGGTGATGGCTTAGCGATGGATTTCCTATAGGGTCAGACAGTTTTAGTCGACATTGAGTGGGGGCGCCAATTCATCTCCCCTTTGGATGCCAACCTCCGCTGCCAGTTAGGGAAAAGTGTAGTATTATTTCTATCTCCCTGGTATATATCCTTTTTATAACTGAGGCAATATTGGACCTGACTATTATGAACTCCTATACTTTCTGTCTGATTCTCTCACGGTATTATTATTAAGTTTTTAGACTTTTTGAGCTTTTTTAAGAGGAATCTAATTAAAAGTTATCCTTTAGGTCTGATTTATTTTGGTTTTCATATTCATATCAGATGTGCTATATTCTGTTTTGGGTGTTCTACATACAAGTATAGTCTATATGGCAGCATTACGGTCCAAAATTCATGTATTCATTGATCGTGTATATATCTTGGCACACACAGTAGGCTTCTTTTCCTACATTATGTTGCTTTTAGATGAAGTAGCAAAAACCTGATGATAGAATCCCCTTAAGTAGAAGACAGCATTAATAAGAAAATCTAAACTTCCATTTGTGTCACAACTCAAGTTCCTGCTGCTTTGATCTGTGCATAACAGTCATTTCATTATTTATAACATGGGCAAAAAGCTTCAGGATGGCTGGTTATGGCACAGAGTTAGGGCACCACTACAAACTAACCCAGAGACCCTTGGATTATCTATAGACTCCATTCTGAACTTTGCTTGAGTTGCTAAGTACAGATGGTATACCTTAAAAACAAAGGGACAACATTTTAGAGCTAAGCAATTGTGATGGATTAAAAGAACAGTAACGCAAGTCTTCGCTTTGAAACAGTCCATTGAAGAAGACATACTAAAGGTCAACAGCATGCTGAAGAAAAATTAGATGTGATATTGCATACTTTGCATTAATTATGCATTCCTTTTTCCATTATTACAATGCACTTTTGATGCTTCTGCACACTTTTAATAACTGATGAAATGCATTTTCCTTGACATTTTCAGCTTGATATTGTATTTTTAGTATACGAAAGGACGTAAGGTTGTTCTGTCAATACAGTTGAGAAATAAAGTAAAATCAATAAAATCAGAAGTAAGGTTTATTTCAATAAATGTCAACAAGCAGAGATCTGATATACAGTATTTTACATGACATAAAAAGTCATTGTGGTGTCACTAGATAATATACATTAGCATTTTGAAGAAATACAAGCATCCCTCCCCCTCCCAAAAATTTGGTGAATGTTTTTCCCAGCAATATGCGCTCCTGAAGGATGATGATGGAACTTGATATTTAGGTTCAAGGATGATTTTTATTTTTAATTAAAAATAGAATACAACCGGTTTCGACTGCTAAGAGTCTTCCTCAGGTATAATGTCAAGAAGCCTGAGGAAGACTCTTAGCAGTCGAAACCGGTTGTATTCTATTTTTAATTAAAAATAAAAATCATCCTTGAACCTAAATATCAAGTTCCATCATCATCCTTCAGGAGCGCATATTGCTGGGAAAAACATTCACCAAGTGTTATAACCTATGAAAGCACTGTCCAGTGCTCTCACTAGTTCCCAGATCTTTGCAGCAAACTGAATGGAAAGAGGAATGGAGTGATCCAGGGATTGGGTCTACATGCAGTATCTCAAGACACCAAATAGGTGAGTGTATTCACACTGAGTATATACGTTTGATAATTAACTACTACACTTAGAAGCTTGCGCTTCCCATTTTTCTCCCTATAATCCCCTCTTGTTTCATGTTCCTCCCAAAAATTTAATATACTTGGTGTTTTACTGTGTAGCTAAACTGAAAGAAGTGTATTTATGTCACATAAATGGTGAAAGATTTGCAGAATTGATTTGCACATTTTTGAATGAAGCTTTGGGTATGAATGGATTGAACAAAATAAAGTTACATTACGATACATGGGCTTATATCTAAATGCCATCATTATTATTATTATGCATTTATATAGCGCCATTTATTCCATGGCGTTTTACATGTGAAAAGGGGAAATATAGACAAGTATAATAAACATGTGTAAGACAAGAGACACACAAGTACATGAGAGGGGACCCTGCCCGCGAGGGCTCACGGTCTACAGGGATGGGTGAGGATACAGTAGGAGAGGGTAGAGCAGGTTGTGCGGTGGTTCAGTGTACCGAGGATCATTGCAAGCTATAGGGTTGTCGGAACAGGTGGGTCTTCAGGTTCTTCTCGAAGGTTTCTGTTGATGGGGAGAGTCTGATGTGTTGCAGCAAAGAGTTCCAGAGTATGGGGGAAGCACGGGTGAAGTCTTGTATGCGGTTGTGGGAGGAAGAGATGAGGGGAGAGTAGAGAAGGAGATCTTGAGATGATCGAAGCTTGCGTGTGGGTAGGTACCTGGAGACCATGTCACAGATGTATGGAGGAGTCAGGTTGTGGATGGCTTTGTATGTCATGGTTAGGGTTTTGATTTGGAGCCTCTGGGCAATAGGAAGCCAGTGAAGGGCCTGGCATAGGGGGAGGCTGGGGAATAGCGGGAAGACAGGTGGATTAGTCGGGCAGCAGAGTGTAGGATGGACTGGAGTGGTGCCAGAGTGCTAGAGGGGAGGCCAGAGAGTAGGAGGTTGCAGTAGTCGAGGCGAGAGATAAGAGCATGCACTAGTGTTTTTGTGGTTTCGTGGTTGAGGAATGAGCGGATCCAGGAAATATTTTTGAGCTTGAGGCAGCAGGAGGAGGCGAGGGCTTGGATATGTGGTTTGAAAGAGAGCGCAGAGTTGAGGATCACTCCGATGCACCGAGCGTGCGGGACTGGGGATAGAGAGCAGCCATTGACATTGATGGATAGGTCTGGTGGAGGGGTAGAGTGAGATGGGGGAAAGATGATGAATTCTGTTTTGTCCATGTTCAATTTGAGAAAGCGAGCAGAGAAGAAGGCTGAGATAGCAGACAGACATTGTGGGATTTCAGTCAGTAAGGAGGCAAGGTTGGGTCCAGATAGGTAGATCTGCGTGTCATCGGTGTAGAGGTGATACTGCAAACCGTGGGATTCTATGAGCTGTCCCAAGCCAAAGGTGTAGATGGAGAATAGTAGGAGTCCTAGGACAGAGCCTTGAGGAACACCGACAGACAGGGGGCGAGGTGAGGAGGTTGTGTGTGAGAGGGAGACACTAAATGTTCGGTCTGTTAGGTATGATGAGATCCAGGATAGGGCCAAGTCTGTGATGCCAAGAGATAAGAGAGTCTGTAGCAAGAGGGAATGGTCTACGGTGTCAAGGGCAGAGGACAGGTCCAGGAGAAGGAGGACAGAGTAGTGTTAGTAAATCGTTAGTGACTTTAGTTAGGGCAGTTTCAGTTGAGTGATGCGGTCGGAAGCCAGATTGTAACCGGTCAAAGAGGGAACAAGAGGAGAGGTGGGAGGACAGTTCAAGATATACATGCTGTTCCAGTAGTTTTGAGGTGTAAGGGAGAAGAGATATCGGGCGATAGTTAGATACAGAGGATGGGTCAAGGGAGGGCTTTTTGAGGATGGGTGTGATTGAGGCATGTTTGAAGAATGAGGGAAATACACCATTTCTAAGTGAAAGGTTGAAGAGGTGTGTTAGAGATGGGATGAAGACTGTGGCCAAGTTAGGGATGAGGTAAGACGGGAGTGGGTCGAGGGCACAAGTGGTGAGGTGTGTTCTTGACAGAAGCGTGGAGAGCTGATCTTCTGTCAAGGTGGAGAAGCTGGCTTTTGCAGAACAGGGCTGAGTGGCTAAGAGGGGCATTGGGGTCTGCGGGCCAAAGTCTTGTCTGATCGTGTTGATCTTCTGCTTAAAGAAGGAGGCAAAGTCTTCAGCAGAAATGAGAGGAGAGGGAGGAGGTGCTGTGGAACGGAGTAGAGATTTGAAAGTGTTGATCATAAACTTATCTGTCCATGGTCAAGTGCCGATCCAGTATACCAGACAATGCGCGGCAACGGCTCCTAGCCAAACAAAGCATCTATATGCCCGGCCAATTGGGGACTAATCAGCAGACCAAGAGTATGGTGGAATTAGCAGTCAACCAGGGTTCCAGGGGATATTAAAACTGCATTGAAGCCCAGTTCATGACAGTTTCACGCAATAATGCAACACCACTACAATTTTATAAAATACTGCAAAACTGCTAATGCTGTGCATTATATAGGTAATCAAGATTCAAGTCTCCTAAGGAAACTAATCACACATGTTTAAAAAATGTAGAACTATTTTTAGTTTAAATATGAAAAAAAATATATAGTTCATCGATTTAACAATGCATGGCAGTACTTCAGTATCATAGTATAGGTGATCAAGCGATCGCCTGCTAAAGTCCCGAAAGGGGATTAATTTAACCCCTTACCTACAATGGACGTAATATTCCGTCCATGTGACCCTGGACCTAATTACCATGGACGGAATATCACGTCCCAGCGATCAGCGGCGCCCACGTGGTGAGCGCCGCTGATCGCGGCCGGGTGTCTGCTGATTATCACAGCTGACAGCCAGCACAATGTGTCAGGGGCGGTCACGGACCGCCCCCGACACGTTAACCCCTTGTACACCGCGATCAAACGCGATCGCGGTGTACCGGGGGTTAAAGGGAAGCATCGGCAGGGAGGGGGCTCCCTCCATGCTTCCTTGAGCCCCCCACAGCAGCGCAATGTGCAGGGCTGCTGCGGGGGTCTCTTTCCCTACAAAGCGCAGGCATGAGGAAGTCTGCAGAACTGCCTGTGACAGATTGCTGATCTGTCACAGTGATCTGTGATGTGACAGATCAGCGATCTGTCACAGGACAGTGATGTCCCACCTGGGACAAGGTAATAAAGTAAAAAAAAAAAAAAGTGTTAAAAATAATTTTAAAAAAATCGCTAAATAAGTAAAAAAAAAAAATATTCCCCAATAAATCCATTTTTTCAAAATAATAAAATAAAATAAAAGTACACATATTTGGTATCGCCGCATCCATAGCGACCCGCCCTATAAAACTGTCCCATTAGTTAACCCCTTTAGCGAACCCCTTAAAAATAAAAATAAAAAACGAAGCAAAAAATAATGATTTATTATCATACCACCGAACAAAAAGTGCAACAACGCGCGATCAAAAAGACGCATATAAATATCCATGGTACCGCTGAAAATAGTTTTCATTGCAAAAAACCGACAAAACAAAAAAACGACCTAAATGAGGTATCGTTGTAACCGTACTGACCGAAAGAATAAAAACACTTTATCAATTTTACCGCACGCGGAATGGTGTAAACGCACCCCCCAAAAGAAATTCATGAAACGCTGGTTTTAGTTCATTCTGCGTCCCAAAAATCGGAATAAAAAGCGATCAAAAAATGTCACGTGCCCGAAAATGGTACCAATAAAAACGTCAACTCGTCCCGCAAAAAATAAGACCTCACATGACTCGGTGGGTCAAAATACGGAAAAATTATAGCTCACAATATGTGGTGATGCAAAAACTATTTTTACAATAAAAAGCGTCTTTTAACGTGTGACAGCCGCCAAACATAAAAACCCGCCATATATAGTAAATCAAACCCCCCGTTATCACCCCCTTAGTTATGGAAAAATAATAAAACTAAAAGAAAATGTATTTTTTTCCATTTTCCCATTAGGGTTAGGGTTAGACCTAGGGTTAGGGCTAGGGTTAGGGTTAGGGTTAGGGCTAGGGTTAGGGCTAGGGTTAGGGCTAGGGGTGTGTTGGGGTTAGGGTTGGAGTTATAATTGTGGGGTTTCCACTGTTTGGGCACATCAGGTGCTCTCCAAATGCAACATGGCTTCTGATCTCAATTCCAGCCAATTCTGCGTTGAAAAAGTCAAATGATGGTCCTTCCCTTCCAAGCTCTGCCATGCGCCCAAACAGTGTTTTACCCCCACATATGGGGTATCAGCCTACTCAGGACAAATTACAAAACAACTTTTGTGGTCCAATTTCTCCTGTTACCCTTAGGAAAATAAAAAATTGGGGGCAAAAATATCATTTTTGCGGAAAAAAATGATTTTTTTATTTTCACACCAAGGCGTTATAAACTTCTGTGAAGCACTTGGGGGTTCAAAGTGCTCACCACACATCAAGATAAGTTCCGTGGAGGGTCTAGTTTCCAAAATGGGGTCACTTGTGGGGAGTTTCAATAGTTTAGGTACATCAGGGGCTCTCCAAACGCACATGACACCCGCAGACCAATCCATCAAAGTCTGCATTCCAAAACATCACTACTTCCCTTCCGAGCCCCGACGTGTGCCCATACAGTAGTTTTCTCCCACATATGAGGTATCAGCGTACTCAGGACAAATTGGACAACAACGTTTGGGGTCCAATTTCTCCTGTTACCCTTGGGAAAATAAAAAAAATGGGGACTAAAAGATGATGTTTGTTGAAAAAATACGATATTTTTATTTTCACGCCCGGTCGTTATAAACTTCTGTGAAGCACTGGGGGGTTCAAAGTGCTCACCACACATCTAGATAAGTTCATTAGGGGGTCTAGTTTCCAAAATGGGGTCACTTGTGGGGGGATTCCACTGTTTAGGTACATCAGGGGCTCTCCAAAAGCAACATGACACCCGCAGACCATGCCATCAAAGTCTGCATTCCAAAACGTCACTACTTCCCATCCGAGCCCTGACGTGTGCCCATACAGTAGTTTTCTCCCACATATGAGGTATCAGCGTACTCAGGACAAATTGGGCAACAACTTTTGGGGTCCAATTTCTCCTGTTACCCTTGGGAAAATAAAAAAAATGGGGACTAAAAGATGATGTTTGTGGAAAAAATACGATTTTTTTATTTTCACGCCCGGGCGTTATAAACTTCTGTGAAGCACTGGGGGGGGGATCAAAGTGCTCACCACACATCTAAATAAGTTCCTTGGGGGGTCTAGTTTCTAAAATGGTGTCATTTGTGGGGGGTTTCTACTGTTTTGGTACATCAGGGGCTTTCCAAACGCGACATGTGTCCGATCTCAATTCCAGCCAAAAACGTCAAATGGTGCTGCTTCCCTTCCGAGCTCTGCCATGCGCCCAAATAGTGGTTTACCCCCACATGTGGGGTATCAGCGCACTCAGGATAAATTGCACAATATCTTTTAGGGCCCTGTTACTCTTGGAAAAATAAGAATTGAGGGTGAATAGATCATTTTTGTGGAAAAAATATGATTTTTAATTGTACCGCTGTACGTTATAAACTTCTGTGAAGCCCTTGTGGGTTCAAAGTTCTCACCACATATCTAGATAAGTTCCTTGGGGGGTCTAGTTTCCAAAATGGGGTCACTTGGGGGGGTTTCCACTGTTTAGGTACATCAGGGGCTCTCCAAACGCGACATGGTATCCGATCTGAATTCAAGCCAATTTTGCATTGAAAAAGTCAAACAGCGCTCCTTCCCTACTGAGGTCTGCCATGCGCCGAAACAGTGGTTCCCCCCCACATATCAGATATCAGCGTATTCAGGACAAATTGCACAAGAACTTTTGCAGTCCAACTTCTCCTGTTACCCTTGGTAAAATAAAGAAAATTGAACCTGAAGTATTTTTTTTGTGAAAAAAAAGTTAAATGTTCATTTTTTTTTAAATATTCAAAAAATTCCTGTGACGCACCTAAAGGGTTGATAAACTTCTTGAATGTGGTTTTAAGCACCATAAGGGGTGCAGTTTTTAGAATGGTGTCATTTTGGGTATTTTCTATCATATAGACCCCTCAAAGTGGCTTCAAATGTGATGTGGTCCCTAAAAATAAAATGGTGCTGCAAAAATGAGAAATCGCTGGTCAATTTTTAACCCTTATAACTTCCTAACAAAAAAAAAATTTTGGTTCCAAAATTGTGCTGATGTAAAGTAAACATGTGGGAAATGTTATTTATTAAGTTTTTTGTGTGCCGTATCGCTGTGATTTAAGGGCCTAAAAATTCAAAGTTGGAAAATTGCAAAATTTTCAAAATTTTCGCCAAATTTCCATTTTTTTCACAAATAAACGCAAGTTATTTGAATGAAATTTTACCAATAACATGAAGTACAATATTTCACGAGAAAACAATGTCAGAATCACCGGGATCCATGGAAGCGTTTCAGAGTTATGACCTCATAAAGGGACAGTGGTCAGAATTGTAAAAATTGGCCCGGGAGTTAACGTGCAAACCACCCTTGGTAGTGAAGGGGTTAAAATTTAAAAAACCATAAAAAACAATGTTTTTAAAAAATATAAATGTTCAAATCATCTCCCTTTTCCCCACTCTTAAAAAGTGTAAAGATGAAAAAAACGAAATGACATATTTGGTATCTCTGCATGTCCTATTGCCTAACATGGTAGAAACAGTCAATTTTGTCCTTAATAACTAATACCCATTTTTCTCATCTGACATGTCAATTTATGTGACAATAACTCTGGAATGCATCAACATTTTCAGCCAATTCTGAAATTTAATGACATTTTTAAAAATGATTTAATGTTTGCACCTTTCTACTAGATCATACAACACAAACTAGTAAAAAACATCATTTTCCATATGTCTACTTTATGTGAGAATCATTTTTTAAATATCCTGTTATTTTGTTATGTAATGTAAAAATATTCAAAATGGGAAAACATTTTTTCCTGCTTTTGAAGACTTATTTAGCTTAGAAGTGAAGTGACTTTGAAGGGCTTACATATTGGAAACCCCCCAGAAGTGATCATTTTAAAAACACAAATTATAAAAAAATACTTTCACAAAATGTATTAACCTTTCAAAGAATCAATGCAAAGAAATAATGTAAAATTAAAATTTTTCTACTCAAATATTTATTTAGCCCCAAATTTGTCAAGGGATAATAGATGAATTGTCACAAACGACAATAGGTGAAAATGGACCCCACAATTTGTTTTACAACTATTCCCAAAAAATGGCAATACCCATAAGTGGTCCAAACTGTTGTTTGGGTACATGGCAGGACTCAGAAGGAGCGTTATTTGATTTTTAGAATGTACTTTGGCTGGAACAGATTGAGTACACCATGCTGTGTTTATATTAAACAGGAAAAAACAGGGAGTACAAGTCCAATCACATAAAAATAATGAGCAAAGTTTATTAAACATATAATACTGACAATTACATAAATGACAGAATATACATAAAGGATCAGATAAGTATCTGCTGCTTGTTAGTCCTAAGAAATTAACAAAATAAAGTGCTTAGTGCCTGTAACAAATATGGGCCATATTTGAGGGATATAAAGGTAAAAGAGATCCTAACAGGTGCGCATCCTGACAAAATCAATATCCCAAGCCATAGTGCTTACCCATACTAAACTTAGCCAAGGACCACAAGCAGCGCCGCCACCGACGCGCGTTTCGCCTCTTTTTCAAGGTGCCGTACTGTGTTGTGTGAGGGGCCGAGTTATATATCCTGTTACCAGGTGCTCCAATCAAGCGGCGCGTGTGTCCAGTGTCCTGCCTCGGAAGCTGCATCACCACCGGCGACAGCGCGGCGCCGCGTCTCAGACGACGTCACTATGACGTCACTGACCCGCAGACGCCACTGATGCGCCTCAGCAATGCTCCATGGGCACACACCGCAGACATGCGCACTGGAGCCAACTCTCTAGGTGATACATCCAAGAAAGGGAAATGGGTTCTAGATATAACAGATTACACAAAGTAGATATATATATAAATGAATCCAAAAGATTAATGAGCACTAGCTCATAACAACTATATCATTAATAATAGTGAAAAATAAAAATATATATAAAATATATAATCCCATTACAATGGACATTAATGTGATTATACCATCAACCATATATTCCTTTTATATATAAAGGAGAGATGGTACATGTGAAATACTTCAAAAGAGGTGCACATATAAATGTGATTATACTATCAGCTATGTATTCCTTTTATATACACAGGAAACATGGTGCATATGAAATGCTTCAAAAAGAGTGCACACATAATACATGTGACATATATAAAATGATACACCAACGTGAATAAAAATATTTATCTTTTTTTCTTTCTTTTTATTATTCATCTTTTTTCTTCTTTTTCTTGTTAAATAAAAATAGTCCCATAAGCCAAACTTGATATGATGTTCTTGAGCCAGGATATAACACCAAGGGTCCCTCCAGATCTTCCCCACTAAACGTCCTAGAAATTACGGTGTTCCATTAGAGATGACTAAAGGGAAACAAACCAATACAGTGAACATACAAACATATATAATAAAAACAAAACCATGTCACAACACAAAAATTACAGATATGAGCTAAAACTCAACTGCTCATTGAGTCCAGCCGGTGTGATGGTATCAAGAACTGTGATCCACCGGCATTCCCTTTGAGCTAACACACGTTTGGTGTCACCCCCCCTTATTCCCGCACGGATCCTGTCAATACCCCAAGCTTGGAGTCCACTCGGATCACATTTATGTTTCAACCGAAAGTGTCTCGGAATAGGTTTGAGAGCATTAATATCCTCCACTTCACGTGCCGCCATTATATCTCTAACATGTTCTCTTATGCGAACGCGTAGTTCGCGTGTAGTTAATCCAACATATATTAGCCCACATGGGCAAACTGCATAATAGACCACATATGTGGTACTACACGTGATGTAACCTCTAATTTTGAATTCACGACGGCCATCCGATGAAGTGAATGATAATGCTCTCCGAAGATTCCTACATGCTAGGCACACTCCACATGGAAAAAATCCATTCCTGGGTGTGCCAGCCTGAAAGAAGTCTATACTTTTGGTGGTATAGTGACTCCTCACTAGCATGTTCTTGAGGGTATTACACCTCCGTGCAGTCATAAGGGGGCGTTCAGAAATGCACTCCCGTAAAATTGGGTCAGTTCTCAGAACCGCCCAATGTCGGTTCAAGATAGATCTCATCACGTCCCATTTGTGATTGTATGTTGAAATAAATCTTCTCCATCCATTTTAGGTTTGGATTTTTTCCACCTGTTTCCCAAGAGATCAACCCTAGAAGATCTTTTGGCCCGCCAATAACCTCTCCTAATGCTTTTACCACTGTAGCCTCTTTGGGCAAATCTTTCCCCAAGGTCCACCGCCTGAGCCTCAAATAAGGCATCAGTTGAGCAAATCCTCCTCGCACGTAAAAATTGTCCAACTGGAATAGACCTGATCGTGGAATGCGGATGTGACGAGGATGCATGCAGAAGGGCATTAACAGAAGTCTCCTTTCTATACAGATCGGTGTGAATTAAACCATCATCCTGTACTTTTATCATAACATCAAGAAATGTAATTTGATGGTGGTGAAAAGCATACGTGAGATGGATATTGAAGCTATTCTGGTTCAGAACCCCCACAAAGTCATGTAACTCAGAGACAGGGCCTTGCCAGACAAATAGAACGTCATCAATGTATCTGAACCATCCCGCAATCTGGGGAGCGGCCAGTGCGCCATCCGAGAAAATCTCCCTCTCCCAATAACCCTAACTAACAAGCAGCAGATACTTATCTGATCCTTTATGTATATTCTGTCATTTATGTAATTGTCAGTACTATATGTTTAATAAACTTTGCTCATTATTTTTATGTGATTGGACTTGTACTCCCTGTTTTTTCCTGTTTAATATGTAATGCGGGAGTGTCTATTTCCCATTGAGACGACACTATATAGTGGGCGACTCTACTGGGATTTACATTTGGTTCCGTATGGTTTTGTTTTATATGCTTGCTATCTGTGTTTTCACAGTTACCAATAAGGAACATATGGATTTCCGTGAACGCGAGAAAGCGTGGCAGACTGAACTTGATAAAGTTTTTAATGAAGGATCTGGTATCAATACGGATTGTAAATTTGGTGACACTAGTACATTGATTATTAAATATAAAGAGCTACTCAATAAACGTACACGGTTATGGTGGAATAAGGCATTCATGGATAAGTACTTAATCTGTGGCCTCATACCAAGAGGCTTACGGATACAAGTGTTCCCATCCTTTAATATTAATGACAGTGAGTTTGTCAACCAGGGGGAGGATGCTGCTTCCACATGTTCAAGGAAATATATGGAATTACTGTCTAAATATAATGAAAAACAACTAAATGAATTAGATGTTGAAATTGGATCTATACAGGATGAGGTGAATAAAAACCTTGCTGGTGAGATGGTAGCCAAGGTGAAGGTGGAGGTGGAGACATTTTTAAAAAAATGTGAAACGGAGGTTGTTCAGAGAAAAACTAAAAAATATCAGCGTGACCTTACTGATCGACAACAGGATCGGATTTATAAATGGCGTTATCGCCAAATGAATGGTAATAATAATAAAAATCCTATAAGAGGAAGGTCCACCTCACTTTCATCGGTATCATCACTTGAAGAACCCATGAATACTTCAGATGGTGTACGGCCTTTGTGGGACAGGAGGGATCATGTGAGAGATAGACGTTGGAAGAATGGAAAAACCAACAAAAGAAAAATGGCTAATTCACCTAAGAGTGACAAAAAAGCTCGAACAAACACACTAGAGGTAATTAACCTCTCCTCACATGTGCTCTCTGATCTTCACAAAAGTGTATTACAACTTGGTTTATCATTCTCTCCAGTAAATAATTTTGATTACTTTACAGCGGTAAAGGATCTCCACCTGTTTTCCCGAAAGATCATCCTTAGAAAATTACATTCACGCCCTCTGTCAGACCAAAGTCTATCGGTCTCAGAAGCTGAGGCAATACATACTCTAGAAGAATTGGAGAGTGAGTCTCATGGAGATTCGGTAAGTGGATCTTTACCTCCTATTGCAGCCAGATGTACCACGTTTCCCCCTTTTTCACTTTGTCCCCAGGTCGAGATATTTACAAGGTTGGTGACTGAAGATCTTAAGACCATCACCAATTATAAAAAAAGTGATAATTTGACCCCACAACAGAGAGTGGCTTTATGTGAAATTGGAAGTTGGGATGACATTGTTATTAAATCGGCTGACAAGGGGGGAAACGTGGTTCTCTGGCCTGTAGATAAATATGAAAAAGAGGCCTTCAGACAATTGAGAAATAAAGAAAATTATTCTCAGTTGCCAAATAGTCCTCTTAAGATCTTTCAGAATGAATTACATAATATTCTTGAAATGGCATATGAAAGAGGTATTATAACTAAAAAAGTTTTGCAGGGCCTTTGCAGGAGACTTCTGTTAATGCCCTTCTGCATGCATCCTCGTCACATCCGCATTCCACGATCAGGTCTATTCCAGTTGGACAATTTTTACGTGCGAGGAGGATTTGCTCAACTGATGCCTTATTTGAGGCTCCGGCGGTGGACCTTGGGGAAAGATTTGCCCAAAGAGGCTACAGTGGTAAAAGCATTAGGAGAGGTTATTGGCGGGCCAAAAGATCTTCTAGGGTTGATCTCTTGGGAAACAGGTGGAAAAAATCCAAACCTAAAATGGATGGAGAAGTAAGATTTATTTCAACATACAATCACAAATGGGACCTGATGAGATCTATCTTGAACCGACATTGGGCGGTTCTGAGAACTGACCCAATTTTACGGGAGTGCCTTTCTGAACGCCCCCTTATGACTGCGCGGAGGTGTAATACCCTCAAGAACATGTTAGTGAGGAGTCACTATACCACCAAAAGTATAGACTTCTTTCAGGCTGGCACACCCAGGAATGGATTTTTTCCATGTGGAGTGTGCCTAGCATGTAGGAATCTTCGGAGAGCATTATCATTCACTTCATCGGATGGCCGTCGTGAATTCAAAATTAGAGGTTACATCACGTGTAGTACCACATATGTGGTCTATTATGCAGTTTGCCCATGTGGGCTAATATATGTTGGATTAACTACACGCGAACTACGCGTTCGCATAAGAGAACATGTTAGAGATATAATGGCGGCACGTGAAGTGGAGGATATTAATGCTCTCAAACCTATTCCGAGACACTTTCGGTTGAAACATAAATGTGATCCGAGTGGACTCCAAGCTTGGGGTATTGACAGGATCCGTGCGGGAATAAGGGGGGGTGACACCAAACGTGTGTTAGCTCAAAGGGAATGCCGGTGGATCACAGTTCTTGATACCATCACACCGGCTGGACTCAATGAGCAGTTGAGTTTTAGTTCATATCTGTAATTTTTGTGTTGTGACATGGTTTTGTTTTTATTATATATGTTTGTATGTTCACTGTATTGGTTTGTTTCCCTTTAGTCATCTCTAATGGAACACCGTAATTTCTAGGACGTTTAGTGGGGAAGATCTGGAGGGACCCTTGGTGTTATATCCTGGCTCAAGAACATCATATCATGTTTGGCTTATGGGACTATTTTTATTTAACAAGAAAAAGAAGAAAAAAGATGAATAATAAAAAGAAAGAAAAAAAGATAAATATTTTTATTCACGTTGGTGTATCATTTTATATATGTCACATGTATTATGTGTGCACTCTTTTTGAAGCATTTCATATGCACCATGTTTCCTGTGTATATAAAAGGAATACATAGCTGATAGTATAATCACATTTATATGTGCACCTCTTTTGAAGTATTTCACATGTACCATCTCTCCTTTATATATAAAAGGAATATATGGTTGATGGTATAATCACATTAATGTCCATTGTAATGGGATTATATATTTTATATATATTTTTATTTTTCACTATTATTAATGATATAGTTGTTATGAGCTAGTGCTCATTAATCTTTTGGATTCATTTATATATATATATATCTACTTTGTGTAATCTGTTATATCTAGAACCCATTTCCCTTTCTTGGATGTATCACCTAGAGATTTGGCTCCAGTGCGCATGTCTGCGGTGTGTGCCCATGGAGCTTTGCTGAGGCGCATCAGTGGCGTCTGCGGGTCAGTGACGTCATAGTGACGTCGTCTGAGACGCGGCGCCGCGCTGTCGCCGGTGGTGATGCAGCTTCCGGGGCAGGACACCGGACACACGCGCCGCTTGATTGGAGCACCTGGTAACAGGATATATAACTCGGCCCCTCACACAACACAGTATGGCACCTTGAAAAAGAGGCGAAACGCGCGTCGGTGGCGGCGCTGCTTGTGGTCCTTGGCTAAGTTTAGTATGGGTAAGCACTATGGCTTGGGATATTGATTTTGTCAGGATGCGCACCTGTTAGGATCTCTTTTACCTTTATATCCCTCAAATATGGCCCATATTTGTTACAGGCACTAAGCACTTTATTTTGTTAATTTCTTAGGACTAACAAGCAGCAGATACTTATCTGATCCTTTATGTATTTCTGTCATTTATGTAATTGTCAGTATTATATGTTTAATAAACTTTGCTCATTATTTTTATGTGATTGGACTTGTACTCCCTGTTTTTTCCTGTTTAATATGTTATGCGGGAGTGTCTATTTCCCATTGAGACGACACTATATAGTGGGCGACTCTACTGGGATTTACATTTGGTTCCGTATGGTTTTGTTTTATATGCATGCTGTGTTTATGTAGCTCCCCAGATGCTAAAACAGAAGAAACCCCCAGCACAAGTGACCTGATTTTGGAAGCCATGTATCTCAAGGAACTACCGTAATCTATGAACATGAACATTTTGAACCCAAGGTGTTTCCTAGAACTTTAAAGCATTGAATTGAAAATTAAAGCTTACTTTTTCAGTGCTAAATTTAACATTTTTACAAAAGGTATTAGGATAAAATGGGCCAAATAATTTATTACACAATTTTTTTTCTGAATGTGGTTATATCCCATATGTGGTTGAAAACTAATGTTCGTGCACAAGAATGGGCTCGAAAGGGAAGAAGCTGTATTTTATTCTAGGAGCACAGATTTGTCTGGAATAGATTGTGGACGCTGTGTTGCCAGTAGAAAGCACCCACAAGTGAACCTAATTATAAAAAATGTACCCATGGGACTGCATGAGTGCTGTTAGTGTTGGGGAGCTACATTTCATTGATAATATCATGAATTCACAGATTTAATGATATATTGAAAGAGAAGATGCTAGCATCACTCCATGCCCTTGGGATATTTGCACTTTTCCCACCTGACATTGATCCAACTGCACATCTGTCGCCTTTCATGAGGAGCAACAGGGTAAAAATGATTCAGTTGCCAAGTATCTAATGATCTGAACAACAATAGAGAATTCTGAAGAGACAAATTTAGCATCGCTCTCCACCGAGGCATCCAGAGCTCGTTATTAAATAATGGAAAAAGATAAATGTTACATTATGACATCAACTTGTTCATTCCATGTCTTGAAGTCTTGGCGCTGTCCTTCAAAATCAAAGAGCTCATACAAAATACTTGATGTAGTTGTTTCTCATGTGGGGTGTAGTGATGAGCAAGCATACTTGTTGCTCGGGTTTTCCTGAGGATGCTCGGGTGTCCTCCGAGTATTTTGGTGTGCTCGGAGATTTAGGGTACCGTTACATTTAGCGATGCAACAGTGATCCCGACAACGATCCGACCTGGTCAGGATCGCTGGTGCATCGCTAACTGGTCACTAGTGAGCTCCCAAACAGGCAGATCTCACCAGCGATGCAGCAGCGGTTGGGGGTTGTCACTTACCTGTCACACGCAGCGAGGGTGACGTCTTCCTCTTCCTCCTGCGTCCATGGAGTCGCTCGTCGGCGCCAGCAGGAAGCCGACGACGAGAAATGGACCAGGCCGATCTCTCACGATCAGCGATATCCAGCGGGGAGCCAGGTCGGAGGTATGTGTCACATGTAGCGAGTTCGCTACCGATATCGCTGTTGCGTCACAAAATCGGTGACGCTTTAGCGAGATCGCTAGCGATCTCGCTACGTGTGAAGGGGGCTTTCGTTTTTGTCGTCTTATCTGCATGATTTGCGACTTGTAGACAGGCTGAATACATGTGTGGAATGCCTGTTTGTTAGGGAATTCCCACATGTATTCAGCCTGTCTACAAGTCGTAAATCATGCAGCTGAGATGACGAAAACTAAATCTCTGAGCACGCCAAAATACTTGGAGGACACCCGAGCATGCTCGAAAAAACCCGAGCAACGAGTATACTCGCTCATCACTAGTGGGGTGTATTCATTTTTGCATTTTGCTTCAACTAATTTGATTGAAACTGACGATTATGTAATGAAAGTTAAATAATTATTTAACATAGCTATTATTACTTTCCTTATGGGTTAAAAAATGTTCTATGAAACTCAGTCTTGATAAAAATTGATTACAACCTTACTCTTCAAAGAATGTATTTATTAATGCTGACCACTGTATATTGCATTGTATTTTGTTTACTTTTCTAAATATTCCAAAAGATTCTCTTTAATACCTACATTTTTGCACACTACTTAAGTCTTCAACAAGTCTTTTTACTATGCTGTATAATACTGGGGAGTGATTATGGTATAGAGATTTTAATGTTTTGCTTTGACTTTCTCTACAACCATTATTCTGGATAAATACCTAGATAACAGCTCTGTCTTGAATTTGGACTGGTTGACATCTTTGAAGTTTTCCCCAACTCATTCCACAGTTCAATGGCTACACTGGAGATGCAACCTGACATACTCTTTTGCAAAAGATCATCGTTCTTAGCAGTTCATCATCCTGTGTATACATGATTCATGCTTCCGAGAACTAGGGCAGCCTTTACAGAGTGATCTATTACAGATTGCACAGTCTGCATAGTTTACCTTGGTCTGCCTGTGTAAACAGATTAGTATACAAATACCGATTGGTAAAATTTACCTATTCACGATTGGTTAGCACTGCCATTCGGTCCATGTAAACAGATCTTTAGATTTTGCTAAACACATTGACCGGCGCAAATTTTGACCTTGGAAGGTCACTTTCTTACAAATGCAAGCTGAAAATTTGTGATAAAAATGAACCAATCATTTAATTGCTCTACTGTACTGAAAAGCCTCTGATGTAGATAGAATAGTTGATGAATGGTAAATTTTAAATTATTTTATTAATTTTACAGGATTACATTACCACGTACTGACATTCTGAGTTTTTGTACAAAGTAGAACTTTGTACAATTTTGCTTTAAATTGCATTTTTTTTTGTTTCAGATATACTATCAATGATCATGTTATGATTAAAGTTTAATGATGCTGAAAAAAGAACTACAAACCTTAGCAACAATTTAATTTGAAAGTTAAGCATGAATGATCAGGCCAAGAATGATGGCACAAACAAGGAAATGACACTAAATCTTACTTCCCAAACTTATAAATCAGCTAAGGTTTACCAGTGTTATACTCTCAAGTGAAAGGAAGCATTACGAGTAAAGTCATTGACACAAGGTTTGCATTTGGTTTTCTTCCGTAGGCACAATTGGGATAATTTACATCACTTTATTGATTTAACGTGGTATTCCCATCTCCTAGATCCTATCCCAACATGTAGTAGATGTAATAATAAAAATATTAGCAAATAGCTCCAATTAGAAATGTAGTGTAGTTTTTCTGATTTGCTATGTCGCTTACCCCATGTGCTGGGCATGGCAGTAGCTTAGGTATGGTTAGGACCTCTCATATAGTGACAGTTAGTTAGTTATTTGTTAGTGGTCGTAACCATGGATACCTAACCTACTGCAATGGTGAAAGCAACATAGTGAATCAGAAGAACTATACCACATTTCTAATTGGAGGTATTTGTTGATATTATTATTATTATTATTATTAATAATATTACACTTACTACATTTTAAGATATGATCGTGGAGATGGGAATGCTCCTTTAAGTTAAAAACCGGTCCATATGTCCGTGTGTGTACTACGTGCAGCACACATGTGGCAACCATGTGCCACCCGTATGCCGCATCAGTACCACACGGATGGCTGACGGGGAAGAAGTGCTACTGTAAGCGCTGTTCCCCGGCGGCTGGTACTGAATGTGGCTTTCATCCATTCTCCCCTGCTCTGCCGTGAATGAAAGAAAAACTGACCTGCTGTGACCTCAGGACTGTGGGAGAATGCAAGTGATGAGGTCACTGTGACAGAGCTTGAACTGCCATGACCTCATCACCTGCATTCTCCCACAGTCCTGAGGTCACAGGAGTTCATCCCGGCAGCGAACACACACTCAGTGATGTCACTGCTAGTTATTGAGCCTGCGCCCTCTGCTTCTCATTCATTCACCAGTAGTTTACAGCCAGAGCGGTTGCATTAGAACCACTCCAGTTGTAAGCTGATTATTCCCTAGATATGGATTATGGCATGGGACTGAACACTGGACAGGTATGGTATATTGTTGCTTTATTGTTTTAACTTTTATTACACGAGATCGAGGGCGTCACTTGGATTAGGAGACCAATAAAGATGGCAAAACTATGTGGTGTTTTATTTCATTAAAAGACTTCATTCAATACAATAGAAAGGTGACATTAACCCCCCATTACCCCACTTGCCACCGCTACAGGGCAAGTGGGAAGAACTGGGCAAAGCTCCAGAATTGGCACATCAAATAGATGTGCCTTTTCTGGGCAGCTGCGGGCTGCTGTTTTAAGGCTGGGAGGCCTATATTCATGGCCCCTTACTGGCCAGAGAATAGCAGCCCACGCCTGTGAGTTTTGCTGGTTTGGTTCAAAAACATAGGGGGACCCCACGTCGGGTTTTGTTTTCATTCATTCTCCTCTGCTCACACTGGTCGTGGCAGAATAATGACAACCACGTTCAGCACCTGCCGCCAGGGAACAGGGCTTACAGTAGCGCTACTTCCCCGGCGGCCGTCCATCAATATGTGTTCTCCTTGTGCACGTATGCGAGCCGTTATGCGGCATGTGCGTCCAGGAGAAAACAGACATGTCAGCGTGTTTTGCATACGGACACACGAGTGTCAGTGTCTCCAGTACCTGAGAAAACTGTCACCACACGTACCGGACACACTGATGTGTGAAACCGGCCTTAGGCAAGGGTCACAGGACCATAGATTCTCTCAGAGAATTGGGTCAGTTATGCAAATGACACTCTGATCAAACTCTATACCAAGTTTTCCACATCTTCCTCATTGTGTAAATTCCCCAGGATTTAACTACATTCAGATGCCATTCAAGTGCAGTCCGATGTAGTGCATGCACCCATACTCTTGAATGGGTGAGTGTCTTCCGATTTCAAATTGACATCACAGCATGCTGCAATTTTTTTTCACAGACGCATTTTGTCAGTGAAACAAATTGCACATCAGCACTTCCCCATTAAATAACATCGGCCTGAGTGCTATCTAGTCAAAATAATTAGATAGCATCCGAACAGAATAATATGGTGTGAGATGGCCCTTAGTTGTAATTTGGCACAGCTCTGCAGTGAAATCAGGAGAGCAAGCTGTCAGTTATCACATGTCCTAAGCTGGTAATGCCCTCTTTTATTTGAAAAAATACAATGGAGGCACACTGTCTAGAAGATCTAAGTCCTTTACATAGATTTTAACCCATTACTAACATATGGCATACAGTTATGTCATATGCTGACTCCCTGACTTGAACTGAGCCCACACAGTAGATCAATGTTTAATATTGGGATGCAAATTGCCTCTTCAGAAGGAAGAGGACTTGAACTCTATAGCGCCACCTCAGTCCAGAGCCTCCCACCTAGCCAAATCAGTTCTCATACTTTGCACTGACGATGGCCGATAGCCTGAAACACCGTGTCTGCAAATTGAGATTCTGATTTGGCTTTTATCTTAAGTCATATTACAAGACTCGTTAAAGGGTTGATTGTGACTTGTAGGATCGCTACTACCAATAGGTGGCGCTGTAGAGTTCAAGTCCTCTTCCTTTTGAAGAGGCAATTTGCATATTAAACTTCCCAGAGGAGCATTGCACGGCGAATAAGCCTCCTCGCCTTGACAAGCCAGAGCTGGCATGTCACTCTCCACAAGGAGAAACCTTACCCCTTAGACCTTAATATTGGGATGTGCAGCTCATGTCTTTTTCTTCTACAGTTACGGTATTATTTATTTATTAGTATCACTGGCTTTTAAATGTTTGTGCTGTACATTAGATTTGCATATGCCATTTCTTTGGCAAAGTTTATTTTCACTAGAAGGTTGAAACAAAAGCGCAATAGGGTCTTATCCGGGTAAAATGTTCAATTACTGAATGTGTTAAACTCACCTTCTCAAAGATAAAATAAAGCTTGTATAGTGAGTCAGCCTGCTGCACGTCCAACGGTCCACATCGGAACCGTACCACAATTAGATAAGGAATAAATTCTTGGACTTTGAGTGCGCTGCCAGACGAATTCAATAACCACACAAGGTTAAAAAAGTTTAACCCTTTAATCCCTACGCGTTTCGAAGCATAACGCTTCTTCTTCAGGGGTAGATACATGACTACAGAGAACTGTCATCACATTTATACATACACGATTTGAATTTGGCGCCCTCAGAGACACGAGGAGCGCCGCAAAAGGTCAAAGATCAAAGTAATTCAAGCATCAAAAGTTCATGAAGGTTAAACATTCTCTAATTAAAAAAATTAAAACTTTATTATGTATTACAGATAAAAGAAGAAGAAAAGAAAAAAGATAATAAAAAATATATAAAGAAAAACGAAAAAAATGTATATATATGTAAAATGAACCCACGACGTTGAAAAAAGGAGGAAAGAGATCAAAGTCCAGCGAACACACCGCTACACCAGAGAGAGTGTTTGAATTTAAAAGAGAATTTGCAATCCAACCATTAGTATGAGTCTCAATAGTAGATATTTATAAAGGTAATAATGAGATGTATATGTATGAATAAAAATACAATAATGAAATTGATATGAAAAAAATGGTGAATAAAGATAAAAATAATAAAAATAAAGAAAAAAATAATAATAATAAAATATGTCACTAGTTATTTCGTTTCAAATTCCATGAGAAAACCGTGGCGTGAGCTGGAAGACAAAAGGAAAAAAAGAAACAAGAAAAAAACCGCAAATAGAGGAAACCATGATCGAAAACCGCTGAAGAAATATTAAAATATTGTATATATTAAAAGGAATCAACCAGAACAAGAACTAATTATTATAAAAAATCCGTATACATAAAGATGTTTTTTGAACAGAAAAACGCATAATTAATTTCAATTCAGCAGTCTATTCGAGATACGAGGTTCCAATGACACAAACCAGAGGAACAGAAAAAAATTGTAGTAAACGAAAAAATGCAAAATAATGACCAAAAAAAAGGGGATTAACACCTTAGTTTCCAGAACAATGTCCCATTATAAGGAATATGAACGAAAACAATACATAAAAAGTAAAAATTACGTCAAAACACATGCATGAATGAATGAAAATATTATTAAAAAAAAAAAAAAAAAAAAAAAAAAAAAAAATTATATAATTACTATTGTTAATATGAAAAACGTGTAATAGATAAAATTATTTAAAGGATATATACACCCGTATTGGCCATAATAAATGAAAATTATAATATATATAGGTAAGATTAACCCACTAGGAGGGTGTAAAAAATGTAAAGGGAAAAATATATATATATATATAAAATATACATATAAATAATATTAAAAACCATTCACCATTTAAATAATTTTATCTATTACACGTTTTTCATATTAACAATAGTAATTATATAATTTTTTTTTTTTTTTTTTTTTTTTTTTTTAATAATATTTTCATTCATTCATGCATGTGTTTTGACGTAATTTTTACTTTTTATGTATTGTTTTCGTTCATATTCCTTATAATGGGACATTGTTCTGGAAACTAAGGTGTTAATCCCCTTTTTTTTGGTCATTATTTTGCATTTTTTCGTTTACTACAATTTTTTTCTGTTCCTCTGGTTTGTGTCATTGGAACCTCGTATCTCGAATAGACTGCTGAATTGAAATTAATTATGCGTTTTTCTGTTCAAAAAACATCTTTATGTATACGGATTTTTTATAATAATTAGTTCTTGTTCTGGTTGATTCCTTTTAATATATACAATATTTTAATATTTCTTCAGCGGTTTTCGATCATGGTTTCCTCTATTTGCGGTTTTTTTCTTGTTTCTTTTTTTCCTTTTGTCTTCCAGCTCACGCCACGGTTTTCTCATGGAATTTGAAACGAAATAACTAGTGACATATTTTATTTTTATTTTTTTCTTTATTTTTATTATTTTTATCTTTATTCACCATTTTTTTCATATCAATTTCATTATTGTATTTTTATTCATACATATACATCTCATTATTACCTTTATAAATATCTACTATTGAGACTCATACTAATGGTTGGATTGCAAATTCTCTTTTAAATTCAAACACTCTCTCTGGTGTAGCGGTGTGTTCGCTGGACTTTGATCTCTTTCCTCCTTTTTTCAACGTCGTGGGTTCATTTTACATATATATACATTTTTTTCGTTTTTCTTTATATATTTTTTATTATCTTTTTTCTTTTCTTCTTCTTTTATCTGTAATACATAATAAAGTTTTAATTTTTTTAATTAGAGAATGTTTAACCTTCATGAACTTTTGATGCTTGAATTACTTTGATCTTTGACCTTTTGCGGCGCTCCTCGTGTCTCTGAGGGCGCCAAATTCAAATCGTGTATGTATAAATGTGATGACAGTTCTCTGTAGTCATGTATCTACCCCTGAAGAAGAAGCGTTATGCTTCGAAACGCGTAGGGATTAAAGGGTTAAACTTTTTTAACCTTGTGTGGTTATTGAATTCGTCTGGCAGCGCACTCAAAGTCCAAGAATTTATTCCTTATCTAATTTCTTTGGCAAAAACAGACCCAGTCATGGGAATGTGCACATAGATAATGGCGCCATTGTATTTATTACATATAAATGTTTCTTAACCTTCAGAAATAAGCCTTGTGTCTAAAAGCTTACAATTATTAGCAATTTTCCCAGCCAGCCATTCAATATCTCCACTTTGAAGTACTAATATGTCATTTTTATTTATAATTTGCTCCCTTGGCTATTGTATGGGCCCATCAGTTTTTACCATAATATGAAAAAATAATATACCTTCTAAATAGTTCTTGATGACATTGAAATTATTGATTGACATAAAGTACATAAAGTAGGAAAAAGGACAAAGCATATAATTTTCTGCTTCTTATTATTCATGTAACAGTAGCCAGAGGCTTAAACAGACATAATGCACGCTTACATCGCTGTTACAGAGCAGTAATGGCTTATTTCATGGAGATGGACTTTTACATTTGGTACAATTAAACAAACATATTACATTTTATTATATATTTTATCAGTATTGTGGATCATTGTGAAGTACCTCACGTAAGATAGAGTGACGTCTTTGATGTCTGTGAAATAATTATGCCTGTCTGCAAAGGTGATAGGTAGAAAGTCCGACTAATAAACCAATCAAAGGTTTTACTATAAAGTTATACTGGGAAACTGTGTGTCAGAGATAAAAGCGTGCTGGTCTAAAAAGCAGTTCAGAGAAAGTTACAGTGATTTTCGAAATAATGTTGTATTGTGTAAGTTAAACACTAGATGTAAAATGATAGCCTACTTTCTGAGCAGAGGCACTGACAGCTGTTTGGGTAATGACTGCTTAAATGCATGTGACATCAAGCCAGCATGATAGTCAGGGCTACAAGTCACTAGGGATGAGCGACAATCCTCGGTGATACCTTGAGTATCTGGGTGCTCGAATGTGCTCGGCACTCAACGAGCATTGGTTGGTGTTCGAATTTGAAGCTCAAATCCCCACCACACATGCTTGGCACCTGTTACACAGCCAATACATATGCAAGGATTACCTGTCAGTCACTGTAATGCCATAGCCTTCTTGGTAGTAGCATTACTGTGACTGGCTGGCCGCATTACCTCATCAGAGGTTATAAAAGGACAGTTGCCGCCATGCTCGGCTCACTGACGCCATTGCACAGCTCAGGGCCAGTTCCAATTGTTGGAAGAGAGCAGTTATCCAGGCCTCTGTGTGCACAGTTTAACTAATCAGAGTACTCTTGTGCTCATACTGGGGCTGAATCATCATATTAACAGTCTTTCTAAAGGCCCCATTACACATAGCGATGTCCCAGCGATCCCACTAACGATCCAACATGGATGGGATCGCTGGGACATCGTTAGACTGATCGCTGGTGAGCTGTCACATAGACAGCCCCTCCAGCAATCAGAACCATCGAGCAAGCTGGTTTCTAATGTAAACATTGGGTATCCAGGAACCTCTTGGATACCCGATGTTTACCTTGGAAACCGGCGTCCAGCGTCGCTGATCGCTGGTCTCTCGCTGCCACACGCGATGCGTGCTGGCCAGCGGGAGACCAGCGATCAAAAAATGGCCTAGGCCGATTGAGCACAATCAGTGATACCCGACAGGGGGGCCGGTCTCTGATCCCCGTCACACACAGCGATCTCGCTGGCAAGATCGCTGTGTATGACGGGGCCTTAAGAGCTAATCATGTGCTTTGCTGATTGTATCAGATACATTCTGCATTTAGCCTAGGGACAGATGCAGGAGCAGGAACAGTGGCAAAATACAGCCTCTAGACAGGGTTTAGGGCTTTTCAGTCGTTGCAAAATATATAGCTGCTGCAAGTGACTACATTCTTTTTTTGAGGGGTGGAAAAATTTACTATATTGTCATCCATAGAGTATTATGTCCTTTATGTTAAATTATTTTGGTATATAACACTCCAAAAAAAGTTCAGTTTTTTTTTCTGTGTGCAGTTAGTCATCAATAGAGTATTAAGCGCTTTGTTTTACATTTTGGTGGTTTACAAGACTGTAGAAAAACATTTAAAAATTTTTATGGATTAAATTTTGTCATCCATAGAGAATTATGTGCTTTGTGTTACATTTCGGTGATATATAACACTGCAAAAAAGCGTTCAAAAAATTTTCTGTATTCATATACTCATCCATAGAGTATTACATGTTTTGCATTATAGTTTGGTGATTTATGACACTCCAAAAAAGCATTCAAGATTGGTTCTGAATGCAATTAGTCATCCATTGAGTATTACCATATATTTTGGATCATAAAACACACTTTTTCCCCCAAATTTTGGGGGAAAATGGGGGTGCGTCTTATAATGCAGATATACCTTACCCACCATGGTGGAGCAGGGTCCCAGGGTCGCTGAAGGCTGCAGGCTGGGATGAGAGGGTGTTCAGATGTGTGGCGCGCCACTGCGGGTCTTCGGTGCTGCGGGGGCTCTGCCAACATTTTGTGAAAGGCCAGAGCCCCCGCAGTTCCATGGTTTCCTCTGTGGTGGACTCCGGGAAAATGGCTGCCAGGGGCAGCGCATGCGCAATGAAGATCTCAGCAATATCATAGGAATATCAGAGCCAAACAAAGCTGCAGCAACAGCAGAGATGACAGGAGCCTACAGTCTTGAACCAGTAGCTTTTCCGGGACCACCAAGGCTCGAACCCAGGCTGCAGCCTTCACCATTGGGTTTCTTGCGGACTGCAGACAGGAAAGTCAGGATTCAACAACTGGTGAGTGGACTGCGTGGGCCTAGGCTTATCGTAAAAGAGAAGGAGGGTAGCCAGGACCAAGGCTGGAGACATGCTAGCAGGCCTGCTAACTGCAAGGTAACAAGAGTTGGCATTCCGGGGGGAGGTCATTATGTACAACTGACAGCGGAGATGGTGGTCCATAGATGAGTTTGAGACCAGTCATCACATCTTCATCAACCAGCGGGCAGTAACGACAGAGCCCTTGCCTTGAAGGTAGGTAACAAAAGGGTAGACAGCTGGAACCAGAGTTACATTCCTCAAAATGGAGGTGCAATATCGCTGATATGCGGTGGGTGTGATCCGAGAAGGAAGAAAGCAGAATGAGCCCTTCTTCAGAAATGAATTGGCCAGGAAGAAGCTCCTTGAGGTGGCTTGAGATGGGTCTACCATCACCGAGAGATCACTGTCCTTGGGGTTCCCCACCTCCTATGTAGCAGCAGGCGATGGTGCAGGTGACACAGGTGGATGTTGCCCATTTCTACTTGTCATGGGCTCATTTTCTCTCATCTTGCTTCATTATCCAGTATTAATAAAATGGATACAATCCATTGACTACTACAGTAAAGGGGTGAAAATAAAGTTTCTCATTGTACCTAGTAAGCTGAGTGTTTATTTAAACATCTGTCATTGGTGACCTATTTTGAGTTGATATATACTGACAGTATTATAAAAGATTATTTGTTTCTGGGAAAACCTCATAAGGTAAAAATAGATCAAAATATGCAATCTTTTCTCAAATAGACAGTATATAAAGAAAATTAAAGAAAATTCCTGCTTAATTTAGTGATAACAGCCCTGGCCCTTTATAAAGGTAGACTAAAATTTGCTAAAGTCAGGATTTCTCCTGTCTCACTATTTTGACAGCTATGTGAAACTTCCTGCTTCAGAGCCTGGAGATATTCCGGTGTTCATGGAAACTGGCAGAGGGCAGCATGAAAACACAAGTGGAATGTGTGCAGGAAAATATCAAGAAATTATTAAGTTGTTAATTAATGTTCTTGTTGCTGGAATTTTGAATGTCAATTTTCTATAAGGACAATTTATTTGTCCAGCTAAAAAAAATAAAATTGCAACTGGATCTGTTGTTTTTAACATTGAAGTATATGGAAACGGATCTGTTAAATAGCAGTTAGTTTTTCTTCCAATTGAAATGGATCTCTATTTTTGTTCAAAATTTGTATTGAATTTTATTAGTATAATAAAACAATAAGACAAAACAACCCCTACAGTCCATCCAACCCCTCCTTCTGTTAATGAGACATATCCGGTTTCATCACTTCCAAGAAGACAATCTCATAAACAACAAAATAAAAACTCAAGGGGATGGGAGATCACTTCGGCCATGTTATGTTTGCATCACGTCAAAGGGCTAGAGATAGGCATTATTTTTCAGTGTTAAAAGGGGAATCTTAAAGGGAATCTGTCAGCAGGTTTTTGCTATGTAATCTGAAAACCGCATGTAGCATGAGGTAGGAGTTAAAACACTGAATTCAGCCATGTGCCACTTTTCAGACTGTGTTCTGTTGTGTACTTACAATGAAGATTTTATCTTTATAACATATCATTGCTGGGACTAAATGCCTTGAGCTAAGCCATCTGACCACGCCACCTCCTGTGATAAGCAGCTCACTGTCTACAGACTGATTCTGGTAAGGGGCGGGAACAGCAATCTCTGCTCAGCTTCATGCTGCATCTAAAACCTCTGATTGCGTCACAACACAACTGCTGCATCCAGTAAACTAAGTGATGCATCTTTGAAATCAGGGTCTCTTTTAATACATTGGGCTCCTTGTAGATGGGGTAGCAAAAACCTGGTGACAGGTTCCCTTTAATAAATTATTCTCAATCTTTTATGAGATGTAAGATTTGTGGTGAGGCGCACATAGAGGTGCATGCCACTGCGTGCCTCAGCTGACTTATTAAGAGGCATGAGACACCTCTGTTCTAGTCTCAAATCAATGACAGACTGAAACTGGATTTGCTCAAGACTATCCCTGTATTTTGCACCATCCAGCTTCCCCTCATTTTGGACCAGTTCCCTATCCCTGCTGCTTAAAAATGTCCAAACAGCATGATGCTGCCACCACCATGTTTCACTGTGGGTATGGTGTTCTTGGGATGGTGAACTGTGTTGGTTTGGTGCTACGTATCGTTAACCTTTGTAGCCAAAAAGTTCAATTTTGGCCTCATCTGACCACAGCACCTTCCTCCATACATTTGGAGAGTCTCTCACTTGTCTTATAGCAAACTCA
Source organism: Dendrobates tinctorius (assembly GCF_039654945.1). Classification (NCBI taxonomy): domain Eukaryota; kingdom Metazoa; phylum Chordata; class Amphibia; order Anura; family Dendrobatidae; genus Dendrobates; species Dendrobates tinctorius. The sequence continues at coordinate 34,501,856 of NW_027361738.1, forward strand.
AAATGAGACTTACAATTTTTGTGCATAAGTAAAGGCTTTTTTCTGCCCACATTTCCATAAAGGCTATCTCTATAGAGTGTATGGCTTATTATGTTGGTATGGACAGATACTCCAGTCTGTTCCTGGGAACTCTGCAACTCCTTCAGGTCTCTGTGCTGCCTCTCTGATTAATGCCCTCCTTGCCTGGGCTGAGAGTTTTGGTGGGCGATCTTCTCTTGGCAGTTTGGCGGTGGTATAATGTTCTTTCCATTGGATGATAATGGATTTGATTGTGCTACGGGGGATCATCAGAGATGGGGATATTTTTAATATTCCAACACTGACTTGTACGTCTTAACATCCTTGTCCTTTACTTGTTTGGAGATCTCCTTGGTCTCATGGCATTGTTTAGTTAGTGGTGCATCTTACTTAATGGTGTTCCAACCTCTGTGATCTTAAAAAAAGGTGTGTATATACTGACAGACAAAGTGACACTTAGATTGCACACAAGTGGACTTTGTTTCACTAAGCATGTGACTTATGAACGCAATTGCTTGCTCCAGAAACTTTTAGCAGCTTCAAAGCATGAGTAAATATGCAAATGACAATTTTTAGTTATTTGATTCCATAAATATATTTTATGCCTATATTTATTCTCACATAACTTCATCAACTTCAGACCATTTAGCACTGATGAATCACACACAAATCAAATTAGAAAAATATTTAAACATAGGTTGTAATATAATAAAATAGGTAAAAAGCCAAGAAAGGTGGATACTTTTGCAAGCCACTGCATATCCAATTATTATTGTATATGAATTTATAAAATAAGATATTTGGAGCAGACACAGCAATTCTACAAAGAATGACTTTACAGGATGTGATGGGGAACAACAACAACAGCTGCTGAAAAACCTTTGATTAAATATTTTGTTACAGTTGGACAAAAGCAACTGAGAATTTATTGAATCATTAAGTGCAGGTCATTTCATTGACTTTAATATTTTACTAACCAGATGTTTCAATGTAAAATAGGATAACAAGACCAAAGTGCAAAATAATATTGGGATAAAAAGAAACAGAAAGGAGACAAAGAATAAAAAACAAACAAAAAGTGAGCAGTGGAGACCAGATTTAGGTATGATACAAAAATAATCAAATGATAAACATGAGTTAGGACCAAATATCTGCCTAAATCTAGGGATGATTTAGTGTTTTTGCTTCTGTATATCACATATGTTGTTGCCTTACAAAGGCCAAGATTTCCTTATAAAATAGAAATAACATATTTTTCCGACCATAAGACGCACTGTGGACCATAAGATGCACCCCAAATTTGATATGACTCCCATCCCAGGCTGGTGCAGCAGGTGCGGTGGCCTCCGGCATCTTGTGAAAGCCCGGAAGCCCTGCATATCCATTGCTGCGATGCGGTGGCCTCCGGGAAATCCCATCCCAGGCTGGTACTGCAGGTGCGGCGTTGGTGCTCTGTGGTGCGGCGGGCTTCGCCAGCATCTTGTGGAAGCCCGGTGGCCCCGCATATCCATTGCTGCAATGCGGTGGCCTCCGGGAAATCCCATCCAAGGCTGGTGCTGCAGGTGCGGTGGTGGTGGTCTGTGGTGTGGAGGGGCTCCACCGGCATCTTGTGAAAGCCTGGAAGCCCCACATATCCATTGCTGCGATGTGGTAGCCTCCAGGAAAATGGCCGCCGGGGGCGGCGCAAGCTCAGATTGCGATCTCAGCAACGAGATCTTGTCCCGAAAAGAACATGCTGCTGAGATCTCAATCTGAGCACCACCACCATGTCCACCATGCTCCCTGTAACCTATCTCCTGACCGGTGACATCACAAAGGTCCTGTTGGCTCACCTCATGCCACAGCTTTACATTGTGCAGGTTACATGCCGACGCACCGCTGGAAGAGGAGAGCGTGTAGTGTCTGTTCCTGGCCGGGACAGCACTCCTGAAGAGCCGTTCTACTGGCAAATATTATTACTCTGACTGCATATCAATATATTCAGCGCTTACCATTCTACTAGCCTTTTGGAGTCAAGACATCTACTTAGATGATACCTTAAGGTAATTACTACTCAAACAGGAGTAATCCAATTTATTTATGTGCACTTTATAGTTAGGGATGAGCGAGTAGTGAAATACCTGGACTCGCTGTACACGTTACGAGTAGCTCCTAATACTCAGGTACTCGTAACGAGTAGCAAGTCCAATGTATGTCTATGGGAAATGCGAGTAATGGGCAAAAAGTATGTGTGCAGGCGGAGAATGTGTGCTGGGGTCTGTGGGGCTGTGTGTGTGCGGGCTCTGCCGGGCTGATCGGGGGTCTGTGTGGGCTCTGCTGGGCTGATCGGGGGTCTGTGAAGCACAAACCCCCGATCAGCCCAGCAGAGCCCGCACAGACCATTGATCAGCCCAGCAGAGCCCGCACAGACCCCCGATCAGCCCGGCAGAGCCCGCACAGACCCCCAATCAGCCCAGCAGAGCCCGCACAGACCCCTGATCAGCCCGGCAGAGCCCGCACAGACCCCCGCACACAAATATGAGGCTGCGCGGCCAGCCAATCAATGTAATTCCACAACAAAGAAAGTGGTGGCTTTACGGTGATTGGCTGACACATGCCAGGTGGGAGATCTGAATATTGCGAGGCGAGTAGTGAATCCTAATGAGTATACTGGCTCATCCCTATTTATAGCTCATTACAAGTCAAAAGGGTTCACTATTAATCACAAATTTTAACTATTTATTCATTTTTAATTCTTGCCTAAATTTTCTATGTAACTCATGAAGAAAGAAGACACTGGAAAATTGAATTCATTTTCAGCAAATTGTGCTGCATTGTGCAAAAATTGTTTAAGGTGTTTTGAGCTAGAATAAGCACCTTAATGAATTGGGACCCTAGTGTCAGGAGCTTTGGAGTGATGTTTCTTTAGTTATTTTTTTTACTACCTGCTTTAGTGCTGTTGAACCTGATATCTGGATTCTTATCAATGGATTATGATTTAACATGCACCACAAAAATATTTTCACAGTGATTTTGACAGCCAACTTCATGTCTAAATGTGCAGCCTGAGTTTTAGAGACACATATAATTACAACTAATAATTGTTGCAACATAACCTTTTTGTTTGTTGCATATGGTAGAATGTTGGATCGAAAAACATCTAGCTTAAAAAAGTGAAACTTATAAAAGTTAGTCAACTACTAAAGTAAAGAAGCCAAAAAGTCATTGCGAGAAAAATCCAGCATAGTTGCTTAGATTGCAAAACTTGAATCTAATTATAATCATTCTGGCAATGGACTCCAGACTACAAGCTGTCATATTACAGTCCATTTCTGCTGACAGGTGTGCAGAACAAGTGTAGAAATGTACAGTTTCTTGCAGTCTTGCAATCATTTTTTTATCACTTTCTTGTTAATTCATCAATCAATTTAATTGTAAAAACAGGTTCATGTCAAAATTTCCTGTTTTTTCTTTTTTTTTGTTGATAACTCAACAAATTTTATATGGGCTATCTGGGTCATCTCCAAAGTATTTTTTGTGGGGATTACTGTATAGACCAATAGGAAATAAAAATATTTTATATTTAAGAAGCAATGGATAAATGAAAATAGTACTGAGGCAACCAATGCTTAAAGAAAGTAGTATAACTAAAAAGTCCAGAGGCTGCTTTTTAGATCAAAGAAATTTTGCAAAGAAGAGGAAATCAGGTAAATGTCGGTCTAAAGAAGTTCTGTGCTGTGTGCAGGGTGAAATAACTGATAGCAGCAGACAAGAAGAGCAAAGTCATATTTTTATGATTCATACATTTTTGAGATATTCGTGCTTAAAACAGCTTAAACTATTCAAATCGGGAACTGAGTACATAATTGAATGCAATAAAATTGGGGTTATCTGGGACATTTATTTATTTTATGGGCTAATTACTTTTTGGTAAGTAGCTACTAACTACTTGCGTGTTTGGCCATTTGCTGATCTCCCCTGCTCAAAGTGGTGACAGAACTGATCATCTGCAATTCTCACACTTCCTGTGAGGTCACGTCAACAGAGCAGTTTCTTCTCTTCCTTTCCTTTCTGTCGATGGGGCATCACTGTCGACATCATGGTGAATTAGAACCTGCTACCCACTGCTTTACTATCTTGACTTATTCACATTACATGAGCAATGTAGTGAGATAACCCTGCTAGCGACACTGATACCCAGCATAGGCGTTGTAAACTAGAGTCCCCTTCAGATTTCTCAATACTCAAAAGCGGTCTGTTTGTGATCAATGTTTTTTGCCTGATTTTCATCAGTTTGTTCAGATTTTCAGCTTTTACCATCAGTTTAATAAATTTTTCTCGAAGGAGACAAAAAATTTGGACGTTTCAGAAGCTTCTCCAATCAAAACTCAAAAATGGATAGCACTGAGAGCTTAAAATTGGAAATGTCCGTATGATTTTGTCCAGATCACTTGGAAATGGAAGTATCAACACCCCTATAGATTATAATTAGTAGGAGTTGTATCCATAAACTGTCTGATTGAGCCCTAACTATTGGTTAATTGAGGGAGGCACCAACTACTCCTTTTTAGGAGTGATGATAAGTAATATTGATATTTATAAAAAAAATCAAAAAACAAAACAATAAAGACCATTAAAAGCATTGTACCTAAAGAGAACTGAAGAGACTCCAGAGCATAAAAAGGCTTATCAGATTTGCATTGCACAAATTTAATTTCCACTGAAGTACTGGCCAAATTTAAGCAGACGGTTGAATTTGAATATCTACAGATTTGCTTGTCATTAGTTTCCATTTTACAACTGTTTCTTTTTTAAGATTTTGGGGATTTAGATAGGAGGGAATATCTATAAACATCTGGATGACATTTGCTTGCTTGGAGAATTTTTCACAATTTCTTATGAGATAGTATAAAACTTCTGGAAGTACCTAGGGTTAAAATAAAAACAAAAAGAAATCTTACACCTATTCCCTTAGATAGCACTATGAAAGATAATTGTTATGGGTAAAAAAAAGACATATTGCTTTACATACATTGAAATTATGTTCCAGTAAATTAGTATGTGGCCAATAATTAAATGTAATATAGTCATAAAATAAGAACGTAGATGAAGGTTTTGGAAAAATGTTTCAGTTGTCATCTCAATATCATCAAATGTAGGATTAACGTAAGAGTTATTATTCATAATAGATGATGGCCACAGATTACCTTCTCCCCTCCCTACAAAATGACACAGAGCGTGTCTAGAAAAATGTGTCATATCTATGCTACAAGTTTTTATAGTGAATGTAACTGGTGGACAAATATGTTATGATTGAGTCACCGTAGGAGGCAAAAATAGAAATGCTAGCTAAGTCCAGAAAACCAGAGAGGTTGGCAGCTATCGGATTGCAGACCCCTGAACCTATCAACACAACTAGCAGTAGCCGTGGGGGGCTCCTACGATGCCCTACGATGCCCTAGGCCCCTCGATCACAGCCGGAGGACTACATAGCCTAAAGACAGAAAGGGAAATCTAAACTGCCCCAGAGCAGACCCCAAAGCAAAAGGCAGCCCCCACATATAATGACTGTGAAGCAAGAAGAAAGAACAAAACACAGACAGAAAGATAGACTGAACAAAGATGGGGCCCAAACTAACTTAGATAGGAAAGGACAGGAAGGCTGCTGTCTGCAATCTATGAAAAACCCTATGAAAATAAGAGCCAACAAACTGACAGTAAAAAAGGCCCTGAAGACGCTAGGCTTCAAAAAAGGCTATGTCAGTACTCAGGAATATTCAGAAGACAGAGCAACAGGCAAAAGGAGATTCTGCTCACCCCAGCAGGGAATGGCAGAATCCAGAAAAGCAGGGAAAAAAAAACACTAATGCAAAAAGGAAAAGCAGAAATCTTAGCTTTAGAGGAGCAGGAATCAGACTGGTTTCCTAGAAGTCCACAGAGAAATCACCCGCAGGGAAAAAGGGCGTCGGCAGCCTTATATCCAGTCAGTAACTCCACTCAGCCAGTCATCATGATCAGACCCAGGTGTTTGACAATCAGGCTCACTACCTTTCTCTACCAGAAGAGGGAGTTCCTCGGGCCTCAGTAGTGAAGGGGAAAATGAACTCACAACAGTACCTCCCCCTTGAGGAGGGGTCACCGAACCCTCAACCACGCCACCAGGGCGATCAGGGTGCGCCCGATGAAAGGCACGCACCAATCTTTTGTCATGAATATCAGAGGCAGAGACCCAGGAATTATCCTCCTGACCATAACCCTTCCACTTAACCAAATACTGGAGTCTCCGTCTAGCCAGACGGGAATCCAGCACTTTCTCTACCTCATATTCCATGTTACTTTCAACCAATACAGGGTCCGGAGGTGCCACCTCAGGCACAACTGGCTCAACAAACCTCTTCAACAAGGACTTATGGAACACATTATGGATCTTAAATGTGACAGGAAGAGCCAAACGAAAAGAGACCGGATTAATAATCTCAAAAATCTTGTAAGGTCCAATAAATCTAGGCTTAAACTTAGGAGAAGCCACCTTCATAGCAATATTTTTTGATGATAACCACACCATATCACCAACCTTAAACTGGGGACCAATGGTCCTATGTCGGTTGGAAAACCGCTGGGCCTTTTCCTGGGAGAGAGATAACTTATCCACCACTTGGTCCCAGATCTGGTGCATTCTCTCCACCACAGTTTCAACACCTGGGCAGGCAGAGGGCTCCACCTGCCCTGAAGAAAATCGAGGATGAAACCCAAAGTTACAAAAAAAAGGTGACATCAAAGTGGCAGAACTAGCTCTATTATTTAAAGCAAATTTGGCCAAGGGCAAAAATGAAACCCAATCATCCTGATCAGCAGAAATAAAACATCTCAAATATGACTCCCAGGTCTGGTTTGTTCTCTCTGCCCATTGGTCTGAGGGTGAAAAGCAGAGGAGAAGGACAACTGAATTCCCAGCTTGGAACAGAAAGTTCTCCAAAATCTAGACACAAACTGGACTCCTCTGTCAGATACAATGTTCTCAGGAATCCCGTGCAAGCGAACCACCTGTTGTAAAAACAGGGGCACCAATTCAGAGGAAGACGGCAACTTAGGGAGTGGTACAAGATGAACCATCTTAGAGAACCTATCACAAATCACCCAAATAACAGTCATCCTTTGCGAGACAGGCATATCAGAGATGAAATCCATTGAAATATGGGTCCATGGCCTCTTGGGGACAGGCAAAGGCATCAACAACCCACTAGAGCGAGAACACGATTTAGACCGGGAGCACATCCCACAGGACTGCACAAAATTCCTGACATCACGAGACAAGGAGGGCCACCAAAAAGACCGACTCACCAGATCTCTAGTACCAAAAATACCTGGATGACCAGCCAAAGCAGAGCAATGAACTTCAGACATCACTCTCTTCTTCCACTGGTCAGGAACATACAACTTTCCACTGGGACAACGCTCAGGTTTGTCCTCCTGGAACTCCTCCAGAGCACGTCTCAAATCGGGCGAGATGGCAGAAAGAACTACCCCTTCGCCTAAGATGGTAGCAGGCTTGGTCACCACAGGAGAATCAGCAAAGAAGCTCCTAGAGAGGGCGTCAGCCTTGACATTCTTAGTTCCAGGAAGAAAAGAAACCACAAAATCAAAACGTGTAAAAAACAAGTCCCACCTAGCCTGTCTAGGGTTCAAGCGCTTAGCCGACTCTAGGTAAATCAAATTCTTGTGGTCAGTGAGGACCACAACTTGATGCTTAGCTCCCTCCAACCAATGTCTCCAATCCTCAAATGCCCATTTCATGGCCAACAGTTCCCGATTCCCCACATCATAGTTACATTCAGATGGAGAGAACTTTCGGGAAAAGAAAGCACAGGGATTCATTTTAGATGTTACAGGATCCTTTTGGAACAAAACAGCTCCTGCACCAATCTCAGAAGCATCCACCTCTACCTGAAACGGAAGTGAGACATCAGGTTGCCGCAAAACCGGGGCGGAGGTGAATCTTCGCTTCAGCTCCTGAAAGGAAGAAACAGCCACCGGAGACCAATTTAACACATCAGCACCCTTCTTAGTCAAATCAGTCAATGGCTTGGCAATACTAGAAAATTTTGCCATAAATTTCCGATAAAAATTAGCAAAACCCAAAAACTTCTGGAGGGCCTTCAAAGAAGTGGGCTGAACCCAATCGTAAATGGCCTGTACCTTGGCCGGGTCCATTTCAATAGTAGACGGGGACAAAATAAATCCCAAAAAAGAAATCCTCTGTACTCCAAAAAGGCATTTCGATCCTTTGACATACAGGGAATTCTCCCTCAAGATCCGGAACACAGTCCGAATATGTTCCACATGAGAATCCCAATCCTTGGAGAAGATCAAAATATCATCCAGATAGATAATCAAAAATTTATCGACAAAATCTCGGAAAATATCGTTCTTGAAGCACTGGAAGACAGAAGGGGCATTAGTGAGCCCAAAAGGCATCACCAGGTACTCAAAATGTCCCTCCTGAGTATTAAACGCTGTCTTCCATTCATCCCCATGCTTAATGCGAATAAGATTATACGCCCCCCTGAGGTCAAGCTTGGTAAACCAGCAAGCACCTTTAACTTTGGAGAATAGATCAGAAATCAGGGGTAACGGATACTGATATTTAACAGTAATTTTGTTGAGGGCACGATAATCAATACAAAGTCTTAATGATCCATCCTTTTTGGCTACAAAAAAAAACGGCACCTAAGGGTGACGAGGATGGTCTAATATGCCCCTTCTCCAACGCCTCCTTAATATAGGATCGCATAGCCTCGTGCTAGGGTACAGATAAATTGAAGAGCCGACCCTTGGGAAATTTACACCCCGGGCTCAGTTCAATTGCACAGTCATAACTCCTATGAGGAGGCAAGGATGCAGACTCATTCTCACTAAATACATCATAAAAGTCCGCCAAATAATCAGGAACATCATGCGACTGAGGAGAGGTGGAAAACACCGGAGCCTCACTAAAGGCACAGCGACAACCCCAACTCACCACAGACACAGATTTCCAATCCAAAACTGGATTATGAATTTGTAACCAGGGAAACCCCAGAACAATAGTATCATGCAGATTATGTAACACCAAAAACCTGCAATTTTCTTGATGGTCTGGGGCTACCCGCATTACCACCTGGGTCCAAAACAGGTTTATTTTTAGCCAAGGAGTAGCATCAATCCCCCTCAAAGGGATAGGCGTCTGCAGAGGTGTCATCGGAAATCCACAACGTTTAGCAAAATCCAAGTCCATTAGGTTTAGGGCTGCTCCCAAATCCACAAAAGCCTTGGCGGAAAATGTGGACAGGGAGCAGATCAGAGTAATAGCCAGAAGAAACTTAGGTTGAACACCACCAACAGAAAACGTGTGTGCAAAGCGTTTCTCGCGTTTAGGACAGACAGAAATAATATGCGAGGCATCTCCACAGAAAAAACACAACTTATTATGCCTTCTGAACTCCTGACGCTGCTCTCTGGAAAAAACTCTATCACATTGCATAGGTTCAGACATCTGTTCAACAGGTGGCAACACCTCTCGTGCAGCTCTGCGTTCGCGCAAAGGCCGATCAACCTGAATGGCCAAAGACATAGAATCGGCAAGACCAGAGGGAGCAGGAAATCCCACCATAGTGTCTTTTACGGCTTCTGACAACCCCTTCCGAAAGAGAGCTGCCAAGGCATTATCATTCCAGGTAGTAAGTACTGCCCACTTTCGGAATTTTTGACTGTACAATTCTGCAGAATCACGACCCTGGTTCAATGCCAGCAGGGTCTTTTCAGCCTGATCAATGGCATTAGGTTCATCATACAACAACCCCAAGGCCTGAAAAAATGCATTCACATTAGTCAGAATAGGATCATCTGGTTTCAAAGAAAACGCCCAATCCTGGGGATCGCCACGCAGCAAAGAGATGACAATTTTAACCTGCTGCGCGGAGCTCCCTGACGAGTTAGGCTTCAAGGCAAAAAATAATTTACAATTATTTTTGAAATTCAAGAATTTAGACCGATCCCCAAAAAATACATCAGGTGTAGGAATCTTTGGTTCAGCAGCATGTGAATGAGCAAGGTAGGCGGAAATTCCCCGCACTTCCGCAGCGAGCTGCTCCACACGATCAGACAATTGCTTTATCTCCATTGAGAGAAAAAAAAATTCCCCCTATGGCCTCAGAGATATAGAGTAAAAAATATACACACTTTTTTTTTTTTTTTTTGTACAATTCTTTCTTGCTATTGAGTACCCTTGAATCTGTGGTATGGCGGGTGATTCTGTTATGATTGAGTCACCGTAGGAGGCAAAAATAGAAATGCTAGCTAAGTCCAGAAAACCAGAGAGGTTGGCAGCTATCGGATTGCAGACCCCTGAACCTATCAACACAACTAGCAGTAGCCGTGGGGGGCTCCTACGATGCCCTAGGCCCCTCGATCACAGCCGGAGGACTACATAGCCTAAAGACAGAAAGGGAAATCTAAACTGCCCCAGAGCAGACCCCAAAGCAAAAGGCAGCCCCCACATATAATGACGGTGAAGCAAGAAGAAAGAACAAAACACAGACAGAAAGATAGACTGAGCAAAGATGGGGCCCAAACTAACTTAGATAGGAAAGGACAGGAAGGCTGCTGTCTGCAATCCGTGAAAAACCCTATGAAAATAAGAGCCAACAAACTGACAGTAAAAAAGGCCCTGAAGACGCTAGGCTTCAAAAAAGGCTATGTCAGTACTCAGGAATATTCAGAAGACAGAGCAACAGGCAAAAGGAGATTCTGCTCACCCCAGCAGGGAATGGCAGAATCCAGAAGAGCAGGGAAAACAAAACACTAATGCAAAAAGGAAAAGCAGAAATCTTAGCTTTAGAGGAGCAGGAATCAGACTGGTTTCCTAGAAGTCCACAGAGAAATCACCCGCAGGGAAAAAGGGCGTCGGCAGCCTTATATCCAGTCAGTAACTCCACTCAGCCAGTCATCATGATCAGACCCAGGTGTTTGACAATCAGGCTCACTACCTTTCTCTACGAGAAGAGGGAGTTCCTCGGGCCTCTGTAGTGAAGGGAAAAATGAACTCACAACACAAATACCTCCCAATACCGTTAACAGTAACTTGGTAAAGAAGGTTGTCCCATAACCCTGTCTATAAAATACAGCAAAAAAATTTATAATCAGAAATTAAGACCAGATTAGAGAGTATGTATCAGCATTTGTTAACCCCTTACCTACAAATGACGTAATATTTCGTCCATGTGACCATGGACCTAATTACCATGGACGGAATATTACGTCATCACGATAAGCGGCGCCCACGTGGTGAGCGCCGCTGATCGCGGTCGAGTGTCAGCTAATTATCATAGCTGACACTCGGCACAATGTGTCAGGGGCGGTCACGGACCGCCCCCGACACGTTAACCCCTTGCACACCGCGATCAAACACGATCGCAGTGTACCGGGGGTTAAAAGGAAGCATCGGCAGGGAGGGGGCTCCCTCCGTGCTTCCCTGAGCCCCCCACGGCAGCGCAATGTGCAGCGCTGCTGCGGGGGACTCCTTTCCTGCAGGTCCCCGGATCCAATATGGCGACGGGGACCTTCGGGGGCCTGCAGGAAGCTGGCTTCCTCAGTGCCTGCAAAGCGCAGGCATCTATCAAATCTATCTATCTATCTATCTATCACATCTATCAAAGTGGCTTCAAATGTGATGTGGTCCCTAAAAATAAAATGGTGTTGCAAAAATGAGAGATCGCTGGTCAACTTTTAACCCTTATATCTTACTGACAAATAAAAATTTTGGTTCCAAAATTGTGCTGATGTAAAGTAAACATGTGGCAAATGTTACTTATTAACTTTTTTGTGTGCCATATCTCTGTGATTTAAGGGCATAAAAATTCAAAGTTGGAAAATTGCGGAATTTTCAAAATTTTCGCCAAATTTCCGTTTTTCTCATAAATAAACGCAAGTTATATGAATGAAATTTTACCACTAACATGAAGTACAATATGTCACGAGAAAACAGTGTCAGAATCACCGGGATCCACAGAAGCGTTTCAGAGTTATGACCTCATAAAGGGACAGTGGTCAGAATTGTAAAAATTGGCCCGGTAGTTAACGTGCAAACCACCCTTGGTAGTGAAGGGGTTAAACAGTGACCTGAGCAAGGATGGGATATCTTTGTACATCATGTACTGGCCATTCTTGGGTATTGCAGCTCAGACTACTGCAGTACTCAAGAATGTCCTCTAGATAGAGTATGTGTTAGGTGTCAGGTTTCTGCGTCTGCTCTGCAGGAATCTAGAACCTCACATTCTGTGGTCTCCTGCTGTCTTTCTACTACTGGGCATGCTCACAAGACGATCTCCCATTGGAGATCGGGAGTCATGTGCCCAGGCCCTGTTCCAGATCTCATTGGTCCATCTCGGAGATCTGGAAGGTCCCGCACGGCTATAGAAAGCGCGCATGGCCGTTCCGCCATGCGCTAGTATAGACTATACTGCTATATGTGAATGGTGACGGATGTATGACTCTGGTGACTGACTCATTTGAAACCCCTTCCCTCTACTATTACGCATGGTGATAGGGAATTAGTTTAGTAGTCAGCACCAGTCAGTGGCAAGCCTTAAACCACTGTGCTCAGTGCACCGCTACGCTAGCGTCCGACATCGCGCTTGCCTTTCAGCCTTGTCGTCGAGCGGCAGTGTCCTACGCTGCGCTGCAGTTACAGCCCCCCTTGGCGCACGCAGTAGCGACGCTGCGCACATGATAGGTCTAGAAGGACGCAGTTCCTCTGTCTTAGGGCCTGCTCCTGTGACCAGATACCGTGTGTGCATTTTAACTGACCTCTGTGACACTAACAGGTTCAGTGTTCTTTGTGTTTTTGTGTTGCAGCATCTCTGTGTGTGAACAGAGCCCACTCTGCGCACTACGGGTGAAGTTGAACCCGTGCGCATTATACCGCCATATTGCTCCTGCCATCACTCAGCAGCGGTTGTAACACCTACTGCACGGTGGACCCCGAGTGGCGAACGCACTTTATTATCATTTTTATTTAGTGCGTTCTGCCATTCCTAACATTATACTGTACTAGCGCCAGGGTCTGGCTAGTGATGGCAGATCAGCAGCAACTCCTTCAGTGCATTCGCCATCTAGAGGGCCGGTTGGCTGCTCTTGAGAGTGTCATCGCAGCGGCGAAGACTTCGGAGGCTGCTGTACAGGCGATCACCGAGGCGGTTTCCCGATTGTCCACGTCCTCACACGCGCCGACAGTTACCCGTCTCCCGTTGCCTGATAAATTTTCTGGAGATGGCGCCTCCTGTAGGGGTTTCGTCAGCCAGTGCTCTATGCAGCTTGAGTTACTGGCTGCGCGATTCCCTACGGAACGGGCCAAGGTGAAGTTTACTGTTTCCTTTCTGTCGGGCAAGGCGTTGGAGTGGGCTATGCCACTTTGGGAGCGTGGTGACCCAGAGGTTCGGACCGCTGCTCAGTTTTTAACAGCTATTAAGCAGGTCTTCTTGGGACCACGGGTCACGCACGACATCTCTCTACAGCTACTGGCTTTGACTCAGGGATCCCTCTTGGTTAGTCAGTATGCCGTTCGTTTTTGGACACTGGCTTCCGAGCTGGAGTGGTCTGATAAAGCCCTCATCCGTGTGTTTTGGAGAGGTTTAGCTGAGCATGTTAAGGATGCTCTTTCTATCAGAGAGGTTCCTGCAAATCTGGAGGAGCTGATTGCCATTGCCACCCGTATTGATCTCCGTTTTTCGGGGCGCGGGCTGGAGCGTGCTCAATCCAGACGGAGGGTTACTCCGGCTCCCAACCTCTTTGAACCTCTGGAACCACCTGAGCCAGAGATTCCACTCCCAGAGCCCATGGAGGTGTCTTGCGCCGTTCTCGAGGTGCATCCGGCGCAAAACTCCATTTGCAGTTACCATTGTCAACATGCTGTTTCTCAGGACAACAGTGTCCCGCAATGGCCAAACTCTGTGCCACTGGGCAAGACCTTTGTCCCTCCCCACCTTCGTCCGAAGGTCCTCACGTGGGCACACACGCCCAGGACGGGTGGTCACTGTGGCTACATGCAGACCACAAAACTCCTGGCAGGGTCGTATTGGTGGCCGCACAGGGCTCGGGACATTAAGAAATATATTCAGGCATGCGCCTCGTGTGCTCGGGTAAGCCTCCTTAAACGGAGAGTGGAGACGTTGGGCGACACACCACAGCGTTCTATTTCAACTTATGTTCCGGGCGGTTTTGCCGCTCCCGTTGTCTCCCAAGTGTCCCTTCTTAAACCTGGCGATCTTGCCACCTCTGATACCTTCCACGTGTCCCGGTTTTCCGTGTCACCCACCGGGACATCAGACTTGCCTTCGGACGAGTCTGAGGTCTATGCCTCTGATGGGCACAGGGTGGTGGATTGGAAGGCTCAGAGAGGAGGGGGCCCTAGGAGGGGGAGTAATGTTAGGCGTCAGGTTTCTGCACCTGCTCTGCAGGAATCTAGAGCCTCACATTCTGTGGTCTCCTGCTGTCTTTCTACTACAGAGGAGATTACTTTGCAGCAGACCGCTCCAGAGACTAAGTCCCTCTGTGCTCCTACTGGGCATGCTCACGAGATGATCTCCCATTGGAGATCGGGAGTCATGTGCCCAGGTCCTGTTCCAGATCTCATTGGTCCATCTCGGAGATCTTGAAGGTCCCGCACGGCTAGAAAAAGCGCGCATGGCCGTTCCGTCATGCGCTAGTATAGACTATACTGCTATGTGTGAATGGTGACGGATGTATGACTCTGGTGACTGACTCATTTGAAACCCCTTCCCTCTGATATTATGCATGGCAATAGGGAATTAGTTTAGTAGTCAGCGCCAGTCAGTGGCAAGCCTTAAGCCACTGTGCTCACCGCACCGCTACGCTAGCGTCCGACATCGTGCTTGCCTTCCAGCCTTGTCGTTGAGTGGCAGTGTCCTACGCTACGCTGCAGTTACAGCCCCCCTTGGCGCACGCAGTAGCGACGCTGCGCACATGATAGGTCTAGAAGGACGCAGTTCCTCTGTCTTAGGGCCTGCTCCTGTGACCAGATACCGTGTGTGCATTTTAACTGAACTCTGTGACACTAAGGCTACTTTCACACATCAGGTTTTCGGCGTCAGGCGCGATCCGGCGTCGTGCCGGAATGCCGGATCCGGCAAATGTTTTGTAAAACCTGATGTGCCGGATCCGGTTTTCTGCCGGATCCGTCTTGTTCTTGACAGACAAAACCGGATCCGTCTCATCCGGTTCATCCGTTTTTCTATCCGTTTTTCGACGGATTACGCCGGATCCGGTTTTTAAAATTTACCCTCAAGGCAGAGTACACTGGCAGGATGACAGAGTGTGAAAGATTTGTGCCCTAACCAAACTTGTGTACCTTCTGGACGTCATGGTGTACTATTTTTAGCTTTAGGCCACAGGTGTGTACCTGGTTGTGTTTTATGCAAAGTATTTCACCTTTTAACAAAAGTTGTGTACATTGTTAGGAAATCACCAACAATAAACACAACTTTTTAGGTGAAATACTTTGCTTCAAACACAACCAGGAACACAACTGTGGCAAAAAGCTAAAATTTACCCACAGTTATATACCTGGTTTTGAATACCTTTTTACCTTTGAAATACCCTGTATTTAACCTTTTTTTTAAACATAGTTCGCCGCAGAAAGAAAAGACAGACAACCATTGTGAAACGATAATTTAACTTTTATTTAAAATTTTTTTTTTTTGTAAAATGTTTTTAAAGTGCAAAAAACTTTTTTAATAAAGGTTTTAAACCCAATGGGCATTTTTATTAAAAAAAAAAAAATTACAAATCTGTGTAGTGTGGGGTGGAAATACTGCTGGAGGGGCTGCGGGACACTTCGACACTGGGTGTGTGTGGAGAGAGGACTGGGATCGTGGTGGGGAAGGAACAGTTAGAGGTGAAGGTGTGGAAAAAGCTACAGAATGGGTGGACATGTTGGAGGCAGAAGAGGTGGTGGGCGGTGGAGTGGAGGGTTGGGCAGGGACTGTAGGAGCAGATGATGTTGATGGAAAGTTGTATGGGGAAGGAGTTTGGTACGGGGAAGGAGTTTGGTACGGGGAAGGAGTTTGGTACGGGGCAGGTTGCTGGAAGTGGGGAGATGTCTGGTACTGAGGAGGTTGCTGGTACTGGTGAGGTTGCTGGTATGTAATAGGAGGGGGAGGATGGAAAGTGGCTGGAGGGGGTGCAGATGTAATAGGAGGGGGAGGATGGAAAGTGGCTGGAGGGGGTGCAGATGTAATAGGAGGGGAGGATGGAAAGTGGCTGGAGGGGGTGCAGGTGGAGGAACTACAGTGGTGGGAGGTGGAGGTTGGTAGGTAACCTGCTGTAGAGCACCGTGGCACGAATGCATTACATGCATCTGCTGGGTAGGAGATAGTGTTGCCATGCGCTCCACAACAGACCTGAAAAAGGTGTGGTTTGGCGAAGATCTTGCTTCTGAATGCATGGTTTGCAGAAGTGTCTTCACCTCCAGAATGCTGGAGTTGATCTGCTGAAAGCCTGCGGAGATTTGCTCTGACAAGACTTTTAGACAGTTCTGGAAAGATGCATTCAGATGCAAGAACTCTTGCGCATAACTCTTTTCCTGACCCCTCTGCCGCTGCCGCCCAGTACCCGCAGGTGTACTAGAGGTGGCAGGGGCAGAAGGGTGGGGTAAAGGGAAAGCGATCTCCTCACCAGCAGCTTCATGTAATGTAGGCGGCCACGATGCTCCTGTGCTGGTGGATGGGACAGATGGGTCGAATATGTGGGAAGGCTGGGAAGGTGCAGATGTACCGGGGCGGTCGAAGTGTCCCTCGGTGCCGGTCTCCTCAGGGATCGCCTCAGAAGGGTCCAATCGTGCAGGCTCCCGAGTGCTGCTCACCGTGCTGTGGAATAAAGAGAAAAAAAAACAATTAAAATACTGACATGGTATGGCCCTGGCTGAAAAAAAAAAGTTACATCTAACATTTTTTTTCACATGTGGTGTGTAATATTTACCTTCTGGTGAGCATTGTTTCCCGGAGGAACGACAGGGCTTGTGCGTACTTGTACTTGCTCCTGCGTCCTCCAGATCCACTTGGGGCCCGCATCTCTTTATTGAACTCCTTCTTGAAACGATCCCTCACAGACCGCCACCGATTCACAATTCTGTTCCCTGAAACGAGAAAGGAGTGGTTAGTATACAACATCAGTGTTTCACAAACTCCAGTCCTCATGGTCCCCAGGGGTCATGTTTTCAGGATTTCCATAGTAAATAGAAATCCTGAACACATGATCCGTGGGGACCACGAGGACTGGAGTTCGGGAAACACTGGTTTACATCAAGCAACCGGTACTGTATATACTTACGCTCTTTAATCTGGGCCCGAACATCGAGGTCCTCCCAGCGGCCCACAAGGAGCGAACAGATTTCCTCCCAGAGTCGTCGGGTAACGATCAGGTCAGCGTGGCGGCGGTCAGCCATATTCCAGAGCGGCTCCCTTTCTCTGACGAGATCGATGAGGTGGTCCACATCAATCCCTCCATCCTCACCGTCAGAGTCGGGAGCACGCTGTGAAGGCTGTTAAAGAAAAAGACAAAAATAACATAATTAGCCTCCACAAAAGAAATGAAATAAAAAGTGCAAAAAAAACAAAGCAAAAATATTTATACTTACACGCTGGTGACCGCCGCGTTGCTGTCGCCGACGACCCTGGGAGGCACTGCGAGGACCTCTTGGCCGAGCACCAGATTGGGAAGACTAGAGAAAAAAACAAAAAATGTTATGTCTTTGGATGTAGGCATTTGTTTGCTGTGTGTGGTCTGCAGAACGTTGTTTTCTATGTGTTGTGTGTAGTGTGATGTTGTGTTTCTGCGTTTGATGCAAAAAACTTACCAATTGTGAGCCCACTCCAGGTGTCTGTCCACCCCTTCCTTCTTCTTCTGGGAGCTCCTCTTCATCTTGTGATTCCTGTTTTGAAATAAAAGGCAATGAATAGACATATATTACAGAGATGATGGATTTTGGAAATAAAAACTTACCGTCAAACGCTGACGATGCGAGGGAGGGCTCCCAGAAGAAGATGTGCTGTCCTGTTGATGGCCAGACTCCATGGCTGTGGGTATTGCTGCTGCTGTTGCTGCTGCCAGTGATGCCATTTCTGCTGCTGCTGCTGCTGCATCTCTTTGGCGGCTGTTGAATAAAGAGAAACAAAGGGCCAATGAATATCTTGATATTCCATGGCCCTAGTTTGGAGGAATGGGGGATTTGATAATTACCGTCTCTCATCTGCTGCTGGACTCCCCTCCTCAGCATGTTCCATTTGCTGCTCCATTTGTGGTGGTGCTGATGGTGCTGCTGCTGCAGATGTCTGCTGCCTTCTCCTGCTCCTGGTTCTTGGCTTGGGTGGCATGTTGGGTGTGGCTGAGGGTCCCATTGTCTTGCTTTTATATATCTCCTGTGGGCAGAGCTACTGAGCATGCTCAGACCAAAAAACCGGATCCGGCCCGTCCGGCTTTTTCACACAATGAAAGCCTATGAGCGCCGCAATGCCCCGGATCCGGCGAAAGCCGGATCCGGCGCATTGCGGCGCTCATAGGCTTTCATTGTGTGAAAAAGCCGGACGCGCCGGATCCGGCGTGTCCGGCTTTTTCGCCGGAGACAAAAAACGTTACAGTAGCCGTTTTTTCCAGACGCCGGATCGCGACACATTGCCGGATCCGGCGAAAACCGGATGAAACGCATGGCCATCCGGCGCGATCCGGCGCAAATGCAAGTCAATGGGGGGGAAACCGGATCCGGCATTGCATTTCGCCGGATCCGGTTTCTGTCAAAAGCGCCGGATCGCGCCTGACGGCGAAAACCTGATGTGTGAAAGAGGCCTAACAGGTTCAGTGTTCTTTGTGTTTTTGTGTTGCGGCATCTCTGTGTGTGAACAGAGCCCGCTCTGCGTACTACGGGTGAAGTTGAACCTGTGCGCATTATACCACCATATTGCTCCTGCCATCACTCAGCAGCGGTTGTAACACCTACTGCACGGTGGACCCCGAGCGGCGAACGCACTTTATTATCATTTTTATTTAGTGTGTTCCGCCGTTCCTAACAGTATGTTGCCATTCTGTTCTGACTTAATTGGTGACGATGCCAGGTGTTGGACATTCACCAATATGACAATGATAGCCTATCCTAAAAACCATAAAAAAATACATGAATGTAATCAGCACATCCAGGTGAAGTAGGCGCTAGCATGAGCAGGCCTCCCATCCCGCATGAACCTGGTCATTGTAGCACTCTCTGTAATTGTCATGCCCGTGGTCAGCAGGATCTAAAACACACAAGATCATCAGCTGATCTTGCTCTCAGACCGCATATTTGATCTCTGTTTGCCTTCAATTTCATATATAGCCTTGTGGATTCTACAGCATGTCCCAGCCCATGTTGGATTACACATGGAGAATAAAATGTCTCATTCAGGCACCTTAAGGTGGACCTCAAAATGCAAATAGATCTATTAATAAGACCCACCCGGACTTTGTGTGCTACTCAACGAGGTCCATTCTTTATGACCATGTCTCTACCGATAGTGACACTGCAAACCAAAGAGCAGTTCATTAAAATGTATATTACAGAAGAAGAGCTAAAATACCAAAATATTGTTACACAGTAGCACATGAGAGGAAAATATAGATATTGTGTCTTCCTCTCTCATATTTTGGAGTACTTTAATATATTTTTAAATGTGTTAATTATTGGAGAATTATTTTTCCACTAAGTAAACTATGTAACACGTTTGTTAGGTATTGTCAGTAAAGTTATTTCCATGTAAAATCTGTATTGTCCAGGGGCTTTCGGGAATTTTTTTAAAAAATCCCAAAGCAAACAAAACACCATCAGAAAGATGAGGCCATCCGGTCCTGATCCATACTTGCTATTAATGCTAACCGTCAACACATTTTTATCATAGTTGTTGATGTTTTTGCAACTGTTGCTTTTTTTCCCCCCATTTTACATAGATTATATTCCGCTGTGTAATGCAATATTTCAGCTCAAGAGAATGAATTTGAAATTGCTTTTGCCCGGCAGAAATAACTTTATTTTGAAAATGAAACAAGCGAGTAAGTAAATGCTAGTCAAGCGAAGAAAAAAATCAATAGAAGCTGTTACGTTGATCTCGGGTTATAATTAATTATGTTACAAGTCTTTGAATGTGAGACTCACAAATACACCTTGTCCTAGAAATTACGAATCCGTAATCATTTAATTGCATCAACCGGGGAACATATCCATAACACGCTGACTTAAAATATATTAAATTTTTCCCACAATAAATTCAATTCATCTGACTTGGATACATTAGCCTTTTGTAGTAATGATTGTTATCTAGAAAAACGAGAGGGAAAGCCAAAGTATATCGCAGTGTCAACAAATTGTCTAATTTGTAATGCTGTCCTAGTTTTGGAAAGCAGAGCAGATTAATGGCTTTTTGGTTGACGTATTTTTACTTTGGCCACTTAAAAAAAGTAATTTGAGAAAAATAAAGGGTAAAGGGAGATATACTCTGCGTGCAGAATTATTAGGCAAGTGAATATTTTTCCATATCATTTTTTATGTAGATTTTCTACCTACAACCTGTACAAACTTGACTGCTTATTGAATGAAGTAGATCATGTAATGTGGATTAGTGTAATAAGGTAGGGTGAGGCCTGAGGATACAACACCCTTTATCAAGATGTGCAGAAATGCTAAAAAGCTTGTTTTAATGAAGCAAAATGGACCAAAATAGGAGATTTAACTGCCTCTGAAAAGTCAAAGCTTGATAAAAGTCATATAGTGGGTGCAGCAGTTTTGAAAGTGCTGAGATATTGGGGTCACAAAACCATCAAAAGTTTTGTTGCAAATCGTCAACAGGATCATAAAAATGTGTTGGAAACAAAAAGACACACTTTAACTCTTTTGCAGGCATTATACAGGGTGGGCCATTTATATGGATACACCTAAAAACAATGGGAATGGTTGGTGATATCAACTTCCTGTATGTGACACATTAGTATATGGGAGGGGGGAAACTTTTCAAGATGGGTGGTGACCATGGTGGCCATTTTGAAGTTGGCCATTTTGTATCCAACTTTATTTTTTTCAATGGGAAGAGGGTCATGTGACACATCAAACTTACTGAGAATTTCACAAGAAAAACAATGGTGTGTTTGGTTTTAATGTAACTTTATTCTTTCATGAGTTATTTACAAGTTTATAACCAC
The DNA here is from genome assembly GCF_039654945.1 of Dendrobates tinctorius. Classification (NCBI taxonomy): domain Eukaryota; kingdom Metazoa; phylum Chordata; class Amphibia; order Anura; family Dendrobatidae; genus Dendrobates; species Dendrobates tinctorius. The sequence continues at coordinate 34,523,123 of NW_027361738.1, forward strand.
TTATAAAATGTGTTCAAAGTGCTGCCCATAGTGTTGGATTGTCAATGCAACCTTCTTCTCCCACTCTTGACACACTGATAGCAACACAGTGGACCTACACCAGCAGATGACATGGCTCCCCAAACCATCACTGACTGTGGAAACTTCACACTAGACTTCAAGCAACTTAGATTATGTACCTCTCCACTCTTCCTCCAGTTTCTTGGACCTTAATTTCCAAGGTCTAGTGTGAAGTATCCATAATCAGTGATGCTTTGGGGAGCTATGCCATCTTCTGGTGTAAATCCACTGTGTTTTATCAAGACCAAAGTCAGCGCAGCCGTCTACCAGGAAATTTTAGAGCACTTCATGCTTCCCTCTGCGAACAAGCTTATTGGAGATGGAAATTTAATTCTCCAGCAGGACTTGGCACCTGTCCACTCTGCCAAAAATGCCAATTCCTGATTTAATAACAACATTACCACTGTGCTTGATTGGCCAGCAAACTTGCATGACCTTACCCTCATAGAGAATCTATGGGGTATTATCAAGCAGAAGATGAGAGACACCAGACTCAACAATGCAGATGAGCTGAAGGCTGCTATCAAAGCAACCTGGGCTTCCATAACACCTCAGCAGTGCCACAGGCTGATCACCTCCATGCCACGCCGCATTGATGCAGTAATTGATGACAATGGAGCCCCGACCGAGTATTGAGTACATTTACTGAACATACATTTCAGTAGGCCAACATTTCGAATTTTAAAATCATTTTTTCAAGCTGATGTTATAAAGTATTCTAATTTATTGAGATAATGACTTTTGAGTTTTCATTGGCTGTAAGCCATAATCATCAACATTAACAGAAATAAACACGTGAAATAGAGCACTCTGTTTGTAATGACTCTATATAATATATGAGTTTCACTTTTTGTATTGAAGAACTGAAATAAATTAACTTTTTGGTGATATTCTAATTTTGTGAGATGCACCTGTACATATTGTGCTCCTTCCTCTTAAAGCACAATAACTCTTGCTTAACCCCATACTGATGGAGCCAATTTTGATCTTAACCCCTTTTCGATGTTGGACGTAATAGTATGTGCGGCTATTAACCCGTTAAATGCCACTGTCAAACGCTGACAGCGACATATAACATGCTCTTCAGGCAATTGTCCCGGAAATCCACCCACGGTGACCCCCGTCACATGAGCGGTGGGTTGTCAGATTGTCAACTGACAGCTTGTTGTGAGCGCTGCCCAGTGGTTGGTGCTCATAATAAATGAGTAATTCAGCTACATATAGGTGAACTGATCATCGCCTCTATGTAGCAGAGCTGTTCGGGCTATGGCAGCTTCTCCTCTCTAGTCAACAGCGAAATGATTTGTCACAAAATACTCCAAATGCCCTTACTTACTCTGTGATTGAATTAAACTGCCTAAGTGATATCAAAGTGACTCCAACATATATGGATATGTGTAGACGAATAACAACCATTATTCATTTTTGTGTTGTCACACACACTTTTGTAGAGTTTGTTCAGTTTTATGACTTTCTCTCCATATTGCTGTAACTTAGCTGTGAGCTGGGACATCCTCTCACTATCCAGACTCACCACAAATGGCAGCTGCATTTCCTGCTTCTGCTTTTATGTAAGCTATGAAAATACCTCCTGTTTGTCTGCGCTATACTATGTGATAGCTCTGAGGCATTATGGGGAAGCCTGCCCTATCTTGACAAGGTAATGTGAGCTTTCACTAGCTGATTGTAATGTGTAAAATGGTGATGGACATTTTTGTGAATTTATGCAAAGGGAATCGCAAACTTATCAAATGTACTTCTTCAAATTTTTATAGATTTCATACAAATTTAATTTCCATGAAATCTATTTTCTCAGCTCTAAATAGTAACTAAATGTTAATACTTAACTTTCCAATTGTTTTAGGAAGTAAAACATCCAACATACATTAACTCAATTTTCAGTTCATTGTATGGCATTTTTTGCACAATTGCCCAATTCTAGCTATGACTTAGTAGCTTATACAAGCATATGCATCACTATTACCAATAAGTAGATTTCAGTGGTGTGACTCAATTGTGTATATCTGATGAGTTCCTTAGGGTAGTGCACTAAATCAACGTGGCATTATTGCAAAATATTTTATGATGTATTTCCTTATGAATTAAACAGTAAAAAATTTGACCATGGTAGGGTTGATTGCGTGTAACTTCTTTCTCCTTAAAGGGGTGTTCTCATGTTATAAAATTAGTATATTTAGCTAGGCAGCATGACAATAAACAAGTTTGTAACTGACTTGTATTTATTCCTTCTGCTTTTATTCTCCTGCTATTAGACTTTTCATCTTATATAGCCAAATCATGGCCGAGTATGTGCAGTAGTTAAATTCTAGGCTTAACGGGAACCTGTCACCATGAAAATGCAGTTCAATCTATACACAGAGGGACTGAAATATAGTTTAATCAGAAAATATGCAGTATGACCTATTTTTTCATCATCTATACCTCTACTGTTTTTGAGATTTATTGTCCAGTGGGCAGTCCTATCAGTGACTAACAGCTTTCTTTGCATAATTGTGCATGCAAAGATAGCTGCTAGTCACTGATAGAAACACCCACTGGACAAATAATCAAGAGCTCTCATATACAGGAGAATATATAGAGTATATATACAATATATCTACACACTTCACTCTGTGTAATATATATTCCCCATGCCGTATATACTCAATAATATACACTCACTGGCCACTTTATTAGGTACACCTGTCCAACTGTGTGTTAAGACTTAATTTCTAATCAGCCAATCACATGGCGGCAACTCAGTGCATTTAGGCATGTAGACATGGTCAAGACAATCTCCTGCAGTTCAAACCGAGCATCAGTATGGGGAAGAAAGGTGATTTGAGTGCCTTTGAACGTGGCATGATTGTTGGTGCCAGAAGGGCTGGTCTGAGTATTTCAGAAACTGCTGATCTTCTGGGATTTTCACGCACAACCATCTCTAGGGTTTACAGAGAATGGTCAGAAAAAGAAAAAAAATCCAGTGAGCGGCAGTTCTGTGGCCGGAAATGCCTTGTTGATGCCAGAGGTCAGAGGAGAGTGGGCAGACTGGTTCGAGCTGATAGAAAGGCAACAGTGACTCAAATTGCCACCCGTTACAACCAAGGTAGGCAGAAGAGCATCTCTGAATGCACAGTGCATCGAACTTTGAGGCAGATGGGCTACAGCAGCAGAAGACCACACTGGGTACCACTCCTCTCAGCTAAGAACAGGAAACTGAGGCTACAATTTGCACAAGCTCATCGAAATTGGACAGTAGAAGATTGGAAAAACTTTGCCTGGTCTGATGAGTCTCGATTTCTGCTGCGACATTCGGATGGTAGGGTCAGAATTTGGCGTAAACAACATGAAAGCATGGATCCATCCTGCCTTGTATCAACGGTTCAGGCTGGTGGTGGTGGTGTCATGGTGTGGGGAATTTTTTTCTTGGCACTCTTTGGGCCCCTTGGTACCAATTGAGCATCGTTGCAACGCCACAGCCTACCTGAGTATTGTTGCTGACCATGTCCATCCCTTTATGACCACAATGTACCCAACATCTGATGGCTACTTTCAGCAGGATAATGCGCCATGTCATAAAGCTCGAATCATCTCAGATTGGTTTCTTGAACATGACAATGAGTTCACTGTACTCAAATGGCCTCCTCAGTCACCAGATCTCAATCCAATAGAGCATCTTTAGGATTTGGTGGAACGGGAGATTCGCATCAGGGATGTGCAGCCGACAAATCTGCGCCAACTGTGTGATGCCATCATGTCAATATGGTCCAAAATCTCTGAGGAATGCTTCCAGCACCTTGTTGAATCTCTGCCACGAAGAATTGAGGCAGTTCTGAAGGCAAAAGGGGGTCCAACCCGTTACTAGCATGGTGTACCTAATAAAGTGGCCAGTGAGTGTATATACATCTCTATCTCTCTACTCAGTGAGGGAGAATAGGAGATAAACTTTTTTTGTGATAGCTGTTCTTCTGGTACTTTGTGTTCCTTTTATTAATTTGTCTTATTTTATGACTTGCCGGCAGCAGTGTCCTGGACAGAAGATTGTGCTGGAGGTGCTTAAATGTGTGATGGTGAAGCTAGGGGTGGAGTGGAAGGAGCTTAGGTGAGTTGCTGAAGTTATGGTCGATGTGGTCACTGCTTGTTTGCTGGCCAGGGAACAGAGGATCCTGAAGAAAAAGTGATTACCATAAGGAACCGAGGTAATGCCAAGGGCAAGGAACTGGAGCCTAAAGGCATAAAACATGACAATTGAGAGAAAATGCATCTGGAGTTTTGGCCATTTTCCTTTGGTAGTTATGGCAAAAACAATAAATGAGTTAGGGTAGTGGATAATATCTTTAAATCCTAAAATGCAAATTGTTTCAGGCCAGTGTAATTGAATCAAGCTTTATAACATGTTTTGTGACCCAGCTGAGGTGGTAGAATAATTTAGCATCCATGCATACCTTGATTACTATTTATGATCTATCAGTTTGTTAAATTTCTTGAATATAATTTTAGTCTCATGGTCCAATCTGCTCTTGGTCCTGATTTAGAGTAGCAGATTATGCTGTGATTACACAATAAAGAAATAGTATATTACCCCTCAACTGAATAGATTCTGTGGAAGTAATATGATGTAATAGAAATTGCTTATATAACATTGATTCTAAGTTTTCATTACAGAAGAACCTTTCCGTAACCCTATGTGTAATCTTTGAAACTTGTTTCGTGCTGACTGACTCGCGTTACAAATGCTCCTGTCTTACTGTGAGCATGCAACTGATATTCAATTACGTTATCGATCTCTGACCAACTTTGGTCAAGAATCATTAGCTTTTTCAAAGGCATATCTCCTAACAGACAACTATTCATAGTTCGGTCAGCTGAGAGGTCTGTGAGCTAAGGCAGTTTGAGAGCATGTTTTCTCTGAACAGAAACTTACTTTGAATAAGTTCTTAGAGAACCTAAGTTTTTTGCACAAATGCTTTTTATTTAGAGCAGTTTATTTGATATAAAGTAAGTTTTTTCTGGAATCTTGCCATTGGAAACTTTAAATGAACAGTAGATCTATGAATAAGTAAAAATACTGAATTGAAGAATAGTGACTGGAGAATCCCTGGATGTTCAGGTACAGCGGATTCGGCTGAACATTTAAAAAAAGTTTGGTTCGGTACCAGAACAGTACTTGAACCCGGACCCCATTCAAATGGTTGTTTGCCATGCTGTCATCTGCATGACAAATGGTATTCGTGATTCATGTGAGCTTCCGTACCTAGTTATTTAAAACTCTTATTGGCTACGCAACCCCATTGATTCATATACCAACAAAATAAACACTCCAGAGGTATTTCTTGTCACTATGTGGGGGAACCTAAAATGGTTGCCACACTAAGATGGACTCTGTCTTATAATGATAACTTGTACACCACCTCTGACCCCACCTCCCCCTCATCCCAGCACTAGCCCCCACCTTATTCAAATACATTAACCCTGTGATACCATCCTAATCCCTAACCCCAGCTCACTATATTCCCACTCAACCCTGTCATGTCGGCCTCCCTTTTAAGGCCTGCAGCCCAGTACGGCCTCTCTTGACAGGGCAGCAAATGCTGCCTCTTGGTGGTGGTAAGATTATTATAATCAGATGACAGAGTGAGCTATCAGCTGTGACAGGTAGTAAAAAGTTTACATTCGGTCACAGAGACGTCGGCTGATGGGAGTACTACTCCCATAAGCTTATGCTTGCTGTGGCTAATTAGAGCAAGAACAGGCACTAATGGGAGTATTCATGCAGCAGTGTTGTGAATTCATCATAGTTCAGCTATGAACTCCGATGAACTTTCTCATTACAGAAGCTCAGTGCTAGACTCTGATAGGAGCAATAAAGTGTGCCAGCTGGCAGACAGAGTGGTCGTTAATGTGACCACTCTCCAAATCATCTGAATTGTCATGAGACAGTATGGATTAGTTGTACTTCAGACAAGTGAGGAATATGGTTGTTTATTATTTTCATATTTACAGGGACAAGGGCTTCAATGGAATGGGCATAAGGTGAATATAAATTTGTTATTTTTAAATACATTTGTAAAACAGGGTATGAATTTTTATTTCAAATAAAGGACTTTATTCTACATGTTTTTATTTACAATATGACTATGGGGTTTGTAAGGAAAGACCTCTAATTGACTCTTCTCCATTACTAACGTGTGGGATTCATGTCACCAGGCAATACAAAGATGACACTAACCCCACAAATATTACCCCACTTGCCCCCACCACAGGGCAATTGAGAAGAGCCGGGCAAAGCGCCAGAATTGGCACATCTAATAGAATAGATGTTGATATTTTTAGGCTGGGGGGCAATATTCATAGCCACTTTCCAGCCTGAGAATACCAGCCCCCAGCTGTCTGCTTTAGCTTGGTTGGTTGTCAAAAATGAGGGGGAACCCAAGCCATTTTTTAAAATTATTTATTTAAATAATATAAAAAACAGTGCGGGGACTCACCTATTCTTAATAAGCAGCCATGATAAAGCTGACAGCTAAAGGTTGCAGCCTGTAGTTTTTAGTTTTGACATGCTAGTTATCAAAAATAGAACAGACTCCACGTCATTTTTTTTACATTTATTTATAGTGCAGGTGCCAGCTGATGAATACTTGCATCAGCGGCGCCTGCTCTTGCTATTTTCAGTGGCAGCAGGAGTAGGCTGATGGGAGTAGCACTCTCATCAGCCGATGCCTCTGAGATCGGAGGTAAACTTTTCATCGCTGATCACAGCTGCTGGCGTACTGACTGGAGGTTATGATCTTACTGCTGATCAGAGCCGCCGGTGTTTCTTGCACTGTAATGCATATGAAATCGTGGGACTCACATGATTTTCGGAGTGCTAAACACGAACAGGTCCATGCCCAAACAGTAGATGTTCGGTACGGAATCCAAACTTTACTGTTTGGGTTCACACATCAGTATCTATCTAGCTGAGTCCTCAATTTCTTCACTAGTCTGGGGCCGGTCACCTACTGCGACCTGGTCCCTCCACCCGACGTGGATTCTGGTGCCACGGGTGGATTTCTCACTTCCTGTTCCCCTAAGACCCCTTCTTTCTCTCCTCTTTTCTCTCATGCTATGCTAGTCTAGGGACATGATCCTCTCTCCTTCTGTCCCCAGCACTGTCTACCTCCCTCCAACTGACTCCTGTTTCCATGACAACTCCCACTGACTCCTCCCCTACTACTTTCTCCACCCACACCCTCTACCTAGCTCCTCCTGGGCCCTGAGAAGTACAGTGTGTGGGTTCTGGTTAGTGCCCCCCTCCTTACCTGAGAGCTGAGCACCACACCTCTAGGTGAGGTGCAGTACCTCTGTGGTGACTGAACCCTCAGGGGCACCACATACCCCCATTAAACACAGCACATCTTTGGGCTGGAACAAAGCAAAAATAAATGTTTTGACATGCAAAATTTTCTGTGATGTATCACAACAGGTATAACAGTCAGCAGTAAACTCTCTTCCACTTTACTTAAATGTTACATATAACTACTATATATATATAAAAATATATAACTTTAATAACATTATAAATGATCTGAAAATATGAAAAATAGCTTTACCATAAGTAAAAACTATCTGAGACATGAAATATAACCTTACTATCAATAAAACTTTTCCTATCAACTGCAACAGAGTTCAGTGTAATCCCGAACCGGGGTATTCTTCTTTTCCTAAATGCAATATGGGGGAACCCATCTCCAACCCATCTCCAACCCAACTCCCAAAGTAGGCCCAGGGCGTGGCTATTGGGCATAGCTGGTCAACTCATAGGACCAGTGATTGACCACGCCAGACTTTTTTTTTCTGTGGTCTAGTGTAAAGATAGAATGCCACATTCACACTCTAAATGGTTGCTGTAAAATCAATAAAGAGCACATTAAGTGCTAACTATTTACAGGATAAAGTTCTGGCCATTCACCGTCCATGGTCATATTGTCTTTAACTTTAACAAAACCTACACATTTCCCTTAATTTAACCAGACCTAACCAGGTTAACTTAACTATTTACATTTCTTTCAGGTGCTTTTTACTTCTTATTCCAGGGCAGCCACGGCATAAGTTCAGACGGCATTGGAACCGCCATTAGGTTCACCGTGTCTGCCATCCGGTCCCAGGCTAGATTTCTACACACCCAGCCGGGTTTGACGGCTGGCGGGGGATTTAATGGGCCTGCTAGGGTCTCCTCAGTCACCGGGGAAGGGTTGATCACAGTACCTGCGTCAGATGTTTCTCCGGTGCCGGGCTCCTCTTCTTCCTCGGTTGGGGTCGGGGATGCTGGTCATGAGGCCACCCACCACAGGAACTTCTTTTCCAGCAAGGCCTCCTACCAGCTTTTCACAGCCGAAAGATGCAACTTCAGGAGCTGGCGGCTCAGCTCCTCCACCTCCGCTCCAAGGAACTCCGGGTCCATAGCAGGCAGCTGGGCAGGATTTTCATCCCGTTGGCTGGGGGAGTCCTCCGCTTCCACCCCACACTCTGGGTCACCACCATGCGGGCAATTCCCTACAGCGCCAGCCAGTAACTTACATACAGCGCATGCGAGCCTAACCATAATGCGGCTCAAAGCCAGATGACATATCAGGATACTTAGATCACCCTGCACCTGTGAAAGAGAACACACCAGTTTCACACTGCGCATGCAGGCCCAAACAAATACGGTTCACACTCACCAAGATAGCCAGGTTAAAGCCGATGAAGTAATCAAATAACTCCGTACTAATGAAGGGAGCGCGGAAAAATCATACTGCACAAACGAGCCTCAAGATTAAAACTCAAAGCCATCATATTTTAGAATTTTGGATAACTAGAGGTGGAAGACCTGTGAAGACTCAGACGTCAAGGTTAGATTTCAGAAAGGCAGATTTTAAGGGATTCAGAAAGAGAATTGGAGGGATCCAATGGCTGGATATCCTTAAAGACAAAAATGTCCAGGAAGGATGGGAAATCTTGAAAAATGAAAATCTCAATGCACAGTTGTTAACAATTCCGAAAAGAGGGAAGAATAGGAAGCATTTAAGGAAACAAGGATGGATGAACACAGAACTTAAGCACATGCTAAAAAGGAAAAAAAAAAATGTTTATAAAATGGAAAGAGGGAGGCATATCTAAAGAAGAATATAATGCTGTCTGCAGAACCTGCAGGGCACAAATCAGATTATCTAAAGCTGAAAATGAACTGAGGCTTGCAAGAGATGTCAAAAGCAATAATAAAGGATTTTGGGGATATGTCAAAAGTAAAAGAAAAGTCAAAGATGCTATAGTATTTTTACAGGATGAAAATGATGAAATGGTAAGACAGGATGTTGAGAAGGCTGAACTTTTAAATTCCTATCTTGCATCTGTTTTCTCTCAGAAAGGAAATGTAACATCAACTGTTATTCACTGTCCTATTAAGGGAATAGAAGAATCCAGGATATCTATAAACAGAAAGATAGTGAGGAAACACTTAGCTAACCTAAATGAATTCAAGTCTCCAGGTCCAGATGAATTACACCCCAGAGTACTGAAGGAGATAGCAGAAGAAATTTTTGAACCCCTCTCCATAATCTTTGAAAATTCTTGGAGAACAGGAGAAGTGCCAGAAGACTGGAGAAGAGCAAATGTTGTTCCTATCTTCAAAAAGGGGAAGAAGGTGGACCCAGGCAACTATAGGCCGGTGAGTCTGACTTCTATACCAGGAAAGATCTTTGAACAAATTATTAAACAACATGTATGTCAATACCTGGATAAGAATGAAGTGATTAAACAGAGTCAGCATGGGTTTGTAACTGATAAGTCATGTCAGACTAACTTAATTTCCTTCTATGACGGTATCACTGATTGGGTGGATCAAGGAAATGCTGTAGATATAGTATATCTTGACTTCAGCAAAGCATTTGACAAAGTCTCTCATACAATCCTTATTGGAAAAATGACTAAGTATGGACTGGACAAGGCAACTGTTAGGTGGATTCATAACTGGCTTAGTGATCGGACCCAAAGAGTGGTCGTAAATGGCTGCACATCCAGTTGGAAGAATGTCTCAAGTGGGGTACCACAGGGCTCTGTCCTGGGCCCTGTATTGTTCAACATCTTTATCAACGATTTAGATGAAGGAATTGAGGGTAAACTGATTAAATTTGCTGATGACACAAAGCTAGGAGGGATAGCTAATACTAGAGAGGAGAGAGAGAGGATTCAAAAAGATTTAAATAAACTGGAGAAGTGGGCAACAACTAACAGAATGGTTTTTAACAGGGAGAAATGCAAAGTACTACATCTGGGCAATAAAAATGAAAAAAGCATATATAGAATGGGAGGAATAGGGCTAAGTGACAGCACATGTGAAAAAGACTTGGGTATACTAATAGATCACAGACTGAATATGAGTCAACAGTGTGATGCAGCAGCAAAAAAGGCAAATGCAATTCTAGGATGTATTAACAGAAGCATACAGTCTAGATCACGTGAAGTCATTATTTCCCTCTACTCTTCTTTGGTCAGACCTCATCTGGAATATTGTGTCCAGTTTTGGGCACCACATTTTAAAAAAGACATCAACAAACTGGAGCAAGTTCAGAAAAGAGCGACCAGAATGGTGACCGGTCTGCAAACCCTGTCTTATGAGGAAAGGTTGCAGGATTTGGGAATGTTTAGTTTGCAAAAGAGAAGACTGAGAGGAGACTTAATAGCTGTCTACAAATATCTAAAGGGCTGTCACATTGTAGAAGGATCAACTTTATTCTCATTTGCACAAGGAAAGACTAGAAGCAATGGGATGAAACTGAATGGGAAGAGACACAGATTAGATATTAGAAAAAACTTTTTGACAGTTAGAGTGTTCAATGAGTGGAACAGGCTGCCACGAGAAGTGGTGAGTTCTCCTTCAATGGAAGTCTTCAAACAGAGGCTGGACAGACATCTGACTGGGATGATTTAGCGAATCCTGCTTTGAGCAGGGGGTTGGACCAGATGGCCCAGGAGGTCCCTTCCAACTCTACGATTCTATGATTCTATGATTCTATAGTAACCAAGCCAGAGCGTGGAAAAAAAGAGCCAATACAAAATATGATGACTCTGTACCTATAGGAAGTCCCACCAATTAATGGCACATACGCACCTATGTAAATTCATGAATATATTTAACACTGAAAATATGTAAATATATAATGTAAATAGTGCTATTGGAGATTAGTGAATACAAGGAATAATCCTAGACAAAAACCCGGCATGTAAGCCAATCCAATAAATATGAAAAAATGAAATTCAAAGAACTCTCAGAAATAGATGACCAAATAATAACGCAGGCATAGGGTGATCTAAGTATCTCGATACATCATCTGGCTTTGAGCCGCATTATGGTTAGGCTCACATGCGCTGTATGTAAGTTACTGGCTGACGCTGTAGGGAATTGCCTGAAGGTGCTATAGGAAATTGTTGAGCTCCTCCCATCAACACAGGGTGATGTGATTAGTATCAGCAGGCGCTGTATGGAATTGCCCGCATGTGCTGTAGTGAATTGTTGAGCTCCTTTCATCGGCGCAGGGTGATATGAATATTCAGTATACGTCATCCATGCTCTGGCCCGGTTGCCTAGGAGAATGAGTTTCACATGCGCTGATTGGATATGGCTGATGTAACTCCTCCCCTTTGATTTCTGATTGGCTAGCCAGCGGTATAACTACCATGATGCCCGTCCATAGACACGCCCCCAGGAAGAAACACTTGTCGTGCGAAACACGCGTTGGGGTTTGGAGGATCAGCGTGTCACTTGACACCATACTCTTGAGGGGATCGCCATCTCAGGTATCATGAATTTAGCCGGGGTTTTCTTCCTTAATATAGCTATGGAGCACATGGGGTATTGAACGCCTGATTGGCCTACATTACTGGCTAAAGACTCATGTCATTTTTTTGATAGTCCGTTTGGGACATGTTGGTGATATTATTGCACCTTAATTTATGCACATGCACTTTGCTGTCTACCAACAGTTTAGCATTCCGAACTATTTAGGGATGTTGTTTCATGTTTTGAGGTCTTTTAGCCCAATAAGCACACTTTGTGCAATATACTGAGTATTATAATGAATTTTGTGTATGAATAAGAAAACCCTGTCTTCTGAGGATTCTGTTTGTTATTTTTTATTCCCCTTAACCTGATTCCTTCATTTTTTGTCTGATTTGAGGCACCAACGATTATTATTATTTTTTTGTTAATTTTGTGTCATTGTTCAATAAAATTCTTTTCATATTATTTTTGCGTCTGACACTTTTTGTTCATGTTTATGGTTCAGTAACTTCAGTAACTATAAGATCAGTATGTTTATTTATACTCTTTATAATATTGATTTACAGCACTTGAGTTACTCAACAGAATAAAAGCACAGAGCTTGGCAGCTACACTTCAAAGTAGAGGCATGGAGCTTACTGGTTGCACTGCAGAAATAGGAGCAGTTTCTTAGCAAAGTTTGCTGCAAGATGTTGCAAGACTCAGTAGACTGGCTTTGTCACTGTCTTGGGTCATTATGTCTGAAACTAAGCTGTCTTCTCTTTCTGCAACCCAAAACTATGACTATAGGATAGAAAGGGTGAGAAATCACTTTGATTCACTTTGAATACTTTCTGTAACTAGCACTTTTGAAGGTGCGCCCATGTGCGCCGAACGCAGCATGTTGCATTTCGGCGCACACGGCGCACCTTCAAAAGTGCGCAGCGCACGGCAAAATCCTGCTAGCGCACGGCCAGCGCACGATCTGCGCACCCTATGCTAAAGATAGGGTGCGCAGATCGCAAGCGTCCATGTGCGCTAGTAGGCGTCGATGACCGGATGGGGCAGGCAGGGAGCCAGCAGGGGGCGGGGCTTAGCGGCGGCCGTGCGCAGGCCGTCGCTGCGCTATAAAGCGCAAATGTGAAACCGGCCTTAGATAATCCTTACTATTTCTTATGTCAGCATGTGTTAGGTAACAGTAAAATCATATACAAGGCATCACTGAGATGAAAACACATTGTTTTACTTTTTTAAAGTGGGCCATTTATTTGCTCTATATGTAAAGCTTATGGGCAGAGGAATGAGTAATTCACAAGGCTCAGTACATAGTGTTAAATGACTTTGTTGGTTAACATGTAATCAGATCTAATTCATGCAATTGCACGAGCCATCCAATCAATAGACACAGATATTACAGTGAATATAATGTCCTTTCACCTTGAGTGCAGTGCATTAATTCACCCTATAATCTAGAATCCCATTGATTTCACAAACTGTTTCTGGGGTTACATACTGTGAACTTATAATGTGTTTGAGTTTATTGACCTTTCCTTCCCTATCGCAAAACACAAGAAGCAAAATAAATTAAATCCTTATATACTGATGTCATGTTAATTTCTTATTTACATTTCAAGTTTTAACATTACAGAATATCTTAGTTCTTTTCAACATTTTCTTGTTCTTCATCATATAATTATTATGTTTATTAGCTGTTGTAGTTTGCAGTAGACTGTCGTGCTATGGGTATAAGCAAAACATTTTAGTTTTTATTTGCTATTGGAAATTTAAGTAGAACCCCAATTTCAGGAAATGAATTTTTTTCAAGAAAGATGTGTAAAATGTAAAGAAAGAAAAAATTAAATGATTTGGAAATCTCTTACAGCCATATTATATTCACAACAGAGAATATAAAACACTCAACTTCTGATATTTTTCCTTTTTTTTAATGGTTAATTTAGAAATTTGTGTGGCAGCAACACATCTCAAAAAAATTTACTAATAAAAAACAGTTTGAAGATCAATTTTCAGCTAAGTCACATGACTGCGTATGAAAAGAGTATGCTAAAAAGGCAGAGTCTTTCAGAAGCAAACAAGCAAAGATGGTCAGAGATTCACCAATCTGTGAAAAACTGTGTCTAATAATTGTGGAGAAATTTCAGAAAAGTGTTCCTCAATGTAAAATTGCAAAGAATTTGAATATCCTCTCATCATCAGTACATAATATCAGCAAAAGATTCAGAGATTCTTGAGAAATCCATGTGCACAAGGGACCAGGCTGACAGTCATTATTAGATGTTCATGATCATAGGCTCGGTAATATGTCCAGAAGTTTCCCATGCAATCCACAAATTCAAGCTAAACTATCATGCAAGGAAGAAACTATCATATATCAACACAATATAGATACACTGCCATATTCTCTGGGACAAAACTAGTGTAAAATGGACTGAGGAAAAATGGAAAAATACTCTGTGGTTAGATGAATCAAAAGTGAAATTTTATATGGAAACCATGGACTCACGATGAGAGGGAGCATCCAGCATATCATGGCACTGTTAAAAAACCTGCTTCTCTGATGGTATGACTGCATTAGTGCCTATGGCTTACACATCTTAAAGGTAATCTGTCACTGGAAGTTGCAGGCCTATGTAAATGGCCTGGGTCCAGTCCAATGGGCGGTGTTTCTTCTTTTTTCTCCACCCCATCCATGGCCCCCATCCACGCTCTTCTCCGGTATTCTTCTCCATCGTTCGAGCGTGCGCAAAGAAATCTTGCTTTGCGCATGCGCAGTATGCTTTGCCCAACTGCGGGCAAAGCCAACAATCATTACTGCGCATGTGCCGGTACACTATGTCCCAGAAATATTTTGCTGTGTTCCAGGACATAGTGTACCTGCGCATGCGCAGTAATGATTAAAATAATGAATATGCACGCGTCTCGACTCCCATAGGCGTGGAGCACATATTCATTACTTTAATGAGCAGTACCACGTGACAGCTGAACACAGGAAGAAGAGAGATGCAGGGAGGACTTGCAGCGACTGTGCCAGGAGTGGAAGAGTATGAAGGGGGGAGGATGGGGGGAGCCAAGCTGAGCCATCAATACAACAGGGGGGAGGACAGAGGAGCCTTGCATGCAACAGGGGGAGCCACACATACCAGGACAGGGATGAGGGGGTAATGCATACCCAGCTAATACTCGAGTCAATAAGCTTACCCAGTTTTCCGAGGCAAAATTAGGTGCCTTGGCTTATACTCGGGTCAGCTTATACTCGAGTATATACTGTACTTTTTATGTTTGCCTCAACATCCTTTGTGGTTCATCAAAATGGTAGCCAAAGCTTGCCACCATTTTGCTGGATTTGCACTAAGCAAATTTAAAAAATAAGCGTTCTGGAGAATATAGATTTTCATTAATCGAACAGATTACAAAAAAAAAGAGTCGGTTTCTGTATATATTTTTGAATAGTAACGAAATAAGATTATCCCGTTCATTAATATTATTTATTTGTACACTGTTGACAATATTGGTTTGCTACTTTACAATTTTGAAACTGCAAAATGATGATCAATCCTTTAGGAATTGGAGATGCAATGTGAAGCAACAACACTGAAAGGATGAAAAATTGCAAGACATCTGATTGTACATTTGTATCTCTAATGATTGACTTCTCTGAGCCTTGTTTGCACAGGTAATTTCATGGTGGCTGGCAGTGATGCCTGGGAGAATTGAGGTCACCCCCTTGGAGCAGACATTCAATGATGCTTAACAAAACTAGGGTACAGTCATTTCTCGTCAGATAACATGTTGCGGTAGCTTGGCTTAAGGTCGGACATGAAGTTAACTGTGATTTAAAATGTGTTCAAAGTTCTAATGATTGTAACACTTTTTATACACACATAGTACATGGCAAGTTTAAGACAGATGAAGAAAAAAATCTGCACAAATAATTTCAAAACTACAAGTGTTAATAGTTTGCTATCAATTAACACACTGGAAAGTGATTATGTAAAGGAGAAATCTAAATTGAATCATTATTTAGTCTGATCACCATTTCCATTCAAAATAGTATCACTTCTTCTAAGTACATTTTCACACAGTTTTTGAAGGAGATCAACAAGGAGGTTGTTCCAAACATCTTAAAGAACTAATTACAGTCTCATGTTATAAGTGACAGACTTGATGCTGAGATCAGGGCTCTGTGAGTGTCATATAGTCAATTCCAGGCACCACATGTTGGAAGTAGCGATCCTGATGTATGATGGGAAAAGGTGGGAATGAGGCTGGAATTGTGAGAAGTCAAATGTGTCTTTGCTGTAAACTCTGCAGAAGATTCATTGCTGGAAGAAATAGTCATGTTGGTCTGGGCCAGATAGAAAAGTTGGGAAAAATGAATGACTTTATCAGAAAGGACATCAATTGTCTCTATATATGGATGCATTGTAGTCTCTCATACTGTCTGCAGAACTGGTGTTTGTGACTGTATGGACACTGTATGGTGGTACTAGCATGGTCTTTGTTTATTCATTTTATTCAGTAACAGCATGTTCATCTTCTGGGTTGCCACTACATCAATATAACTAGTGAGCACCTCAGGATTTGTACAAATGGTAACCTAGGTTAGGGGCCAACTCAGATATGTTTTGCATCTTCTCCTCTGCATAGTGAGTAACACTAGCTACACCTTTGCTTTCTTCTCCCAACCAATGTTCACTCTGAGATGAGTGATCTGAGAAGGAAAAAGTTAAACCAGACTACTAATCAGGTTGACAAGCCCACTTACAGCTATACCCCAAATCTGATGTTCTTTAAAGAGGATTTGCTAGGAGAATCATGCTGCCTAAACCGTGGTCACCATCCGGTTGCATGACTGCACCCAGGTAGATTATTCTCTGAAATGCTTTGAAGATCTGTCCAGTAACCATAGCTGAAGATTAAAAAACAGATGAGCGGGCACCAACCAGATAAATACTCATGCAGGGATCACCACATGCAAAATAGACTGAGTAAGTAAACAAGAGAAAAGGACTATGCATAAATGTGGGATCACCACGCCAAATACCAATTGTTTATAAAAATATATTTTTTATTGTAGAATACACAAAAAGCAGCAAAGAAGCAGCAACAGACACCACACATAAAAACAATTAAAATGATCTGATCAAAATGTAAACCGCTGGCTGGAAAATGTAAAGGCACCAATATGTGTCAATAACATTCAAAATACCATACCATATAATACAGACGATGTAATGGGGACAAAAGAATCACAAATGACTGGACAATTCAATAAGGTCCTGTATCAACATATAAAGTGCATAACATATACCAAAAAGTAACATTCAATACTTCCTGAGAGAGGCCCTGCAAGGCATAGAAAATAACTAATATAGAGAGCAAAAACTCCCCATGAGATGAAGTCAGTAGCCCAAGAAGTCACTGAAGCTGCCAACAAAAAAAGAGCTAGTAATAAATGGCAAATGGAGACCCCAAACAGGAGTAAGATACATCACCCAACGACACACCAGTCAGTAAGTCCAGTCAAAGGTCGCCCCAACGTCTGTATATAGTGCCAGCAGCCACCGCGGGATACACGGACCCACGCGTTCCGACACCGCTTGGTGTCTTTCTCAAGGTGAGTGCTAATGCAGCCTCAGAGCGCCGCTTATTTAAATCAGAGAAATCACAAATAGATCCATACCAGGTGGCGGCTGACGGCGTGCAGGAGGAATCATGGAGGCGGATATGACCTCACAGCCTTTCCAGTGTCTCTTGCGCAGGCGCCATCGCGCGATAACCAAAGCACAATAGAGTATAAGTTGAAATCTCGTGGGAATTAAATATCCCGCGCCTGCGCAATACGGCCGAACGGGTAACCACAAGCAGCCTTGTGAACGCTGTCAGCGTCCATCAAGGATCAGCGTTAACGAGTCACACGCATGCGCGATTCGACCCTCAAGTGGCTATGACGAGAGGGCGAGCATAGTGTCAAACATATAAATGCGGAAACGTCATTCCAGCGTGATGGACGGGTATCAAGATGATACACAAACAAAAGCCTGTAGGAAATATATATCCCATGAGTGCACACTGCATCCCAATGGGCACTCAATTTGTTGTTTATGAGAAATAGCATTTGAGATTATGACAGCAATTTAATGAAAAACCCACACCTATTAGGTGAATCACATGCAAGCGCGAGCCCCCCAAAAAAGTTTAATCATAGCGATGAAGACAGATATTGTCCTATCGGGCAGATCCACATTTAATGTGGGCCAAGCCATTTTTCAACCGACATAAGGCATGGTAGCTAAGCACTAATCAAGGTATGTACCCTGATTAACCTTAAAACAAAGTAAAGAAAGGACATATATCGTACATCGGCGCTCCTATGAACAAGGGGGCGGCGCTTAACAAAATAGATGTTATAAAGCCACACGCAACTCATGCATCTATGATGATCCTGTACAGAGACCGAAGTTACGGCTCAAGAACAGGTAGCTCAGATGTTCAAAACGTCTGCACATTGAAGTCCCATATATTTACTTGGAAACCCTAACAGATAAATGAAAATGTCTGTTATTACTATATCAACTACCTTGGGACAATAAAATAACAATATAAAACTAAGCAAACTGTAACCGTGATAATAAATGAGGTCAAATCAAACATATGTATAAATACTAGTTTGGTATAGCGAGAGTCAAATTTATATTGAGTTAAATCCAATAGGTACCCCCACACAAGTGAGGTCCCATTGATGCAACCCCAAATCTATAAATTAAGGGAGATAGTGATCACGAACATCACACCAAGAAGTCATATAGAGAAGCAACAATGTAGGGCGCATTGCAATTAGTTTAGAGCAAAGGAAAACCAAGCATCGTAACACCGGCATAAGCGAAAAAATCCCAGAAGTGAAAGAAAACAGCAGAAAAATAATCCAGTCCTCATAGTTTTTTCTTCTTTTTTCTCCTTTTTCTCACGGCATCATGGCAGGGGAGTATTGCTAGAAGACGACCCCATGAAGAAGGCAAACAATAACGGAGAGAGGTCCCAAATTTCGATGTACAGGGAGATCTTGGACCTATACCCCAAGGGAGGAAAAACAACAACAAAGGCGGTAAAAAGGTTAATTAGTGAGATACAGTATCACCAACTATAGTTTCTTATAGAAGCCATTATACAGCAGCTCCTCGTTAAGGCCACGTGGTGATAAACAATCCAGGTCGTATATCCATCTTGCTTCCCGCCGGAGAAGCTCCTCTGAGATGTTACCCCCCCTAATATTGACACGGACCCCCTCCAGTCCCAAAACCCTGAGGGAGTCAGGGGAGCCACCATGATTGTCAAGAAAGTGGGTGGCCACAGAAGTGAGCGGTTTCCCCTTACCTCTGTCGGCCCTTGCCGTCATAATATTCGAGAGGTGCTGTGTCCTACGTCGTAGTTCTTGCGTTGTCTGCCCCACATAGAATTTCTTACATCCGCAAACCAGGGCGTAGACCATGTTGCGAGAGCGGCAGTTGAAATACGCCTTCGGCTGTATCTGTGAGGGCAGACAAAGCACCGACAGTAATCTGTTAGTCAGAATTCGAGGACAAATGGAGCAGTCCCCACATGGAAACGTACCCCTAGTATCATTACCGGTGCGAATCTTGGTAATTGGACGTCTAAAATGGCTGTTAGACAGAATATCCTTGAGGTTCTGCGCTCTTCTAGCCACCACACTTGGGCGCTCATCTATAAAACGACGTAACTTAGAGTCACTCAACAAGATACCCCAGTTGTTCCCAAGGATTTGATAAACATCATTCCACTGATTGTGGAATCTCGTGATAAGACTGACTCGATTTCGCACTCCCCTTACCCGAGGTTTAAGGAATTCCTCCCTAGGTCTATTCCTGGAGAACTCGAAGGCCCCAGATACAATCCTCCTAGGATAACCTCTCTCACGGAATCTGTTGGAGAGTTGACGTGATTCCCTCATAAAGTCTTCCGTACAACTGCAATTTCTCCTGATTCGAATAAATTGTCCTTTCGGAATCCCCCTGCGTAAATGTGCAGGATGAAAACTCTCAACGTGTAATAGATTGTTGGTTGCCGTTGTTTTACGGAACAACGTCGTGGTGATGTGATTTTGACACACTCCAATCCTGAGGTCCAAAAAGTCCACCAAGCTGGAAGAGAAGGTACAAGTAAGCCTGATGTTCCAACAATTCTCATTTAACGTTGATATAAAGTCCATTAGCTGGGTTTCAGATCCCAGCCAGATGATAAAAATATCGTCTATATATCTGTACCACTTAAAGACCCATTTAGAGAAACCGTCTTGTTGATAGACGTGTGTCTCCTCCCACCAACCCATAAAAAGGTTGGCATAGGAGGGCACACATTTTGCCCCATGGCTGTCCCAGAGACTTGCCTAAAGTATGCCCTATCAAAAACAATAGTTTTTTTCAAGGACAAACTTTAGGAGCTCCAAAATAAACGTATCGTGACCTCTGTCACCCGTAGAGTGTTGATTTAAAAAATAAGAGACGGACTCCATACCGAGATTGTGACTAATATTGGTGTATAACGCCTCCACATCTAGGGTGACCAGGATAGTACCAACAGGGATTTCCAGATCCTTCAAAAGCAATAACAGATGAGTGGTATCTCTGACAAAGGACTCCAACCGTTGGGCCATGGGCTGCAAAAAGAAGTCGAGATAAGCACAAGGTTTCTCATATAAACCCCCCAGCCCGGAAACAATGGGTCTGCCCGGAGGCTCAGTAATCGATTTATGTACCTTCGGTAACAAATAAAAAGTTGGTACAACCGGGTGATTTGTAGTAAGAAAATCAAGCTCTTTTTTGTTGATAATACCACTCAGGAATACCCTAGAGAGTAATCTATCTAACTGACCCATAAAGATAGTGGTCGGATCTGAGGGTAAGATAAGATAGTATTGAGCATTATCAAGCTGACGGTGGACTTCCAGGCAATACATATCTTTAGGCCAAAGAACGATGTTACCACCTTTGTCAGCTTCCTTAATTTTGAAGGAATCATTGTTTTGCAATCTCTTAAGTGCCAGTTTTTCCCCTCCACTCAGATTATTATGGCGAAATTTATCAATCCTGAGTCTCTTAATGTCCCCACATGTCTTGTCGAAAAATATCTGAATTGTTGGAACTAAAGAGAAATTCGGGGAAGCCTGAGATGGCAATCTACCGGTAAATCTCTTGCGCCCAGTGCCAGCCTCATTTTCTGCTAACAAATCTAACAAGTCACGGAGTACTTGTCTGTCCTGTTCAGGTAATTCCTCAATAAGGGAGGGTTGATGGTACAACATTTTGAACATCAATTGACGACAAAAAAGATATAAATCCTTCGTGAGCTCGAACTTATCCAAACAATTCATGGGTGAAAAAGAGAGACCCTTAGATAGTAGTTTAATTTCTATTTCTGATAGTTCATATGAAGATAAATTAATTATCTGCAGTCCCGTCTCATCCAATGGAGGACTAGAGTGGGAAATGGCCTCTAATAACGTCTCCTGTTGTTGGGTCTCGTCTCCCTCCTCGAGTTCGGAGACCAAACTCGTGGGTTCCTGTTTCTTTTTGTCCGTTGTCTTGGGTTTCCTTCTCCCCCTTCTAGACTGCTTTCTCTGTCGCTTGTGTCGGTAGATAAAAAATCACTATTTTGTGTGGTTGCGCCTAAATTAGTGGTAGCATTACTAACATTATTAGTGGTCACTGGTGCCCGGTACCTCATGTTGCCCTGATGTGTCCATTTAAAGACCCGTTGTTTGTCAGAGTCGAGTTTGTCTCGTTGGAATTTATTCTTTTTGCCTCTAATAATATCCTTCTCATACCGATCAACCATACATGAGTTGATTCCTAAATGGATCAACCAACGTTTTTTTGTCAAAGATATCAAGTTTGAGTTCCTTATCCCTAATCTCATCCTTAGTCCTAGACAGCAAAGCTTTGTCTTGCTCAATCAACATATCGATAATTATATAAGAGCATTTCTTCAGGCCAGTTTCCCACGTCAATCTAAACTCATGATCAACTTCCCAAGCCGGGAAAATTTGGACTCTAAGTCCACGTGGGATAAGGCCTAGTCTCTTATATTCTTCCAAGCTCTTGATGTTCCACCAAGTCTTGGTCAGTTTCTTATGCAAACCCAACAAATCAGAAGACAAACTCTGTAAACCCGTTTCAATAACCGTATCAGAGGTCATAGCCTCACCGTCCCCACCAAAGATTTCCCTGACTTGTTCCTGCCAAGCCGCCTCTCTGGCATTTAAATCCATCAGAAAAATATATATATAGAATAACAGCAGGATGTGCCACCACTCTAAAGAAACCTCATGAAAGATGAGTACAGTAAACTGATTAAAAAACAGATGAGCGGGCACCAACCAGATAAATACTCATGCAGGGATCACCACATGCAAAATAGACTGAGTAAGTAAACAAGAGAAAAGGACTATGCATAAATGTGGGATCACCACGCCAAATACCAATTGTTTATAAAAATATATTTTTTATTGTAGAATACACAAAAAGCAGCAAAGAAGCAGCAACAGACACCACACATAAAAACAATTAAAATGATCTGATCAAAATGTAAACTGCATAGCTGAAGATGAGACTAGTCTGACACTGCCCATGGCAGGCTCTTCCCATGTGCATGGAAGGAGAGACCTTTCAATTACCTGGAGCAGTTCTTTGAAGATTATACTAGTCAGCAGTGCTAGATTAGTCTGCTCTTTGGCTATAGTCTTTAGATGGATCTTTAAAGGGAATCTGTCACCTATTTTTTGGCATATAAAATGCGGCCACCGCCATCAGGGGCTTATCTACAGCATTCTGTAATGCTGTAGATAAGCCCTCGATGTAACCTGAAAGATAAGAAAAACGAGTTAGATTATACTCACCTAGGGTTGGTCTGGTCTGGGTCCGAAGGGTGTCGCGGTCTGGGTCTGGCGCT
Source organism: Dendrobates tinctorius (assembly GCF_039654945.1). NCBI lineage: Eukaryota > Metazoa > Chordata > Amphibia > Anura > Dendrobatidae > Dendrobates > Dendrobates tinctorius. The sequence continues at coordinate 34,545,945 of NW_027361738.1, forward strand.
TCCCAACTTCATGCGATGATGTTCTCTTCTTTGCTTCCCGTCGTGGCTCCGGCGCAGGCGTACGGCTCTGCCCTGTTGAGGGCAGAGCAGAGTACTGCAGTGAGCTGGCGCTGGACCAGGTCGGAGAGGCCCAGCGCCTGCGCACTGCAGTACTCTGCTCTGCCCTCAACAGGGCAGAGCAGTACACCTGCGCCGGAGCCGCAACGGGAAGCAAAGAAGAGGACGTCATTGCTAGAAGATGGGAGGCGCTGGACCCGGACCTCGACACCCATTGGACCTGGACCAGACCCGGACCGCCCCTGGGTGAGTATAATATAACTCATTTTTCTTATCTTTCAGGTTACATCGGGGGCTTATCTACAGCATTACAGAATGCTGTAGATAAGCCCCTGATGGCGGTGGCCACATCTTATATGTGAAAAATGAGGTGACAGGTTCCCATTAAAGTAGATTGCAGGAGCATTTCAGAGAATACCTTTCTGCAATAATACAGTGAGGCTGTGATTCATGCTGGCCGCATCTTGGGCAGCATGAACCGCCTGAAAGGTTCCCTTAACTCTATTATTTCCAAAGTTTGCCACTTAAAAAGAACATTTTTTATTGTTATTCAAATGTATTACATCTTACGCATGAAAAATGCACAGGCAGTGTTTAGACATATCTCAAGTATGACCTTACAAATATTAGCCCAGGACAGCCCTAAGAATATATTCTAAAGATATCAGATGTTAATACATTTTTTTTTTTACCTTAAAGCCTGAAAATATTGCATATTAGGTTCAACTGGTAATTCAGCTTTCTTTTAACTGTTTCATCTATTGATTTTAATTGCCAAGGCAATAAAATATTTCCTCTAACAGGGGGACATAAATCAATCTTTTGGTAAGATATGTTCTTGAAAGCAAAGTGGAATATAAAAGATCATGAAAAATGGGCATCTCCATTTTTATACAGTGGGGAAAAAAAGTATTTAGTCAGTCAGCAATAGTGCAAGTTCCACCACATAAAAAGATGAGAGGTGTCTGTAATTTACATCATAGGTAGACCTCAACTATGGGAGACAAACTGAGAAAAAAAAATCCAGAAAATCACATTGTCTGTTTTTTTTTTCATTTTATTTGCATATTATGGTGGAAAATAAGTATTTGGTCAGAAACAAAATTTCATCTCAATACTTTGTGATATATCCTTTGTTGGCAATGACAGAGGTCAAACGTTTTCTGTAAGTCTTCACAAGGTTGCCACACACTGTTGTTGGTATGTTGGCCCATTCCTCCATGCAGATCTCCTCTAGAGCAGTGATGTTTTTGGCTTTTCGCTTGGCAACACGGACTTTCAACTCCCTCCAAAGGTTTTCTATAGGGTTGAGATCTGGAGACTGGCTAGGCCACTCCAGGACCTTGAAATGCTTCTTACGAAGCCACTCCTTCGTTGCCCTGGTGGTGTGCTTTGGATCATTGTCATGTTGAAAGAACCAGCCACGTTTCATCTTCAATGCCCTTGCTGATGGAAGGAGGTTTGTACTCAAAATCTCACGATACATGGCCCCATTCATTCTTTCATGTACCCGGATCAGTCATCCTGGCCCCTTTGCAGAGAAACAGCCCCAAAGCATGATGTTTCCACCACCATGCTTTACAGTAGGTATGGTGTTTGATGGATGCAACTCGGTATTCTTTTTCATCCAAACACGAAAAGTTGTGTTTCTACCAAACAGTTCCAGTTTGGTTTCATCAGACCATAGGACATTCTCCCAAAACTCCTCTGGATCATCCAAATGCTCTCTAGCAAACTTCAGACGGGCCCGGACATGTACAGGCTTAAGCAGTGGGACACGTCTGGCACTGCAGGATCTGAGTCCATGGTGGCGTAGTGTGTTACTTATGGTAGGCCTTGTTACATTGGTCCCAGCTCTCTGCAGTTCATTCACTAGGTCCCCCCGCGTGGTTCTGGGATTTTTGCTCACCGTTCTTGTGATCATACTGACCCCACGGGGTGGGATTTTGCGTGGAGCACCAGATCGAGGGAGATTATCAGTGGTCTTGTATGTCTTCCATTTTCTAATTATTGCTCCCACAGTTGGTTTCTTCACTCCAAGCTGGTTGGCTATTGCAGATTCAGTCTTCCCAGCCTGGTGCAGGGCTACAATTTTGTTTCTGGTGTCCTTTGACAGCTCTTTGGTCTTCACCATAGTGGAGTTTGGAGTCAGACTGTTTGAGGGTGTGCACAGGTGTCTTTTTATACTGATAACAAGTTTAAACAGGTGCCATTACTACAGGTAATGAGTGGAGGAAAGAGGAGACTCTTAAAGAAGAAGTTACAGGTCTGTGAGAGCCAGAAATCTTGATTGCTTGTTTCTGACCAAATACTTATTTTCCACCATAATATGCAAATAAAATGAAAAAAAAACAGACAATGTGATTTTCTGGATTTTTTTTTCTCAGTTTGTCTCCCATAGTTGAGGTCTACCTATGATGTAAATTACAGACGCCTCTCATCTTTTTAAGTGGTGGAACTTGCACTATTGCTGACTGACTAAATACTTTTTTTCCCCACTGTAGCAAAGCTCATCGACTGTTTGTTCCTCTGGTTCCATTCTCCTTGGTGATTCACTGCGAGCTAGGACAATGGCGAAGACTGAAGTGGAAGATAAAAGAATATAGGAATCCAAGTTTTCACATTTTAATACTATTTTTTCCTTATCACAGTTTGCAAAAAAATTGTCTTAAGGTACTGTTACACTTAGCGATGCACCAGCGATCCTGATCAGCGATATGACGCGGTCAGGATCACTGGTACATCGCTAAGTGATGTTATAGCGATATTGCTAGCGATATCGCTTAGTGTGACAGGCCCTTTAGTTGCAATTAAGAGTGAAGTCACAGAAAATTAAGTAAGCTTAAAGAAGAGACAAAGATAAAAGTCTACAAAGACTAAAAGAGTCCGTTATCAAATACCTTGTGCTCTACATGTAGTATTATACAAAGAAAAACTGCAACTCTCCTGAGCGGTCTTATCTGTGAAATCAATAACAGAAAAGCTTCACTAATTATTGGTAGCAATGAAGAGGTTGTGATAAAATCTTTTGGTAACTATCAGACTGATAAAATTCAGGTATTAACATGTAAGTACATTACAGGAGACACTTTTGTTCTCCCAGTATGAATTTGGAGATATAGGCATATTTGGTTGCATTAGATTTTTATATTGTTATGTAAATGCATGTGTTTTATCTGTAAAGCATTGCAATAGAGTTTTTGTTTATTTGACTATTTGGTGTCAATGGTCTATACTTAGTACATTACGTAAAAGACTGAATGGGTAAATGAGTTTATTTATTGTGTTTGGATACATAGCGCTATTAATTTCCATTTCTTAAATTCTTAATTTCCACAGCACTTTATAGACATAATCATTCCTGTCCCCATTGGGGCTCACAATCTAAATTCCCTATCAGTATGTCTTTGGAGTGTGGGAGGAAACCAGAGTAATCGGGTGAAGCCCAAACACACACGGGGAGAACATGCAACCTCCCTGCAGATGTTGTCCTTGGTGGGACACCAGCACACCAGCACTGCAAGGCTACAGTGCAAGCCACTGGGCCACCATGAGTAATAGGGGTGTTGAATGAACAATCACCTGTTCACATTAACAGAATATATTATATATGTACGATCATTCAGAGTACTGCTACTGAAACTTTCACTGACCCTCAAAATAATGAGCCCAATGTCCCCTCACTTCTTCTTCAGTCACACAGGATACTTTGTGCCCTCCATTCTCAGGTTCAGTGAGCGACTCAGCATCTGGACCCCATAAGATCGTACATTTATTATCTTTAACTTCTTTAAGTGATACATTTTGTTTGTGGGACAAACCCTTTAAATCTGAAATCTTTCAGTATGCTTGTCTGATAGCTGGGTCTATCGCCTGGGCTTATGTCTGCTCTCAAGAACAATCTGCCCTTCTAAGCAGATTTATAAATAAATCATAAATTAGCTTAGAAAATGGTTTAACCATAATATTGAAGACAGTCCAGCCTAAATACTATATACTAAAATAAAGCCCACAGACATCTCATTTTATTTTAGTTATTTCAACCTATTCCAGTGAGTCTGAGACTCTGTACACTGCATGCACGATGATGTCAGACTATGTCACATCAGCCTCATTACTCACACTGCACCTACTGGAGCAGTGCATCAGTGACGCCGGTGAGGTGAGCAGTGGTTTTTTTATGTCAGTGGCTGTCGGAAACTTCATACTATGTAAGGGGTGGGATTTGGGGACATGATACTGAGTGGGGAGGTGGGTTGTGTGGGCCATCATACTGAGAGGCAATCAAACTGTGTAGGGGTCTGTGTTGACCATAATACTGTGTAGAATGGGTGGTTAAGGGATATCATTCTGAGGGGTGTGATCATGCTAAATGGGGGCTTTTTGGAGAATCATATTGAGAGGCTATTGTGTGTAGGGATTTGGGGACAATTATACTGTGTGGGGTCATAATACTGAGTGGGCGCTGTTGGAGTATCATAATGAGGGGCTGTGGGTGCAGCATACTGAGGGGCCATCATACTGAGTCGTAGTTGTGGGAGCATCATAGTAAGGGGCTGTGGGAGTACCATACTGAGGGGAAGTCATACTATGTAGAGGGCAGGGGAGACCATGATACTGTGTGGGGTGGGTAGCTGTGGTAGCATCATACCAAAGAGCTGTGGGAATATTATACTGGGGGCTAACATACTGTATGTGGGAGGATGTGGGGGCAATAACTCTGTGTGGTGGTAACATACTGAGTGATGCCTGTGAGGGCATCATACTGAGCGGGAGCTATCATACTGACAGGTGTTGGGTTATTATACAGGTGTATGTCTGGGAGCATTTTTGAGAGCACCAAATTCTACAATGGCCATGAAAGGGGTTTTGTTGGTGAGAACACTAAGGGACTTCAAGAGGGGCATAAATACTGTGCACATGTTGCAAAGCATGTGTGGTGCCCCTGAAGGTTCAGTCGCCACAGAGGTACTGCAGCTCCTCCTGTGGTGTGGTACCCCACTATCCAGGTAAGGTGGAGACACCTGACCACACTCCAACACTCACATCCCACACGCACACCAGTAATGTAGCAGAGCAACCTTTGTGGCTCCCTGCTTGGAACACGAAGAGTGCTGGGAGGTGGGTGGAGCTTAGACTGCACAAGAGAGCGGGAGAATATTAGGAAAAAGTCAGTCTGTGAGAGAAGATCCCCTGAGAGGGATGGAGTGAAGGAAGTGTTGCAGCAGACTCCTGTGACCTGGAGCTGCTGGCACAGGAAAGAGCCATAGAAAGCATGATTCTTCAGAGGGAAGAAAGATTAGTACGGAACGTAAGGAGAAGAAGAGAACTAAGGGTTAGGATCAGAGCAGAGCCCTTCCTCAAGTTTGAAGCGCATTGCCGGGGTCCGGTCCCAGAGGTTTTATGGATACTGATGTTCCTGCAGCAGACACCGGAGGAATAGAAGTTGTCACCACTTTATTCCCACATTAGACTTGGGGGCACAACAGCAATGTGAGTGAGCCGGGACATGATAGCAAGGAGTCCCTGAAGCAGGCTACAGCTGTCTGCCGTACAAGTAGAGTTCTAAGTAACATCAAGAAGGAGGAACTTGAGTTTAATACGCAACTACAAGTACTTCAGATTAGGTGCTAGTGTGGAGACGTTCAGAGAAGGCACATGTTGAAGGAGTGCTGGAACGGTGTACTTCACCTTGCCTGGGAGTTGGCTGAGCCCCTGACCTGGAGGACACTGCACCGAAGCGGGCACCTGTATGCACAACAGACTGTGAGTAAAGCTTTGGGACTACATGCCCTTGTGTCCTCCACTTATTCTTGCTCCTTACACCCGACTCTGCTACATCTACTTCTTTACACCATCTGCCCACTTGCCAACCTCATCTACACTGCCCTGGGACTACAGCTCCACCTGTGGGGAGCTTCAACATCATTGCTGCACCACACCATCTGTCCCAGAGAAGCAACCCTGTAGCGCTGGTCAAACTGACCAGAAACCACAGGTGGCGTCATGAATCATCTCAACAACTTTATTCACATCACTCTACCCCTTTTACATTGACCGCCTGAGGCCATGGACCGGGTCACTGCCACTGTGACATCTCCCATTGTAATCAACGGGCCCAGCACCGAGTACCCCACAGCCTCTGGGGGCGAGTCACATGTCCCTTTCCCTGTTTATAAAATTTGTGAGATATGACTTTGCCTACACTGACAATTATAAATTTTTTAGAGAGGAGGGGCCACAATTAAAACTTATGTTACTGAGCGCTATAGCTTTATATATGATCCTGATTATACTTTTAACCCCTTACCTACAAGGGGCGTAATATTCCGTCCATGCGACCCTGGACCTAATTACCATGGACGGAATATTACGTCCCAGCGATCAGCGGCGCCCACGTGGTGAGCGCCGCTGATCGCGGCCGGGTGTCAGCTGATTATCACAGCTGACACCTGGCACAATGTGTCAGGGGCGGCCACGGACTGCCCCCCGACACGTTAACCCCTTGTACACCGCGATCAAACGCGATCGCAGTGTACCGGGGGTTAAAGGGAAGCATCGGCAGGGAGGGGGCTCCCTCCTTGCTTCCCTGAGTCCCCCACGGCAGCGCAATGTGCAGCGCTGCTGCGGGGGTCTCTTTCCCTACAGGCCCCCGGATCCAAGATGGCGACGGGGGCCTTCGGGAGCCTTCGGGGGCCTGTAGGGAGCTGGCTTCTTCACTGCCTGCAAAGCGCAGGCATGAGAAAGTCTGCAGAACTGCCTGTGACAGATTGCTGATCTGTCACAGTGATCTGTGATGTGACAGATCAGCGATATGTCACAGGACAGTGATGTCCCACCTGGGACAAGGTAATAAAGTAAAAAAAAAAAAAAAAAGTGTTAAAAATAATTTAAAAAAAAATCGCTAAATAAATTAGTAAAAATAAAAATAACAATGAAAGTACACATATTTGGTATCGCCACGTCCATAGCGACCCGCCCTATAAAACTGTCTCATTAGTTAACCCCTTTAGCGAACCCCTTAAAAAATAAAAATAAAAAACGAAGCAAAAAATAATGATTTATTATCATACTACCGAACAAAAAGTGTAATAATTAGTGTTGAGCATTCCGATACCGCAAGTATCGGGTATCGGCCGATATTAGCGGTATCGGAATTCCGATACTTAATTCCGATACTTTTTTCATATCGGATTCCGGGATCGGAATCGGAATAGGAAGTTCCCATCATGCTATGAGCCTGCTTGCTTTGATTAAGCCAATGGGAATCCTCCGAAGTGTGGGCACATCCTGTTAGGCATGTAGGCATGTTAACTATTGGCATGGCTGTGATTGGCTGCCGAAATGATGTCATGATGCACTATAAAAGCCACCGCAGCCGCCATTTCTGGTCACTCTGCTGTGAATTCAGTTAGGGACAGGCTGCTGTAGAAGACTGTGAGGGACAGTTAGAAATAGCGATTCCACCAAACATCTAGTGCTTTACCCAGGCTACATAAACCACCACTGTAGCCTTCTTTGCCCTAGCAGCAGTGTTCACAGCTGTCTGCAAGGGCTGTGTGAGTGCAGCTCACGCTGTGGAGTGGGTCCTGCAGCCACGTCAGGCTGTAGGCCACCCAGTGTGATCACTGCTGCCTCATACATCTTTTATTTTTTGAGCTGCATTTTTTTAATAATTTCAATCTAGTGTGCTTCCATCCGTATCCATATACGTTGGTTGCAAACACTAGTAGTAGACAGCGGAGCCTTTCTGCAGCCTTTCAGTGCTAGTGTCCACTTTGCTGCACTGTTCACGGCTGTCTGAGAGGTCTCTGACTGTGTGTGAGTGCAGCTCACGCTGAGTAGTGTGTCCTGCAGCTACGTCTGGCTGTAGGACGCTCAGCGTGCGTCACTGCCTCACACATATTTTTATTTGAGTGCAGCTCATTTTTTCTTCTATTAGTGTGCATCCATCCGTCTCCATCTACGGTGGTTGCAAACACTATATAGGAGTACACAGCGGAGCCTTTCTGCAGCCTGTCAGTGCCAGTGCCCACTTAGCTGCACTGTTGACGGCTGTCTGAGAGGTCTCTGACTGTGTGTGAGTGCAGCTCACGCTGAGTAGAGTGTCCTGCAGCTACGTCTGGTTGTAGGACGCTCAACGTGCGTCACTGCCTCACACATATTTGTCTCTGAGTGCAGCTCATTTTTTCTTCTCCTATTAGTGTGCATCCATCCGTATCCATCAACATTGGTTGGTTGCAAACACTATATAGGAGTAGATAGAGGAGCCTTTTTTTCTGGCTTGTGCCCTGCCGGCGCAGCCAGATTAGTATTACCCAATTTTTTTGGAGCCTCATCTTTTGCATTGTAGGTTACCTGCCTGCATTGTAATAGCTCCAAAAAGTTGGTGATACTATCAGTTTCAATTCTTTGTTCTCATACTTTGAGTTTGTTTCAAACAAAGAAACCACATAAAAAGTTCACCAAACACTACATTTTGAACTTGTGTAGGCCACATCAGCTCCTATTAAAGTCTAGTCCACACACACACACTTCATAAAATTAGTGTTTCTTGTACCTGTAACCAGCTGTTCAGGAATAAGCACACTAAGGCCCCCCTTTGTACTTTTTTGCCTATCTTAAGCAGTCTTGCAAGATGAAGAAGGCAGGGAGTAAGGCGCGGGGGCGTGGGCGTGGGCGTGGAGTTTCAGCAGGGAGAGGACGTGGGGATTCTGCAGGGAGAGGACGTGGGGATTCTACAGGTAGAGGACGTGGGGATTCTGGGCCTGCTGCGGGCACCAGTGGATCAGCATCCCCCAGTTTTAGCAGGCAACAGTCCTTTATGCGCAGCTTTGTAGGACCTCAACGTACCCCACTGCTGCGGGAGGAACAAATTGAAGCCGTTGTCGGATGGATGGCAGCTAACGCATCGACTTCAATTACTTCGGCATCCTCTCAGGGTCAGAGCACCGAAGAGCAACCATCTGTCTCTTCACCACCTGCCAAAGTGCCCAGGCAGTCAGAGAGACATGGACAGGAGCCATCACAGTCTCTACTTCTGTTCTCGGAATCTGTTGGCTTGGAAAGAGGGGGCCAGCCAAGCAGCATTCCTGAATGTGAAGAAGAGGGAGTATGCAGTGATGCGCAACTTCTTTGTCCCTCTGAATCTGAAGAGGCGAGTGGGCCAGTGCCTATGGTCAGCACACCTCAGTACGCATCAGATGATGACGAGACTCAGTTGCCACTTTCTGGTGCGTACGGTGCTGGCGAGACAACCCCGGAGAAGCAGCTGTTTGAAGAGGGGAGGGAAGATGATGAGGTCCTTGACCCATCATGGCGTGAGCAACAGGAAGGTGGTGGGAGCAGCTCGGAGGAAGAGATTCCCCTACCGGCCAAAACAGGAGGCAGAGGGAGGGGGAAGACTTGGTTGCCTGTACCCTCCACTTCGGCACCCGTTAGGAGCATTCCTCCTTCCAAAGGCAAACCGGGCGCTCACAAGAGTTGCAGTGCGTGGTCCTTTTTTGACACAGTTGCAGATGACATTTGCTTTGTCAAATGCAAGCTGTGTCATCAGAGAGTCAAAAGAGGGAGAAATGTCAGCAACCTCAATACCACAAATATGTGGAAACATGTGCGCACCAAGCACGAGTTGGAGTTGCAGAGACACCCTGAAGACGTAGGCCAACGTACAGCACCACCTACCACCTCTTCAGTTCGTGTTGGGCCCTCTTCCTCCAGCTCACACACTGCTGGTTCGGCTTCCTCACAGGATCGCCAAGGAAGAACCTCTGCCACTGTTGTCCGGAGACCCTGTCAGATTCCACCCATAACAGCACGTTCCCATCCATCACAGCCATCGGTAGCACAGGCATGGGATAAAAGGCGCCCTTACTCGGCAAACCATCCCCGAGCACAGTCTCTGAATGCTGGCATTGCCAAACTTCTGGCAGTTGAAATGCTGTCATTCAGGCTGGTGGACACTGACACCTTCCGGGACTTAATGGCATTGGCAGTCCCCCAATACAACGTGCCCAGCCGCTTTTATTTCAGCAGGCGAGCCGTCCCTGCCCTGCAGAAACATGTTGAGGGCAAAATAAAACATGCGCTACTAAACGCCGTTAGTAGCAAGGTCCACCTGACCACCGATGCGTGGACCAGTAACCATGGACAGGGACGATACCTTTCCCTCACTGCCCACTGGGTCAATGTTGTGGAGCCGGGTACGGATCTGGAGAGTGGCGCTGTACGTGTTCTTCCAACGCCACGGATTGCAGGACTCCAGTCTGTACACATAGACTCCTCCTCCTACTCAAGTTCCTCAGAAACAGCAGAGCAGGAGCCTGTTACGACCGATATGAGCACAGCCGTGGCCAAACGTCAACAGGCTGTACTCAAATTAATTTCTTTGGGGAATCGAAGCCACACAGCGCAGGAGCTCTGGAATGCTATCAAGCTGGAGAGCGATGTGTGGTTTGGGCCAGCGAATCTCCAGCCGGGCTTGGTAGTGTGTGACAATGGCCGAAATCTGGTGGCAGCTCTTGGCCTAGGCAACCTCACACACATCCCATGTCTGGCACATGTTCTTAACTTGGTCGTGCAGAGCTTTCTGAGGGACTATCCGGATCTTGATGCACTGTTGCACAAGGTCCGCATAGAGTGCGCTCACTTGCGACGTTCCAGCACGGCAAGATCGCGCCTCGCTGCTCTGCAGCGACGATTTGGCCTTCCGGAACATCGCATCATATGTGACCTACCCACCCGGTGGAATTCAACGTTACATATGTTGGAGCGGTTGTGTGAGCAGCAGGCAGCAGTCATGGAGTACCAGCTGCATCAGGCGCAAACAAGTCGCACTGTGCGCCGTTCACACTTCAGCACCATTGAGTGGGCCTCTATGAAGGACATCTGCCTCGTTTTGCGTGCCTTCGATGAATCCACGCGGATGGCGAGTGCAGATGATGCACTAGTCAGCATGACTGTCCCCCTTATCTGCCTGCTTCAACAAACACTGCAAGCACTAAGGGATGAGGTTTCAGAAGAGGTGGAGGATGAGGAGTCCCAAATGCCATCTGCTTCTGGACAGTCTGCGCTACGTGTTTCCTCACAAAGGCCTAGGCAGGGGACACTTTGTGAGGAGGATGAGGAGGAGTCGATGGAGGAGGAAGACATCTCTCCAGAGGAGGGAGGTACACAAACCTCTACTCAGTATGTACAGCGAGGGTGGGGTGATGCAGAGCAGGTCGAGGTCACGCCTCAAACAGGGGACAGCGGTTCTTTGGCAGTTGGGAGTCTGCAGCACATGGTTGATTTCATGCTGCAGTGCCTGAGAAACGACCGCCGCATCGCCCACATTCTCGTCTCGGCTGATTATTGGGTGTACACCCTCCTAGATCCTCGCTACCGGGACAGCGTACAAAGGCTCATACCAACGTTGAACCGGGAGCGTAAAATGCGGGAGTACGAAGAGTCACTGGTGCAGTCCATAATGTTTTCCATTCCACCCGACAGCATTGTTGCTAGTGCTTTACAAAGCAGCTCTGTGCGTCGAGGCAGTGGAGGAAACTCTGCACAAAGAGGGAGCAGAGGCAGTGCCGCAGCACAAGGCAAGACCACTATGGCCCAAATGTGGCAAAGTTTTGTGTGTCCACCACAATTGTCTACACCATCAGCGACGCCTCGAGTCAGCAGGAGGCAACGCTTCCGTCAGATGGTGTCAGACTACATGTCTTGCCCTGTCGCTGTACTCCCAGATGGCTCTTCCCCCTTCAAGTTTTGGGTCTCTAAGCTGGATACATGGCCAGAGCTTAGCCAGTATGCATTGGAGGTGCTGGCTTGCCCTGCTGCCAGTGTATTATCGGAACGTGTCTTTAGTGCCGCAGGTGGTGTACTAACAGACCGTCGCACGCGACTATCTTCCGATAATGTTGACCGGCTGACTTTTCTGAAAATGAACAAGGCCTGGATCTCCAAAGACTTTGCCATTCCTCTTACAGACTAAATTAGTGGTTGGCAACTGTATCCAGGTCTGCTGGTGTGTTCATTTTTCTACCACCTGAACTATAATCCCTGTGCTTCAACACAGCCAGTTGTCGCTCAGATGTGTCGTCTGCACAGAGAAACACACTAGCTCCTGTGTTACTGGGGTTCAGTAATGCCAGCTGATCCCCTGCTGTGTGGACGGCAGAGTCACCAGCTCCATCAACATTCAAACCACTACTGATTTTTAACCGTGCCCAACTTAGGTCTCTGGCTCCACTGTCTCTACTATTTCCCCTGACCTCCAACCCCGCCATCTACATCTCTGAAGTGGCGTCAGCACAATCTACACTTGTTCCTGTGTTCCTGTGGCTCAGTCCCATCAGTTTATCCCCTGATGTGTGTCCGGCAAGGTCTCCTGCTCTGTCCACATTCCCATAACCAGTAGTGGGAATGAGGACAGAGCTGGCGAACTTGCCGGACAAACATCAGGGGATCAACTGATGGGACTGAGCACCAGTAACACAGGAACAAGTGTAGATTGTGCTGACGCCACTTCAGAGATGTAGCTGGCGGGGTTGGAGGCCAGGGTAAATAGTAGAGACAGTGGAGCCAGAGGCCTAAGTGGAGCATGGTTAGAATCAGTAGTAGTCCACAACCTCCATAAAAACCGATGCCCATTGGCCTCTGCATGCGGCATGCGTAATCCTGGGCTCCAACAGCGTCAGTTGGTGTTCAGAAGTGTCGTCTCCACAGAGCCAAACACATTCGTTCAAGTGTTAGTGGGGTTCAGCACTGCCAGCTGTTCCCCTGCTGTGGAGATGGCAAGTCTCCTGCTGCATTCACCTGCCAAAATCCAGTAGGCCCCAGCCTGCTCCTCGCCTAATCCTGGGCTCCAACAACGTCAGTTGGTGTTCAGAAGTGTCGTCTCCACAGAGCCAAACACATTCGTTCAAGTGTTAGTGGGGTTCAGCACTGCCAGCTGTTCCCCTGCTGTGGAGATGGCAAGTCTCCTGCTGCATTCACCTGCCAAAATCCAGTAGGCCCCAGCCTGCTCCTCGCCTAATCCTGAGCTCCAACAACGTCAGTTGGTGTTCAGAAGTGTCGTCTCCACAGAGCCAAACACATTCGTTCAAGTGTTAGTGGGGTTCAGCACTGCCAGCTGTTCCCCTGCTGTGGAGATGGCAAGTCTCCTGCTGCATTCACCTGCCAAAATCAAGTAGGCCCCAGCCTGCTCCTTGCCTAATCCTGAGCTCCAACAACGTCAGTTGGTGTTCAGAAGTGTCGTCTCCACAGAGCCAAACACATTCGTTCAAGTGTTAGTGGGGTTCAGCACTGCCAGCTGTTCCCCTGCTGTGGAGATGGCAAGTCTCCTGCTGCATTCACCTGCCAAAATCCAGTAGGCCCCAGCCTGCTCCTCGCCTAATCCTGGGCTCCAACAACGTCAGTTGGTGTTCAGAAGTGTCGTCTCCACAGAGCCAAACACATTCGTTCAAGTGTTAGTGGGGTTCAGCACTGCCAGCTGTTCCCCTGCTGTGGAGATGGCAGTCTCTCCTGCTGTCTCCGCATTACAAAGACAGTAGGCCTCTGCCTACACCCTCCTATTTCCTGGGCTTCAACACAGCCAGTTGTAGTTCGGAAGTGCCGTCCACACGGAAAGAGATACTTGCTCCCGTGTCTCAGTGGGGTTCAGTAACGTCAGCTGATCCCCTGCTGTGTGGATGGCAGTCTCTCCTGCTGTCACCTCATTCAAAATACAGTAGGCCTCTGCCTACACCCTCCTATTTCCTGGGCTTCAACACAGCCAGTTGTAGTTCGGAAGTGCCGTCCACACGGAAAGAGATACTTGCTCCCGTGTCTCAGTGGGGTTCAGTAATGTCAGCTGATCCCCTGCTGTGTGGATGGCAGTCTCTTCTGCTGTCACCTCATTCAAAATACAGTAGGCCTCTGCCTACACCCTCCTATTTCCTGGGCTTCAACACAGCCAGTTGTAGTTCGGAAGTGCCGTCCACACGGAAAGAGATACTTGCTCCCGTGTCTCAGTGGGGTTCAGTAACGTCAGCTGATCCCCTGCTGTGTGGATGGCAGTCTCTCCTGCTGTCACCTCATTCAAAATACAGTAGGCCTCTGCCTACACCCTCCTATTTCCTGGGCTTCAACACAGCCAGTTGTAGTTCGGAAGTGCCGTCCACACGGAAAGAGACACTTGCTCCCGTGTCTCAGTGGGGTTCAGTAACGTCAGCTGATCCCCTGCTGTGTGGATGGCAGTCTCTCCTGCTGTCACCTCATTCAAAATACAGTAGGCCTCTGCCTACACCCTCCTATTTCCTGGGCTTCAACACAGCCAGTTGTAGTTCGGAAGTGCCGTCCACACGGAAAGAGACACTTGCTCCCGTGTCTCAGTGGGGTTCAGTAACGTCAGCTGATCCCCTGCTGTGTGGATGGCAGTCTCTCCTGCTGTAAACTCATTCAAAATACAGTAGGCCTCTGCCTACACCCTCCTATTTCCTGGGCTTCAACACAGCCAGTTGTAGTTCGGAAGTGCCGTCCACACGGAAAGAGATACTTGCTCCCGTGTCTCAGTGGGGTTCAGTAATGTCAGCTGATCCCCTGCTGTGTGGATGGCAGTCTCTCCTGCTGTCACCTCATTCAAAATACAGTAGGCCTCTGCCTACACCCTCCTATTTCCTGGGCTTCAACACAGCCAGTTGTAGTTCGGAAGTGCCGTCCACACGGAAAGAGATACTTGCTCCCGTGTCTCAGTGGGGTTCAGTAACGTCAGCTGATCCCCTGCTGTGTGGATGGCAGTCTCTCCTGCTGTCACCTCATTCAAAATACAGTAGGCCTCTGCCTACACCCTCCTATTTCCTGGGCTTCAACACAGCCAGTTGTAGTTCGGAAGTGCCGTCCACACGGAAAGAGACACTTGCTCCCGTGTCTCAGTGGGGTTCAGTAACGTCAGCTGATCCCCTGCTGTGTGGATGGCAGTCTCTCCTGCTGTAAACTCATTCAAAATACAGTAGGCCTCTGCCTACACCCTCCTATTTCCTGGGCTTCAACACAGCCAGTTGTAGTTCGGAAGTGCCGTCCACACGGAAAGAGATACTTGCTCCCGTGTCTCAGTGGGGTTCAGTAATGTCAGCTGATCCCCTGCTGTGTGGATGGCAGTCTCTCCTGCTGTCACCTCATTCAAAATACAGTAGGCCTCTGCCTACACCCTCCTATTTCCTGGGCTTCAACACAGCCAGTTGTAGTTCGGAAGTGCCGTCCACACGGAAAGAGATACTTGCTCCCGTGTCTCAGTGGGGTTCAGTAACGTCAGCTGATCCCCTGCTGTGTGGATGGCAGTCTCTCCTGCTGTCACCTCATTCAAAATACAGTAGGCCTCTGCCTACACCCTCCTATTTCCTGGGCTTCAACACAGCCAGTTGTAGTTCGGAAGTGCCGTCCACACGGAAAGAGATACTTGCTCCCGTGTCTCAGTGGGGTTCAGTAATGTCAGCTGATCCCCTGCTGTGTGGATGGCAAAGTCTCCTGCTGCCTACACAGTCGTACCACTACTGATTTTTAACCGTGCTCCAATTAGGCCTGTGGCTCCACTGTCTCTCGTATTTCCCCTGTCCTCCAACCCTGCCAGTTACAGCTCCGAAGTGGCGTCTGCACAATCCACACTTGTTCCTGTGTTACAGGTGTTCAGTCCGGTCAGTTAATCCCCTGATGTGTGTCCGGCAATGTCGCCTGCTCTGTCCACATTCCCATTATCGGAATGTGGACAGAGCAGGCGACATTGCCGGACACACATCAGGGGATTAACTGACCGGACTGAACACCTGTAACACAGGAACAAGTGTGGATTGTGCAGACGCCACTTCGGAGCTGTAACTGGCGGGGTTCGAGGACAGGGGAAATACGAAAATCAGTGAAGCCACAGGCCTAAGTGGAGCTTGGTTCAAATTAGTAGTCTACAACCGATCTTAAAATTTCTTCAATGCAGCCTAAGCCTGCTCCGTGCTTGTCCCTGGGCTTCAACACAGCCAGTTGTTGCTCGGAAGTGCCGTCTTCACAGAGTAAAACACTAGCTCCTGTGTTTGTGGGGTTCAGTAACGTCAGCTGTTCCCCTGCTGTTTTGATGGCAATCTGTCCTGCTGCCTCCCAATTGACAGCACATCAGGCCTCAGCCTGCTAAGTGCTTGTCCTGGGCTCCAACATCGCCAGTTGCTGCTCATAACTGACTTTGGCACGGGTACTCCCTCCTGCCCAGCTTGGTTCCAGCCCTGCCTGCTGTTTCCGGGAAGTGTCAATGTCAGTTTGCCACCCCAAGTTGCCATGTCGTGTTGCGGTTGGGTTAGCCGAGGCTAGGGTGCCAGCAGTTTAGGTGCTTCCTATGTGGACTGCGGGTTCTGGTAAGAAAGGTTTGTTCCATAGTGCCAGTAGGACAAGCACCCCCTGTAGGACTGTGTGATTCGGTAACTGCGGCCAGCTTGCGGCATGCCAACTTTGCTTTTCAGGGGTAACTTCTGATACCCCTCCGGGTTCCAGCACCGTCAGCTGGTTCTCATCAGAGCCTTTGGCCTAGGTGCCTCCATCTCGGTATCCGAGTTCCGGCAACGTCTGCTGGTCCTTGGTAGTGCTTTGTAGCACAGGTACCTCCTGCTTAGTAACCGGGTTCCAGCACCGTCAGCTGGTCCTCGGTTGTGCCATTGGCTCTTATTCCTTCTGCTGCCCCTCCGGGTGCCAGCACTGTCAGCTGGTCCTCGCTATTTCCATTTGCTCTTGCAGCTTATGCTACCCCTCCGGGTTCCAGCACCGTCAGCTGGTTCTCGTCAGAGCCTTTGGCCTAGGTGCCTCCATCTCGGTATCCGAGTTCCGGCAACGTCTGCTGGTCCTTGGTAGTGCTTTGTAGCACAGGTACCTCCTGCTTAGTAACCGGGTTCCAGCACCGTCAGCTGGTCCTCGGTTGTGCCATTGGCTCTTATTCCTTCTGCTGCCCCTCCGGGTGCCAGCACTGTCAGCTGGTCCTCGCTATTTCCATTTGCTCTTGCAGCTTATGCTACCCCTCCGGGTTCCAGCACCGTCAGCTGGTTCTCGTCAGAGCCTTTGGCCTAGGTGCCTCCATCTCGGTATCCGAGTTCCGGCAACGTCTGCTGGTCCTTGGTAGTGCTTTGTAGCACAGGTACCTCCTGCTTAGTAACCGGGTTCCAGCACCGTCAGCTGGTCCTCGGTAGTGCCATTGGCTCTTGTTCCTTCTGCTGCCCCTCCGGGTGCCAGTACCGTCAGCTGGTTCAAGAGGACAAAGAACAGGAAGACAACCACCAAGATGCAGAACAACAAGAGAGAGAAGACAAAGAAGCATAAAAAAAACAAAGCAGAAGAACATTAAGCATAAGACTAATACTCTGAGCAAATGACATTATCTTATTTATAAGCAGAAGAAGACTAAGCAGTGTATGGGGGTGAGTCCGTTCCTCCTCGTGGTGCCCCTGGAAAAGGCCTGCTTCTGCAGGCCAAACTGAATGCGGACAAATCCTGTTGTAAATCTTTTGTGACAGGCAGAACGGAAGGTGTAAACTTCTAACTTTTCTAGATAACAACTACAGGAATGCCTGACACAAACAAGAATATGATGAAGAAGAATAGGAAGAAGATGAAGAAGCTGAATATGTAGAATAATAATTGTTGAATAAGAAGAATATGAAGAATGTAAGAAAAGGAAGAAGAAGAAGAAGAAGAAGAAGAAGAATGTAAAAAAAGGAAGTAGAAGAAGAAGAAGAAGAATGAAAAAAAGGAATAAGAAGAAGAATGTAAAAAAAGGAAGTAGAAGAAGAAGAAGAAGAATGTAAAAAAAGGAAGTAGAAGAAGAAGAAGAAGAATGTAAAAAAAGGAAGTAGAAGAAGAAGAAGAAGAATGTAAAAAAAGGAAGTAGAAGAAGAAGACATACATGTCTGGCAAAATATAAATGAGGCTAACATAGTCAATATCTTTGTAACTCCTAACATCTTTAAAAAAAAAAGTTTAATTCCTGCTATTCCATTTGATTGGGCTAAACCTCTATGGCTTTAATGTCTCCTCCACCTCCCACAATACATTCTACATTATTCTTAGTTGTTTTTCTTCATGTAGAATTAACCTACAAGGAAAAAAAGGGTTTTTTTTAATTCCGATATTTTGGCCCCATTGACTTGCATTGGTTCCCGGTATCGGAATCGGCGATACCGATACTTTTTTTTAAAGATCGGCCGATCCATTCCGATCCGATATTTTCAAGTATCGGCTGGTATCGCTCAACTCTAGTAATAATGTGCGATCAAAAAGACGCATATAAATATCCATGGTACCGCTGAAAACGTCATCTTGTCCCGCAAAAAACGAGCCACCAGACAGCATCATCCGCAAAAAATAAAAAAGTTATAGCTCGCAGAATAAAGCGATACAAAAATAATAATTTTTTACATAAAATAGTTTTCATTGCAAAAAACCGACAAAACATAAAAAAAGACCTAAATGAGGTAACACTGTAACCATACTGACCCGAAGAATAAAACCGCTTTATCAATTTTATCGCATGCGGAACGGCGTAAACGCACCACCCAAAAGACATTCATGAAACGCTGGTTTTTGTTCATTCTGCGTCCCAAAAATCGGAATAAAAAGCGATCAAAAGATGTCACGTGCCCGAAAATTGTACCAATGAAAACGGCAACTCATCCCGCAAAAAATAAGACCTCACATGACTCGGTGGGTCAAAATACGGAAAAATTATAGCTCACAATATGTGGTGATGCAAAAACTATTTTTACAATAAAAAGCGTCTTTTAGCGTGCGACAGCCGCCAAACATAAAAACCGCCATAAATAGTAAATCAAACCCCCCGTTATCACCCCCTTAGTTAGGGAAAAATAATAAAACTAAAAGAAAATGTATTTATTTCCATTTTCCCATTAGGGTTAGGGTTAGGGCTAGGGTTAGGGTTAGGGTTAGGGCTAGGGTTAGGGTTAGGGTTAGGGCTCAGATTAGGGTTAGGGGTGTGTTGGGGGATCGGGTTGGAGTTATAATTGTGGGGTTTCCACTGTTTGGGCACATCAGGGGCTCTCCAAAGGCAACATGGCGTCTGATCTCAATTCCAGCCAATTCTGCGTTGAAAAAGTCAAATGGTGCTCCTTCCCTTCCAAGCTCTGCCATGCGCCCAAACAGTGTTTTACCCCCACATATGGGGTATCAGACTACTCAGGACAAATTACAAAACAACTTTTGGGGTCCAATTTCTCCTGTTACCCTTAGGAAAATAAAAAATTGGGGGCAAAAATATCATTTTTGCGGAAAAAAATGATTTTTTTATGTTCACGCCCAGGCGTTATAAACTTCTGTGAAGCATTTGGGGATTCAAAGTGCTCACCACACATCTAGATAAGTTCCGTGGGGGGTCTAGTTTCCAAAATGGGGTCACTTGTGGGGAGTTTCAATAGTTTAGGTACATCAGGGGCTCTCCAAACGCACATGACACCCGCAGACCAATCCATCAAAGTCTGCATTCCAACACGTCACTACTTCCCTTCCGAGCCCTGACGTGTGCCCATACAGTAGTTTTCTCCCACATATGAGGTATCAGCGTACTCAGGACAAATTGGACAACAACTTTTGCAGTCCGATTTCTCCTGTTACCCTTAGGAAAATAAAAAAATGGGGACTAAACGATGATGTTTGTGGAAAAAAAAAAGATTTTTTTATTTTCACGCCCGGGCGTTATAAACTTCTGTGAAGCACTGGGGGGTTCAAAGTGCTCACCACTCATCTAGATAAGTTCCTTGGGGGGTCTAGTTTCCAAAATGGTGTCATTTGTGGGGGGTTTCTACTGTTTTGGTACATCAGGGGCTTTCCAAACGCGACATGGTGTCCGATCTCAATTCCAGCCAAAAACGTCAAATGGTGCTGCTTCCCTTCCGAGCTCTGCCATGCACCCAAATAGTGGTTTACCCCCACATGTGGGGTATCAGCGCACTCAGGATAAATTGCACAATATCTTTAAGGGTCCTGTTACTCTTGGAAAAATAAGAATTGAGGGTGAAAAGATCATTTTTGTGGAAAAAATATGATTTTTTAATTGTACCGCTGTACGTCATAAACTTCTGTGAAGCCCTTGTGGGTTCAAAGTTCTCACCACATATCTAGATAAGTTCCTTGGGGGGTCTAGTTTCCAAAATGGGGTCACTTGGGGGGGTTTCCACTGTTTAGGTACATCAGGGGCTCTCCAAACGCGACATGGCGTCCGATCTGAATTCCAGCCAATTTTGCACTGAAAAAGTCAAACGGTGTTCCTTCCCTACTGAGGTCTGCCATGTGCCGAAACAGTGGTTCCCCCCCACATATCAGGTATCAGCGTACTCAGGACAAATTGCACAATAACTTTTGCTGTCCAATTTCTCCTGTTACCCTTGGTAAAATAAAGAAAATTGAACCTGAAATATTTTTTTTGTGAAAAAAAGTTAAATGTTCATTTTTTTTTAAATATTCAAAAAATTCCTGTGACGCACCTAAAGGGTTAATAAACTTCTTGAATGTGGTTTTAAGCACCTTAAGGGGTGCAGTTTTTAGAATGGTGTCTCTTTTGGGTATTTTCTATCATATAGACCCCTCAAAGTGGCTTCAAATGTGATGTGGTCCCTAAAAATAAAATGGTGTTGCAAAAATGAGAAATCGCTGGTCAATTTTTAACCCTTATAACTTCCTAACAAAAAAATTTTGGTTCCAAAATTGTGCTGATGTAAAGTAAACATGTGGGAAATGTTATTTATTAAGTTTTTTGTGTGCCGTATCGCTGTGATTTAAGGACATAAAAATTCAAAGTTGGAAAATTGCGAAATTTTCAAAATTTTCACCAAATTTCCGTTTTTTTCACAAATAAACGCAAGTTATTTGAATGAAACTTTACCACTAACATGAAGTACAATATGTCATGAGTAGAGTTGAGCGATACCGTCCGATACTTCAAAGTATCGTATCGGATGGTATCGGCCGATCTTTAAAAAAAGTATCGGTATCGCCGATTCCGATACCGGAAGTCCCATTCAAGTCTATGGGACTTCCGGTATCGGAATAAGAAAAACCCTTTCCTGCCCTTGTACAGCCTCTCTGGGGTCTGTACGGGCCTTTCGGGGGGCTGTGCCGGCCTGCCAGGGGGTCTGTGCAGGCTCCGGTGGTCTGTGCCGGCCTGCCGGTGGTCTGTGCAGGCTCCGGGGGGCTGTGCCGGCCTGCCGGGGGGCTGTGCCGGCCTGCCGGGGGGCTGTGCAGGCTCCGGGGGTCTGTGCAGGCATCGTCCGATGGGACTACAAGTCCCATCGGGCGATGCCTGCTACCATGACAGTGATTGACACATTAGCCAATGATGGGACAGTAGTAGTCCCATCATCCGGCTAATGTGTTAAATGTAAAAAAAAAAAAAAAAAAAAAATTACATGCTACATACATACAACATGCATACTACATACATGCTACATTCATACTACATACTACATACATGCTACATTCATACTACATAAATACTACATGCAACATACATACTACATATATACTACATGCATGCTACATACATACTGCATGCTACATACATACCACATACATACTACATGCATGCTACATGCTACATACATAACATATATACTACATGCATGCTACATACATACTACATGCTACATACTACATATATACTACATGCATGCTACATACATACTACATGCTACATACTACATATATACTACATGCATGCTACATACATGCTACATACATACTACATACATACTACATGCTACATACATACTACATACACTCACTGGCCACTTTATTAGGTACACCTGTCCAACTGTGTGTTAAGACTTAATTTCTAATCAGCCAATCACATGGCGGCAACTCAGTGCATTTAGGCATGTAGACATGGTCAAGACAATCTCCTGCAGTTCAAACCGAGCATCAGTATGGGGAAGAAAGGTGATTTGAGTGCCTTTGAACGTGGCATGATTGTTGGTGCCAGAAGGGCTGGTCTGAGAATTTCAGAAACTGCTGATCTACTGGGATTTTCACGCACAACCATCTCTAGGGTTTACAGAGAATGGTCCGAAAAAGAAAAAAAATCCAGTGAGCGGCAGTTCTGTGGCCGGAAATGCCATGTTGATGCCAGAGGTCAGAGGAGAATGGGCAGACTGGTTCGAGCTGATAGAAAGGCAACAGTGACTCAAATTGCCACCCGTTACAACCAAGGTAGGCAGAAGAGCATCTCTGAACGCACAGTGCGTCGAACTTTGAGGCAGATGGGCTACAGCAGCAGAAGACCACACTGGGTACCACTCCTCTCAGCTAAGAACAGGAAACTGAGGCTACAATTTGCACAAGCTCATCGAAATTGGACAGTAGAAGATTGGAAAAACGTTGCCTGGTCTGATGAGTCTCGATTTCTGCTGCGACATTCGGATGGTAGGGTCAGAATTTGGCGTAAACAACATGAAAGCATGGATCCATCCTGCCTTGTATCAACGGTTCAGGCTGGTGGTGGTGGTGTCATGGTGTGGGGAATTTTTTCTGGGCACTCTTTGGGCCCCTTGGTACAAATTGAGCATCGTTGCAACGCCACAGCCTACCTGAGTATTGTTGCTGACCATGTCCATCCCTTTATGACCACAATGTACCCAACATCTGATGGCTACTTTCAGCAGGATAATGCGCCATGTCATAAAGCTCGAATCATCTCAGATTGGTTTCTTGAACATGACAATGAGTTTACTGTACTCAAATGGCCTCCTCAGTCACCAGATCTCAATCCAATAGAGCATCTTTGGGATGTGGTGGAACGGGAGATTCGCATCAGGGATGTGCAGCCGACAAATCTGCGCCAACTGTGTGATGCCATCATGTCAATATGGTCCAAAATCTCTGAGGAATGCTTCCAGCACCTTGTTGAATCTCTGCCACGAAGAATTGAGGCAGTTCTGAAGGCAAAAGGGGGTCCAACCCCTTACTAGCATGGTGTACCTAATAAAGTGGCCAGTGAGTGTATATACTACATACATACTACATACATACTACATGCATGCTACATGCATGCTACATACATACCACATACATACCACATATATACTACATGCATGCTACATACATACTACATGCTACATACATACCATATACATACTACATGCATGCTACATACATACTACATGCATGCTACATACATACTACATGCTACATACATACTACATATATACTACATGCATACTACATACATACTACATGCTACATACATACTACATATATACTACATGCATGCTACATACTACATGCTACATACATACTACATATATACTACATATATACTACATACATACTACATATATACTACATGCATGCTACATACATACTGCATGCTACATGCATGCTACATACATACTACATACATACTACATGCTACATACATACCACATATATACTACATACATACTACATACAATACATTCATACAATACATACATAGACATACAGTACATATAACATAGAGTAACATACTTACCAATACTTGTCACATTGTTCCCCGAAGCCATTGTCTTTTCCGGAATAAATATTAACATAACAAACCACAAAAATACTCACCCACGATCCGAAGCAGTCCACGAGTGTGTCCCACGACGATCTTGGGTAGAGAACTGCAGCATCAGCTGTTGCTGCCGTTCTCTACGGGCTGCAGGAATCCAATGACGGAAGGTAGGTATCCTTCCGCACTGTATTCCTCCGCCACTTAAAAAAAAAAAAGTCCCTAGTCTCACTTTATGCCATTGCTGCGTGGGAAATTCCCACACAGCAATGGCATAAAGTGAGACTAGGGACTTTTTTTTTTAAGTGGCGGAGGAATACAGTGCGGAAGGATACCTACCTTCCGTCATTGGATTCCTGCAGCCCGTAGAGAACGGCGGCATCAGCTGATGCTGCAGTTCTCTACCCAAGATCGTCGTGGGACACACTCGTGGACTGCTTCGGATCGTGGGTGAGTATTTTTGTGGTTTGTTATGTTAATATTTATTCCTTTAAAAGACAATGGCTTCGGGGAACAATGTGACAAGTATTGGTAAGTATGTTACTCTATGTTATATGTACTGTATGTCTATGTATGTATTGTATGAATGTATTGTATGTATGTAGTATATATGTGGTATGTATGTAGCATGTGGTATGTATGTAGTATGTATGTAGCATGCATGTAGTATGTATGTAGCATGCATGTAGTATATATGTAGTATGTATGTAGCATGCATGTAGTATGTATGTAGCATGTATGTAGTATGTATGTGGTATGTATGTAGCATGTAGTATGTATGTAGCATGCATGTAGTATATATGTAGTATGTATGTAGCATGTAGTATGTATGTAGTATGTATGTAGTATGTATGTGGTATGTATGTGGCATGTAGTATGTATGTAGCATGCATGTAGTATGTATGTAGCATGCATGTAGTATGTATGTAGTATGTATGTAGTATGTAGCATGTATGTAGCATGTAGTATGTATGTAGCATGCATGTAGTATATATGTAGTATGTAGTATGTATGTGGTATGTATGTAGCATGTAGTATGTATGTAGCATGCATGTAGCATGCATGTAGCATGCATGTAGTATGTATGTAGTATGTATGTAGTATGTATGTAGCATGCAGTATGTATGTAGCATGTATGTAGTATGTATATAGTATATATGTAGTATGTATGTAGTATGTATGTAGCATGCATGTAGTATGTATGTAGTATTTTTTTTTTTTTTTTTTAACATTTAACACATTAGCCGGATGATGGGACTACTACTGTCCCATCATTGGCTAATGTGTCAATCACTGTCATGGTAGCAGGCATCGCCCGATGGGACTTGTAGTCCCATCGGACGATGCTTGCACAGAACCCCCGGCCATCAGCACATCCCCCCGGCAGGCCGGTACAGACCCCCACAGGGTGCACAGACCACCGGCAGGCCGGCACAGCCCCCCGGCAGGCCGGTACAGACCCCCACAGGGTGCACAGACCACCGGCAGGCCGGCACTGCCCCCCGGCAGGCCGGTACAGACCCCCACAGGGTGCACAGACCACCGGCAGGCCGGCACAGCCCCCCGGCAGGCCGGTACAGACCCTGGGCAGTCCACACAGCCCCCCGGCAGGCCGGCACAGCCCCCCAGCAGGCCGGCAGAGACCCCCGGAAGGCCCGAAATGACGGCGCATCATGATGCGCACACACCGCGCATCATGATGACGTCAGTCTGTCAATCAACTTTGAACTTCCGATTCCGATGCCGAATTCCGATATTGAAAAAATATCGGAAGTCGGTATCGGAATTCCGATACAGCAAGTATCGGCCGATACCCGATACTTGCGGTATCGGAATGCTCAACACTAGTCACGAGAAAACAATGTCAGAATCACCGGGATCCATGGAAGCGTTTCAGAGTTATGACCTCATAAAGGGACAGTGGTCAGAATTGTAAAAATTGGCCCGGGAGTTAACGTGCAAACCACCCTTGGTAGTGAAGGGGTTAAAGTGTAAAATCATTCAAAATAATGTGAAGTTTTCATTGAAGATGAGCAGTGTACATTAAACATGGATATAGATATTAAAGTTACAGTCTAAATTATTAACATAAAGAGAAAATGGAAAAACAACATACAATAAGAAAGCAAAAACATGTTACAAATCAGGTTTCCAATTATTGGTATTGATTTCTCTGCCCTCTTATGCTAAAAAATAAATAGAATGCAGATTTGTGCACCTGTATAACTTGTAAAGATATCCCAGAAGGGTTTTCTTTGGAAAATTGCAGATGGACAGATTTTAATATCATACATTACATCAAATTACAGACTCAATTCTGCTACATTAACAAACATAGATCTGCTCAGCTGGCAAAACTGAATTAATTAACCAATTAGTCTATAAATATAAATACTTTTTTGCAGACTAGTCATTTAATTAGTGTGTGAATTAATAGTAGAGCTGCTAATAATAATTTTTGACCATGGTATGCAGTTTAAGGTCGTGGCATACTAGATATAAGATGATTCTCACAATGTATGATATCATCAGTGCTTATGTTAAATTAAATGACTTCACATTTGGTGACAATCTTACAC
Source organism: Dendrobates tinctorius (assembly GCF_039654945.1). Classification (NCBI taxonomy): domain Eukaryota; kingdom Metazoa; phylum Chordata; class Amphibia; order Anura; family Dendrobatidae; genus Dendrobates; species Dendrobates tinctorius. The sequence continues at coordinate 34,572,108 of NW_027361738.1, forward strand.
TGTTCATTTTATGGCTCTGTGGAGACACGATGGTCAATGGGTGCACTCATCCGCTGGCCTGACTTTCTTTACAAATACTGCATGGACCAGGGCTATTGCACCGGATGCCTGTACTCCTTTCCCTTGAGCAGAATACTACACAGGGTGGGGGTATCAGTGTGACAATACTTTATTGGACCACCAATAGACAATAACATATAGTACAGACGCAGCACATACATATGATGGTGAAAATGATAGTGTCTCTTTCTTCCGCTGGCTCTCCGTGAATTAGAACATTTGAGACTTCAGGACTTCCAGGGCTAACCAGTAGCACTCTGCTTTGGCAGGCACCCATAGAGAGGAGGTGGTGGCAAGCTCAGGAAGCTAACAGGGTTCATTGAGTTTTGTGGCCAGATGACTTGATTATCCCAACCTGGATTATCTAAACGTCTCTGAGTGTTCAGTGATGGTCAATGGAGCAAATCTGTTTTACTTCAGCTGGGACCGTGGTCCCTTAAGCAGATGTCCTGTAGAGTGTTAAATCTCTATTCCTACGGTAGGAACCATGGTGGCATGGCTACAGTCATGAAGATTGTAACGGGATGTGTGGTGAAACCACTGTGCTGCAGCCCAAGAATGACCTGTAGGGGCGTGAATAGTAGCCTCACCGAATCTGACCACAGATACGCAGCAGCATACGACAACGAGATCCGAGGAGAGACAAGGGAGGTGATCCAAGTGCACCTCCAGGACTGACCTTGGGTAGATAGCAGCTGACCCCCTAGCAACAGGTAGCTGAGGTGGCCCGAGGGAATGTCCAACAGATGCAGGCAGGCAGAGTAAGATGACAGTTACCTCAGATGCAGACAGGACTGGCTGATGGAGAGATGAGCACAGGCAAGTGCAACAGGACCAGGTGATGTTGAGATTAGTTCTGACAGGTGCAATGGGATAGGCTGACATTGAAATGAAAACTGACAGGTGCAGAGGGACCAGCTGACATTGAGATGAGCATTGGCAGGTGCAACTGGACCAGGTGATGTTGAGATTAGTTCTGACAGGTGCAATGGGATAGGCTGACATTGAGTTGAAAACTGGCAGGTGTAGAGAGACCAGCTGACATTGAGATGAGCATTAGCAGGTGCAACTGGACCCACTGATGTTGAGATTAGCACTGGCAGGTGCAACAGGACCGGCTGACGGCGAGATGAGAGCCGGTAGGTGAAATTGGACCGGCCGATGTCGAATTGACACTGGCAGGTGCAGCAGGATCGGCTGCCATTGAGATGAACAATGGCAGGTGCAACTGGACCAGCTGATGTTGAGATGAGAATATGCAGGGACTGTCTGACGTTGAGATGAACACTGGCAGGTGCAATTGGACTGACTGACGTTGAGATAAGAACTGACAGGTGCAGGGGGCCTGGCTGCCACTGAAATGAGACCTGGCAGGTGCAGCGGGACCAACTGCCATAGAGATAAGAACTGGCAAGTGCAATGCACTGGGATTTGAGCGCACTGGCTCCTGAAAACTCACAAGAGTGTTAGTAAACAAACTCACGACATTGCACAGGCACCTACATGTTAGAAGAGATGCTTTATATAGTAAGTGTCCTCTAGCTACTGGCTGTGGACACTTTTGAGGAATGCAAATGGATTCTGTAAGAAAGAAGAAGAATGCGTATGTGCGCCCTAAGCACAGTTCCTGGGGACCTGTTTGCAGTGCACACATCCCGGGTAGCAGCAGACCCAGAAGGAGAAGGATGTGGGCCAAGGTAGTGAGTACACTGGTGTCTCTGCAGGGGGAGAGGGACTGTAGGTAGAGATGCTGGAGCTATGTAGGGTTCTGGAAAACAGAAGCTAATCCTCCTTTTATAGTTCACAGCTCGTATTCAGCCATTTTTTCATAGGATTGGGAGAAGCTGGAGGGTAATCATCTCTCATTGTTCGAGTGTTCAAATAACCTGCATAGTTTATCCTGAAATATTTGCAGAACCACATGCTGCATGAACTGATACAATGTGTAATCAACGTATTAACAAATATAAATTGTTCAATTATTCTGTGCCTTTGTTTCCTAAGGATAGTAGGACAATAAGTTGCAAAGACTAGTACAATAGGTAAACAGTAGCCACTCAACAATTCACAAATATCAATTCAATCTACAGTCAACATTAGAGTTGAGCGATACCGTCCGATACTTCAAAGTATCGGATCGGAATGGATCGGCCGATCTTTAAAAAAAGTATCGGTATCGCCGATTCCGATACCGGAAGTCCCATTCAAGTCTATGGGACTTCCGGTATCGGAATAAGAAAAACCCTGTTTTTGCCTTGTACAGCCTCTCTGGGGTCTGTACGGGCCTTTCGGGGGGCTGTGCCGGCCTGCCAGGGGGTCTGTGCAGGCTTCGGTGGTCTCTGCCGGCCTGCCGGGGGGCTGTGCCGGCCTGCCGGTGGTCTGTGCAGGCTCCGGTGGGCTGTGCCGGCCTGCCGGGGGGCTGTGCCGGCCTGCCGGGGGGCTGTGCAGGCTCCGGGGGGCTGTGCCGGCCTGCCGGGGGGCTGTGCCGGCCTGCCGGTGGTCTGTGCAGGCTCCGGGGGGCTGTGCCGGTCTGCCGGGGGGCTGTGCCGGCCTGCCGGTGGTCTGTGCAGGCTTCGGGGGTCTGTGCAGGCATCGTCCGATGGGACTACAAGTCCCATCGGGCGATGCCTGCTACCATGACAGTGATTGACACATTAGCCAATGATGGGACAGTAGTAATCCCATCATCCGGCTAATGTGTTGAATGTAAAAAAAAAAAAAAAAAAAAAATTACATGCTACATACATGCTACATACATACAACATGCATACTACATACATGCTACATTCATACTACATACTACATACATGCTACATTCATACTACATAAATACTACATGCAACATACATACTACATATATACTACATACATACTACATGCATGCTACATACATACTGCATGCTACATACATACTACATGCTACATACATACCACATATATACTACATACATACTACATGCATGCTACATACATACCACATACATACTACATACATACTACATACATACTACATGCATGCTACATACATACTACATGCTACATACTACATATATACTACATGCATGCTACATACATACTACATGCTACATACATACTACATATATACTACATGCATGCTACATACATACTACATGCTACATACATACTACATATATACTACATGCATGCTACATACATACTACATGCTACATACATACTACATATATACTACATGCATGCTACATACATACTACATGCTACATACATACTACATATATACTACATGCATGCTACATACATACTACATGCTACATACATACTACATATACTACATGCATGCTACATACTACATACATACTACATATATACTACATGCATGCTACATACATACTACATACATACTACATGCATGCTACATACATACTACATGCTACATACATACCACATACATACTACATATATACTACATGCATGCTACATACATACTGCATGCTACATGCATGCTACATACATACTACATACATACTACATGCTACATACATACCACATATATACTACATACATACAATACATTCATACAATACATACATAGACATACAGTACATATAACATAGAGTAACATACTTACCAATACTTGTCACATTGTTCCCCGAAGCCATTGTCTTTTCCGGAATAAATATCAACATAACAAACCACAAAAATACTCACCCACGATCCGAAGCAGTCCACGAGTGTGTCCCACGACGATCTTGGGTAGAGAACGACAGCATCAGCTGATGCTGCCGTTCTCTACGGGCTGTAGGAATCCAATGACGGAAGGTAGGTATCCTTCCGCACTGTATTCCTCCGCCACTTAAAAAAAAAAAAGTCCCTAGTCTCACTTTATGCCATTGCTGTGTGGGAATTTCCCACGCAGCAATGGCATAAAGTGAGACTAGGGACTTTTTTTTTTTTAAGTGGCGGAGGAATACAGTGCGGAAGGATACCTACCTTCCGTCATTGGATTCCTGCAGCCCGTAGAGAACGGCAGCATCATCTGATGCTGCAGTTCTCTACCCAAGATCGTCGTGGGACACACTCGTGGACTGCTTCGGATCGTGGGTGAGTATTTTTGTGGTTTGTTATGTTAATATTTATTCCGGAAAAGACAATGGCTTCGGGGAACAATGTGACAAGTATTGGTAAGTATGTTACTCTATGTTATATGTACTGTATGTCTATGTATGTATTGTATGAATGTATTGTATGTATGTAGTATATATGTGGTATGTATGTAGCATGCATGTAGTATGTATGTAGTATGTATGTAGTATGTATGTAGCATGCAGTATGTAGCATGTATGTAGTATGTATGTAGTATATATGTAGTATGTATGTAGCATGTAGTATGTATGTAGCATGTAGTATGTATGTAGCATGCATGTAGTATATATGTAGTATGTATGTAGCATGTAGTATGTATGTAGCATGCATGTAGTATATATGTAGTATGTATGTAGCATGTAGTATGTATGTAGCATGTAGTATGTATGTAGCATGCATGTAGTATGTATGTAGTATGTATGTAGCATGCATGTAGTATATATGTAGTATGTATGTAGCATGTAGTATGTATGTAGCATGCATGTAGTATGTATGTAGTATGTATGTAGTATTTTTTTTTTTTTTTTAACATTTAACACATTAGCCGGATGATGGGACTACTACTGTCCCATCATTGGCTAATGTGTCAATCACTGTCATGGTAGCAGGCATCGCCAGATGGGACTTGTAGTCCCATCGGACGATGCTTGCACAGACCCCCGGACATCAGCACAGCCCCCCGGCAGGCCGGCACAGCCCCCCGGCAGGCCGGTACAGACCCCCACAGAGTGCACAGACCACCGGCAGGCCGGCACAGCCCCCCGGCAGGCCGGTACAGACCCCCACAGGGTGCACAGACCACCGGCAGGCCGGCACAGCCCCCCGGCAGGCCGGTACAGACCCCCACAGGGTGCACAGACCACCGGCAGGCCGGCACAGCCCCCCGGCAGGCCGGTACAGACCCCGGGCAGTCCACACAGCCCCTCGGCAGGCCGGCAGAGACCCCCGGAAGGCCCGAAATGACGGCGCATCATGATGTGCACACACCGCGCATCATGATGACGTCAGGCTGTCAATCAACTTTGAACTTCCGATTCCGATGCCGAATTCCGATATTGAAAAAATATCGGAAGTCGGTATCGGAATTCCGATACAGCAAGTATCGGCCGATACCCGATACTTGCGGTATCGGAATGCTCAACACTAGTCAACATGCAAACTTATATGAACAATTGTGCCTATTAAATATATATCTGGCATAACTAAAAATAAATGCTGTGTCATCACAGGCTCTATTGCAAATTATTTTGCTTCCTATCTCTACTCTTGCAGATCCATGATTGCAGATCATTCACAGCAGTGAAATAAACTCTGTCTAGAAATAAATATTTTACAGCATGTCTACCCATACAAGGTCATTTTCCAATATCCTAATTCCCTTTAAGAATAAAAATGAGCAAAACTAGCTTTGAAAGTCCGCAATCTGCCATGTTATGATAGAGGAAAGGAACCATAGTTATTACACTGCTTTAAGATGATTGTGAGAAAAACAGGTTTAGCACAATATGGATATGAAGCATAATGATAATAATTACATTATCTGAATACATCGGACATAAAGGGACATTAACATAATAATGCTGATGTCTGACGCTGCTCTTCTTGTAGATATATTTTAGAACATAGACTTTCTCTTATGCACCATCGTCGTTCTTGGGAAGAGTGTATTCGGTCATTAAATATTTGTTGGGGACTGCCTGCTTCCACCTGCAAATCCCATCTATAAAATTACGTTATTCAATTATTAAGCACAGTTCAGCTGCGTTGGAAAACACAGTTCTGTGCAAGCCTTGTTTTGTGTGACAATGATTGTTTGATCCTCTGGGCACACTGCCCCTCACAAAAAAAGAAACTTAAAGATTTATGTTTGGTTATGAATTACTAATGAAGTCTATAGAGGGGCACAGCAAGCTGTTGTATGTTTCTTCCATTTCTTTTTTGCACATTATATTTACTTTGTGTCAGCCAGCACAACTAACAAATACAAATCTGTCATTCCCCAGGGAAAGTCATCTGTAGAGAATGAACTAGATGTAGTAAGTTTCCCAAAAGAGTTCAATGTCCTTAAATGGGATGCAGAAACTTATGAGTTACTACCATTGGTTTCCAATCAAAGGAATTGTAACAAAGTGAAACTATTTTACTTTATTTTACTATTATTTGACTACTTTGCTTATATAGTTGATCGGCATATAAGATATAACCATTTTAAAGAGCCCCTATATTAGCCAGAGTAGAAAGCTACTAATAAATGCTGCTCCTGCTCAATTTTGCACATTCCATCCATGTACTATTTAGGGATCCCTTTCACTTCAAATTTCTTTTTTTGTATTCAGTACTGTGACGTAGTTTACTAGAGTTGAGCGAAACGGGTCGGTCATATTCAAAAGTCGCCAACTTTCGCTGAAGTCAGGTTTCATGACATGAAACCCGACCATAGCGTGAGGACGGCCACGAGGTCGGCGACCAGAGCGCCAAAGTCGCGTTTCAAAAGATGCTTCCAGCGCCTTTTTCAGCCAATGATGGAGGACGCACACTGTGGGCAACGCGATGACATAGGCATCGGTCACCACCATCTTTGAGAAGGGCATGTAAGTGTTTGGCTGGCTTTGTGTGGCGTCACAGGGGCTATAAAAGGGTGTGAACACCCACCGTCATCTTACTTATGCCGATCTTAGCATAGGGAGAGCTGCTGCTGCTGCTGATTCTGTAGGGAGAGCGTTAGGCAGGGAAGAAGAACCAAAAAATCTGCTTCTGCTGTTAGCGATTTCCACTTACAACACAACACTTTGTGTGCAGTGACAGGGGAGGCTCTATTTTTGTGCATCAGCTCTGTTGGTTATTAGGCTGCCTCATAAGTCTCCCTGATAGCTGCATTGCTGTTTGCACACTGCTGTGCAAACTGCTTTTTTAAAAGCAAAAATACTTTTCTTCCTCTTTTCTGCACAGTTACCAAGCGTTTATTTTTCCACCCTTTTGTGTGTGCAGCAGTCCTGCTTATTAGGCTGCCTGCGTCCATACTTGGACTGAGAGCATCATTGTCAGCGTCCTCAAATCTCTAGTGAGATCCAAATTCTCACCAATCCTATAGACACCCTCCACCTTGTCATACACCATCCAATTTCAGTCTGTTACATTGAGGTGTAATCTCACCTGGGCCAGAGACAATAGTTCTGCGTCCTCAAATCTATAGTGAGATTAAAAATCTCTCCAATCCTATAGACACCCTCCACCATCCAATTTCAGCCTGTTACATTGAGGTGTAATCTCTACTGGGCCAGAGACAATAGTTCTGCGTCCTCAAATCTATAGTGAGATTAAAAATCTCACCAATCCTATAGACACCCTCCACCATCCAATTTCAGCCTGTTACATTGAGGTGTAATCTCTCCTGGGCCAGAGACAATAGACCTGCGTCCTCAAATCTCTAGTGAAATTCATATTCTCACCAATAGTAGATACACTTTCTACCTTGTTTTACAGTACCATATAGCTGGTGGTATTTTGGGTACATTTTCACAAAAATGAGCAAGTATGGTGAAAGACGCCATGGAAGTGGGCGGGGGTTGCCAGCTGGTCCCGATGGTGGTGGTGGTGTTGCATCTGTTGGTAGTGGCAAAAGCACAATAGCACCTAAGGCAGGAGGTGTTGAGCTTGCATCATCGTCTGGCTCCACAAGGCCTCGAAAGCTCTCTTTTCTGGGAGTAGGTAAACCACTTTCAAAGCCGGAGCTTCTGGAACAAGTTTTGGCTTACATTGCTGACATAGCCTCCAGCTCTCTCGCCTCCTCTTCTGAAGTTTCAAAAAATAAAAGCACTGAGTCGTCATTGGAGGCTCCTGGTCAGGAACAACAGCTTTCCTTGTGTCCTTCACCCCTACCAAAAGTGAAGGATGTGGCAGGCCACACTACCGATTACTCCATGGAGCTCTTTTCACATACCATGCCTGGGTTAGCAAGTCAAATAGTGAATTCCCCAGTCCAAGATGAATCTGACATGGAGTGCGCTGATGCACAGCCACTGCTAGATTTTTCTGCTGGTACATTCACTCAGAGCACTACATTGTCCTCGCAGTGTACTTAGGCAGAATCAGAACCTGATGAAACTCAGGTGCCCCTTCCCGCATACTATACCACCTTACACGGTGACACAGAGGAAGGAGCACATGAAATTGAAGAGGAGGTGATGGATGACCCAGTTGTTGACCCAGATTGGCATCCATTGGGGGAAGAGGGTGCCGCTGCCAATAGCTCAGAAGAGGAGGAGGAGGATCTGCAGCAGACAACGACATCGCAACAGCTGTTATCTGGCAGGAACGTAGCAGTCCAAAAACGTGTTACAAAAACCAAAAGAGTTGCAGGACAACTTGGCCAGACGGTCAAATTAGCACAGCGTGCAAGGTCTCAAAATGTCTTTCATAGTAGGAAGAGTGCAGTGTGGCACTTTTTTGAACAAAATCCTAATGATCAGGCAAAAGTTATCTGTAAGAAGTGTGCAAAGACCTTTAGCCGAGGGAAAAATCTGAGAAATTTGAATACCAGTTGCATGCTTAGACATTTAACCACCATGCACTTGCAAGCGTGGACGGACTACCAAACCTCACGTACCACATGTGCACCTGCTCCGAATGAAGGTAGTCAGCAACGCTATATCGCTTCCCCCACTGTAAGCCCATCGGTTAGCACACCACCAGCAGCAAATGTCGAGGTGTCGTCACAAGGGCAAAGCAGTCATGGAATCACAATGTTATTGCTACAAAAGACTGAATCTAGACCATCAGAAACACCACCAACACCATCACCCACCCTCTCTCTGTCCGCCATGTCCACCGCTAGTTCCACCATATGCAGCTCACCCTACCAGAGACTCTGAGTAGAACAAGCAAGTACTCATCCTCTCATCCACGTACACTGACTTTGAACACCCACATTGCCAAACTAATCTCGTTAGAGATGATGCCCTACCGGTTGGTTGAAAGCAAAGCTTTCCGCGAGCTCGTGGCCTACGCAGTACCACGCTATGACCTACCCAGTTGGCACTTCTTTTCGCGAAAAGCCATCCCAGCCCTCCACATGCATGTGAAAGACCACATTGTGCATGCACTCAAGCAATCAGTGAGTGGAAAGGTGCACCTCCAAACAGATGCATGATCCAGTAGGCATGGCCAGAGCCGTTACGTATCCATGACTGCGCACTGGGTTAATGTGGTGGATGCAGGGTCCACAGGGGACAGCGACGGTGGGACAGTGCTGCCTAGCCCACGGTATAGGAAACAGTTGGCTGTAGGCGTTCGACCCTCCTCCTCCAGAAGAGAAAACTTGTCCACAGTGCGCAGTCGCACGAGCACTCCATCCGCAGCTGCCAGTGTTGCACACAAAGTGTCCCACTATCAAACAGCTAGTGGTAAGTGTCAGCAGGCTGTGTTTAAGATCATGTGTTTGGGCGACAACAGACACACCGCGGAGGTACTGGCCGACTACTTCCAGTGACAAACTGAGTCATGGCTGGGCAGTCTACATCTTGAGGCAGGCAAGGTAGATAGTGATAACAGCCGGAATTTTGTGGCAGCCATAGCCCTTTCAAAACTCAAACACATACCTTGCGTGGCTCACACCTTGAACCTGGTGGTGCAGTGCTTCCTCAATAATTATCCTGAGTTAACACCCCTGCTCAATAAGGTGCAAAGACTGTGCTCGCACATCCGCCGGTCGCCCGTACACTCCAGTCGTATGCAGAAGCTGCAGCGATTGCTCCACCTTCCCAAGCACCGCCTAAATATCGACGTTGCAACAAGGTGGAACTCCACCCTGCACATGGTTCAGAGGCTGTGCGAACAGAGGCAGGCTGTAATTCATTTGTGGGAGGATACATGGGCAGGCAGTTTGCAGGCAGACATGGAGTTGTCTGATGTGCAGTGGCCGAAGCTGAAAGACCTCTGTAAAGTCCTTCAGAGTTCTGAGGAATGCACACGGCTGGTAAGCGCAGACGACGCCATCATAAGCATCCCACTTATGCGTCTGCTCATGCAAACTTTGACGCACATTAAGGAGCAGGCGTCTGCAGCCGAGGAGGAAGAAGAGTAGGGAAGCCTTGATGACAGTCAGCCATTGTCTGCTCAGGGAACTCTCATGGACGAGGTGGAGGAAGAAGAGGAAGAGGAGGAGGATGATGGGGATGATTATTTTGGGGAGGAGGATGCTTCTCAGGGGGCAAGAAAAAATGTTGGCATGGCAAGGTCAAGTACAGGGTTTGTGCGTGACTGGAGGGATGTGGATTTGCCAGAAAGTGCTCCTTCACCCAGCACTCGCAGTGCATCATTGACACCTGGAACATTGGCTCACATGTCTGATTATGTCTTGCAGATCCTAAAAAGGGACCCCAGCATTGCCAAAATGATGAACGATGACGACTACTGGTTGGCCAGTATCCTGGATCCACGCTATAAAGGCAAATTACGAAACATCATGCCACAGGAGAACCTAGAGCTAATATTGGCTAACAAACAAGCAACTCTGGTAAACCGTTTGTTTGAGGCATTCCCAGCACACAGCGGCGGTGATGTTTTTCCAACGAGCCGTAGGGGGTAACATGGAAGAGGTGTTCATGGTGCACACAGCCGAAGTGGTGTTGGACACATTGGTTTCATGACCATGTTGTGGACTGATTTTTCAAGTCCCGCTACACGACTGGTAATTCTGCATCGATCGAAAGTGACAGGAGACAGCAGTTGTCAACTATGGTAACAAACTACTTCTCCTCCCATATCGATGTTCTCCCTCACTGGTCATTCCCCTTTGACTATTGGGCCAGTAAACTTGACACCTGGCCTGAATTGGCACAATATGCCTTACAGGAGCTCGCTTGCCCTGCTGCTAGTGTGTTATCTGAACGAGACTTCAGTGCTGCTGGATCAATCCTGACAGAAAAAAGGACCCGTCTGTCGACCCAAAATGTTGATGATCTAACCTTCATTAAAATGAACCATGCATGGGTTTCAAAGGATTTTGTCCCACCCTCCCCGCTGACACGTAGGTTGCCAGAAAAATGGCTTGCTTTTGTCCTCCTCTTCTGCGGACTTCTCCAATTACTCCATTTGCAGCTGCTGAATGTCCAACATCAACATATGCCAATTTTTCCACCTCCCTAACTGGGCTGCCTCCCCCACAGGGCCAGGGTCACCACCTGGCGCACGCACCCGTGCGAGTGCCATTGCCCTGGACAGGTGGGTGGGCACACTCTTTGGCTACGGCACTGGCACAAGGTCCCTCATAGTAGAATCAAGTATCTCTGACAGTGGGGGTGCACACCCGCCATCAGACACACCGGCGTACTATGAGGGGCCCTGTGCCAGTGCCGTCGCCAATGAGTGGGCCCCCCCTGCTTGCTCAGGATCACAGCACTTGCAAAGTTGAAATATTTACCTCTCCCTGCTCCACCGCCGTGATGTCTTCCGCGTTTCCTGACAGTGACATTCTGGTCAGAGAGCACGATGACATAACGTCTGTACACCCTCTGCCTAAACAGTCCAAGTGCAGTGAGATGGAAGATGGGGACGACGAGGAGTCCAGACCAGTACAGGGATTCCCTAGCGAGGAGACTTATTTAATTGTTTTCAATGTTGGGACAGATATTTTTGGGGAGCACTATACTCTGGAGAATGATATATGAGGCCCACCATACACTGGAGCATTCCAAAGGTGGACATCAGACACTGGAGCAGCATTTACAGGGCCCATTATGCACTGGAGCATTAGAAATGGGGCCCATTATATATGGAGCATTATTTGGGCCCAAAACACAGTGGAGCTTCATCCATAGGGACCAACATATACTGTAGCATTATGTGGAGCTCATCATATACTGTTTCAAACATTATATGGAACCAATGATTCATATGATTCTGTATTGGGAAATATATGGGCCTCATTACTCTGTATAGCGCACTATGCGGTGGCCATAATACTGTATGGAGTAATATACTGTCTGTTTTTGGAGCTACTGGAGAATTCAAAATGGATATCAGTCATGAGATGTAAGAAGTGAAGTATTTTTCATTGTACTATACCGCTATTTCTCTGCTGTATCAGAGGATCATGAATTGTGGCATGTGTTAAAGGAGCCCATTGACACTCTTTGGCCCTGGGCCCACGAAAATCTGGAGTAATAAGAATTGATGTTTTTGGCATTAAAATGGGCACTGTAGGTGTGTTTCCTGTCCTCCACTCCCTGGTGACCTTGGTTCCCCATTGACTTGCATTGGGTTTCATGTTTCAGTCGGGCTTAGACTTTTCACGATAATCGGCCGATTTCGTTCGACCCGACTTTTGAGAAAGTCGGGTTTCATGAAACCCGACTCGACCCGAAAAAAGGCAAAGTCGCTCATCTCTATAGTTTACTATTAAAGCAGTTCTGCAATGAAGTTGTATCAGAAAACCTTATCAGTGTAATTCATAAAAAAAGCCATATCTCTCACTCATGTAATCTTATTGTGCTCAGGGTGCTTTGGCATTCCATTTTGCCACCAGTTTGTTGGTCTTGTTGGGGCTTATGTTCAAAACTGCTCCCTAAAAAAAAAAAAGGGATTCGGGCATAAGCGCCAATGTGGCCATAGACTATAATTGTGTTGAATAAAGTGAACGGGAGCTCTGAAATACATAATTTTCGGACATATGCCCCTACCGGAGGCAGACACTCAGATGAAGTCTACTATGTCTGGATGTCTGCCTATGTTAGACTATATGGTGCACGTCAGATGTAGGTCAGAGCTCACGTTCACTCTGTCGCTACCATTGTAGTCTATAACTCTGTCAATGCATATGCCCAAATCCCGTTTTACGGGGAGTGGGCAGGGGTTGTTGGAAGTAAGCTTGACAGGACCAATGAATGGGTGGCAAAATGCAATGTCAAGCACCCTTAAAGATGACCTTTCACTACATTTTTCATGATAAACAGGACACGGGATGTAATTGTAGCTAAAGAGCAAAATACTTTTTTTTTTTCAATTTTGCTTCTCCGTTGCAAAGATATTAGCAATTCAACTATTTGGCACTTAATGAGTTAACTCATTTAAAGTGCAAATGGAGTTTTTCACCAAGGGCATATACTTCTCCCTGTATGATGCTGACATTCATAAGCTGGTAGCAACACTCAAAGGAAAAAAAAAGCCCCATAAATAGCTTGAAGCAGATTTCTCAGTGTTTGAGTTGTAAAAATACAGCTCCGATCACCTGGTCTAACCTCCTACATAATTAGAAAGCACAGATAACCAACATCTTTCAGCTAGGGAGGGGAGGGGCAGCACAGTTGAGTTTAGCTGTTTCACATTACAAACCCTTTTATCAGCTCTCCTCTTCTCCTAGCACTGTGAGCCATGTACAGTACTGCCCCTCCCCTACACTGCCTGTCTGGAGGTGAGAGCTCAAAATGTCAGTATCATACTTTTATCTGTTGGGCTCAACTTGTAGTACTGCAGCAAGATCAAAGCAGGCTGTGACTGTGTTAGATGTAATGAAAAGCCCTAATCTCACTGCAGAGTGATTACAAGTGCTTGAACACAACAGACATAAGTGTGAATACTAACACAGTGATCTGGATAGCTGACACAAGGGTTTGTAGTGTGACCCAACAAAACTCAGTTGCGCTGCTCCTCCCCCACACAGACTAATGCAAATGGATAGACCACGAGGACATTATTAGTGTTGAGCTTTCCGATACCGCAAGTATCGGGTATCGGCCGATATTAGCTGTATCGGAATTCCGATACTGACTTCCGATACTTTTTTCATATCGGATACCGGAATCGGAAGTTCCCATAATGCTATCAGCCCACTCGCTTTGATTCAGCCAATGGGATTCCTCAGAAGTGTGGGCACATCCTGTTAGGCATGTAGACATGTTAACTATTGGCATGGCTGTGATTGGCTGCTGAAATTATGTCATGATGCACTATAAAAGCCACTGCCGCCGCCATTTCTGGTCACTCTGCTGTGAATTCAGTTAGGGACAGGCTGCTGTTGAAGACTGTGAGGGACAGTTAGAAATAGCGATTCTCAAAACAATATTGTGCTTTACCCAGGCTACATAAACCACCACTGTAGCTTGCTTTTCCCTAGCAGCAGTGTTCACAGCTGTCTGCAAGGGCTGTGTGAGTGCAGCTCATGCTGTGGAGTGGGTCCTGCAGCCACGTCTGGTTGTAGGCCGCCCAGCGTGCCTCACTGCTGCCTCATACATATTTTTCTTTTTGAGCTGCTTATTTTAAAAAAATTATATCTAGTGTGCTTCCATCCGTATCCATATACGTTGGTTGAAAACACTAGTAGTAGACAGCGGAGCCTTTCTGCAGCCTTTCAGTGCTAGTGCCCACTTAGCTGCACTGTTCATGGCTGTCTGAGAGGTCTCTGACTGTGTGTGAGTGCAGCTCACGCTGAGTAGTGTGTCCTGCAGCTACGTCTGGTTGTAGGCCGCTCAGCGTGTCACTGCCTCACACATTTTTCTTTTATTGCAGCTCATTTTTTCTCCTATTAGTGTGCATCCATCCGTATCCATATACGGTGGTTGCAAACACTCTAGGAGTACACAGCGGAGCCTTTCTGCAGCCTGTCAGTGCTAGTGCCCACTTAGCTGCACTGTTCATGGCTGTCTGAGAGGTCTCTGACTGTGTGTGAGTGCAGCTCACGCTGAGTAGTGTGTCCTGCAGCTACGTCTGGTTGTAGGCTGCTCAGCGTGCGTCACTGCCTCACACATATATTTCTTTAATTGCAGCTCATTTTTTCTTCTATTAGTGTGCATCCATCCATATCCATCTACATTGGTTGGTTGCAAACACTATATAGGAGTAGATAGAGGAGCCTTTTTTCTGGCTTGTGCCCTTCAGCTGCAGCCAGATTAGTATTACCCAATTTTTTTGGAGCCTCATCTTTTGCATTGTAGGTTACCTGCCTGCATTGTAATAGCTCCAGAAAGTTGGTGATACTCTGACTTTCAAATCTTTGGTCACATCCTTTTAGTTTTTTTCCCCCCCAAAAAAACAACAAAGTTCACCAAACACTACATTTGAAAGTTGTGTAGGCCACATTATCTCCTATTAAAGTGTAGTTGACACACACACTTCATAAAATTAGTGTTTCTTATACCTGTAACCAGCTGTTCAGGAATAAGCACACTAAGGCCCCCCTTTGTACTTTTCTGCCTATCTTTCTCAGTCTAGCAAGATGAAGAAGGCAGGGAGTAAGGCACGAGGCCGTGGGCGTGGAGTTTCAGCAGGGAGAGGACATTGGGATTCTGCAGGGAGAGGACGTGGGGATTCTGTGCCTGCTGTTGGCACCAGTGAGTCAGCATCCCCCAGTTTTAGCAGGCAACAGTCCTTTATGCGCAGCTTTGTAGGACCTCACCGTACCCCACTGCTGCGGGAGGAACAAATTGAAGTCGTTGTCGGATGGATGGCAGCTAACGCATCGACTTCAATTACTTCCACATCCTCTCAGGGCCAGAGCACCGAAGAGCAACCATCTGTCTCTTCACCACCTGCCAAAGTGCCCAGGCAGTCAGAGACCCCTGGACAGGAGCCATCACAGTCTCTACTTCTGTTCTCGGAATCTGTTGGTTTGGAAAGAGGGGGCCAGCCAAGCAGCATTCCAGAATGTGAAGAAGAGGGAGTATGCAGTGATGCGCAACTTCTTTGTCCCTCTTAATCTGAAGAGGCGGGTGGGCCAGTGCCTATGGTCAGCACACCTCAGTACGCATCAGATGATGACGAGACTCAGTTACCACTTTCTGGTGCGTACGGTGCTGGCGAGACAACCCAGGAGAAGCAGGTGTTTGAAGAGGGGAGTGTAGATGATGAGGTCCTTGACCCATCATGGCGTGAGGAACAGGAAGGTGGTAGGAGCAGCTCTGAGGAAGAGAATCCCCGAACGGCCAAAACCGGAGGGAGAGGGAGGGGGCAGACTTGGTTGCCTGTAGCCTCCACTTCGGCACCCGTTAGGAGCATTCCACTTTCAAAAGGCAAAAAGGGCGCTCCCAAGACTTGCAGTGCGTGGTCCTTTTTGACACAGTTGCAGATGACATTTGCTTTGTCAAATGCAAGCTGTGTCATCAGAAAGTCAAAAGAGGGAAAAATGTCAGCAACCTCAATACCACTAATATGTGGAAACAAGTGCGGACCAAGCACGAGCTGGAGTTGCACAGACACACTGAAGACATAGGCCAACGTACAGCACCACCTACCACCTCTTCAGCTCGTGTTGGGGCCTCTTCCTCCAGCTCACACACAGCTGGTTCGGCTTCCTCACAGGATCGCCAAGGAAGAACCTCTGGCACTGTTGTCCGGAGACCCTGTGACATTCCACCCACAGCACCACATTCCAAGTCATCCTCACACTCCCAGGCCACTCGGCAGCCATCGGTAGCACAGGCATGGGAGAAAAGGCGGCCATACTCGGCAAACCATCCCCGAGCACAGGCTCTGAATGCTGGCATTGCCAAACTACTGGCCCTTGAAATGCTGTCAATCAGGCTGGTGGAGACTGACACCTTTCGGGACTTCATGGCATTGGCATTCCCACAATACACTGTGCCCAGCCGCTTTTATTTCAGCAGGCGAGCCGTCCCTGCCCTGCAGAAACATGTGGAGGCAAACATAAAACATGCGCTACTAAACGCCGTCAGTAGCAAGGTCCACCTGACCACCGATGCGTGGACCAGTAACCATGGACAGGGACGATACCTTTCCCTCACTGCCCATTGGGTCAATGTTGTGGAGCCGGGTACAGATCTGGAGAGTGGCGCTCTACATGTTCTGCCAACTCCACGGATTGCAGGAATCCAGTCTGTACACATTGACTCCTCCTCCTACTCCAGTTCCTCTGAAACAGCGCAGCAGGAGCCTGTTACGACCGATATGAGCACAGCCATGGCCAAACATCAACAGGCCGTACTGAAATTAATTTCATTGGGGAATCGAAGCCACACAGCGCAGGAGCTCTGGAATGCCATCAAGCAGGAGAGCGAAGTGTGGTTTCTGCCAGCGAATCTCCAACTGGGCTTGGTAGTGTGTGACAATGGCCGAAATCTGGTGGCAGCTCTTGGCCTTGGCAACCTCACTCACATCCCATGTCTGGCACATGTGCTCAACTTGGTCATGCAGAGCTTTCTGAGGGACTATCCAGATCTTGATGCACTGCTGCACAAGGTCCGCATAGAGTGCGCTCACTTGCGGCGTTCCAGCATGGCAAGATCGCGCCTTGTTGCTCTGCAGCGCCGATTACGCCTTCCGGAACATCGCATCATATGTGACCTACCCACCAGGTGGAATTCTACGTTACATATGTTGGAGCGGTTGTGTGAGCAGCAGGCAGCAGTCATGGAGTACCAGCTGCATCAGGCGCAAACAAGGCCCATTTTGCGCCGGTCACACTTCAAATGAGTGGGCCTCTATGAAGGACATCTGCTTCGTTTTGCGTGCCTTCGATGATTCCACGCGGCTGGCGAGTGCAGATGATGCACTTGTCAGCATGACTGTCCCCCTTATCTGCATGCTTCAAAAAACACTGCAAGCACTAAGGGATGAGGTTTTGGAAGAGGTGGAGGATGAGGAGTCCCAAATGCCATCTGCTTCTGGACAGTCTGTGCTACGTGCTTCCTCACAAAGGCCAAGGCAGGGGACACTTTGTGAGGAGGATGAGGAGGAGTCGATGGAGGAGGAAGACATCTCTCCACAGGAGGGAGGTACACAAAGCTCTAGTCAGTATGTACAGCGAGGGTGGGGTGATGCAGAGCAGGCAGAGATCACGCCTCAAGCAGGGGACAGCGGTTCTTTGGCAGTTGGGAGTCTGCAGCACATGGTTGACTTCATGCTGCAGTGCCTGAGAAACGACCGCCGCATCGCCCACATTCTCTACATGGCTGATTATTGGGTGTACACCCTCCTAGATCCTCGCAACCGGGACAACTTGCAAACCCTCATACCAACGTTGAATCGGGAGCGTAAACTGCGGGAGTACCAAGACACACAGGTGCAGGCCATCATGTTTTCCATTCCACCCGACAGCAGTGGTGCTAGTGCTTTACAAAGCACCTCTGTGCGTCGACCCAGTGGAGGAAACTCGGCACAAAGAGGGAGCAGAGGCAGCGTCTCAGCACAAGGCAAGACCACTATGGCCCAAATGTGGCAAAGTTTTGTGTGTCCGCCACAATTGTCTACACCATCACTGAAGGCTCCAGTCAGCAGGAGGCAACGTTTCCGTCAGATGGTGACAGACTACTTGTCTTGCCCTGTGAGTGTACTCCCAGATGGCTCTTCCCCCTTCAAGTTTTGAGTCTCTAAGCTGGATACATGGCCAGAGCTTAGCCAGTATGCATTGGAGGTGCTGGCTTGTCCTGCTGCCAGTGCATTATCGGAACGCGTCTTTAGTGCCGCAGGTGGTGTACTAACAGACCGTCGCACGCGACTTTCTTCCGATAACGTCGACCGGCTTACT
Organism: Dendrobates tinctorius; assembly: GCF_039654945.1. Taxonomy (NCBI): domain Eukaryota; kingdom Metazoa; phylum Chordata; class Amphibia; order Anura; family Dendrobatidae; genus Dendrobates; species Dendrobates tinctorius. Next base: position 34,590,766 of record NW_027361738.1, read on the forward strand.
TTTCTGAAAATAAACAAGGCCTGGATCTCCCCAGAATTTGCCAGTCCTCTTCCCGACTAAATAATTGGTTGGCAACTGTATCCGGGTCTCCTGTTGTGTTCATGTTTCTACCACCTGAACTATAATCCCTGGGCTTCAACACAGCCAGTTGTTGCTCAGATGTGTCGTCTGCACAGAGAAAGACACTAGCTCCTGTGTTAGTGGGGTTCAGTAACGCCAGCTGCTACCCTGCTGTGTGGATGGCAAAGTCTCCTGCTCCATCCACATTCAAACTACTACTGATTTTTAACCCTGCTCCACTTAGGCCTCTGGTTCCACTGTCTCTAGAATTTCCCCTGGCCTCCAACCCCGCCAGTGACGGCTCTTAAGTGGCGTCTGCATAATCCACACTTGTTCCAGTGTTACTTGGCCTCAGTCCCGTCAGTTGATCCCCTGATGTGTGTCCGGCAAGGTCTCCTGCTCTGTCCACATTCCCATTACTAGTAGTGTGAATAAGGACAGAGCAGGAGACCTTGCCAGACACACATCAGGGGATCAACTGACGGGACTGAGCCCAAGTAACACAGGAACAAGTGTGGATTGTGCTGACGCCACTTCAGAGCTGTAACTGGTTTGGAGGCCAGGGGAAATACTAGAGACAGTGGAGCTGGAGGCCATAGTGGATCACAGTTACAATCAGTTGTAGTCTACTACCTCTATAAAATGTGCTGCAAGTTGGCTTCAGCCAGCTCCATGCCTCATCCTGGGCTACAACAACGTCAGTTGGTGTTCAGAAGTGCCGTCTTCACAGAGAAAAACACACTAGCTCCTGTGTTAGTGGGGTTCAGTAACGTCAGCTGTTCCCCTGCTGTGTGGACGGCAATGTCTCCTGCTGCCTCCACATTCAAAAAACAGCAGGCCTCTGCCTGCTCCATGCCTCATCCTGGGCTCCAACAACGCCAGTTGGTGTTCAGAAGTGCCGTCTCCACAGAGAAAAACACTCTAGCTCCTGTGTTAGTGGGGTTCAGTAATGCCAGCTGTTCCCCTGCAGTGTAGACGGCAATGTCTCCTGCTCCATACACATACCAACACCATCAGGCCTCAGCCTGCTCCATGCCTCATCCTGGGCTCCAACAACACCAGTTGGTGTTCAGAAGTGCCATCTCCACAGAGAAAAACACACTAGCTCCTATGTTAGTGGGGTTCAGTAGCGTCAGCTGTTCCCCTGCTGTGTGGACGGCAATGTCTCCTGCTGCCTCCACATTCAAAAAACAGCATGCCTCAGCCTGCTCCATGCCTCATCCTGGGCTCCAACAACGCCAGTTGGTGTTCAGAAGTGCCGTCTCCGCAGAGAAAAACACACTAGCTCCTGTGTTAGTGGGGTTCAGTAACGTCAGCTGTTCCCCTGCTGTGTGGACGGCAATGTCTCCTGCTGCCTCCACATTCAAAAAACAGCAGGCCTCAGCCTGCTCCATGCCTCATCCTGGGCTCCAACAATGCCAGTTGGTGTTCAGAAGTGCCGTCTTCACAGAGAAAAACACACTAGCTCCCTGGTTAGTGGGGTTCAGTAACGCCAGCTGCTCCCCTGCTGTGTGGATGGCAAAGTCTCCTGCTCCATCCACATTCAAACTCCTACTGATTTTTAACCGTGCTCCACTTAGGCCTCTGACTCCACTGTCTCTAGTATTTCCCCTGGCCTCCAACCCCGCCAGTTGCTTCTCTGAAGTGGCGTCTGCACAATCCACACTTGTTCCTGAGTTACTGGGGCTCAGTCACGTCAGTTGATCCCCTGATGTGTGTCCGGCAAGGTCTCCTGCTCTGTCCACATTCCCATTACTAGTAGTGGGAATGTGGACAGAGCAGGAGACCATGCCGGACACACATCAGGGGATCCACTGATGTGACAGAGCCCCTGTAACCCAGGAACAAGTGTGGATTGTGCTGACGCCACTTCAGAGCTGTAACTGGCGGGGTTGGAGGCCAGGGGAAATACTAGAGTCAGTGGAGCCAGAGGCCTAAGTGGAGCACGGTTACAATCAGTAGTAGTCTACAACCTCTATAAAACCAGCTGCAAGTTGGCCTCGGCCTGCTGCATGCCTCTTCCTGGGCTCCAACAACGCCAGTTGGTGTTCAGAAGTGCCGTCTTCACAGAGAAAAACACACTAGCTCCTGTGTTAGTGGGGTTCAGTAATGCCAGCTGTTCCCCTGCTGTGTAGACGGCAAAGTCTCCTGCTGCCTCCACATGCCAACAACATCGGGCCTCAGCCTGCTCCATGCCTCAACCTGGGCTCCAACAACGCTAGTTGGTGTTCAGAAGTGCCGTCTTCACAGAGAAAAACACACTAGCTCCTGTGTTAGTGGGGTTCAGTAATGCCAGCTGTTCCCCTGCTGTGTATACGGCAAAGTCTCCTGCTGCCTCCACATGCCAACAACATCAGGCCTCAGCCTGCTCCATGCCTCAACCTGGGCTTCAACAACGCTAGTTGGTGTTCAGAAGTGCCGTCTTCACAGAGAAAAACACACTAGCTCCTGTGTTAGTGGGGTTCAGTAATGCCAGCTGTTACCCGGCTGTGTAGACGGCAAAGTCTCCTGCTGCCTCCACATGCCAACAACATCAGGCCTCAGCCTGCTCCATGCCTCAACCTGGGCTCCAACAACGCTAGTTGGTGTTCAGAAATGACGTCTTCACAGAGAAAAACACACTAGCTCCTGTGTTAGTGGGGTTCAGTAACGCCAGCTGTTCCCCTGCTGTGTAGACGGCAAAGTCTCCAGCTCCATCCACATGCCAACAACATCAGGACTCAGCCTGCTCCGTGCCTCAACCTGGGCTCAAACAACGCTAGTTGGTGTTCAGAAGTGCCGTCTTCACAGAGAAAAACACACTAGCTCCTGTGTTAGTGGGGTTCAGTAATGCCAGCTGTTCCCCTGCTGTGTAGACGGCAAAGTCTCCTGCTGCCTCCACATGCCAACACCATCAGGCCTCAACCTGCTCTATGTCTCATCCTGGGCTCCAACAACGCCAGTTGGTGTTCAGAAGTGCCGTCTCCGCAGAGAAAAACACTCTAGCTCCTGTGTCAGTGGGGTTCAGTAATGCCAGCTGTTCCCCTGCTGTGTAGATGGCAATGTCTCCTGCTGCCTCCACATTCCAACACCATCAGGCCTCAGCCTGCTCCATGCCTCATCCTGGGCTCCAACAACGCCAGTTGGTGTTCAGAAGTGCCGCCTCCGCAGAGAAAAACACTCTAGCTCCTGTGTCAGTGGGGTTCAGTAATGCCAGCTGTTCCCCTGCTGTGTAGACGGCAATGTCTCCTGCTGCCTCCACATGCCAACACCATCAGGCCTCAGCCTGCTCCATGCCTCATCCTGGGCTCCAACAACGCCCGATGGTGTTCAGTAGAGTTGAGCGACTTTTGGTTTTTTAGGGTCGCGTTTTGTGAAACCCGACTTTTCCAAAAGTCGGGTCGAGCAAGATCGTCCGATTATAGGGAAAAGTCGGGGTCGTCCCGAAACACGAAACCCAATGTAAGTCAATGGGGAATAAAAGTCAGCAGTGAGAGGAGGACAGGAAACACACCTACAGTGCCCATTTGAATGCCAAAAGCATCAATTCTTCTTTCTTAAGCTTGTCAACCTTAATTAACTTCATAATACAAGTTACGCTCTGAAAAATGGGGGTTATTTGGCTACAAACTGTGGGGGGGGAGGGCTGGCTCCAGGTTTTCATGTGCCCTGGGCGAAAGAGCGCCCCTTTAACACATACCACTACTCATCATGCTCCGATACGGCAGAGAAATAGCGGTATAGTACAATGAAAAATACCTCACTTTTTACATCTCATGACGAGGCCCATCTATTTCTCCATACAGAATCATTGGTCCCATATAATGTTTGAAACAGTATATGATGAGCTCCACATAATGCTACAGTATATGTTGGTCCCCATGGATGAAGCTCCACTGTCTTATGGGCCCAAATAATGCTCCAAACATAATGGGCCCCATTTCTAATGCTCTAGTGTACAATGGGCCCTGTAAATGCTGCTCCAGTGTCTGATGTCCACCTTTGGAATGTTCCAGTGTATGGTGGGCCCCATCTATCATTCTCCAGAGTATAGTGCTCCCCAAAAATTGCTGTCCCAACATTGAAAACAATCAAATAAGTCTCCTCGCTAGGGAATCCCTGTACTTGTCTGGACAGGTGCTGTAGCTTGCTTAACAGCTCGCCAGCCGTTCTCACGCCCAGTATGGATTACACGTGATGGCACAAAGGTGAGAAAGGGTACCGTATCCCCAGATAACATGTATGGATAGCGTACACATTCAAAATATATGTCTCAGGAGGCAGGCTCAGACGGTGTTAGGCCCAGTATGGATTGCACGTGATTGCACAAAGGTTAGAAAGGGTACCGTATCCCCGGATAACATGTATGGATAGCGTACACATTCAAAATATATGTCTATACAGCATGAGGCAGGCTCAGACGGTGTTAGGCCCAGTATGGATTGCACGTGATTGCACAAAGGTTAGAAAGGGTACCGTATCCCTGGATAACATGTATGGATAGCGTACACATTCAAAATATATGTCTATACAGCATGAGGCAGGCTCAGACGGTGTTAGGCCAAGTATGGATTGCACGTGATTGCACAAAGGTTAGAAAGGGTACCGTATCCCTGGATAACATGTATGGATAGCGTACACATTCAAAATATATGTCTCCGGAGGCAGGCTCAGACGGTGTTAGGCCCAGTATGGATTGCACGTGATTGCACAAAGGTTAGAAAGGGTACCGTATCCCTGGATAACATGTATGGATAGCGTACACATTCAAAATATATGTCTCAGGAGGCAGGCTCAGATGGTGTCAGGCACAGTATGGATTTGACGGCCCAGATTACACAGCGGAGGAGCAGGGAGAGGTAAAGATTGCAAATGCTGGGGCCCTGCCCAAGCAAGGGGGGCCCACTCGTGGGCGTCGGTACTGGCACTGGGCCCCTCATAGTACAGCGGTGTGTCTGACGGCGGGTGTGCACCACCACCGTCAGAGACACTTGATTGCACTATGAGGGACCCTGTGCCAGTGCCCGCGCCCAAGAGTCGGCATACCCACCTGTCCAGGGCAACGGCACTCGCACGGTGTCGTGCGGTAGGTGGTGACCCCGGCCATGGGGGGGGAGGCAGCACAGTTAGGGAGTTTTAGAAAGTGGCATGTGTTTATGTTGGACATTCAGCTGATGCAAAAGGCGAAATAGGTGAAGTACCAGGAAGAGGTGGACCAAAGCAAGCCATTTTTCTGTCACCCTATGTGTCATCAGGGGAAGGTGGGACAAAATCCTTGGAAACCCATGCGGGGTTCATTTTAATGAAGGTTAGATCATCCACATTTTGGGTTGACAGACGGGTCCTTTTTTCTGTCAGGATTGATCCAGCTGCACTGAAGACTCTTTCCGATAGCACACTTGCAGCTGGGCAAGCGAGCTCCTGTAAGGCATATTGGGCCAATTCAGGCCAGGTGTCCAGTTTAGCGGCCCAATAGTCAAAGGGGAATGACCTGTGTGGGAGAACATCGATATGGGAGGAAAAGTAGTTTGTTACCATAGTTGACAACTGCTGTCTCCTGTCACTTTCCATCGATGCAGTATTACCAGTTGTGTGAGCAGTATTTGAAAAATCAGTCCACAACATTGTCATGAAACCCCTGTCTCCAACGCCACTTCTGCTGTGTGCACCACGAACACCTCTGCCAAGATGCCCCCGGCCCGTACGGCTCGTGTGAGAACCATCACCGCTGCTGTGTGCTGGGAATGCCTCAAGCAACCGATTTACCAGAGTTGCTTGTTTATTAGCCAATATTAGGTCAAGGTTCTCCTGTGGCATGATGTTTTGTAATTTGCCTTTATAGCGTGGATCCAGGATGCTGGCCAACCAGTAGTCGTCATCGTTCATCATTTTGGCAATGCGGGGGTCCTTTTTTAGGATCCGCAAGGCATAATCTGACATGTGGGCCAATGTTCCCGGTGTCAATGATGCACTGTGAGTGCTGGGTGGAGGAGCACTTTCTGGCAAATCCACATCCCTCCAGTCACGCACAAACCCTGTACCAGACCTTGCCACGCCAACATTTTCACTTGCCCCACGAGATGCATCCTCCTCCCCTAAGTAATCATCCCCATCATCCTCCTCCTCCTCCTCTTCTTCCTCCACCTCGTCCAGGAGAGGTCCCTGAGCAGACAATGGCTGAATGTCATCAAGGATTCCCTCCTCCTCTTCCTCCTCATCAACATTGGCTGCAGACGCCTGCTCCTTAAGGTGCGTCAAAGTTTGCATGAGCAGACGCATAAGTGGGATGCTCATGCTTAGGATGGCGTCGTCTGCGCTTACCAGCCGTGTGCATTCCTCAAAACACTGAAGGACTTTACAAAGGTCTTTCAGCTTCGACCACTGCACACCTGTCAACTCCATGTCTGCTCTCAAAGTGCCTGGCCGTGTATCCTCCCACAAATGCATTATGGCCTGCCTCTGCTTGCACAGCCGCTCCACCATGTGCAGGGTGGAGTTCCACCTTGTTGCAATGTCGATAATGAGGCGGTGGTTGGGAAGGTGGAGCAATCGCTGCAGCTTCTGCATACAAACGGAGTGTACAGGCGACCGGCGGATGTGCGCGCACAGTCTTCGCACCTTCTGGAGCAGGGCTGTTAACTCCGGATAATTTTTGAGGAAGCACTGCACCACCAGGTTCAAGGTGTGAGCCAAGCAAGGTATGTGGCTGAGTTTTGAAAGGGCTATGGCTGCCACAAAATTACGGCTGTTATCACTAACTACCTTGCCTGCCTCAAGATGTACACTGCCCAGCCATGACTCAGTTTGTCGCTTCAAGTACTCGGCCAGCACCTCGGCGGTGTGTCTGTCGCCCAAACACATCTGCAACACAGCCTGCTGACGCTTTCCACTAGCTGCTCGATAGGGGGACACATCGTGTGCAACAGTGGCAGCTGCAGATGGAGTGCTCGTACGACTGCGCTCTGTGGACGAGCTTTCGCTTCTGGAGGAGGTGGAGGAGGAGGAGGGTCGAACGCCTGCAGCCAACTGTTTCCTATACCGTGGGCTAGGCAGCACTGTCCCACCACCGCTGTCCCCTGTGGACCCTGCATCCACCACATTAACCCAGTGCGCAGTGATGGACACGTAACGGCCCTGGCCATGCCGACTGGACCATGCATCAGTTGTGAGGTGCACCTTTCCGCTCACTGACTGCTTGAGTGCATGGACAATGCGGTCTTTCACATGATGGTGGAGGGCTGGGATGGCTTTGCGAGAGAAGAAGTGGTGACTGGGTAGGTCATAGCGTGGTACTGCATAGGCCATGAGTTCGCGGAAAGCTGTGCTTTCCACCAACCGAAAGGGCATCATCTCAAACGAGATTAGTTTGGCAATGTGGGCGTTCAAACCCAGTGTACGCGGATGAGAGACTGAGTACTTTCTTGACCTACTCATAGTGTCTGGGAGGGTGAGCTGGACTTGAGAGCTGCATATGGTGGAAGTAGCGGTGGACAGGGCGGACTGAGAGAGGGTTGATGATAGTGATGGAGTTGGTGTTCTTTCTGATGGCCTAGAATCAGTATTTCGTTGATATAACAGTGGGATTCCCTGACTGCTGTGGTCTTGCAACGACACCTCAACATTTGCTGCTGTGCTAACTGGTGGGCTTACAGTGGGGGAAACAATGTAGCGTTGCTGACTACCTTCGTTGTGATCAGTTGCACATGTGGCACTTGAGGTTTGGTGTTGTGTCCACGCTTGCAAGTGCATGCTGGTTAAATGTCTAAGCATGCAACTGGTATTCAAATTTTTCAGATTTTTCCCTCGGCTAAAGGTCTTTGCGCACTTCTTACAGATAACCTTGGCCTGATCATGAGGATTTTGTTAAAAAAAGTGCCACACTGCACTATTCCTACTTTGGCAGACATTTTGCGGCCTAGCACGCTGTGATCTTTTGACCCTCTGGACAAGCTGTCCAGCAACTCTTTTGATGTTTGGAACCTGTCTTTGGAGTGCTCCGGGCCTGCCAGATAACAGCTGTTGCGATGTCGATGTCTGCTGTGGATGCTCCTCATCTGAGCTATTGGAAGCAGCACCCTCTTCCCCCAATGGATGCCAATCTGGGTCAACAACTGGGTCATCCATCACCTCCTCTTCTATGTCATGTGCACCTTCCTCTGTGTCACCGTGTATGGTGGTATAGTGTGCGGGAAGGGGCACCTGAGTCTCATCAGGGTCAGAATCTGGCTCTGTACACTGCGAGGACAATGTAGTGCTCTGAGTGAATGTACCAGCAGAATCATCCATCAGCGGCTGTGCATCAGTGCACTCCATGTCAGATTCATCTTGGCCTGGGTAATTCACCATTTGACTTGATAATCCAGGCATGGTATGTGAAAACAGCTCCATGGAGTAATCAGTAGTATGGCCTGCGTCATCCTTCAATCTTGGTTGGGGTGAAGGACACAAGGAAAGGTGTGGTTCATGAACATGAGCCTCCAATGACGACTCAGTGCTTTTACTTTTTACAACTGAAGAAGAGGAGGCGATAGAGCTGGAGGCTGAGTCAGCAATGTAAGACAAAACTTTTTCCTGATGCTCTGGCTTTAAAAGCGGTTTGCCAACTCCTAGAAAACTAAGCGTTCGAGGCCTTATGTAGCCAGATGATGACGCAGGGTCAGCACCTCCTGCATTCGGTCCTATTTTGCTCTTGCCACTACCATCAGATCCACCACCAACACCATCATTACCAGCTGCCAACCCCCGCCCAATTCCACGGCCTCTTCCACCAGCCTTCCTCATTTTTGGTAGAAATGTAGACAAAATCCAACAAACTATATAGTAATGTAAAACAAGGTACAAGGTGTCTATAGGGCAGGGGAGATTTTGAATTTCTGCACACACTTGTGGACAGTGGACACTTTTGGATTGTGTGAGGCCCACTGATATCTGAGCGCTATGTGACAGGCTCGATGGCACTGCTGTGACAAAAGTGACTAGAGGATAAGGGAGATTTTGAATATCTGCACACACTTTTGGACACTGGACACTTTTGGATTGTGTGAGGCCCACTGATATCTGAGCACTATGTGACAGGCTCGATGGCACTGCTGTGACAAAAGTGACTAGAGGATAAGGGAGATTTTGAATATCTGCACACACTTTTGGACACTGGACACTTTTGGATTGTGTGAGGCCCACTGATATCTGAGCACTATGTGACAGGCTCGATGGCACTGCTGTGACAAAAGTGACTAGAGGATAAGGGAGATTTTGAATATCTGCACACACTTTTGGACACTGGACACTTTTGGATTGTGTGAGGCCCACTGATATCTGAGCGCTATGTGACAGGCTCGATGGCACAGCTGTGACAAAAGTGACTAGAGGATAAGGGAGATTTTGAATTTCTGCACACACTTTTGGACACTGGACACTTTTGGATTGTGTGAGGCCCACTGATATCTGAGCGCTATGTGACAGGCTCGATGGCACTGCTGTGACAAAAGTGACTAGAGGATAAGGGAGATTTTGAATATCTGCACACACTTTTGGACACTGGACACTTTTGGATTGTGTGAGGCCCACAGATATCTGAGCGCTATGTGACAGGCTCGATGGCACTGCTGTGACAAAAGTGACTAGAGGATAAGGGAGATTTTGAATATCTGCACACACTTTTGGACACTGGACACTTTTGGATTGTGTGAGGCCCACTGATATCTGAGCGCTATGTGACAGGCTCGATGGCACAGCTGTGACAAAAGTGACTAGAGGATAAGGGAGATTTTGAATTTCTGCACACACTTGTGGACAGTGGACACTTTTGGATTGTGTGAGGCCCACTGATATCTGAGCGCTATGTGACAGGCTCGATGGCACTGCCGTGACAAAAGTGACTAGAGGATAAGGGAGATTTTGAATATCTGCACACACTTTTGGACACTGGACACTTTTGGATTGTGTGAGGCCCACTGATATCTGAGCGCTATGTGACAGGCTCGATGGCACTGCTGTGACAAAAGTGACTAGAGGATAAGGGAGATTTTGAATATCTGCACACACTTTTGGACACTGGACACTTTTGGATTGTGTGAGGCCCAATGAATATCTGAGCGCTATGTGACAGGCTCGATGGCACAGCTGTGACAAAAGTGACTAGAGGATAAGGGAGATTGGATTGCTTTTAAAAAAGCAGTTTGCGGAGCAGTGGGTAAACAGCAATGCCAGCCTGTCAGGAAGCCTTAGAAGGCAGCCCAACAACCAACACCACTGATACACCACTATATAGCCTCCCCTTGCACTGCACACACAGTGACTGGTGTGTTGTGCAGGCCAAATTGCTAGCAGCAGAAGCAGTTTTTTTTTCTTCTCAGCAGGACAAAAAAAAAAAAAATTGGGATTGCTTTTAAAAAAGCAGTTTGCGGAGCAGTGGGTAAACAGCAATGCCAGCCTGTCAGGAAGCCTTAAAAGGCAGCCCAACAACCAACACCACTGATACACCACTATATAGCCTCCCCTTGCACTGCACACACAGTGACTGGTGTGTTGTGCAGGCCAAATCGCTAGCAGCAGAAGCAGTTTTTTTGTCTTCTTCCCTGCCTAACGCTCTCCCTACAGAATCAGCAGCAACCTCTCCCTATACTAAGATCGGCAGAAGTAAGATGGCGGTTGGCATGCACACCCTTTTATACCCCCTGTGACGCCCACCAAAGCAAGCCAATCACTTGCATGCCCTTCTGAAAGATGGTGGTGACCCGTGCCTATGTCATCACGCTGCCCACAGTGTCCGTGGATCCTGATTGGCTGAAAAAGAGCGCAAAACAAACTTTTGAAACGCGACTTTGGCGCGTAAGTCGCCGACCTCGTGGCCGACCTCATCCTAGGGTCGGGTTTCGTTTCATGAAACCCGACTTTGCCAAAAGTCGGCGACTTTTGAATTTTTTCGATCCGTTTCGCTCAACTCTAGTGTTCAGAAGTGCCGTCTCTGCAGAGAAAAACACTCTAGCTCCTGTGTCATTGGGGTTCAGTAATGCCAGCTGTTCCCCTGCTGTGTAGACGGCAATGTCTCCTGCTGCCTCCACATGCCAACACCATCAGGCCTCAGCCTGCTCCATGCCTCATCCTGGGCTCCAACAACGCCAGTTGGTGTTCAGAAGTGCCGTCTCCGCAGAGAAAAACACACTAGCTCCTGTGTCAGTGGGGTTCAGTGACGTCAGCTGTTCCCCTGCTGTGTGGACGGCAAAGTCTCCTGCTGCCTCCACATGCAAACTACTACAGATTTGTAACTTTGGTCAACTTAGGCCTCTGGCTCCACTGTCTCTAGTATTTCCCCTGGCCAACAACCACGCCAGTTACAGTTGTGAATTGTCGTCTGCACAATCCACACTTGTTCCTGAGTTACTGTGGCTCAGTCCCGTCAGTTGATCCCCTGATGTGTGTCCGGCAAGGTCTCCTGCTCTGTCCACATTCACATTACTAGTAGTGTGAATGTGGACTGAGCAGGAGAGCTTGCCAGACACACATCAGGGGATCAACAGACGGAACTGAGCCACAGTTACACAGGAACAAGTGTGGATTGTGCAGATGCCACTTCACAGCTCTAACTAGCGGGGTTGTTGGCCTGGGGAAATACTAGAGACAGTGGAGCCGGAGGCCATAGTGGAGCACGATGACAATCAGTAGTAGTCTACAACCTCTATAAAACCAGCTGCAAGTTGTCCTCCGCCTGCTGCATGCTTCATCCTGGGCTACAACACAGCCAGTTGTAGCCTGGAAGTGCCGTCCGCACAGATAGAAACACTCGCTCCTGTGTTAGTGGGGTTCAGTAACGCCAGCTGTTCCCCTGCTGTGTGGACGGCAAAGTCTCCAGCTGCCTTCAAACTCACACTACAACGCTTTTTCTCCTCGCTCCAAGTAGGCCTCAGCCTGCTCGGAGCATTGATCCTGGGCTACAACACAGCCAGTTGTAGCCTGGAAGTACCGTCCGCACAGATAGAAACACTCACTCCTGTGTTAGTGGGGTTCTGTAATGCCAGCTGCTCCCCTGCTGTGTGGATGGCAAAGTCTCCTGCTCCATCCACATTCAAACTACAACTGACTTTTAACCCTGCTCCACTTAGGCCTCTGGCTCCACTGTCTCTAGTATTTCCCCTGGCCTCCAACCCCGCCAGTGACAGCTCTGAAGTGGCATCAGCACAATCCACACTTGTTCCTGTGTTACTTGGCCTCAGTCACATCAGTTGATCCCCTGATGTGTGTCCGTAAAGGTCTCCTGCTCTGTCCACATTCACATTACTAGTAGTGTGAATGAGGACAGAGCAGGAGACCTTGCCGGACACACATCGGGGGATCAACTGACAGGACTGAGGCCAAGTAACACAGAAACAAGTGTGGATTGTGCTGACGCCACTTCAGAGCTGTCACTGGCGGGGTTGGAGGCCAGGGGAAATACTAGAGACAGTGGAGCCAGAGGCCTAAGTGGAGCACGGTTACAATCAGTAGTAGTCTACAACCTTTATAAAACGTGCTGGAAGTTGGCCTCAGCCAACTCCATGCCTCATCCTGGGCTCCAACAATGCCAGTTGGTGTTCAGAAGTGCCGTCTTAACAGAGAAACACACACTAGCTCCTGTGTTAGTGGGGTTCAGTAATGCCAGCTGTTCCCCTGCTGTTCGGATGGCAAAGTCTCCTGCTGCCTCCAACATCACACTACATGTTATTTTCCACTTGCTCCAAGTAGGCCTCAGCCTGCTCGGAGCATTGATCCTGGGCTTCAACACAGCCAGTTGTAGCTTGGAATTGCCGTCCGCACAGATAGAAACACTCGCTCCTGTGTCTGTGGGGTTCAGTAACGCCAGCTGTTCCCCTGCTGTGCGGATGGCAAAGTCTCCTGCTGCCTCCAACATCACACTACATGTTATTTTCAACTTGCTCCAAGTAGACCTCAGCCTGCTCGGAGCATTGATCCTGGGCTTCAACACAGCCAGTTGTAGCTTGGAAGTGCCGTCCGCACAGATAGAAACACTCGCTCCTGTGTCTGTGGGGTTCAGTAATGCCAGCTGTTCCCCTGCTGTGCGGATGGCAAAGTCTCCTGCTGCCTCCAGCATCACACTACTACTGACTTTTAACCGTGGTCCACTTAGGCCTCTGGCTGTACTGTCTCTAGTATTTCCCCTGCCCTCCAACCCCGCCAGTCGCTGCTCTGATGTGCCGTCTGCACAATCCACACTTGTTCCTGTGTTACTGGGGCTCAGTCACGTCAGTTGATCCCCTGTGGTGTGTCCAGCAATGTCTCCTGCTCTGTCCCCATTCCCATTAATATTTGTGGGAATGTGGACAGAGCAGGACACCTTGCCGGACACACATCAGGGGATCAACTGATGTGACTGAGCCCCAGTAACTCAGGAACAAGTGTGGATTGTGCAGACAACTCTGCAGAGCAGCAACTGCCGTGGTTGGAGGCCAGGGGAAATACTAGAGACAGTAGAGCCAGAGGCCAAAGTGGATCACGGTTACAATCAGTAGTTGTGTACAACCAATATAAAACTCGCTCCAAGTTGGCCTCAGCCTGCTGCCTGATTGACCCCTGGGCTTCAACATTGCATGTTGCTGCTCAGAAGTGTGTTTGCCATGGGTACTCCCTCCTGCCCAGCCGGGTTCCAGCAACATCAGCTGTTTCGCGGCAGAGCCTTTGGCCTAGGTGCCTCCTTCATGGTATCCGAGTTCCAGCAACGTCTGCTGGTCCTTGGTAGTGCTTTTTAGCACAGGTATCTCCTGCTTAGTAACCATGGTCCAGCAACGTCAGCTGGTCCACGGTTGTGCCATTGGCTCTTGTTCCTTTTGCTGCCCCTCCGAGTTCCAGCACCGTCAGCTGGTTCTCGGCAGTGTCTTTGGCACGGGTACTCCCTCCTGCTCAGCCTGGTTACAGCACACCTGCTGTTTACGGGTAGTGTCGACGTCACTTTGCCACTGATACGTTGTCCTGTCGTGTTGCGGTTGGGTTAACCGAGTCTATGGTGCCTGCAGTTTCAGTGCTTCCTATGTGGGCTGCGGGTTCTGGTAACAAAGGCTGGTTCCATAGTGCCAATAGGACAAGCACTCCCTGTAGGACTGTAGGTTTCAGTAACTGCGGCCGGCTCGCGGCCTTGCAACTTTGTTTTTCATGGGTACCTTCTGCTACCCATCCGGGTTCCAGCACCGTCAGCTGGTTCTCGTCAGTGCCTTTGGCCTAGGTGCCTCCTTCTTGGTATCCGAGTTCCAGCAACATCTGCTGATCCTTGGTAGTGCTTTGGAGCACAGGTACGTCCTGCTTAGTAACCGTGTTCCAGCACCGTCAGCTGGTCCACGGTTGTGCCATTGGCTGTTGTTCCTTCTGCTGCCCCTCCGGGTTCCAGCACCGTCAGCTGGTTCTCGGTAGTTCCATTGACTCTTGTAGATAATGCTACCCATCCGGGTTCCAGCACCGTCAGCTGGTTCTCGGAAGTGTCTTTGGCACGGGCACTCCCTCCTGCCCAGCCTGGTTCCAGCACGCCTGCTGTTTCCAGGTAGTGTCAACGTCACTTTGCCACCGATACGTTTTCCTGTCGTGCTGCAGTTGGGTTAGCCGAGTCTATGGTGCCTGCAGTTTCGGTGCTTCCTATGTGGGCTGCGGGTTCTGGTAATAAAGGCTGGTTCCGTAGTGCCAATAGGACAAGCACCCCCTGTAGGACTGTGGGTTTCGGTAACTGCGGCCGGCTCACGGCCTTGCAACTTTGTTTTTTTCCTGGGTACCTTCTGATACCCATCCGGGTTCCAGCACCGTCAGCTGGTTCTCGTCAGTGCCTTTGGCCTAGGTGCCTCCTTCTTGGTATCCGAGTTCCAGCAACATCTGCTGATCCTTGGTAGTGCTTTGGAGCACAGGTACCTCCTGCTTAGTAACCGTGTTCCAGCACCGTCAGCTGGTCCACGGTTGTGCCATTGGCTGTTGTTCCTTCTGCTGCCCCTCCGGGTTCCAGCACCGTCAGCTGGTTCTCGGTAGTTCCATTGACTCTTGTAGATAATGCTACCCATCCGGGTTCCAGCACCGTCAGCTGGTTCTCGGAAGTGTCTTTGGCACGGGCACTCCCTCCTGCCCAGCCTGGTTCCAGCACGCCTGCTGTTTCCAGGTAGTGTCAACGTCACTTTGCCACCGATACGTTTTCCTGTCGTGCTGCAGTTGGGTTAGCCGAGTCTATGGTGCCTGCAGTTTCGGTGCTTCCTATGTGGGCTGCGGGTTCTGGTAATAAAGGCTGGTTCCGTAGTGCCAATAGGACAAGCACCCCCTGTAGGACTGTGGGTTTCGGTAACTGCGGCCGGCTCACGGCCTTGCAACTTTGTTTTTTTCCTGGGTACCTTCTGATACCCATCCGGGTTCCAGCACCGTCAGCTGGTTCTCGGCAGAACCTTTGGCCTAGGTGCCTCCTTCATGGTATCCGAGTTCCAGCAACGTCAGCTGGTCCTTGGTAGTGCTTTTTAGCACAGGTACCTCCTGCTTAGAAACCGTGTTCTAGCACCGTCAGCTGGTCCACGGTTGTCCCATTGGCAGGGAAAGAAAGGGTTTTTTTTAATTCCGATATTTCTGTTCCATTGACTTGAATGGGACTTCCGGGATCGGAATCGGCGATACCCGATACTTTTTTTTAGATCGGCCGATCCATTCCGATACGATATTTTTCAGTATCGGGTGGTATCACTCAACACTAGACATTATACATCTCACACATTGAGAAATCTGCTATAAACTATGGTGGGGGTATGTTCTTCTTTTCTTTAAGTGTTGCTGCCTGCTTATGATTGGTCAGCAGCATACACTGAGAATAAGCACACACCCCTCTAATAACACCTACTCAGACTTAAAAAATGTTAGCTCATTAGGTGCCAAATAATTTGTTTGCTAATAACTCCACAATGGAGAGGCAAAAGAAAAAAAAGAAAAAAAATGATTCATTCCACTCTACAGTCACTAATACATCCTATGTCCATTTCAACATGAATCATTTGGTGACAAGTTCTATTTAAGATAGTTACCCTATTAATCTTAGAAATGCCACAATCTCAATTGCACAGTTCCCAAAAATAACTTGTGTAACCATTCCATTCATTATTACAGGACATAAAGAGATAGTTGTTTTTACTGTCCCATAGAATGAATGGAGTGAGTGAAGCATGTGAACTAACACTTTATTTGCACAGGGAATTTTGGGATGCACAACCCAATGACAAATGGTGGATTCATTAATTAAACCCCCAGTGGTCATACATTTATCATCTATCTATTAGGTAAACTGTTAAAGGGTAGGCCGACTTACAATAAGAATGTAAACATGTAGGGAATGCTCTAAAATTATAAAGAAAGATATTCTCAACTACTCTAACCAGAGAGGTAGCAATGCTGAGTATGCACATTTTTTCTCTATTTTTAACATTTCCTGCTTTTTTTATTTAACTCCCTAGTGACAGAGCCAATTTTACATTAAAGGAAGCCTGTCAGCAGAATAGTGCTGAATAACCTACAGCCAGATAGTGGCACTTTGGCACCGTTATACTGATTAAGATTATACTTTGATTGTCTTGTAGTTGTTGTTTAATCTTTTTTTTGCAGTTTTCAGTTAATGAGATTCTCGTGCTCCGGGGCAGCCTGTGTGTGTGTGTGTGGGGCCTTTATGTGGTGCTCTGCTTACATATTCATCTGTATGGCTTATAACAGGTCACTGATCCCTCAGTGACCTGCCCCCTATTTTACATGCTGCATAGCTTATGGTTTTTTAAAAAAAACTTTTATCATGCAGGTGGTGGCACCTGCGCTGTAGCATGATTGAATCTATAATTTCCATATGTTCAATTTATTTAGTGATATAAATTTATTGAGAAAAAAAATCCTTCCTCAAAATTGTGCTGGTTGTGCAACATTTGTTATTAAGTTTAAATTAAGATGAGGTGGGTGATAGACCAGTGTAAGCCTGCTGTGCTGGGAGCCCTGATACCTCATGCAACAGCCCAAACTGTTTTTTTACTCAGCCACACTCAAAAATATAAGCTTGGTAGACAACTAATGTTAGAAAAATTTGAGGATAGTAGCACAATTAGTTGACCGAAAGTAAGTGCAGGCCTGCTGGTCTGGGAGCCCTACTGCTACAGGCACCACAAATGAAAGAGACCCAACTTGGAGTCCAAACATTTAAAAAAAAATATTGCCACATACTACTAAAGTGGCATCAATTTCCTCAGAGTAAAACTAGTATAATGGGGCTCTGATAGCTCTTCCACTACAGGCAACCCACCAGTTGGAGACCCAGCTTGTGAAGATGTGGGGAAGGTGACTTGATGGACAGACGTGACTGGTAGTAGGAGGGGACGGTTTGTGCACTAGAGACGGAGATTGACAGGATAGAAGGGTGACAGCTGGGAAAGGTGGATAGGCAGTACCTAGAAATGACCACAAGATGGCAGGGGGGAGTAGCTTAGGACTCAACATCAGCTTATGGCTTGAGAAACGCTTAGTCATGGGGGGCGGGGAGATAGGAACCCAGGAGGGGAATTCCCGGTGAGAGAGGGGATAAATAGAACAGGATAGGGTTCCAGGCAGGTTAGTCCTGGGAGGAGCTCGGTAGAAGACGGTGAAGAGAGAAGAGCTCGACCAGGGGACAGACAACAAAGAGACAGTCAGGGGGTGGCCCTGACCCGACGGACCACATGACAGACGAGGCCTCGGTGGTACCGATTGGACGACGACCTCAGGCAGGTGAAGCGCTGGCGGTAGATTGGTCTAGAACAGCCCCAGTGCAAGATCCGCAAGGGACATTACTTCGACTGGAGCAAAGGTGCAGGTACCCAGGCCTGGAGACAGAGAACTGCAAAGAGGCTGCGGTGCGTGGTTGTGGTCGTCAGGAGGACGACGAATAAATCTGGAACCGTTACAACTGAAATCTGTCTCCGCCTCGTCCTTGCATCACCTGGTGTCTGTGTCATCCGGACAGGGTAAGCAGAGGTCCACAACCCCAATCCCGGCCCCTACCACATTTGGCGTAGTCGGCAGGATCGCCGCCGCTAATACGACATCTTCCGTGGCAGGCCTGCGCCAGGAGGACTGTTCACCTGCGGATTACAAATATCGGTGGATTACAAGTTTGCTCCCCTGTGGATTACAGATTTGCTCGCCTGTGGATTACAAATCTGAGACTTTGTTCTGGACCATTGGCTGTCATCGGAGGATCCGGAACGAAAAAAAAAAACTTTGCGAGATGTTGCCCGAGTGGAATACCAATTTGGACTGTGGCTGGACCCATCCAAAGAAAACCCGAATGAGACTCTGTGCCCCTGGGACGCTGGTGATCTGCAAGCAGGATGGGGGTGGCGCTGAAGTGGATTACCCAGGGTGGCCACTGGAGGAACTGTCGCCGGCCGTCCCTGCGGAACTGTCCGATCTGGAGGCTGGTCCTGCCGAAGGGCCGGATGAAGAGCAGTGGCAGACACCAGACGACGGGAGCGGGAGCTGCGGAGGAGCAGCGGAGGCCAGCTGCTTCCTGGACCGACTCCTGGGAGAGCGGAGGAACAACCTGCAGAAAGCCACGGCGCCGGGGAAGGTGAGAGTTCCCCCTGCTCTGCAAGCGGCCCCCACCACTCGGCCTCCCCGCGCGGTCTCCCATTTTCCAGTGGCCCTGGTTGCAGAGGGCCCTGCGGTCTCCGCTGGGCCGACTGACGCTCTCACCCACCACCCTGAGCCACCCTGCCTGGCGGCGCATCGGGCCGCGTCGCCAGTGTGAAACCAGCCCGTGGCCGACGCTGCTGTGTTCCACTTAGCAGCAGCGGTTTACCACCCGAAGCCTGCCGACACTCCGGCCTCCCCTGAGGCCTCCTCACCAGTGCCGGCCACCACTCCGGCCCCGCTCTGGATTGCGGCTTCGGCCGGGTCATTGGGCTCCGCTGCCTCTGCGGAGCTGTCTGCCATCCACACTAGCAGGCCCCGGCTTCGCAGCTCCGCTTCTCACCCGACAACGACCCCGGTCCCTCCCCTGCGGTTGGAACTGCAGGAGTTGGGGGCCGGATGGAGTGAAGCCACCACGTCAACAGAGATGAGCGCGTCCATGCCACCACCGGTGGTAGACTGCTGGTTCCCAAGCAGAGAAATGGCGCGGAACGCATGCCGTGGAACCACTTTCGGCCCCTTCTACCCCTTTTAACTCATCTCTCAGGAGGGAGGTGACCCCTGAACCCTGGGCAAAAAGAACACTCGGGGCTCAGTAACAGTCGAGACATCCCGGGAACCTCACGGCTGTGGGGTTCCCCTGCTGGACTGGCTCAACATCAGCCATCAGGAGATGGCCCGGACTGTCGGGATGTCGCTGCACCGTTGTGCAGGCCCCAAGAGGACAGTTCGACGTTCAAGATAAGGGACATGTTTTATTGTTCATTGTTTGCTCCTGGCATAGCGGGGATGTGGGAGAGGAAGTACTCATGTTAAAGGGAGGGGAGTATTTATGTTCTGTTTTAAAATGTTATGTTGAAAGAAAAGAAAAATAAGAATGGAAAAGACAAACAAGGAAAAAGGGGTACCCCTGTTGGGTAACTCATATTGTTATTAAGGTAGAGATAACAGTATGTTAAAGTTGATTTAATGAGTAGTGTGTTTAAAAAAAAGTGTGTAACTGGTTCCGGGTACTGGGTAGATGTGACGAAGACACCGACCATGACTCTTTTTAGGTGAAGGTCGAAGAGACGAAGAACATTGAACCAGACAGTGGTCCGTCAGTCAGGTCCCCGACACCACGGACACCCCCAAAAGTACGGGCGGGCGCCAATGATGGCCTGGTAGACAAAAGGCCTCGGTCATGGCATCCCGGACAACTGAAAGTAAAAGAAGGGGAGAGCAGTGGGAGGTACACACCGTAGAGTAGTCCGGGTGGACCTCACCAACCTGAAAGAAGTTGTCACGTGGCGTGCGCGCTGGCGAGTAGCAGCAGGCTGCTCGGAGCATGGTGCTCCCAGTTTAGTTCGGCCCCCATGGGGCAGCGGGTTTGGCCCAACGACCGGTCCGACAACAGACTGTGGACAAGCTTCAGGACGACGTAGGTAGGGAGTACGATTGTCGGGACGACAATGGACAAAGGGAGGGAGAGTGTGGGGAAGGTGACTTGATGGACACACATGACTGGTAGTAGGAGGGGACGGTTTGTGCACTAGAGACGGAGATTGACAGGATAGAAGGGTGACAGCTGGGAAAGGTGGATAGGAGAGTGCAGTACCTAGAAATGACCACAAGATGGCAGGGGGGAGTAGCTTAGGACTCAACATCAGCTTATGGCTTGAGAAACGCTTAGTCATGGGGGGCGGGGAGATAGGAACCCAGGAGGGGAATTCCCGGTGAGAGAGGGGATAAACAGAACAGGATAGGGTTCCAGGCAGGTTAGTCCTGGGAGGAGCTCGGTAGAAGACGGTGAAGAGAGAAGAGCTCAATCAGGGGACGGACAACAAAGAGACAGTCAGGGGGTGGCCCTGACCCGACGGACCACAGGACAGACGAGGCCCCGGGGGTACCGATTGGACGACGACCTCGGGCAGGTGAAGCGCTGGCGGGAGATTGGTCTAGGACAGCCCCAGTGCAAGATCCGCGAGGGACGTTACTTCGACTGGAGCAAAGGTGCAGGTACCCGGGCCTGGAGACAGAGAACTGTAAAGAGGCTGCAGTGCGTGGTTGTGGTCGTCAGGAGAACAACGAATAAATCCGGAACTGTTACAACTGAAATCTGTCTCTGCCTCGTCCTTGCATTGACTGGTGTCTGTGTCATCCGGACAGGGTAAGCAGTGGTCCACCTCCCAATCCCGGCCCCTACCACAAAGACATTTCCAAAAAATTTTGCCACATACCACTAAAGTGGCATCAATTTCCCCAGAGTAGAAATAGTTTTATTGCACAGCATTTTGACAACTTAAGCTACTGGAGGGGCAACTCGCTATTTATTCCTTGGCGCTTTACCATGAAAAGGGCATACACAATAAAAACAAATACAATAATCTTAAACAATACAAGTCGCTGACTGGTACAGGAGAGAGGACCCTACCCTTGCGGTCTCACAGTCTACAAGAAATAGGTGAGGATACAGTAAGCAAGGGTAGAGCTGGCCGTGCAGCGTTACGGTGGAATGATGGTTACGGCAGGTTATATACTTGTCAGAAGAGGTGGTTCTTCAGGTTCCTTTTAAAGGTTTCCATGGTAGGCAAAAGTCTGATATTTTGGGGTAGAGCGTTCCAGAGTAAAGGGGATGCATGGAAGAAATCTTGTATGTGATTATGGGAAAAGGAAATAAAAGGGGTGTAGAGAAGGAGATCTTGTGAGGATTGGAGGTTGCATGCAGGTAAGTTAGGAGGAGACAGGTTTTGGGTGGCTTTGTTGGAAGGGTTAAGTTTATGAACTGGAGTCTCTGGGAAATGGGGAGCCAGTGAAGAGATTGACAGTGAAGAGGCTAGGGAATAGATGGGGGGATAGGTGGATTAGACAGTCAGCAGAGTTTAGGATAGAATGGAGGGATGCAAGACTGTTAAAAGGGAGGGCACAAGGCAGGAGGTTGCAATAGTTGAGAAGTGAGATGAAGAGCGCACGTACTAGGCTTTTTTGCAGAGTCTTGTTTAAGGAATGTACAGATCAGGGAAATATTTTTGAATTGTAGGAAGTGAAAAAGGCATGGATATGTGTTTTGAAGGAGAGATCAGTGTTCAGGGTTACCCCGGGGCAGTGAGCTTGCAGGATGAGAGCATGTGCTCCAGTGGATGGCTAGCGCTGCATCAAGTCGCCTCTCCTCCTATTCCTCCTCCTTAGGATCACACACAGTACAGTCTTCAGAGGCGGCAACTCCTTGTTTCCTTGTTTCATCTTGTTCCCCTACCCTGTCACAATTCTGCAACCACCCAACTGACTGTGGTTCACCACAGATGTACTGTGCTGTCAGGGCAGGAAGAGGAGGAGGGTGACTTTCAGGGCAAGGAGTGGGAGAACAGAGGGGATGATGATAAGGTTATAGATCTCACTTGGTGTGACCCCAGAGGCACGCAGCTGAGTAGCATAATAGAGTAGATGGAGGAGGAAGAAGACGAAGAAGTTACATTGCGGCTTCTTGCAGAGACATGGAGAGATGCAATTATGACAAGCACTGCATCCTCAACCACAACTCTGGCTGTAACCAGCTCTGGTTTTGGGTCCGCAGCTCACATGGGCGGCAAGGGTTGCCTAGCCTGGGCCTTTTTTGAGACAGAAAAGGATGACCAAATTCACGTTATCTTCCAACTTTGTAATAAGAGACTCAGTAGAGGCAAAAATAACAAAAATTTGACTACTACATGAATGAACCACCACATGCACAATCAACATGAGTTAGTGTTGGAATCTCACTGCGCTAAAATGAGACCTAGTGGGCCTTACCAACCACTGGCTGCCCCATCAACCACATCTGCTGCTTCTTTGTCCTTCACCACCATTACAAGTGTTCTCACAAAGGTCTCCGGCTGCAGAACCTCCACTTGTTTACCCATAACAGTTGGGGTGAGTGAAAGCCCATTAGCTGGTATGGAAGTGGAAATATCTGCTTTTTTTGACCAATCTCAGAAACCGAGCACATCATATCTTTCTCAATACACCATAACATCTCTCCTGCACCCCATTCACAGTTTGTCATGTTGATCCTACCTCCACCCTCTCTTAGTACAGCAGCCAGGCCTTGGTCCCGCAGATGTGGTCACGTGAAAGATTGTTTCCTCCTACACATGACATAGCTAGCACTTCACCATCTCCAATCTGTTGGCTATGGAAATGCTGCCTTTCTGCCTGGTGTATTTAAACTCTTTACTAGAGCTGATGGCCATCGCAGTCCCACAGTACCAGTTGCCATTACGTTTCTAAGAAAGATGTGCCTGCATTACACCAGCATGTCGCATACATGTCACATACAACATCACCCGTTCCCTGAAAAATTCTATGTCTCCCAGGGTGCATTTCACCACTGATACCTGGACAAGCAAGTATGGCCAGGGGCTTTTCATCTGGGCACTGGGTGACTCTGGTGACTGTAGGTGCAAGCAGGAAGGGTCTGCTCCAGAAGTCTTAAAATTCCAAAGGCTTGCAGGGAGCTTGGGGATGGAGAACTAAACCTCTACACACCAGAAGATGGATAATTAAACTACTAGACAACAGGGGTTGGAGAACTAAACTATTAAACACCTGTTGTTGGATCACTAAACCACTACACACCAAAGGATGGTGAACTAAACCACTAGACACCAAGGGATGGAGAACTAAACCACTAAACACCAGAAGATGGATAACTAAACTAATAGACCACACTGGTTGGAGAACTAAACTACTAAACACCTAAGGTTGGAGAACTAAACCACTACACACCAAGGGATGGTGAACTAAACCACTAGACATCAAGGTGTCACAAGATGCCAAGTCGGTGTCACGAGATGCGAAGTCTTGGAATCTTCAAGGCTTGTGGGACAAACCTCTGTATCTAACGCTTCCTCCACTGATTCTGCCTCTTTCACCTCCTCTAGGGCTTCCACCTGTGCCCTCATCCTCTCCCTTAATGAGACACACGTTCCCACAGTGCAGAGAATCCCCCATGTCTGTACTCAGCCAGGGCTCACCGCAATCAGGCAGTGTTTAAATTAATATGCATCAGAGATCGCAGTCACACAGTTTAAGAGTTGTGGACAGCTGTAAAATCTGAATTTGAGCAATGACTGTCTCCACTTCTGATTTTTTCACAAATAAACACAAGTCATATCAAATAAATTTTACCACTGTCATGAAGTGCAGTAAGTCTCAGAATCAATGGGATCCGTTGAAGCATTCCACAGTTATTTCCACATTTCCTGGTCATGAAGGTGAAAACAGGCTTGGAAGTGAAGGGGTTAATTATACACTATACATTACCATATCACATTCTAATACACACAATACATTGCAATTCACATAAAATCACATCATAATTACACAATACATACTGAAAATTACAGGACACAGTTTACACTGCAATACAGTGCATTTGGTGTCTTTGGTAGGAACGCGATAGTACCACTCTTACACCGCTCCATACCCTGTTTGCATCTGACCATTGCAGGAACTGATAACAGCCAATTAGTTTGGATGCTGAGTGTTTGACCCACACTGATCTTATATTCATGACTTACTCTAAGTATAGATGGGGGAATCCATTCTCAGGACCTCTATGCATTGGGCAGGAAGGTAGCCCTGCAAATCTGTTTACCTTCTGGTATTTTCAGCACTTTTTTTTGGCGCAATATTATCAGTACAACATGACACACACACAGTGTTACTTTAGCTTAGCAAAAGAATAGCTGAGGATGCTGGGAGGTAAGGAGATTTGCAAGCATCCTGTCCAGCGATCACAGGTTACTGATCTGGCAGGTGGACCTATATCCTGCAGATCTATTCTCTCTTTAATTGTATAGCACCACCATAAGACATTAGTGTATACAACAGTGTTGTTAGATTAGTTTACATATAAAACTGTTATATACTATTTGATATTGATGTTATTTGAGCACTCTATGGCTATAGATACACTATGCATAGCAATGCATAGCAATGTTACCTGTACTGTATATGTTATCATACTAGTACTCTACGTTGACTTTGATACAGATGCCTAAAATGCAATGAATAAAACCAAATTATGATTCATCTAGCATTAGTTTCTAGTGGAACTTATAATAAAGAACTGTATGATATGTTTTTTTGTAAACTGTGTGAACATTTACAGTGTGGGATTGGGCAAGAGATTACATGCACAGGGCATTATGCAATATCAGGATTTTAGATGTATGGCAGAGAACTATGGACACTCTACATGCCATGTCCATCGTGAACAAGACATACCAACAGCAATTCCTTGAGCACTGTACATTTTTTACAACCATCAAGTAATCTGCTCAGCACATTTGACTAGAATACAGATTATCTTTATGTCTGTGATATTTGAATTCTATGGATACACTGAGGCCAAAAATGATAACAATTAGACTTAAAAATGTGGCAATAGTCATAACCACTGTTACTCATACACGTGGACTATGCTCTATATCATGTAATGTAAAGAATTACATGTTTCCTTTTAAATATGTGAGGGGCATCAATGGGCTTCCCGGAAAATGTACCTTCTGGTGTGTCCAATGTCAGCTAGAGCTGGAGAGTGTCACTTGATGTACTCTTATCTGATTAAGCCTTTGGGGGGCCTATATAGCCAACACATTAAGGCCGGGGTCACATTGCATTATGGCAGTCCGTTAGATGGACTGTGCTACACCGCGGCATAACGCACTGTAACGCAGGCCATTAACGCTGCCATTGACCCTCATTATCAGGCGCATTGCGACGAATGCCGCAAAGCGGCATGTGCTCGCAATGTGCCATCATTCAGTGACGGAGCCTCGGGCGCGGGCTGCAGCATCTGAGGCTCGGTCACCGATAGCACAGATGAATCATCAGCACTAGCGGGTGTAGCATAATGCAATCGCATTATGCTATACCGTTAACGCAGCCCGTCAACGCTATGTGATGAACGGGCTGGTTAACTCAATCTGAACCTGGCCTAACGATTAACCCATATGTATCATGTTCAACACAAATAATGCAAATAGGTTTCATAATTGAATGTGTTGCACATCAACCCAAATTTGTATGAAAAATGATCTGTTTGTTTTATTTTGCACACGTTGGTGATTCATTAAAACAGCCTTACGGGAAGAAAAAATAAACCGCGTAAGAGTTGGAAGATTTCATTTCACACATAACAAGATTAGACATCAAATGTACCATACAAGTTTTGGATACACAAAGCCCGAGGTCCAGACTTTGCAGAGCAGAAAATTATGAAATCTTCTTCAAACTTGCTAATGTTCGCACCAGTCTCTACACTAATGCAAAGATATAATAATATTTACTCAAACCATTAGACGTAATTTACATTTTGTACCAGTATTGTACTCAGGGAATCAGGGAAAATTTAATTTCCATTAAGTATAGCTTGCATGGTCTAAGAAGAAAATGTATTACTCGCAGAAGTTTCTTCTCATATTGAAATTTACTGTCAGAAATAATCATTTATATTATATCATTGAAAGAAGTTTTACTGGATTTTACTAAATCAGCCCTAGTATAGGGAACACTATAAAGTATAGAATTAACGCCTTCTGACTTCCCAGCCACTCCAACACCACAACTCTGGTGGTCACCACCAATCCTACAGTAATAAAGTCTCCTCCATCAGTCACCTGACTCAACAAGTAAATGTTATTTCTTTGTTTTCTAAAATTCTGTATTCTGGAGCTGATTTTAGAAGAAAATGAACCAAAATTGTTCCATACATGGCTGATGCTGGCTCTGTTATACAGCTGGCATTTGCCCATAAAAGCAGTAGTTAACTCCTATCGCTGTTGTTTAACAATTTAGTTGGCGGGGGCAAATTACTGACAGTGAAATTTAATGGTTTTGTAAGCATTATGCTTCCGTGTGGTCTCCCATTGGATCTGTGACTGGGCTTCAGAGGAGATTATAAATGTCATGATCTCAGTGCAGGTTTTTCAGCTGCACGTCAGGGGTTAATGTTTGGAGCTCAGTGCAGGTTTTGACCTGCACACTTCGGGTTAATCATTGTGGCCTCTTTTTGGTTCTAGGAGAGCTTCTTAAACCCCTGGGAAGCTCCAACCTCTGTCAGTTATACTTTTGTCTTTGGCCGAGTGTGGTGACCTCCGTGTGCCTGTGCCTGTTCGTTGTTATAGCTTGTTTATATGGTTCTGACCCGGTTCTGTTCCCCGTTGTGAGTTTGCCTGTTTATTTGGTACCTCGCAGCTATCTCTGTGTATGACTCATTGGCTATGTCCTGACTATCCTCCCTGTCTATGCCCCTTGGTAACTTTGTCTCGCAGCTAACCTGCTAGGAGTTCTCTTGCAGCTCCTAGCTCTCTGGAGCTTAGGCCACGCTGTTATGATTGAGTCACCGTAGGAGGCAAAAGCAGAAATACAAGCTAAGTCCAGAAAACCAGAGAAGTTGGCAACTATCAGATTGCAGACCCCTGAACCTATCAACACAACTAGCAGTAGCCGTGGGGGGTTCCTACGATGCCCTAGACCCCTCGATCACAGCCGGAGAATTACATAGGCCTAAAGAAAGAAAGGGGAAATCTAAACTGCCCCAGAGCAGACCCCAAAGCAATAGGCAGCCCCCAACATATAATGACGGTGAAGCAAGATGAAAATACTGACACAGACAGAAAGATAGACTGAGCAAAGACGGGGCCCAAAACTACCTAGATAGGAAAGGACAGGAAGGCTGCTGTCTGCAATCTGCCAAAACCCTATCAAAGACAAAAGCCAACAAGCTGATATGAAAAAGGCCCTGAAGCAGCTAGGCTTCAAAAACTAAATCAGCACTCAGGTATTTTCAGAAGACAGAGCTAAATGAATTCAGCACACCCCAGCAGGGAATGGAAGAAATCCAGAAAAACAAAGCAAAACAAAGTCAAAGCACCAAAGCAAAAGGCCGAGCAGTAAATTTAGCTTTAGAGGAGCAGGAATTCAGACTGGTCTCCAAGGATCCCACAGAGAAATCACCCGCAGGGCAGAAGGGCGTCGGCAGCCTTATATCCAGTCAGTAACTCCACTCAGCCAGTCATCATCATCAGACTCAGGTGTTTGATAATCAATTGATAATCAGGCTCACTACCTTTCTTTACCAGAAGAGGGAGTTCCTCGGGCCTCAGTAATGAAGGGGAAAATGAACTCACAACAGTACCTCCCCCTTGAGGAGGGGTCACCGAACCCTCAACTACGCCGCCAGGGCGATCAGGGTGAGCCCGATGAAAGGCACGCATCAATCTTTTGGCATGAATATCAGAGGCAGAGACCCAGGAATTATCCTCCTGACCATAACCCTTCCACTTAACCAAATACTGGAGTCTCCGTCTAGCCAGACGGGAATCCAGTACTTTCTCTACCTCATATTCCATGTTACCTTCAACCAATACAGGGTGTGGAGGTGCCACCCCCGGAACAACAGGTTCAACAAACCTCTTCAACAAAGATTTATGGAACACATTATGGATTTTAAATGTGACAGGAAGAGCCAAACGAAAAGAGACCGGATTAATAATCTCCACAATCTTGTAAGGTCCAATAAATCTAGGTTTAAACTTAGGAGAAGCCACCTTCATAGCAATATTTTTTGATGATAACCACACCATATCACCAACCTTAAACTGGGGACCAATGGTCCTATGTCGGTTGGAAAACCGCTGGGCCTTTTCCTGGGAGAGAGATAACTTATCCACCACTTGGTCCCAGATCTGGTGCATTCTCTCCACCACAGTGTCAACACCTGGGCAGGCAGAGGGCTCCACCTGCCCTGAAGAAAATCGAGGATGAAACCCAAAGTTACAAAAAAAGGTGACATCACAGTGGCAGAACTAGCTCTATTATTTAAAGCAAATTCGGCCAAGGGCAAAAATGAAACCCAATCATCCTGATCAGCAGAAATAAAACATCTCAAATATGACTCCAAGGTCTGGTTTGTTCTCTCTGTCTGCCCATTGGTCTGAGGGTGAAAAGCAGAGGAGAAGGACAACTGAATTCCCAGCCTTGAACAGAAAGTTCTCCAAAATCTAGACACAAACTGGACTCCTCTGTCAGATACAATGTTCTCAGGAATCCCGTGCAAACGAACCACCTGTTGTAAAAACAGGGGCACCAACTCAGAGGAAGACGGCAACTTAGGGAGTGGTACAAGATGAGCCATCATCCTCTGAGAGACAGGCATATCAGAGATGAAATCCATTGAAATATGGGTCCATGGCCTCTTGGGGACAGGCAAAGGCATCAACAACCCACTAGAGCGAGAACACGATTTAGACCGGGAGCACGTCCCACAGGACTGCACAAAATTCCTGACATCACGAGACAAGGAGGGCCACCAAAAAAACCGACTCACCAGATCTCTAGTACCAAAAATACCTGGATGACCAGCCAAAGCAGAGCAATGAACTTCAGATATCACTCTCTTCTTCCACTGGTCAGGAACATACAACTTTCCACTGGGACAACGCTCTGGTTTGTCCTCCTGGAACTCTTCCAGAGCACGTCTCAAATCGGGCGAGATGGCAGAAAGAACTACCCCTTCGCCTAAGATGGTAGCAGGCTTGGTCACCACAGGAGAATCAGCAAAGAAGCTCCTAGAGAGGGTGTCTGCCTTGACATTCTTTGTTCCAGGAAGAAAAGAAACCACAAAATCAAAACGTGTAAAAAACAAGGCCCACCTAGCCTGTCTAGGGTTCAAGCGCTTAGCCGACTGTAGGTAAATCAAATTCTTGTGGTCAGTGAGGACCACGACTTGATGCTTAGCTCCCTCCAACCAATGTCTCCACTCCTCAAATGCCCATTTCATGGCCAACAGTTCCCTATTCCCCACATCATAGTTACGTTCAGATGGAGAGAACTTTCGGGAAAAGAAAGCACAGAGATTCATTTTAGATGTTACAGGATCCTTTTGGGACAAAACAGCTCCTGCACCAATCTCAGAAGCATCCACCTCTACCTGGAATGGAAGTGAGACATCAGGTTGCCGCAAAACCGGGGCGGAGGTGAATCTTCGCTTCAGCTCCTAAAAGGAAGAAACAGCCTCCGGAGACCAATTTAACACATCAGCACCCTTTTTAGTCAAATCAGTCAATGACTTGGCAATACTAGAAAATTTTGCTATAAATTTCCGATAAAAATTAGCAAAACCCAAAAACTTCTGAAGGGCCTTCAAAGAAGTGGGCTGAACCCAATCGTGAATGGCCTGTACCTTGGCCGGGTCCATTTCAATCGTTGACGGGGACAAAATAAATCCCAAAAAAGAAATCCTCTGTACTCCAAAAAGGCATTTAGATCCTTTGACATACAGGGAATTCTCCCTCAAGATCCGGAACACAGTCCGAATATGTTCCACATGAGAATCCCAATCCTTGGAGAAGATCAAAATATCATCCAGATAGATAATCAAAAATTTATCGACAAAATCTTGGAAAATATCGTTCATGAAGCACTGGAAGACAGAAGGGGCATTAGTGAGCCCAAAAGGCATCACCAGGTACTCAAAATGTCCCTCCGGAGTATTAAACGCCGTCTTCCATTCATCCCCATGCTTAATGCGAATAAGATTATACGCCCCCCTGAGGTCAAGCTTGGTAAACCAGCAAGCACCTTTAACTCTGGAGAATAGATCAGAAATCAGGGGTAACGGATACTGATATTTAACAGTAATTTTGTTGAGGGCACGATAATCAATACAAGGTCTTAATGATCCATCCTTTTTGGCTACAAAAAAAAACCCCGGCACCTAAGGGTGACGAGGATGGTCTAATATGACCCTTCTCCAACGCCTCCTTAATATAGGATCGCATAGCCTCGTGCTCGGGTACAGATAAATTGAAGAGCCGACCCTTGGGAAATTTACACCCCGGGCTCAGTTCAATTGCACAGTCATAACTCCTATGAGGAGGCAGAGACGCAGACTCATTCTCACTAAATACATCATAAAAGTCTGCCAAATAATCAGGAACATCATGCGACTGAGGAGAGGTGGAAAACACCGGAGCCTCACTAAAGGCACACCGACAACCCCAACTCACCACAGACACAGATTTCCAATCCAAAACTGGATTATGAATCTGTAACCAGGGAAACCCCAGAACAATAGTATCATGCAGATTATGCAACACCAAAAATCTGCAATTTTCTTGATGGTCTGGGGCGACCCGCATTACCACCTGGGTCCAAAACTGGGGTTTATTTTTAGCCAAAGGAGTAGCATCAATCCCCCTCAAAGGGATAGGCGTCTGCAGAGGTGTCATCGGAAATCCACAACGTTTAGCAAAATCCAAGTCCATTAGGTTTAGGGCTGCTCCCGAATCCACAAAAGCCTTGGCGGAAAATGTGGACAGGGAGCAGATCAGAGTAATAGCCAGAAGAAACTTAGGTTGAACACCCCCAACAGAAAACGTGTGTGCAAAGCGTTTCTCTCGTTTAGGACAGACAGAAATAATATGCGAGGCATCTCCACAGAAAAAACACAACTTATTACTAGTGTTGAGCGATACCGTTCGATACCCAAAAATATCGTATCGGATGGTATCGCCCGATATGAAAAAAAATCGGGTATCGCCGATTCCGATACCAGAAGTCCCATTCAAGTCAATGGGACTTCCGGTATCGGAATTAAAAAAAGCCCTTTATTTCCTTGTTGGCTAATTCTACACAATTGAAAACAAATAAGAATCATGTAGAATGTATTGTGGGAGGTGGAGGAGACATTAAAAGCATAGTGGTTTATTCAAATCACATGGCATAGCATTAATTCCAATTTTTTTTTCAAGACGTTCGGAGTTAAAAAGATATTGACTATGTTAACTTTTTTATATTTAGTCAGATATGTATGTTTCGCAACTTCCATACTCTTCACCTTCTTTTGTACTTCTCCCACACTTTCTCCTTCATGATCCGCAGCAGTAGCATTTTTTTCATCAACTTTTTCTTCACCTTATTCATCTTCTTCTTCTTCACCTTCCTTTTTTTCCCATTCTTCATATTCTTCTTATTCAGCTATTATTAATTTTCATATGCTATTTCTTCATCTTCTTCCTATTCTTCTTTTTCTTCATTTTCTTATGGTGACAGGCATTCCTGTAGTACTTATCTATAAAAGTTATAAGATTACACCTTACGTTCTGCCTGTCACAAAAGATTTACAACAGGATTTGTCCGTGTTCAGTTTGGCCTGCAGCAGCAGGCATTTTCCAGGGGCACCACGAGGAGGAACGGACTCACCCCCATTTACTGCTTAGTCTTCTTCTGCTTATAATTTTGATTTCTTCTATGCTGATTTTTTGTCTTATGCTTAATGTTCTTCTGCTTTCTGTTCTTCTGCTTTTGCTTCTTCTGCTTCTTGTTCTTCTGTCTTTTGTTCTGTATCTTGGTGGTTGTCTTCATGTTCTTTGTCCTCTTGGTCTTATTATTTAGGGTCATATTTCTGGTCTTCTTTGGTGTGGTCTTCAGAGTCGTAATCATCAGGGTCATCGTCATGGAGATCAATAAGGATTACCAAAGACAATTTCAAAAAGCTTGATCTTGGAAATGTAGCAGAAGGTACAAGAAGGCTGAGAAACTGGCGACAACCAGCAGACAGTGCTGGCACCCGGATGGGTAGCAGAAGGAACAAGAGCCAATGGCACTACCAAGGACCAGCTGACGGTGCTGGACCTCGGATACCAAGATGGAGGCACCTAGGCCAAAGGCTGTGGCGAGAACCAGCAGACAGTGCTGGCACCCGGATGGGTAGCAGAAGGAACAAGAGCCAATGGCACTACCGAGGACCAACTGACGGTGCTGGACCACGGTTACTAAGCAGAAGGTACCTGTGCTAAAAAGCACTACCAAGGACCAGCTGACGGTGCTGGACCTCGGATACCGAGATGGAGGCACCTAGGCCAAAGGCTGTGGCGAGAACCAGCAGACAGTGCTGGCACCCGGATGGGTAGCAGAAGGAACAAGAGCCAATGGCACTACCGAGGACCAACTGACGGTGCTGGACCACGGTTACTAAGCAGAAGGTACCTGTGCTAAAAAGCACTACCAAGGACCAGCTGACGGTGCTGGACCTCGGATACCGAGATGGAGGCACCTAGGCCAAAGGCTGTGGTGAGAACCAGCAGACAGTGCTGGCACCCGGATGGGTAGCAGAAGGAACAAGAGCCAATGGCACTACCGAGGACCAACTGACGGTGCTGGACCACGGTTACTAAGCAGAAGGTACCTGTGCTAAAAAGCACTACCAAGGACCAGCTGAAGGTGCTGGACCTCGGATACCAAGATGGAGGCACCTAGGCCAAAGGCTCTGGCGAGAACCAGCAGACAGTGCAGGAACCCGGGTGGGTAGCAGAAGGTACCCATTGAAAGCAAAGTAGCCAGGCCGCAAGCCGGCCGCAGTTACCGAAACCCACAGTCCTACAGGGGGTCCATGTCCCATTGGCACTACGGATCCAGCCTTCAGTGCCAGTTCCCGCAGCCCACATAGGAGTCACGTAAACTGCAGGCACTGTAGAGTCGGCTAACCCGGCCGCAAGACGACAGGACAACGGATTGGTGGCATAGTGGCCTTGACACTACCCGGAAACAGCAGGCGTGCTGGAACCAGGCTGGGCAACAGGGAGTACCCGTGCCAAAGACACTGCCGAGAACCAGCTGACGGTGCTGGAACCCAGATGGGTAGCAAAAGCTACAAGAGCCAATGGCACTACCGAGGAACAGCTGACGGTGCTGGACCACGGTTACTAGGCAGGAGGTACCTGTGCTAGAAAGCACTACCAAGGACCAGCTGACGGTGCTGGACCTCGGATACCGAGATGGAGGCACCTAGGCCAAAGGCTCTGGCGAGAACCAGCAGACAGTGCTGGAACCCTGGAGGGTAGCAGAAGGTACCCATTGAAAGCAAAGTAGCCAGGCCGCAAGCCGGCCGCAGTTACCGAAACCCACAGTCCTACAGGGGGTCCATGTCCCATTGGCACTACGGATCCAGCCTTCAGTGCCAGTTCCCGCAGCCCACATAGGAGTCACCTAAACTGCAGGCACCGTAGAGTCGGCTAACCCGGCCGCAAGACGACAGGACAACGGATTGGTGGCATAGTGACCTTGACACTACCCGGAAACAGCAGGCGTGCTGGAACCAGGCTGGGCAACAGGGAGTCCCCGTGCCAAAGACACTGCCGAGCACCAACTGGCGTTGTTGGAGCCCAGGGACAATCATGGTGTAGGCCGAGGCCTACTTGGTGGTAGTTTTAGATTGTTTGTAGGCTACAACAGACTGTCAACGTGCTCCAATTAGGCATCTGTCTCCACTCTGTTTCCAGAATTTCACGTGACCACCAACACCGCCAGTTTATGCGTACAGCAGTCGCCTGCCCAATCCACACGTGTTGCTGTGTTACTGGGATTCTGTAATGTCAGCAGATCCCCTGATGTGTGTCTGCCACTGTCTCCTGCTCTGTCCACATTCCCACCGCTTGCAGTGGGAAGGTGGACAGCGCAGGAGACAGTGGCGGACACATATTGGGGGATCTGCTGACGTTACAGAACCCCAGTAACACAGGAACACGTGTGGAATGCGTGGACGGCAACTGTGAGCAGGAACTGGCGGTGTTGGAGGTCAGGGGAAATACTAGAGACAGAGTGGAGACAGAGGCCAAATCAGAGAATGTTTAAATCTGAAGTAGTTACAATTTGGAGGCAGCAGCAGTTTGCCCTCCACACAGCAGGGGATCAGCTGACGTTACCGAACACCACTTTCACATGAACGAGTGTGTTTTTCTGTGTGGACAGCACTTCCAAGCACCAACTGGCGGTGTTGGAGCCCAGGGACAATCATGGTGCAGGCCGAGGCCTACTAGGAGCCAGGTGTAAAGCTGAGGTATTTTGACTTTGGAGGGAGCAGGACACTTTGCCCTCCACACAGCAGGGGATCAGCCGACGTTACCGAACCACACTTTCACATGAACGAGTGTGTTTTTCTGTGTGGACGGCACTTCCGAGCAACAACTGACGATGTTGGAGCCCAGGGATAGTCATTTTGTAGGCTGAGGCCTACTTGGAGGCAGTTTAAGATAAAACGTTGTTTGAATTTGGAGGCAGCAGCAGTTTGCCCTCCACACAGCAGGGGATCAGCTGACATTACTGACCCCCACTTTCACATGAACAAGTGTGTTTTTCTGTGTGGACAGCACTTCCGAGCACCAACTAGCGTTGTTGGAGCCCAGGGAGAACCAGGGTGCAGGCCGAGGCCTACTTGGTGGCAGTTTTAGATTGTTTGTAGGCTACAACAGACTGTCAACGTGCTCAAATTAGGCATCTGTCTCCACTCTGTTTCCAGGATTTCACATGACCACCAACACCGCCAGTTTATGCGTACAGTAGCCGTCTACCCAATCCACACGTGTTCCTGTGTTACTGGGATTCTGTAATGTCAGCAGATCCCCTGATGTGTGTCTGCCACTGTCTCCTGCTCTGTCCACATTCCCACCGCTTGCAGTGGGAAGGTGGACAGCGCAGGAGACAGTGGCGGACACATATTGGGGGATCTGCTGACGTAACAGAACCCCAGTAACACAGGAACACGTGTGGAATGCGTGGATGGCAACTGTGAGCAGGAACTGGCGGTGTTGGAGGTCAGGGGAAATACTAGAGACAGAGTGGAGACAGAGGCCAAATCAGAGAATGTTTAAATCTGAAGTAGCTAAAATTTGGAGGCAGCAGCAGTTTGCCCTCCACACAGCAGGGGATCAGCTGACGTTACAGAACCCCACTTTCACATGAACGAGTGTGTTTTTCTGTGTGGACAGCACTTCCGAGCACCAACTGGCGTTCTCGGAGCCCAGGGAAAATGAGGTAGTAGGCCGAGGCCTACTTGGAGCCAGGTGTAAATCTGAGGTTGTTTGACTGTGGAGGGAGCAGGACACTTTGCCATACACACAGCAGGGGATCAGCTGACGTTACCGAACCCCACTTACACATGAGCGAGTGTTTTGTCTGTGCGGACAGCACTTCTAAGCACCAACTGGCGGTGTCGGAGCCCAGGGAAAATCAGGTAGTAGGCCGAGGCCTACTTGGTGGCAGTTTGCGATTGTTTCTAGACTACTACTAACTGTCAACATACTCCAATTAGGCCTCTGTCTTCACTCTGTTTCGAGTATTTCCTCTGGCTTCCAACCACGCCAGTTGCTGCTCTGAAATGCCGTCTGCATAACCCACACTTGTTCCTGGGTTACTGGGGTTCTGTAACAGCAGCTTCTCCCTAGAGGTGAGTCAGGCAATGTCTCCTGCTCTGTCCACATTTCCACTACAAGTAGTGGGAATGTAGACAAAGCAGGAGACATTGCCGTGCTCAACTCTGGAGATGAGCAGATGTTACAGGACCCAGGTACCACAGGAACAAGTGTGGATTGTGCAGACGGCACTTGAGAGCAGAAACAGGCGGTGTTGTAGGCTGGAGGAAATACTCAAAACAGAGTGGAGACAGAGGGCAAATCAGAGAACATATTAAATCAGAGGTAGTCAGAAGTTGTAGGCAGCAGGAGAGTTTGCCGTACACACAGCAGGGGATCAGCTGACGTTACCGAACCCCACTTACACATGAGCGAGTGTTTTGTCTGTGCGGACAGCACTTCTGAGCACCAACTGGCATTGTCAGAGCCCAGGGAAAATCAGGTAGTAGGCCAAGGCCTACTTGGAGCCAGGTGTAAATGTGAGGTTGTTTGACTGTGGAGGGAGCAGGACACTTTGCCATACACACAGCAGGGGATCAGCTGACGTTACCGAACCCCACTTACACATGAGCGAGTGTTTTGTCTGTGCGGACAGCACTTCTGAGCACCAACTGGCGGTGTCGGAGCCCAGGGAAAATCAGGTAGTAGGCCGAGGCCTACTTGGTGGCAGTTTGCGATTGTTTCTAGACTACTACTAACTGTCAACGTACTCCAATTAGGCCTCTGTCTTCACTCTGTTTCGAGTATTTCCTCTGGCTTTCAAGCACGCCAGTTGCTGCTCTGAAATGCCGTCTGCACAACCCACACTTGTTCCTGTGTTACTGGGGTTCTGTAACAGCAGCTTCTCCCTAGAGGTGAGTCAGGCAATGTCTCCTGCTCTGTCCACATTTCCACTACAAGTAGTGGGAATGTAGACAAAGCAGGAGACATTGCCGTGCTCAACTCTGGAGATGAGCAGATGTTACAGGACCCAGGTACCACAGGAACAAGTGTGGATTGTGCAGACGGCACTTGAGAGCAGAAACAGGCGGTGTTGTAGGCCGGAGGAAATACTCAAAACAGAGTGGAGACAGAGGGCAAATCAGAGAACATATTAAATCAGAGGTAGTCAGAAGTTGTAGGCAGCAGGAGAGTTTGCCGTACACACAGCAGGGGATCAGCTGACGTTACCGAACCCCACTTACACATGAGCGAGTGTTTTGTCTGTGTGGACAGCACTTCTGAGCAACAACGGGCGTTGCTGTAGCCCAGGAAATAAAGTTCAGGTCATAGAAACATGAACACAACAGGAGACCTGGATCCTGTTGCCAGCCAATTATTTATTCTGGAAGAGGACTGGCAAATTCAGGTGAGATCCAGGCCTTGTTCATTTTCACAAAAGTAAGCCGGTCAACATTATCGGCGGATAGTCGCGTGCGACGGTCTGTTACCACACCACCTGCAGCACTAAAGACACATTCCGATAATACACTGGCAGCAGGGCAAGCCAGCACCTCCAATGCATACTGGCTAAGCTCTGGCCATGTATCCAGCTTAGAGACCCAATACTTGAATGGGGAAGAGCCGTCTGGGAGAACACTAACAGGGCACGACAAGTAGTCTGTCACCATCTGACGGAAACGTTGCCTCCTGCTGACTGGAGCCATCTGTGATGGTGTAGCCGTTTGTGGCGGTCCCACAAAACTTTTCCACATTTGGGCCATACTGGCCTTGCCTTGTCCTGCGGCACTGCCTCTGCTACCTCTTTGTGCAGAGCTTCCTCCACTGCCTCTACCCACATGGCTGCTTTGAAAAGCACTACCAGCAACACTTGTGGGGGGAATGGAGAACATGATGGCCTGCACAAGTGTTTCTTGGTACTCCCGCATTTTTCGCTCCCGGTTCAACTGTGGTATGAGGCTTTGTAAGTTGTCCCAGTAGCGAGGATCTAGGAGGGTGTACACCCAATAATCAGCCGTGTGGAGTATGTTGGCGATGCGGCGGTCATTTAACAAGCACTGCAGCATGAAATCAACCATGTGCTGCAGACTGCCAACTGGACCGGAAACGCTGTCCCCAGCTTGAGGCAGCATCTCTGCCTGCTCAGCATCACCCCACCCTCGCTGTACACATTGACTACTAGAGCCTTGTGTACCTCCCTCCTCTGGAGAGATGTGTTCCTCCTCCTCCATTGACTCCTCGTCATCCTCCTCACTAAGTGTCCCCTGCCTGGGCCTTTGTGTGGAAGCACGTTGCGCAGACTTG
The DNA here is from genome assembly GCF_039654945.1 of Dendrobates tinctorius. Classification (NCBI taxonomy): domain Eukaryota; kingdom Metazoa; phylum Chordata; class Amphibia; order Anura; family Dendrobatidae; genus Dendrobates; species Dendrobates tinctorius. Next base: position 34,628,904 of record NW_027361738.1, read on the forward strand.
CCAGAAGCAGATGGCATTTCTGACTGCTCATCCTCGACCTCTTCAAAAACCTCCTCACTTAGTGCTTGTAAGGTTTTTTGAAGCAGACAGATGAGGGGGACAGTCATGCTGATTAGTGCATCATCTGCACTGGCCATCCGCGTGGAGTCATCGAAGGCACGCAAAACTTGGCAGATGTCCCTCATAGTGGCCCACTCAGTGGTGGTGAAGTGTGTCCGGCGCACAGTGCGACTTGTTTGCGCCTGATGCAGCTGGTACTCCATTATTGCTGCCTGCTGCTCACACAACCGCTCCAACATATGTAACGTTGAATTCCACCTGGTGGGGAGGTCACATATGATGCGATGTTCTGGCAGGCGGAATCGGCGTTGCAGAGATGCAATGCGCGATCTTGCAATGCTGGAACGCCGCAAGTGAGCACACTCTAGGCGAACATTGTGCAGCAGTGCATCAAGATCCAGATAGTCCCTCAGAAAGCTCTGCATGACCAAATTGAGCACGTGTGCCAGACATGGTATGTGAGTGAGGTTGCCTAGGCCCAGAGCTGCCACTAGATTTCGGCCATTGTCACTCACTACCAAACCTGGCTGGAGATTCGCTGGCACAAACCACACATCGCTCTCCTGCTTGATGGCATTCCAGAGCTCCTGCGCTGTGTGGCTCCGATTCCCCAAAGAAATTAATTTAAGGATGACCTGTTGACGTTTGGCCACACCTGTGCTTATATCTGGCCTAACAGGCTCACGCAGTGCTGATTCCGAGGAACTAAAGTAGGAGGAGGACTCAATATGTACAGACTGCATTCCTGCAATCCTTGGAGTTGGCAGAATACGTACAGAGCCACTCTCCAGATCTGTACCCGGCTCCACAACATTGACCCAATGGGCAGTGAGGGAAAGGTATCGTCCCTGTCCATGGCTACTGGTCCACGCATCGGTGGTCAGGTGGACCTTGCTACTGACGGCATTTAGTAGCGCATTTTTAATTTTTCCCTCCACATGCTTTTGCAGGGCAGGGACAGCTTGCCTGCTGAAATAAAAGCGGCTGGGCATATTGTATTGTGGAACTGCCAATGACATAAAGTTCCGGAAGGTGTCAGTCTCCACCAGCCTGAATGACAGCATCTCAAGGGCCAGTAGTTTGGCAATGCCGGCATTCAGAGCCAGTGCTCGGGGATGGTTTGCCGAGTATGGCCGCTTTTTCTCCCATGCCTGTGCTACCGATTGCTGGTGAGTGGCCTGGGAGTGTGCTGATGACTGCGAACGTGGTTCAGTGGGTGGAATTTCACTGGGTCTCTGGACAACAGTGGCAGTGGTTCTTCCATGGCGTTCCAGTGAGGAAGCCGAACCAGCTGTGTGTGAGCTGGAGGAAGAGGCCCCAACACGAGCTGAAGAGGTGGTAGGTGCTGCTGAAGGTTGGCCTACATCTTCAGTGTGTCTGTGTAACTCCACCTCGTGCTTGGTACGCACATGTTTCCACATATTTGTGGTATTGAGGTTGGTCACATTTTTCCCTCGTTTCACTTTCTGATGACACAGCTTGCATTTGACAAAGCAAATGTCATCTGCAACTGTGTCAAAAAAAGACCACGCACTGCAAGTCCTGGGAGCGCCCGTGTTGTGTTTTGGAAGAGGATTGCTCCTCACGGGTGCCAAAGTGGAGGCTACAGGCAACCAAGTCTGCCCCCGCCCTCTCCCTCCTCTTTTGGCCGTTCAGGGAATCTCTTCCTCAGAGCTGCTCCCACCACCTTCCTGTGGCTGACACCATGATGCCCTCTTCAAGCACCGGCTGGTCCTGGGTTGTCTCGCCAGCACCGTACGCACCAGAAATTGGCAACTGAGTCTCATCATCATCTGATGCATGCTGAGGTGTGCTGACCATAGGCACTGGCCCACCCGCCTCTTCAGATTCAGAGGGACAAAGCAGTTGCGCATCACTGCATACTCCCTCTTCTTCACGCTCTAGAATGCTGCTTGGCTGGCCACCTCTTTCCAAGCCAACAGATTCTGAGAACAGAAGTAAAGATTGAGATGGCTCCTGTCCAGGGCTCTCAGACTGCCTGGGCAATTTGGCAGGTGGTGAAGAGACAGATGGTTGCTCTTCAGTGCTCTGGCCTTGGGAGGATGCGGAAGTCATTGAAGTGGATGCGTTAGCTGCCATCCATCCGACAACGGCTTCAATTTGTTCGTCACGCAGCAGTGGGGTACGGCGAGGTCCTACAAAGCTGCGCATGAAGGACTGTTGCCTGGTGAAAGTGGGGGATGCCGGGTCACTGGTGGCCGCAGCAGACACCGAATCCCCACGTCCTCTCCCTGCTGAATCCCCCCGTCCTCTCCCTGCTGAAACTCCACGGCCACGACCACGTGCCTTACTCCCTGCCTTCTTCAACTTGGTAGACTGATAAAGATAGGCAGAAAAGTAAAAAAGGGGTGGCTAAGTGTTCTTATTCCTGAACACCTGCTAACCAGTATAAGAAACACTAATTTGGCTAAGAGTGTGTGTACTACACTTTAATATGATCTAATGTGGCCTAGACAACTGTAAAGTGGAGTGTTTGGTGAACTTTATTTCCTTTTTTTTGGGTGGGGGGAAAGGAAAGGATGTGACCAAAGTTTGAAAGCTATAGTATCACAAACTTTTTGGAGCGATTACAATGCAGGAAGCTAACCTACAATGCAATTGATGAGGCTCCAAAAAATAGGGTGATACTAGCCTGGCTGGCCCTGAAGGGCACAAGCCAGCAAAAAGGCTCCTCTATCTAATCCTATATAGTGTTTGCAACCAACCAATGACAATGGATGCGGTTGGAAGCACACTAATATAGGAGCAAAAATCTGGCTAAATTAGCTGCAAAAAAAGGACTATGTATGAGGCAGTGACGCACGCTGAGCGGACTACAGCTAGCAGTGGCTGTAGAACACACTGCAACTTGAGCTGCACTCACACACAGAGAGACCTATCAGACAGCCAAAAACAGTGCAGAGAAATGGGCTATAGCACTGAAAGGCTGCTGAAAGGCTCCGCTGTCCACTCCTTTAGTGTTTGCAACCAACGTATATGGATACGTATGGAAGCACACTATACAGGAGAAAAAAAAAGCAGCAATAAAAGAAAAATGTGTATGAGGCAGAGACACACGCTGGCTGGCCTACAAGCAGACGTGCCTGCAGGACACACTACACAGCGTGGGTCTGCACTCACACAGCCCTTGCAGACAGCTGTGAAAACAGCGCTGCTAGGGAAAAGCAAGCTACAGTGGTGGTTTATGTAGCCTGGGTTAAGCACTATATGTTTTGTGGAATCGCTATTTCTAACTGTCCCTCACAGTCTTCAACAGCAGCCTGTCCCTAACTGAATTCACAGCAGAGTGACCAGAAATGGCGGCTGCAGCGCTTTTTATAGTGCATCATGACATCATTTCAGCAGCCAATCACAGCCATGCCAGTAGTTAACATGCCTACATGCCTAACAGGATATGCCCACACTTCTGAGGATCCCCATTGGCTGAATCAAATCGAGCGGGCTCCTAGCATTATGGGAACTTCCGATTCCGGTATTCAATATGAAAAAAGTATCGGAACTAAGTATCGGAATTCCGATACAGCTAATATCGGCCGATACCCGATACTTGCGGTATCGGAATGCTCAACACTACTTATTACGCCTTCTGAACTCCTGACGCTGCTTTCTGGAAAAAACTCTGTCACATTGCATAGGTTCAGACATTTGTTCAACAGGTGGCAACACCTCTCGTGCAGCTTTGCGTTCGCGCAAACGCCGATCAACCTGAATGGCTAATGACATAGAATCGTCAAGACCAGAGGGAACAGGAAATCCCACCATAGTATCTTTTACGGCTTCTGACAACCCCTTCCGAAAGAGAGCAGCCAAGGCATTATCATTCCAGGTAGTAAGTACTGCCCACTTTCGGAATTTTTGACAGTACAATTCTGCAGAATCACGACCCTGGCTCAATACCAGCATTAGGTTCGTCATACAACCACCCCAAATCTTGAAAGAATGCGTTCACATTAGTCAGAATAGGATCATCTGGTTTCAAAGAAAACGCCCAATCCTGGGGATCGCCACGCAGCAAAGAGATGACAATTTTAACCTGCTGCGCGGAGCTCCCTGACGAGTTAGGCTTCAAGGCAAAAAATAATTTACAATTATTTTTGAAATTCAAAAATTTAGACCGATCCCCAAAAAATACATCAGGTGTAGGAATCTTTGGTTCAGCAGCATGTGAATGAGCAAGGTAGGCGGAAATTCCCCGCACTTCCGCAGCGAGCTGCTCCACACGATCAGACAATTGCTTTATCTCCATTGAGAGAAAAAAAAATTCCCCCTATGGCCTCAGAGATATAGAGGAAAAAATATACACACTTTTTTTTTTTTTTTTACAATTCTTTCCTGCTATTGAGTACCCTAGAATCTGCGGTATGGCGGGTGATTCTGTTATGATTGAGTCACCGTAGGAGGCAAAAGCAGAAATACAAGCTAAGTCCAGAAAACCAGAGAAGTTGGCAACTATCAGATTGCAGACCCCTGAACCTATCAACACAACTAGCAGTAGCCATGGGGGGTTCCTACGATGCCCTAGACCCCTCGATCACAGCCGGAGAATTAAATAGGCCTAAAGAAAGAAAGGGGAAATCTAAACTGCCCCAGAGCAGACCCCAAAGCAATAGGCAGCCCCCAACATATAATGACGGTGAAGCAAGATGAAAATACTAACACAGACAGAAAGATAGACTGAGCAAAGACAGGGCCCAAAACTACCTAGATAGGAAAGGACAGGAAGGCTGCTGTCTGCAATCTGCCAAAACCCTATCAAAGACAAAAGCCAACAAGCTGATATGAAAAAGGCCCTGAAGCAGCTAGCCTTCAAAAACTAAATCAGCACTCAGGTATTTTCAGAAGACAGAGCTAAATGAATTCAGCACACCCCAGCAGGGAATGGCAGAAATCCAGAAAAACAAAGCAAAACAAAGTCAAAGCACCAAAGCAAATGGCCGAGCAGCAAACTTAGCTTTAGAGGAGCAGGAATTCAGACTGGTCTCCAAGGATCCCACAGAGAAATCACCCGCAGGGCAGAAGGGCGTCGGCAGCCTTATATCCAGTCAGTAACTCCACTCAGCCAGTCATCATCATCAGCCTCAGGTGTTTGATAATCAGGCTCACTACCTTTCTTTACCAGAAGAGGGAGTTCCTCGGGCCTCAGTAATGAAGGGGAAAATGAACTCACAACACCACGCCCCCAGCAGTCACGTGCTTCAGGCCCTGCTGTTCTGAAGTACGCAACTACTCGGCTGCTGCCCGCTCCACAGGTATCTTTGAGCACAGTTCGCTTTACTCAGGACACGCGCACTGGCTCAGTGAGCAAGTTCAGTGCGGTGTTCCTGACAATAAATTTACCTATATACTTCAATATAAACTTCAATAGTATTGTACTGCAGTGTATAGTGCAAATGATCAAATTACCAGAAGTTGAAGTCCCGTAAGGAGGTAATAAAATAAAGGACATGAGTGAAAAATTAATTTTAGAAATATTAAGAAAAAGGTTTTAATCACCCCATTTTTCCTAATTCAAAAGTAAAAAAAGAGATAAACAGTCTGATCTATACAAATTTTAAATTAATTCAACTATAAGATAAACTGCATGAGGAAAAAAACAGTGCTGTTTTTGGAGACCACACTTGCCCAATTATGTGCACCCCAAAATTGTTTAAATCAAAACAACAGCTTGCAAGGCAAAAACGAGTCCTCTCATGGATTCATCCACAAAAATATAAAATAGTTATGTGTCTCAGAAAACGGCGACATAAAACAAATTTATTTTTTACAAAGTTCATAATTTTTGGAATGGTACTTACCAGGAGAATTATTTTCCCTGGTCATTTCTACCTCAAACTCAAAAGATCACTGCATAGTTGCATTTTTTTACCATTTCACTTAACTTCATTTTTCTGCTTTCCAGTCTACTGCAGCAAAGCAAATGGAGTGATACAAAAGTTCAACTCATTCTGCAAAAAGAAGCTATGCTAACATGAAAATAAAAAATAAAGCACAATAAACAAAAATATTCCGTTTATAAAAGGACTAAGTAGACAGGAGTAAATGATATACAGTGGGTACAGAAAGTATTCAGACCCCTTTAAAATTTTCACTCTTTGTTCATTGCAGCCATTTAGTAAATTCAAAAAGTTCATTTTTTTCTCATTAACGTCTATATGGAGAATGTATCGAATATAAAACCAAATTACAGAAATAAGAAAAATAGTAAAAAGGTAAGTAGTGATTTTTAATATAGACCACGTCTCTAAGGGTACCAAAATGCTATGTTTTTAATATAAAGCGCGTAGTGCCTAAAATTAAAAAAATGGGTCTGAGATTCTTTTGGTGACATATTGTACTTCATGATAGGGTTAAAATTTGTCCGATATGACGCGTTTATTTGTGAAAAAATATGCAATTTTCAAGCTTTTAACTTTTATGCCCTTAAAACAGATTGTTATGTCACACAAAACAGTTCATAAACAACATTTCCCACATGTCTACTTTATGTTAGTACAATTTTTTACACATAATTTGCCTTTGTTATGAAGTTAAAGGGTGAAAAGTTTACCAGAAATTTCTCAATTTACTAACAAAATTTATAAAATTATTTTTTAGGGACCACATCTTTAAGTGAATTTGAGAGGCCTATATGACAAAATACACCCAAAATTTAAACCATTCTAAAAACTGTACTCCTCAAGATGTTCAAAACCACATTCAAGAAGTTTGTTAACCCTTCAGGTAATTCACAGGAATTAATGGAATATGGAAGGAAAAAAATTAACATTTAACTTTTTTTCACAAGTCTGTTATTTAGACCGTTCTTTTTCTACAAGGGTAACAGGAGAAAATGGACACCCAAATATGTTGTGCAATTTCTCCAGAGTATGCCAATACATCAATATGTGGGGGGAAACTACTGTTTGCGTGCATGGCAGGGCTTGAAAATGGAAAAAGCACCACTTGACTTTTGGAACGCAAAGTTGGCTGAAAAAGAGATCATAAGTCATGTCACATTTGTAGAGCCCCTGGTTTGCCTAACTAGTGGAAACCCTCTAAAGTGACCTTATTTTGGAAACTAGACTCCTTAAGCAATTTATCAAGATGTTTGGTGATCACCTTAAACCTCCAATTGCGTCACATAAATTTATAACACTGAAGCAGGAAAATAAAAACAAAAAACAACACATTTTTTCTACAAAAATGTTCTTTTAGCCTCCAATTTTTTCTTTTCGCAAGGGCAACATGAGAAAATAGTCCCTAAAAACTTTTGTGCAATTACGTATGGTAACGTCCGTGGGTGTGAACAGGTTAAATTTGATTAATTACTCTGCTCTTGAGCTAAACAAATCTCCTGAAATTGATTCCACACTGATTCACAATATTCAGGGAACGAGATTTGATTTGCATTCAATAAATTTAATACAAATCCAATCTTCCAAGAGAGCTTTATGAAAAGTAATAAACTTTTATGCTCACCTTTCCTATTTTTAGCACCGTTGCTTTCTGCCTGTTCCTCCTATCAGCTGACTTTTGGTCTTCTTCTTCCTCTAGCTCTGCTGGAAAGCACACATGCTGAATAGGCACCATGATCATGTGGGGCATGAATGATGTGTGCAATCACCACATTCTCACTTTTTTGCAAACCAAGTTGTGTGGTCTAGTTAGTGCTAGCGCCCACTGGAAGACCTGCAGGGTGAAGAAGAATCGGAGGACCAGGATGAGAGTGACGGAGGAGCAGTTGTGTCTAATAGACTAACAGATCAATGTTACAACTCCTCTAATGTATATTTTCATTTATTAGTTTTTTCTAACCTAAGTAAAGTCGGCTATGAAGGACAACCTACCTTCCATTTAACACTCTTCGGCACTGTATTCTTAGTAACTACCCAGTCTGCTTTGGCACCACAACTGGCATCACAGTAGAAGCGCAGCAATCAGCGGCACCTTCATGCTATTCTACATTCTCGTGTGTTATTAAGCATCAAAGACACAATATTTTGTTGGAGAACCTCTTTACAATTGATATATAAACAATTGTAGACAGTATAAATATTCTAGAAATAGCATTAGTATAGTAAGTTAGTATCAAGGCATTGTAACCTGCATTTTACACATGAATTAACTTAGATTCAAAACAACATGTTCAACATTTTTAACCTTACTCTCAACAGGATGAACTACTTGATTAAAGGTTTAATTTACTCACCAGCAACAAAGGTTTTCAATTACCCCCTGTTTGGTTTTAAACTATTAAGGTAGTGAGGTTTCTGATAATTATGGGAATTTTGATATTGCTCTGTTACTGTATGAAGGCGTTTGATTACAGCTACATCCCCTGCAAAGGAAAACTTCATTATAGCCTGTTATTAATTCCATTTTCCAAAGGCAATGTGCAGTATTGTATTTTAGCTTGCAATGCAATTTATTGACTTATAGAGAATAGCTGAAAACTAAACTTTAACAATTGATGGCACTAATTGCTCAAATCTACTTAAATCAGACTTTGGTTGACCTGAAACAAAATTCTACTTTGAAGCAATCTAAAGATTAGGTATTACTTTATATAGCAATTGTATAATTTTATTATTGTAACCAGGATGGAAATGACCTACTAGAGTATAAAATGTTCATTTAGTGGATTCATGCTCTGATTATCCCACATGGAGCTGATTTGTAGCCAATCACTTGCATCTACTTTATAATCATCTAATTCTATCTGTAATGGAAATCCCGCGTCGCTGATTGGTCGTGGCTGGCCGGCCGTGGCCAATCAGCGACAGGTGCAGTGCGCAGGTGCAGTCCGGAATTCGAAGGACGCACGCCATGGCTACTGTCGGGAGATCAGCGGCGCTAGCCGCTGATCTCCCGAGGGTTGCCGCGGGTCATCTCAGGCAGCACTGACGTCAGCGGCGATGCAGACGGGAGATGACCGGCTTCGCTTCATTTTCAATAAGAAGGAGTAATATTCATGCAAATTGGCCATATTCTAGAATACCTGATGCATTAGAATCAGGCCACCATCTAGCAAGAATATATTTATTTAACAAATAATCTATTTAAGGGAAACTATCACACAGTTTGTCCCAAATGAGAAAAGACCACCATCTTTCAGCTCTCATATACAGCATTCTAATGTGCTGTATATATGTCCTCAATTTGGCCTGCAACAGGTCCAATAGCCCCAATGCATGTGCATTGCAGTACTTTACTCTGCCCTATTCAGGGCAGAGAAGTATGCCTGTGCAGGAGTGCGATTCCAGAGAACACTGTGTGAATGATGTGGGACACGTCATCCACATGAAGCACAGAAGGAGGATGGCATCAAAAGAGGTAGGGAGGTACGTTACATAGACCAGCGATACCCATCAGACCTGACCGGCCCACAGGTTAGTATAATAAAAGGTGTTTGGTCAGATTGACTGACCAATCACAGCGCACTGGGTGTGGGGACCCTTGCTGTCGGCACTGAACTGTTTCTATGACAGCTGTCGGCACTAAACTATCACTGCGTTTAAATGCATGACGTGCATAGCCCATCATGATGTGGGAACTTACATCCTGCCATAATGGGCTATGCACATCAATGGGCGTTAAGGGGTTAAAAGAATTTTCCCATGAACAAAGTTAACTTTAAAGTTGATTTTAATCAATAGATCTTGGAATAATAATACTTTTCACAACTGGATGTGCTTAAATTAATGTTCCTGTGCTGAGATAAACTTATACACGTGCCCCTGCTTTGTAATATGTAATAGCTGTGTCTCACCATGCAGGAACATGGTCTGATCATACCACAGCTCCTGGGCAGGGGAGGAAGCAAAGTACACAGACAGGACAGCATTGGATCACAGTTAGTGTCGGTATACTCTTTTGCTCCCACCCTGTCCAGGAGCTGTGGTATGATCAGACCATGTTCCTGTATGGTCAGACCCAGCCATTACACAGTACGCAGTAGGGGTACATGTATAAGATTATCTCAGCACAGGAACATTTTTTTAAAACACATCCAACTGTGGAATTATTAGATCTATTGATTAAAATTAACATGATTTGTGGGAAAACGTCTTTAAAACCTATAAAAAAAATACAAAAACCTTACATTTTAGGGGTTTATGTGGAATTTATTCCTTTCATTTTTTCAGTCCTGTCAGGACCACTTGCTCTATTTAATTATCACACTATTAGTCTATTTTCAAACACCAAAAACTTACAGGGTTATTTACAGATGGTATAAAAGCCTAGATCTACATAAAATCGACAGATCTTACACCTCAAACTGTTGGAGATGTAACCAAAATCAAGGTACTCCCTCTCATATCAAGGTACTCCTTCTCATATCAAGATACTCCCTCTCATATCAACGTACTCATTCTCATATCAAGGTACTCCCTCTCATATCAAGCTACTCCCTCTCATCCATATAGCATTGTATGTTAGAACAGCATACATCTGCAAAGAGATTGAAGCTTCAGAGACTCCGAGTTCTGTGGAAACTGTTTGGGTAAGAATACAAGGAGGGAACAATGGAAAGGACCATGATCATGCTATCATAGAGTTTTGGATAACTAGAAGAGGAAGAACTGTGAAGACTCAGACTTCAAGGTTGGATTGCAGAAAAACAGATTTTAGGGGACTCAGAAAGAGGATAGGAGGAATCCAATGGATGGAAGTCCATAAGGACAGACATGTCCAGGAAGGATGAGAGATTTTGAAAAATGAGATTCTCAAAGCATAATCGTTAACAATCCCTAAAAGAGAGAATAAAAAGCATTTAATAAAACCAAGATGGATGAACATAAAAAAATAAACACATGCTAAAAAGGAAGAAAAAAAAGTTTATCAAATTGGAAAGAGGGAGACATATCTAAAAAATGATATAATGCTGTTTGCAGAACCTGCAGGTTTTGAAACCATAAGATTATCTAAAAAAAAGATAATGATTTAGGCTTGCAAGAGACGTCAAAAGAAATAAGAAAGGATTTTGGGGATATGTCAAAAGTAAAAGAAAAGTTAAAGATGCTATAGGATTTTTACAGGATGAAAATGGTGGTGGTAATAAATGATTTTGAGAAGACCGAACATTTAACCCCTTCACAACATAGCCCATTTTCGTTTTTGCGTTTGTTTTTTGCTCCCCTTCTTCCCAGAGCCATAACTTTTCTATTTTTCCGTCAATATGGCCATGTGAGGGCTTTTTTGCAGGACGAGTTGTACTTTTGAACGACACCTTGATTTTACCATATTGTGTACTGGAAAATGGGGAAAAAAATCCAAGTGCAGTGAATTTGCAAAAAAAAGAGCAATTCCACAACAATTTTTTTTACCATGTTCACCATTGGTAAAACTGACTTGCAATTATGATTCTCCAGGTCATTTATGAGTTTACAGATTCTAAACATGTATTGGTTGTTTTTTTATTTAAGTGATGAAAAGAAAAATCCAAAATTTGTTTAAAAAAAAGCGCTTCATTTTCCGAGACTTGTAGGGTCTATATTTTTTGTGATCTGGGGCTGTGAGGGCTTTTTTACGTGACAAGCTGACATTTTTATTGATACAATTTTGGTGTAGATATAATCTTTTGATTGCCCGTTATTGTATTTTAATGCAATGTTGCAGCGACCAAAAAAAATCTTAATTCTGGCGTTTTGACTTTTTTTGCTACACCTTTTACCGATCTGATTATTTTTATATTTTAATAGATTGGGCGATTCTGAACTCAGCAATACCAAATATGTGTATTTTTTTTAAATTTTATTTTGAATGGGGGTTGATTTGAACCTTCATATATTTTTCTATTTTTTAAATATTTTTAAAAACATTTTTACTTTACAGTTGCTTCAATAGTCTCCATGGGAGACTAGAAGCTGCAATCATCTGATCGCTTGTGCTACATAGAGCAGGGCTTCAGCCCTGTTCTGAGTAGCAGAAATGCTCACTTGCTATTAGCACCGACCACTGGGCGGTGCTCATAGCTATTTGGCAATGACAACCACAGAGGTCTGCTGCAGACCCCGGGTTATCTTGCCGACTCATCGGTGACCCGCGGTCACATGACATGGGTGCCGATTGGTGGGATTAGTGATGCGCTTCTGGCGTGATCACATTAAATGCCGCTGTCAAAGATTGACAGCGGCATTTAACAGGCTAACAGCCAAGGGTGCATCGTGATTCCACCAACAGCTGTTAGAGGCACATGTCAGCTGTTCAAATCAGCCAGATAAGATGTGGGCTCAGCACCAGAGCCCACATCAAATGGACAGACACTACATGCGCTGTTCACTTAGAAACTGATCTTCACTGTACTATTGAAGGAATAGAATAATCCACACTATCTATAAGCAGAGAGATAGTGAGGGAATACTTGGCTAACATAAATGAATTTGAGTCTCCAGGTACAGATGAATTACATCCTAGGGTACTGAAGGAGATAGCAGAGGAAATTATTGAACCACTTTCCATAATCTTTAAAAATTCTTGGACAATAGGAGAAGTTCCAGAAGGTTAGAGAAGAACAAATATTGTTCTTATGTCCAAAAAGTGGAAGACAGTGGACCAAGGGAACTATAGGCCTGGGGAGATGACCCCTCCCTCCCAGACACTGCCAATCACAGTTCTGTAGCTGAACAAGCAGTCTATCACTAACAAATGCTGCAGAGATGTGATTGCCCGCATCTGGGAAGTAGGGCTGAAAACACAAGTCTGCTAGAGAAGATGTCATGAAATGCCTAGTTGGGCTATAAGCAGAGATTTCACATGCAAATCTCAAAGAGCAACAAATGTGAATATCTCTTCAACGTACTGACACAATGCAAAACAGAAAAATAATAGGCAGATTCAGGTGAATGTAAGTATTTGCAAAAGGTATTTAACTCAATTTTGTTGAGCAAGTGATAGGCACTCTTTAAATATTTAGTTTCAGCTATTCTCTCTTTGGTAAAAGAACCAGAATTTGATTTTATTTATCATGTGATTATAAAATAGCTTAAGAGAAATTTCTGCAAAATATTTACAAAATATTGAATGTAGATTTATATGGTGAAATTGTGTAAAATGTCTTTCAAAAGTTGAGCTTCTCTTTAAACCAGAGGCGTAGATAGGGGTTCAGCTCAGGTGGGGAGGGGGATGAAACATCTGAGTGGGCCCTTAACTTGTTACCCTGATTACAACTATGGTGGCACCCTGATATTACCACAATATGGTGACACATAGTGGTTGTGAAGATCTAAGACTGGGTTGTAATAATTACCTAGGCAGTGTAAGGTAGCGCTGACATTCGGGTAGGGAATACTCGCTTAGCAGCCAATAAATCACATCTGGCACAGGTTTTCCATAAAACAAACACAGTCCATGCGGTTTATTTAGGCATAAACCATGACCAGCAACATAAAGTTCATATTAACAGCATAGCGTCCATGACAGAGCTTCACTCTGTTATCCCTGTGTCACACAGGTTGTGCCATGTCCAGCACACAGGCTCTTTTAGCCTCAAAGTTATATTCCCTCTCAGGGTTTACCTCATGGCTGCTTCTCCATACTGCAGACATTCATTCCCTCCAGGGAACTATCAGGCACATGCAGCCATTAAACACAGCGTTCACTTGCTGTCAGGAAGACAGCCCCATCTCTCTCAGACGGGACCTTCCAAAACAGACCAACCAGGTCCCAGCATTCACTCTATGTGACCTACCCTGGCCAACTTATATGGTCTGTAGCCACGCCCACCGGGTCACATGGCTATGACCTCATCACAGGTCCTTCAACCACTCATACACACTTTACAATAGCATTCTTAAACACACCCCCTGGGTGGGTTTGTAGGTAACTGGTCACGCCCGACTCACCAGTTACCTGGAGACTTCCCAAACACATTGAAACAGCACCTCAGCAGTATCACTGCTGATCAACAGACACACAAGTCTCCATCCCAAGGCCACCCACCTTGAGATACATAATGATCCTTTAGCACCCTGCTCCTGTTACCACTCTGGACAAGGCTATCCGCTCGTCCTGGGACACCCACACAGCGACCCCTAGCGGACACAGTGGTCACTACACCACATACCTCCCCCCTCTGTTCAAACTTGTGGGGATGAACACACAACATTACACCAGGATCTAGAGACCAGGCATTCATTACACCTTGCCCCACAGGTCGAGAGAACCGTCTTCATCTGTCATATGGCCTCATCCCTACGTTAGGCCTCCCCTGCCCCCCCGCAGTCAGAATATCGGTCATTGTCTTTGACCCTCCAGTCTCGGTCTGTCCGCGTCGTCAGACACTGTTTAGTCACCATCCTTTCTCTATTTAAGTGTCTTGTAACAAATGGTACCCCACCACGTCTAAGTTTGCTTTTCAGTGCATTAACCTCATGGTTTATTGCACCTGCTGTCTCTGTAAGATTCTCCAGTTCACACTGTAATCTACGGTGCAACGTATTGGCACGTTGAGCCTCTTTCTTAGCTTCTTCCACCTGGCGCTTCAGCTGTTTCAGATGCACATTATTTCCCTCCGCCAGGTCTTTGTACTGCTCAGAACTATGCCTTTCATCATCCATTTGCCTTATTACAACCTTCAGTTTTTTCTCCGTATGACGTACTTGTTTGGCTACTTTCACACTAGCGTTTTTTTGTGCTGTGCTGCGTGCGCAGTCCAAAGGCATACAAAAAATGCATCAAGCATTTTGCATGCATTTGCTTATTTTATGAGCATGCATTTTAACCAGTTTGTAGCCATATTGACTCTTAAAACGCATGCGATTTTAAACACTGACGTGCGCATGTCCATGCGTTTTTTTGAGACAGGTCGGACGGACCAAAAATGCAACAGGTTGTATCTGGCGCGCCTGGGCACACACCACAAAAAAACGCATGTGCACGAAAACGCATACGAACGCGTGCAAACGCTAGACCATGCGCCCCCCATGTTAAAGATAGGGGATCAGGACGCATGCGCATGTACGTACACGATGCACTGTGCTAAAAAACACTAGTGTGAAACCAGCCTTTGCTTGCAGATTGTCGCACTTTAATTTCCGCATCAAGCTGTTCCTCCAGTAGTGCAACCTTTGCTTCTAACTCCTTATTCTGGCGAACTAATTGCTGACGGGCACTCTCATTCTTCTGAGCATTACTACGTTCTGTCTTCAGATCAGCATCCATCTGGTCAACCTGAAGTATGGCCTTTCTCAGCCTGTCATTGGCTAATTCAACGTTGCCGTGTTCTTCCACCACTTCTTCTTCAAGCTGAACAATGCGAGACTCTAACCGCCTCTTTTCTTAAAAGGCCAGAGCATCTTTACCACTGTTGTTGGCAATCCCATCAGCCAGTTCATCTCTTTCCTGCTGTGCTTGCCTTTTAGCATGCTCTGCAGCAGCAAGCTTCTCTTGCAAACGAATCACCTCTGCTTCCATACTCTCCAGTTTCTTCTTTTCTTCATTCAGGCCTGGCCGCTGTAAGTCTTCGTCCCTCTTCTTCTCCCGCAGAAGACCTCTTACAGTTTCTGTGAGTGCTCCTACCTCTTCTCTGAGGGACTTATTCAGACCTTGCCATGATGCCAGGGGACCTTTGAGCTTGAAGACTTCTTTCTCTAGCTAATCTAGTCTGTGCTCGCTCTCTCTCTCAGAGCCACAGTCACCCCTAGAGTCTGAGTCACACCGATCATCCAAGAGAACCCTCCAGTTACCCTCTGACCGTGTGTCCACTCCACTCATCTCATCTCCCAGCCCACCATCCGTCATGTCACGAGACGTCAGGTCCGTAAGTTGGGCAGATGTACCCCTTCGTCTGGTCACTTTTACAACTGACCTGTCCAGCTTAGCAGGCGTCACCGTCACAATGTCTGCTAAGGCCTCTTTCACACTTCAGTTTTTTACAATCAGTCACAATCCGCCAGGTTTTGAAAAAAACGGATCCTCAATTTTCTTTTGAGGATCCTTTTTTTTCCCCATTGACTTCCATTATTGGCGGATTGTGACGGATTGCCGTCCGTTGCATCCGTTTTTTTTGCGCATCCGCCAAAAGTTGCTGTCCATCACCATCCTCAAAGATTTCAAAACAGAGCTTGCAACATTTTTTTCTCTGGCGGATCCTCCAGACACTCATTTAACCCGAAATTCTTTCTGGGTGCCGGACAAAAAAAAATTCTCTCTCTCTCTCTCTCTCCTTTTCCAGGTTGCGATTCCTTTAAAATTCTTCATTTGTTGGATCCGTCAAACCGTTATCATCAGTACTAAAACGGATCCGCCATCCGTCCTTTTGGCGGATTTTGACTGATGCAAAAAACTGAAGTGTGAAAGAGGCCTAACCCAACAGTAGGAATGTCTCCATCCTCCTGCCATATATCATCAAGCAAGACAAAGTCCTGACCCCTCTCAAAGGTATGCACTAAGTTTGGTGGCATACTACCACCTTGGCACTCCTCCTTTATCATCTCAATCAGGACTCTGTCCACCGTATAATTCACAATGACCCCGTGGTCGCAGCGAACTCTGACGTTTTTCTCAGTCAGAGATAAAACGAGCGGAGTTCCTGTCAGAGACACCAGACTCTTTGAGTCCAGCCTACCAGAGACTCCTTCCCAGTGCAGCATCACGGTACACACCTGTGGCCCATTGTTATCTGGAAAATACATGCCGCACTCCTCAAAAAACATATACACACATTGCGGTTCCCCAGACATGTCCACTGAGGTACTCAGTGCTGCCCCTTTTGCAAACTCGGGCCCCTTTCTGGACCATCATCCCAATTTGGGCCAC
Source organism: Dendrobates tinctorius (assembly GCF_039654945.1). Lineage (NCBI taxonomy): Eukaryota > Metazoa > Chordata > Amphibia > Anura > Dendrobatidae > Dendrobates > Dendrobates tinctorius. The sequence continues at coordinate 34,645,722 of NW_027361738.1, forward strand.
CGCCCCCCTCTGGCACTCCACCCATTTTGGGTTACCACCCCTTTTTGGGTCAATCCGACCTCTTTCTGGACCACCCCGATTTGGGTCACCGCCCCCTTCTGGAAATCCACCCCCTTTCGGGATTTCCCCATGTCCATTTTACCAGTCTCCTTAGACCGCAGTTCACATCACACAGTTTATGTCTCTTTTACAATACCACACAAGTCCTTGCTGGCACCACCACAGCTCCTGCTGTCACCGATCACCGACACCTCTGGCTGCCATTCACACACGGCTGCTGGTATCACCTTCGTAACCCCGCCGAGTTACAGGAATCCGCTTGTCCCCTTTGTAACCCCGCCAAGTTACAGCAAGCCTCTTGTCACCTTCTTGACTCCCACAGAGCCACTGCAGGCTGAGTTGAGAAAAGAGAAAAAAAACACACCACACAAAACTCACGTGTCCTGTCTGTGTGCTATTCAGGACATTCCGTGTCCGCCTGAGACCATCCAAAACACAGGGCGCACTGCGTGCTATTCAGAGAGCCGACCCTCCTCCATGGGTTTCCCAACATACGGGCCTCACCAGGTCCAGGGGCTCAGCATGTGCTCTTCAGGACATCCATCTCCTCCTGAGACTGCCCAACACTCATGCCTCACCAGGTCCAATGTCATACCACGTGCTCCAGGGATCCGATTCTTCTCCCAGAACCTCCAAACACTGACCTTCCAGGACCTTACTCACTGAACTCTGCAGGTACACAGTCTTTCTCACTGACCCAGGTCAGTACAACACGAACACCTGTCCGTTACCTGTGTCGGCCACACAGGTCCTCGGGTACCTCATATCCGCAGAGGCATCCTAGCAATCACCAGTCTCTTTCACGACCGTCACCTGCTGGCCGCACAGGTTCTCGGACCCCTCTACCGCAGAGGTGTCCTATAAGTCTCTTCCACTGACCTGCTGTCAGTATTTCACACGGCTTTCAGTACCATCAGCCCCCCTGGTTCCGCATTGCCAGCACTGCACCATGTGCTTTGGAAACTGTTGACCTTAGCAACCGAATTTTGCAATCCTCTTCCGTTGCTTCTAGCAACAAGGCTACAATATTGCCCATAGCATTCTCCACCAATTGTAAGGTAGCACTGACATTCGGGTAGGGGATACTCGCTTGGCAGCCAATAAATCACATCCGGCACAGGCTTTCCATAAAACAATAACAGTCCATGCGGTTTATTTAGGCATCATAAACCATGACCAGCAACATAAAGTTCATATTAACAGCATAGCGTCAATGACAGAGCTTCACTCTTGGTCACACAGGTTGTGCCATGTCCAGCACACAGGCTCTCTTAGCCTCACAGTTATATCCCCTCTCAGGGTTTACTTCATGGCTGCTTCTCCATAATGCAGACATTCATTCCCTCCAGGGAACTATCAGGCACATGCAGCCATTAAACACAGCGTTCACTTGCTGTCAGGAAGACAGCCCCATCTCTCTCAGATGGGACCTTCCAAAACGGACCAACCAGGTCCCAGCATTCACTCTATGTGACCTACCCTGGCCACCTTATATGGTCCGTAGTCACGCCCACCGGGTCACATGGCTATGACCTCATCACAGGTCCTTCAACCACTCACACACTTTACAATAGCGTTCTTAAACACACCCACTGGGTGGGTTTGTAGGTAACTGGTCACACCCGACTTACCAGTTACTTGGAGACTTCCCAAACACATTGAAACAGCACCTCAGCAGTATCACTGCTGATCAACAGACACACAAGTCTACATCCCAAGGCCACCCACCTTGAGATACATAATGATCCTTTAGCACCCTGCTCCTGTTACCACTCTGAACAAGGCTATCCATTCGTCCTGGGACACCCACACACCGCCCCTTAGCGGACACAGTGGCCACTACACCACAGCAGGTTAACAATGCAACTATTTTTTATTCCTTACGTCAATGGTTGTACAACAACAACAATGTGTTGTTAGGACAACTCATAAAGTCCCATGGCTTCCAGTACCACCTGAATGCAGATGATGCTCAGATCTACCTCTCTGGCCCAGATGTCACCTCTCTGTTATCCCTAATCCCAGAGTGTCTCTCAGCCATATCCTCCTTTTTCACCTCTCGCTTCCTAAAACTCAATGTAGACAAAACTGAACTCATTATCTTTCCTCCAACTCACGTATCTTCCCTGCCTGATCTATCTATTATGGTAAATGGCATCACGCTCTCTCCAGCACGCGAAATCCGCTGCCTCGGAGTAACTCTCGACTCTGCCCTGTCTGTTGTGAGTTCCTTTTCTGGTCTACCAGTCAGGCTCCCTCTGGTGGTAACAGGAGGAAGTGAGGCTAATTTAATCAGTAGAGATCTGCCACCTGATAATGAGGATGACGATTGGACCTCAGGAATCTCAGAATGGATTTAAGACAGCCGACGCCCTACTCTGGTGCTGGTGATTCCTTCTGCTTGTCAGGTCTTGGTTCTCAGCTCTGTTCCAGTCAGCTCAAGCTAAGTTTCTCTGCTAATGTTCACACTTGATTTTGTTGTTCTGTTCAGTTTTTTGTGTGGTCAGTCAGCCCCGGCTTGGGCTGTGCTGAATTTCCACTCTTATTTATCAGTATTTGCCAATTTGCTTTTTGTCCCTTATTAGATTGGCCTCTTTTTGCTCTGTCTCAGAATATTTCAGAGTGCTGATATAGTGGGAGAAATCTAGTGACTTCAGGGCTAATTTTGTTATCAGAAGTGTAGGACATTATTTTATAGGGTTTTGGGCAGACTGCAGACAGTGTCTTTCCTTTCCTCTCCTTTCTAGTTAGTTTGGGCCCCATCGTTTGCTCAGGCTATTTCTTACCTGTGTTTGTGATTTCATCTTGTTTCGTTGTCAATACATGTTTGGGGGCTATCTATTCCTTTGAGGTCTGCTCTGGGGCAGTTAGTTTTCCCTTTTCTTGCTTTAGGCTTATTTAGTCCTCCGGCCGTGACGAGGCATCTAGGTTCATCGTAGGCACGCTCGATGGCTGCTGCTAGTTGAGTGGTAGGATCAGGGATCTGCAATCTGCATAGTTACCAACCTCTCTGGTTTTTCTGGGCTTAGCATGTTTAGGTTTTTTCCTCCTCGGTGACCCATTCATAACAGAATCACCAGCCATACCGCAGATTCTAGGGTACTCAAAAGCAGGAAAAAGTTGTTAAAAAAAAGTGTCAGAATTTTTTTTTTTATATATATATATTTTTTCCTCTTTTTCTCTGGGGCCGTAGGAGGATTTTTTTTTCCCTAATGGAGATTAAGCAATTGTCTCATCGTGTGGAGCAACTTGCTGCTGAAGTGAAGGGAATTTCCACCTACCTCATTCAGTCACATGCTGCTGAACCTAAGATCCCTGCTCCTGATGTGTTTTCTGGGGACCGGTCTAAATTTCTGAATTTTAAGAATAATTGAAATTATTTCTTGCCTTGAAGCCTAACTCATCGGGGAGCTCTGCGCAGCAGGTTAAAATTGTCATCTCCTTGCTGCGCGGCGATCCCCAGGATTGGGCTTTTTCTCTGACACCTGAAAATCCTATTCTGACTAATGTGATGCATTTTTTCAAGCCTTGGGTTTGTTGTTTGATGAACCTAATGCTGTTGATCACGCTGAGAGAACCCTGTTGGCATTAAGCCAGGGTCAGGATTCTGCAGAGTTATACTGTCAAAAATTCCAAAAGTGGGCGGTCCTTACTACATGGAATGATAGTGCTTTGGCAGCTCTCTTTCGGAAGGCTTTATCAGAGACCGTAAAAGATGTTATGGTGGGATTTCCTGTTCCTTCTGGTCTGGATGATTCCATGTCATTAGCCATTCAAGTTGATCGGCGTTTACGTGAATGTAAAACTACACGGGAGGCGCTGCCACCTTTTGAATAAACGTCTGAACCTATGCAATGTGATGGGGTTTTGTCTAGGGTGCAACGTCAGGAGTTTAGAAGGCGTAATAAGCTGTGTTTTTTCTGTGGAGATGCCTCTCATACTATTTCTGTCTGCCCTAAATGAGAGAAACGTTTTGCACACACATTTGCTGTGGGCAGTGTACAGCCTTAATTCCTTTTGGCAATTACTCTGATCTGCTCCTTATCCACGTTTTACACTAAGGCTTTTGTGGATTCAGGAGCAGTGTTGAATCTGATGTATTTGGACTTTGCTAAATGTTGTGGTTTTTTCATGACGCCTCTGCAGACGCCTATTCCTTTGAGGGGTATTGATCCTACTCCTTTGGCAGAGAATAAACCTCAGTTTTGGACCCAGGTGATAATGCGAGTTACCCCAGACCACCAAGAAAATTGTAAATTTTTGGTGCTGCATAATTTGCATGATACTATTGTTCTGGGTTTTCCCTGGTTGCAAACTCATAATCCAGTTTTGGATTGGAAATCTGGGTCTGTGGTGAGTTGGGGTTGTCAGTGTGTTCTTAGGGACGCTCCTGTTTTCTCCACCTCTCCTCAGTCTCATGATATTCCTGATTATCTGGCCGATTTTTCTAATGTATTTAGTGAGAGTAAGTCTGCATCTTTGCCCCCTCATAGGAGTTATGACTGTGCAATTGAGTTGATGCCTGGGTGTAAATTTCCCAAGGGTCGGCTTTTCAACTTATCAGTACCCGAACATGATGCTATACCATCCTATATTAAGGAGTCGTTGGAGAAGGATCATATTAGACCATCCTTGTCTCCTTTAGGTGCTGGGTTTTTTTTGTGGCCAAGAAAGATGGTTCATTAAGACCTTGTATTGATTATCGTTCCCTTAACTAGATGACGTTTAAATATCAGTACCCGTTACCTCTGTGTCTGATTTATTCTCCAGAGTTAAGAGTGCCTGCTGGTTTACTAAGCTTGACCTCAGGGGGGCGTATAATCTTATTCTCATCAAGCACGGGGATGAATGGAAGACAGCGTTTAATACTCCGGAGGGACATTTTGAGTACCTGGTGATGCCTTTTGGGCTCACTAATGCCCCTTCTGTCTTCCATTCCTTTATGAATGATATTTTCCGTGACTTTGTGGATAAGTTTTTGATCATCTATCTGGATGATATTTTGATCTTTTCTAGTGATTGGGATTCTCATGTGGAACACGTCCGGACTGTGTTTCGGATTTTGAGGGAGAATTCCCTGTTTGTTAAGGGATCGAAATGCCTCTTTGGTGTACAGAGAATTTCATTTTTGGGATTTATCTTGTCTCCATCGACTATTGAAATGGACCCGGCCAAGGTACAGGCCATTTATGATTGGCTTCAGCCTACTTCTTTGAAGGCCCTCCAGAAGTTTTTGGGTTTTGCTAATTTCTATCGTAAGTTTATAGGTAATTTTTCTGGTATTGTCAAACCACTGACTGATCTGACCAAGAAGGACGCTGATGTGCTGAATTGGTCTCCTGAGGCTGTCTCAGCATTTCAGGAGCTTAAGCAGAGATTTACCTCAGCTCCGGTTTTACGGCAACCTGATGTCTCACTTCCATTTCAGGTGGAGGTAGATGCTTCTGAGATTGGTGCAGGAGCTGTTTTGTCCCAAAAAGACCCTGTGACTTCTAAGGTGAATCCCTGTGCCTTCTTTTCTCGAAAGTTCTCCCCATATGAACGCAACTATGACATGGGGAATCGGGAATTGTTGGCCATAAAATGGGCATTTGAGGAGTGGAGACATTGGTTGGAGGGAGCTAGACATAAAGTTGTGGACCTCACCGATTACAATAATTTGATTTATCTGGAGTCGGCCAAACGCTTGAATCCTAGACAGGCTAGATGGGCCTTGCTTTTCACGCGTTTTAATTTTGTGGCCTCTTTTCTTCCGGGCACTAAGAATGCTAAGGCAGACACCCTTTCTAGGAGTTTCTTTGCTGATTCTCTTAATGTGACCGAGCCTACTACCATCCTAGGTGAGGAGGTAGTTCTTTCTGCCATTTTGCCTGATTTGAGACGCACCCTGGAGGAATTTCAGGAGGATAAACCTGAGCGTTGCCCTATGGGAAAATTGTATGTTCCTGACCAGAGGAGAAAGAGAGTGATGTCTGAAATTCATTGCTCCGCATTGGCTGGTCATCCAGGTATTTTTGGTACCAGAGATTTGGTGAGTCGGTCCTTTTGGTGGCCTGCCTTATCTCGTGATGTCAGGAATTTTGTACAGTCCTGTGGGACTTGTTCTCGGTCTAAACCCTGTTCTCGTTCTAGTGGGTTGCTGATGCCCCTGCCGGTGCCCATGAGGCCATAGACCCATATCTCAATGGATTTTATTTCTGATCTTCCTGTCTCTCAGAGAATGACTGTTATCTGGGTGATTTGTGATAGATTTTTGAAGATGGTCCATCTTGTACCACTCCCAAAGTTGCCATCTTCCGCTGAGTTGGTGCCATTGGTTTTACAACAGGTGGTTCGGTTACATGGGATTCCTGAGAACATTGTGTCCGACAGAGGAGTTCAGTTTGTTTCCAGATTCTGGAAAGCCTTTTGTTCCAGTCTGGGAATTCAGTTATCCTTCTCCTCCGCGTTTCATCCCCAGACCAATGGACAGACTGAGAGAACAAACCAGACTTTGGAGTCTTATTTAAGATGTTTTATATCTGCTGATCAGGATGATTGGGTCTCATTTTTGCCCTTGGCCAAATTCACGCTGAACAATAGAGCTAGTTCTGTCACTTTGATGTCACCCTTTTTCTGTAATTTTGGGTTTCATCCTCGATTCTCTTCAGGGCAAGTGGAATCTTCATCCTGCCCAGGTGTGGACACTGTGGTTGAGAGAATGCAGCAGATATGGGACCAAGTGGTGGATAAGTTGTCACTATCTCAGGAAAAGGCCCAGCGATTTTCCAACCGGCATAGGACCATTGGTCCCCAGTTTAAGGTTGGTGATATGGTTTGGTTATAATCAAAAAATATCGCTATGAAGGTGGCTTCTCCTAAGTTTAAGCCTAGATTTATTGGACCTTACAAGATTTTGGAGATTATTAATCTGGTCTCTTTGCGTTTGGCTCTTCCTGTCACATTTAAAATCCATAATGTGTTTCATAAGTCCTTGTTGAAGAGGTTTGTTGAACCAGTAGTTCCTGGGGTGGTACCTCCGGACCCTGTATTGGTTGAAGGTAACATGGAATATGAGGTAGAGAAGATACTGGATTCCCGTCTGGCTAGACGGAGACTCCAGTATTTGGTTAAGTGGAAGGGTTATGGTCAGGAGGATAATTCCTGGGTCTCTGCCTCTGATATTCATGCCAAAAGATTGGTGCGTGCCTTTCATCGGGCTCACCCTGATCGCCCTGGTGGCGTGGATGAGGGTTCGGTGACCCCTCCTCAAGGGGGAGGTACTGTTGTGAGTTCATTTTCCCCTTCACCATTGAGGTCTGATGAACTCCCTCTTCTGGTGAAGGAAGGTAGTGAGGCCGATTTTCCAACCGGAATAGGACCATTGGTCCCCGGTTTAGAGTGGGTGATATGGTTTGGTTGTCGTCTAGGAATATTCTTATGAAGGTTGCATCTCCAAAATTTAAGCCAAGATTTATTGGACCTTATAAGATTTTGGAGATTCTTAATCCTGTTTCTTTTCGATTGGCTCTTCCAGTTATGTTCAAGATTCATAACGTATTTCACAAATCTCTGTTGAAGAGGTTTGTTGAGCAGTGGTTCCTATGGCAGCACCTCCTGACCCTGTGTTGGTTGAAGGCAATGTGGAATATGAGGTAGAGAATATATTGGATTCTCGTTTGGTTAGACGGAGTCTCCAGTATTTGGTCAAATGGAAGGGTTATGGCCAGGAGGATAATTCTTGGGTCTTTGCCTCTGATATTCATGCCAATAGATTGGTTTGTGCTCTTCATCGGGCCCATCCTGATCGGCCTGGTGGCGTGGATGAGGGTTCGGTGACCCCTCCTCAAGGGGGGGTACTATTGTGAGTTCATTTTCTGGTCTACCAATCAGGCTCCCTCTGGTGGTAACAGGAGGTAGTGAGGCTGATTTAATCAGTAGAGATCTGCCACCTGATAATGAGGATGACGATTGGACCTCAGGAATCTCAGATTGGATTTAAGGCAGCCGACGCCCTACTCTGGTGCTGGTGATTCCTTCTGCTTGTCAGGTCTTGATTCTCAGCTCTGTTCCAGTCAGCTCAAGCTAAGTTTCTCTGCTAATGTTCACACTTGATTTTGTTGTTCTGTTCAGTTTTTTGTGTGGTCAGCCAGCCCCGGCTTGGGCTGTGCTGAATTTCCACTCTTATTTATCAGTATTTGCCAATTTGCTTTTTGTCCCTTATTAGATTGGCCTCTTTTTGCTCTGTCTCAGAATATTTCAGAGTGCTGAAGCTATAGTGGGAGAAGTCTAGTGACTTCAGGGTTAATTTTGTTATCAGAAGTGTGGGACATTATTTTATAGGGTTTTGGGCAGATTGCAGACAGTGTCTTTCCTTTCCTCTCCTTTGTAGTTAGTTTGGGCCCCATCATTTGCTCAGCCTATTTTCCTACCTGTGTCTGTATTTTCATCCTGTTTCACTGTCAATACATGTTTGGGGGCTGTCTATTCCTTTGAGGTCTGCTCTGGGGCAGTTAGTTTTCCCTTTTCTTGCTTTAGGCTTATTTAGTACTCCGGCCATGACGAGGCGTCTTGGTTCATCGTAGGCACGCTCGACGGCTGCTGCTAGTTGTGTGGTAGGATCAGGGATCTGCAATCTGCATAGTTACCAACCTCTCTGGTTTTTCTGGGCTTAGCATTTTTAGGTTTTTTCCTCCTCGGTGACCTATTCATAACACCTGTCCTTCAAACCACACATCCAATCTCTTGCCACTTCCTGTCGCCTCCAAATCAAAATTATTTCCAGAATCCGCCCCTTCCTCAGTCCTGAATCTACCAAAACTCTTGTACATGCCCTCATCATCTCCTGCCTTAACTACTGCAACACTCTCCTCTGTGGCCTCCCTGCTAACTCTCTTGCACCACTCCAGTCTGTCCTCAATTCTGCTGCCCGACTAATCCACCTCTCTCCTCGCTACTCCCCTGTCTCCCCCTTCTGCAAATCTCTCCATTGGCTCCCAATTCCCCAACGAATCCAGCTCAAACTACTAACACTGACCTACAAAGCCATCCACAACCTTTCCCCTCCCTATATCTCTGAACTAATCTCCAATATCTTCCCTCACGTAATCTTCGATCCTCCCAAGACCTCCTACTCTCCTCCACACTTATTCGTTCGTCACACAACCGCCTCCAAGATTTCTCCCGAAAATCCCCTATCCTCTGGAATGCCATGCCTCAACACGTCTGATTATCCACCACCCTCGGATCCTTCAAACGGAACCTGAAAACCCATCTTTTCAGGAAAGCTTACAGCCTGCAATGACCATTCTACCACCTTACCACCGCCTGAGCTGCCGCCTCATCACCACCAGAGCTGCTGCACCCCAGACCTTCTGTACTATCCCGTAGAATGTAAGTCCGCAAGGACAGGGTCCCCTCTCCTCTGTACCAGTCTGTCATTGTAAATTTGTTTACTGTTAACGATATCTATAACTTTGTATGTAACCCCCTTCTCACGTACAGCACCATGGAATTAATGGTGCTATATAAATAATAATAATAATAATAATAATAATAATAATAATAATAACAAATCCACGTTGATGGCCAAAATACAGTGTCCTCAGTCCACAAGTTCCCAACCTGGGATCGGTAGTTCCACAGCCTCCATACCAGGCGATATCCACTGTCTCCCAACTTTTGGTTGGCCCACAGCTTTTGGTATCTCCAGATGGTATAGTTTGCAGTCACAGCCTATGTTCCTCCAGGCAATGGATATCTCGATCCTAGCTCATGGGTGCCCCTCCAGCCAACACCCGATCTCCAAATTCCATAGGCCATCCATCCATGTGCTCCAGGACTTCAACCTCGATCTTCTCCCTTCAAAGTCACTCTCCCAAATCCTGACTAAACATGCTTCTTGTTTTCCTCTGGTTACTGTTACTGAATGGAAACACTGACTCCAGAGGCTGAACTGATGAGCAAGCAAATCACTCCCACACTGTATAATGGGCCTCACATTAGCTTCTATACTGTATAATGGGCCCAACATTAGCCCCTATGCTGAATGATGGTCCCCACACTTATTTATTCATTTTATTCACTTATATAGCGTCATTAATTCCACAGCACTTCACAGATATTATAGGCACTGTCCCCATTGGGGCTCACAATCTAAATTCCCTATCAGTATGTTTTTGAAATGTGGGAGGAAAATGGAGGAAACCCACATAAACACTGGGAGAAGATACAAACTCCTTGCAGATGTTGTCCTTGGTGGGATATCAGTATGTCAGAGTCCCGGCGCCGTACGATGATGTCACCGCGCCGGGACTTTGACATCCTGCGTGTGTTAATACCTCAGCCACTCTCTTGACCACAGGCTTAAAGTGACCTGCGGTCAACAGAACAAAGAGCTGTAGTACTGAGAGAACGTGTCTTCCTAATCTATTGCGGGATTAACTGTATCAGCAAGCTGAGCACGCCGATACAGCTAAGGGTAGGGTACCTCCATGTGGTCCTCTGAGCGTGGAGCTCGGAGTAACCGCACTCTCTGCCCCTTGTACACTGTATTTTTTGAGTAAATGTTTCTGTAAAAAATTATGACAACTAAAAATGATTAAAAGTACATAAACATTTTCATGTAATTAGCATTCTTATTTCTATTGCTTGGTGGCTGTCAATTTTGTTACCGTAGTCCAGAATAGCCCCTAAGGGTATTTCTAAGGCATTGCCTAAAGGCACCTGTCACAGAGTCTCGTTTGTTTGTTGGGGGTAGGGAGGGAATTGTCATGTTTTGTTGAAAGAATGCTATTAATATTCACTGTAACAAGTTATTTCAGTCTCTGCATGTTTTCATAGTTAGGCCTCTTTCACACATCAGTTTTTTGCCTTCAGGCGCGATCCTTTTTTTTTGTAAAACCGGATCCGGCAAAATGCAATGCCGGATCCAGTTTTTCCCCATTGACTTGCATTAGCGCCGGATCGTGCCGGATGGCATTGCGTTTCATCCGTTTTTTGCCGGATCCGGCAACTTGTCTCATTCCGGCGTCTGGAAAAAACGGCTACTGTAACGTTTTTTGTCTCCGGCGAAAAAGCCGGAAGCGCCGGATCCGGCGCTTCCAGCTTTTTGCTACAATGAAAGTCTATGGGCGCCGGAATGCGCCGGATCCAGAAAAAGACGGATCCAGCCACCGGATCCGGTTTTTTTAAGTCTGCGCATGCTCAGATCCAATTGGCCAGCCCCCAGGAACAGATATAACCTGCTAGACGGATCCAGCAAAAAAACGGATCCGTTTCTACAGTTCTCCACAATTTATGCCGGATCCGTTTTTTCTAAAAATAGCCGGATCCTGCCTGACGGCAAAAAACTGATGTGTGAAAGTAGCCTTAGGCTTGCAAATACTAATATAAACCGTGCAGAGTACTGGGATCAGCTGTCACTTTCCCTTTGTGGCCTTGATCCCATGTACTTAGCCCAATATTATACTATGAGGCAGCTCATATCTTCCATTATTTTCTAATGTTGATTTAACATGAGGAAACATTCACAGCATGCTGCAAGTGGCTCCAATATTTGGATCAAGTCTCAGATGTCATCCAAGTGCAGTCCAATTAACGTGGACACAGAATGGAGAAGGTGCAGAAATTAAGTACTCCGGCTTCTCCTCACTTGTGCTGCAATTCTCTCATCAGAGGGAATCAGATCACTAAGATGACACGCGGATCAAACTGTGACAGAGTTTGAGCCAAGTGGCATTACCATAATTGGCCCGATTCTCTCACACGAGAGAATAATTGCTTGTGTGACTGTACCCACACTGTGCGTCTTTTGGTGCGTTTTTTTCCCCCACAGGCTTTTATGAGGAGCCTAAAAAACGCACTTGTATTAATAAGCGAAGGATCCCAAAACTGCATTAGAAAAACACCATTTCAAATCTGCAATAAAAATGCAGCAAAAAAAGGAGAAAGTGCAGCAGGGAAAAAAGCTGCAAAAATATAATAATTACAACATATTATTATTAAGTATATTAGTGCCGCAATTATGCAGGTGGGAACATAACCAGAACATGACCATATAAATACAATGTGCAATACAAGAAAAAAACTGCATTGCACTCTGACCAAAGTTATTCAATGAGACAGTGTTATTCTGCGAGTTTTCCCTCAGCTGGAATCGTGTGGAGGAAAAAAAAATTGCAGCATGCTGCATATGGGCTTTTAAAGCAGAAGATTTGCAAAATCAAGTCAATGGGTGCAAGAAAAAAATTGAATACACGGTGGCCATACTAATACATGGATGATTATGGGCTGTGCATTATACCGTATGGATTACTATGGCCTGTGCGTTATACTACATGGATGGCTATGGGATGTGCATTATGTTATATGGATGACTATGGGCTGTGCATTATACCGTATGGATGACTATGGGTTGTGCATTATACCGTATGGATGACTATGGGCTGTGCATTATAGCGTATGGATGACTATGGCCAGTGCATTGTATTATATGGATGACTATGGGCTGTGCATTATACCGTATGGATGACTATGGGCTGTGCTTTATACTACATGGATGACAATGGGCTGTGTATTATACCGTATGGATGACTATGGGCTGTGCATTGTATTATATGGATGACTATGGTCTGTGCATTATACTACATGAATGACTATGGCCAGTGCATTTTACCATATGGATGACTATGGTCTGTGCATTATGTTATATGGATGACTATGGGCTGTGCATTATACCGTATGGATGACTATGGGCTGTGCATTATACCGCATGGATGACTATGGCCAGTGCATTGTATTATAAGGATGTCTATGGTCTGTGCTTTATACTACATGGATGACAATGGGCTGTGCATTATACCGTATGGATGACTATGGGCTGTGCATTGTATTATAAGGATGTCTATGGTCTGTGCTTTATACTACATGGATGACAATGGGCTGTGCATTATACCGTATGGATGACTATGGGCTGTGCATTATACTGCATGGATGACTATGGCCAGTGCATTGTATTATAAGGATGTCTATGGTCTGTGCTTTATACTACATGGATGACAATGGGCTGTGCATTATACCGTATGGATGACTATGGGCTGTGCATTATACTGCATGGATGACTATGGCCAGTGCATTGTATTATATGGATGACTATGGGCTGTGCATTATACTACATGAATTACTATGGCCAGTGCATTTTACCATATGGACGACTATGGCCTGTGCATTATGTTATATGGATGACTATGGGCTGTGCATTATACTGCATGGATGACTATGGGCTGTGCATTATGTTATATGGATGACTATGGGCTGTGCATTATACTGCATAGATGACTATGGGCTGTGCATTATACTATATGAAGGACTGTAAGCTGCGCATTATCCTACATAGATTACTGTGGTCTGTGCTTTATATATAGAGGTTCATTATACTGTATGGAGGAATATGGGCTGTTCATTATACTATGCCAGACTATACTATGCCAGACATTACACAGTAGAAAATCAAACCATTCGGAGGATCAATACATTTTTACTTTTGGCATTGGAAACATGTATAGGCAACTGTGGAAAGAAGCAGATGGCATTAATTCCTACTTCCCAAGGAAAGTATAATCACATTTAAACACTAGAACATTGTAGAGGCAATTTGCATATTATTTTCCCAGAGGAGCATTGCACGGCGAATAAGTCTCCTTACCTTGACAAGCCACAGCTGGTATGTCACTCTCCGCAAGGAGAAACCTTACTTCTTAGACCCTAGTCCAGAGCCTCTCACCTTGCCAAATCAGATCTCATACTTTGCACTGACGAGAGCCAACAGCTCGAAACACCGTGTCTGCAAATTGAGATTCTGATTTGGCTTGTATCCTAAGTCATACTACAAGACTCGTTAAAGGGTTGATTGTGACTTGTAGGATCGCTACTACCAATAGGTGGCGCTGTAGAGTAAAAGTCCTCTTTCTTTCTGAAGAGGCAATTTGCATAGAACATTGTAGTAATCTTTCACAGTAAAATTCAGAAAGCCTGGAGCGGTCTTTCTTGCAGTCTTATTATTTATCAAAAAACAAGACTGAGTATCTGTACTGTGGCTCAACCTGTTCCAGAGGGTTCACTAACAATCTCCATAATCAAGGGGCGGCCAGGAGATCATTGAGAAAATAATGAAAAATCATCATTCATTACTTGGTCAGAAAACTGTTTCTTGCAACCACAAATACACATTACTTTTTCCACTTACAGAACATGGGTTTAGAGAAGTCCAAAGATAAAGCACGCTAGCAATATTGGAAAGAAGTGGCCAAATCTCATGGAGCAGCTGATCGACGGGCAGCGTTGGTAAGAAAGGTGAATGATGAGCTGAGTATTATTGTATCTTTTCCTGGTTCTTTGAAATGCTGCAAAATGATGATGATGATGATCAGAATTTAATCCAAATTAACCCCTCACAACCTTGAACGTACTCAGGTATGTCATGGAAGGGAGTGACTTCCTGACCTTAGATGTACTGGGTATGTCATGGCCAAAATGCGACACCGAGACCGCAGTTGCGGGGATTGCATTAAGAGGCCTGCCGTTTCTAACAGCAGGGCACCTGGGCTTGTTGTCACGGGGGGGGTTCAATGCCCCCCCTTTAACTTCAATCAATTGTGATTGGCTGTTCAATTCTGAATAGCCAATCCCATCATTTTCAGTGTTTCAGGCAATGAAATTGCCTGACACACAGATGTCCAGCCTATGTTCAGTAATGTAACAGCATCAATCATAGGCTGGAGCCCAGCAATGCTAGCATCACCAGGCCCAGCAATGATTGATGTGATCGGACAATGACATCAATCGCACCAGAGTGCACAGACGTAATCTGACCTTAATATGACCACCCTGCACTTCCTCATTCTAGCTTCCGATGTGTGCAGAGTGGTCATAGTGTTGTTCTGTCTCGCTGTGCTGGGCCTTATGGTGCCACATACTTTTTGAAGCCTGTGCCATCACTGCTTGTATTGCTGCTACTATTCCAGAATAAAGAAAGATGTTCCTAATCCTTTCCTGATTTGTTCCTGATCATTTATCTTTCTTAATTCACCCCAATGACCCTCTCCCCACTTTTCCCCTTTCTCCCTTCACCCCTTCTCACTAACCCCCTTCCCAGCCACCCTTCTGCCACCGAGCATTGATCAGTACTTGATCGCTGATTAGTACTTTTATGCATGCGTCCTGCAGCCACCAAGAGCTGATTAGTGACGAAAATCACTGATCGGCACTTGTTCTCACTGTTTTCCAGGACTTTTTAAACCCTGTCTATTCTTTCACCCCCTACCCTCTGCATCACCTCCATGCATGTGTCCTGCAGCCTCCGAGAGTTGATCAGTGATACAAATCTCCAATCAGCACTCATGTTTGCTGTTTTCTAGGATTTTTTTTCTCACCTCCCACTTTGCACCACCTACATGCATGCGTCCTACAACTGCCGAGCCGTTGATCAGACGCACATCACTAATTGGCACCTGTATTTGTTTTTGTGCAGGACTTTTTTTTCCTGTCTATTGTTTTTATCCCCTTTTTGCACCACATCCATGCAAGTGTCCTACAGCCATTGAGCTCTGGTCGGTGAGGAACGTCACTGAACGGCATCTTGCAGTTGTTTTTTTGTGTGTATGTAAAAAAAAAACCTGAATATCCCTATTGAATAACATTGGTAGGAATGCAGTCAGTTTTCTTCTTGGACAGTAGTTGTACCAAAAATGTAATCATGTGAACGTAGGCTAAGGCTGGTGTCACACTTGCGAGTGCAATGCGAGAAACTTGCGAGAGTCTCTCTCTTCAATACCCGACACTGCCGCCAGCACTCAGGACCGGAGTGTGCGGCTGCATGTATTTCTCTGCAGCTGAATGCTCCGGTCCCGAGTGCCGACGGCAGTGCCGAGTATTGAAGAGAGAGACTCGTGCGAGTTTCTCGCATTGCACTCACAAGTCTGACCCCGACCTAATAGTCATAGTAGGAGCAAAGCGGGAGAGAAAAAAGGATTAAAAGGATTAAAAGAAAGTCATCTGTTTCTTATCAAAAACAGCACCACTCTTGTTCATCGGTTGTGTGTGGTTTTGCAACTCATTCTTTTTACTTCAATGTGAATTAGCTGCAAAACAGGACACAGTCCATAAAAAAGGAGCACATGATAAAATGGATTGTATAACAGTTTAAAGGGAGTCTGTCAGCAGATGACTTGCTACCTCATCTGAGAACAGCATGATGTAAGCAAAGAAACCTTGAATCCAATGATGCAGCAGCTGTAACACAATCAGAGACTGTAGATTTAGCAATGCAGCAGAGCTGAGAAAGCTAACCCCACCCACACCATTCTCTGTATATGCACAGTCTATGGACTGTAATGTGCTTATTACAGAAGGGGACAGAGTCAGACTAGGGCTCATCCACTGCTGTAGCTCCTCTAGTCCAAAAAATAATAATCACAAAATGATTAAACCTTTAGTCTAAGTAAACAGGAGCACAAAGCCTGACATGTGACACATCCTTGAGTTCAGTGTTTTAATCACTTCGTCATGCTACATAGCAGGAACCTGCTAATAGATTCATTTTAGGGCATCTCAGTCATTCATCTAAACTTTGCTATAGCTGTAGCACTCATCAACATTATTTTGCTACGTAAGCAGCATATTTCAGGAGTTTCTAGTAGTAATGCACCACTAGTCATCCAGCCACTAGGATTATCTGTACATCTGTTGTTGCACATTACCTGCTTAAGAATGATAGCAAACTTAAGGGGACTTGTGTCATGGAACTGGAGAGGGTTTTTATGAATATCCGCATTATGGACATCACTCAAGAACTCCTATAATGAAAATCTAAATTAGTTTTCATAATACAGAGCCTAGCTCCTGAGGGTTTGAATGGGGAAGTATTATTTACTGGCTTCCACAAGCAAATTTAATACATATAATTAACATCATTACCTGATTTGTTTGATGTATATGTATCTATATTTTACCATTTAGGAAAACTGAGAAAAAACAACAAATGCAAAAGTCCAAAATGTAATGTTAAAGAATATTTACTTTATTATGAATATACAGTAGATAGCAACAAAGTGAGGTAAGGGTGGAGCAAAACTCCAGAGGAATAAAAATGGACACACCACAATGGACTAGGTGAAAGTACAGAAATAAATATACGGTAGATTCAATTATGAGTTATGCATCTGTGTTAGCAGCCATAATGCAACCCTCCATGATGTTTGCAATGCATGTTCAGCTTCTGTAATGCTATTTCACTGCATGATTAGTTATACGCATTCTCTGGATATGCATCCTCTTGTCAGTGAGTACAAAGCTGGCAGCAATTAGTTGTGTTAGATATCTTTCTCCTTTGCTGCTCTGTATGTTGTATTGCTCAGCTTCTATATAATGCATGCTATCGATATAACAGCATCCTGAATTAATGCTACTGTTGTGATAGTACCTTGTATTGCTGTGATTACCTGCCAGTATTTGTGTATTGTATATTATCTGCCAGTACTGACATGCTGTATTATCTGTCTCTTATAGTTTTTACCTGAATCATCCACATTTTGTACAACAATCTGCTGAATCATCCATAACTTTGTTCAACAATCTTTGATATAATCTACAACTTTGTACAACAACTCCTGATCTCATCTACTACTGTGTTCTACTATACCATCTGTTATCATCTCCCATTGTTGTCCATATCATCCCAATAAATAATAGACTTAAGCACCCATACAGTCTTGTTTCTGGGAGTGGATGAAAGGTTAAGTCATATGCTGGAATCCACACAGCGTCATATATGGAAGAAGGCAGAACAGTTACCCTTTTGCGTTTCACTGTGTATGACTCAGCAGGATATGCACAGCTACACATCTAACCCTGATGAAATCATGGTTCTGAGTGGCAATACATGTGGGGTGTCCTATCCATGTCTGTCTAAACAGGTTACTTTTTTAAGCCTTGATATCCTTATTTGCATTATTTATGTACATGTTCTAGTATTGTGCCAGCAGTATATACCATTTCCATGTCTGGTGTGTACATGTCTGAACAAGATCTAACATTATTAAGCACAGGATGGCACCTTTAATTGATCTTTTTAAGGTGCTCTTAATACAGGCTCCAGATTTTAATTGGCAGAATTTCACATTCACAATACGATGGCTAATTCTTTACTTACAGATGGGTGGATTATACTTCTACACTATGATGTTGTGGTCTTTTATACTTTTATGGCCATTTGTGGTTTTTAAGGGTTTCTAATATGTCATTGTTTTGACTTCTGTGTCATCTAATAAATAAATATATATCTTAGTCAAGTGATCCTTGTCAATGCATACCTTCTTCCTTGCTTTTTCTAGACTCGGCCAGGGAGATGCTGTTGGGGTTGTCATATATGTGACCAAGTGCCTAAAAAATTCCTTAACTGACCTAAGCAACTGAGAGTTTGCAGGGACCAAGAATGCTCAGGCATGAGGGTAACTCTGTAGGAGTGAAATTACAATCCTTACTCGTTGCTCTTCAGTTCTTGAGGAGTGAGGAAGTAACTTAAAGCATAACTTACAGGCATGCCTAAAAACAGCAAGCTTGTCATGCCCCCCAGATTACCTGTCAGGCAAAACGATCTTGGGCTCTACCTGGGACTGCCTGGAAGTAATGGTCTCTAAACCAGCCGTTGCAGGTTGTTGAGCCACCACAGTGCAAAGATCTGCCACCTATAGTCTGAACTACTGCAGTTGACCACCCAGAGGAGTAAATAGGATCCTTAATTGATCAAAATATAGTCTGGGCCAGTGTTAACATCATGACTCTGTTGTTGATTATCCCGGGGCCAGGGGTTCCTTCCTTGTCTCTAGCACTAGTGGCTCCCTAGCTATCCCCTGCTTCCCAGATTCCTTCTAATAGTGAAGATGCGGGGGCCATGTACCTTGCTGAGTTGCCCTTAATCTAAAACCAGCCCTTAATCTGTTCTCTAACTTATTTACAGAAGTGGGTAGTAGTAGAGTGTGAATATACAAAAACCAGACTAACAAGGGAATATGCACAGGGATAAAGAAAAATTCCAATCACACTAATATGCACTCACAAACAGCAGAGCGGAACACTGGAGAGTGATGAAAGGGAAAAAGCAAATAACTGAATAACCAAGCAACAGTCTTAAGATAAACACTTCTCCTCAAACGACAAACTACTACAGCTCCAGAGCCAGGCAGCAAGAAGCTAAGACTGGCATACCGAGACCATCAATGCTGAAAAGCTCTAGCAGCTCTCAACTGAAAAGTTTAACCCGTGCGATGCTAGCCGAAACCTGCACCATTTAATATGATTGTGACATGCTTCTAAACCCCACATTCGATCACTGGCTCGCTCTTGTCATCTGCACCTCAAAAACATTTCTAGAATTCGACCTTTTCTTACCTTTGACTCTGCAAAAACTCTTACTGTTTCTCTTATTCATTCTCTTCTCGACTATTGTAACTCTCTTCTAATCGGTCTCCCTCTTACCAAACTCTCCCCCCTCCAATCTGTCTTGAATGCTGCAGCCAGGATCATATTCCTCACCAATCGTTACACCGATGCCTCTACCTTGTGCCAGTCATTACACTGGCTACCCATCCACTCCAGAATTCAGTATAAACTTATTACCCTCACTCACAAAGCCCTCCATGGCTCAGCACCACCCTACATCTCCTCCCTTGTTTCAGTATACCACCCTACCCACGCCCTCCGTTCTGCTGATGACCTGAGATTAGCATCCTCAATAGTCAGAACCTCCCACTCCCGTCTCCAAGACTTTACACGTGCCGCGCCAATTCTTTGGAATGCACTTCCCAGGTCTGTACGATTAGTCCCCAATCCCCACAATTTTAAGCGTGTCCTGAAAACGCATTTATTCAGACTGGCCTACCACCCCAACACATTAACCTAATCTATCCCTGTGTGGCAGAGCCAAAAGTTTTACCATAACCAGGTTCCCCGCATCATGTTCCCACATGCTTTATGCCTCCATTAGCCCTCTGTGTCTGTACTGTTACACACTTAACATTATGACTGGTCCATACAATCAGGGTAACTGTTACCACCCACCATTCTTGTCTCCCTCTTTCCTCATAGACTGTAAGCTTGCGAGCAGGGCCCTCACTCCTCTTGGTATTTGTTATAATCTACTGTATGTGATTATTGTTATGCTGTAATGTCTATTGTCTGTACAAATCCCCTCTGAAATGTAAAGTGCTGCGGAATATGTCGGCGCTATAAAAATAAAATTTATTATTATTATTATTATTATTCTAATTAGTGCAGGAGTGCGAGAATTCAGATGCTGCAGTCTTCTGGCTCCTCTCTGTCGCTGTAAACCCATGACACATGAGTAACAAAATACTGTAATTTTAGGAGAAAGTAAATGAGAAGTTCATATTTCAGCTTCAAATGAAATCTTTTCTTGAAGCAGGACTTTGTATATCTGAGTATGTTACATGCAGATAATCATCAGTATTCGTCAAAGAAACCAAGTGTTCCTCATACCTCACTTGAAAAAAAATGACATCAAACTCGCAGATCTGCAACCAAATTGACTCAGTCTTGATTTATTCTCAGTCTCTATTGCCATTGTTATTATAAATAATTTCCCTTTCTTCCTCGTAGAATGTGCATTTGACTACTGAGCAAAAATAAAAATCTAGAGCATGTTAAGATTAATTAAATAAGAGTCACATGAAATACCTCATAGTGTGAATAGCAATTATATCTACATCTGTTCCAGTAAGAATGGAAAATTAAAATAATTATTTTTAGTTGCTTTGTTGATGAAACAGCCCTTCTTTATCTGTTTTTGATATAGTTGCTTGAAATTAATGCTTTTAAATTAATAATTGAGAGAAGTTTTGATTTATTTTCTGCATTTTCTTCTATAAAGTTTCAATAATATTCTGTGAGTATTATTGTGAAACCTCCACTCTTTTAAGACTGTAAAAGGACATAAAGGTTTGCCTAAGTACTGTGAGTGTAGGAAATGTGGCAGGTTTGCTCTCTTTTTAACTTCCCAGCTGTGGCCAACTAGTGTTGCTGAGGCTCTCATCCATTTCAGTGAGAAATCAGAAGGACAGATTTCCACTTAAAAATCGTTAGGCCTAATACAGGGGTGCAGCCAGGAGGCCCAATTAGCTACTCTAAATCGATTGTGATAAAACTGTGTTTCAGTGGCAAATCAGAAGGCCAGATTTCCACTTAAAAATAGTTAGGCCTAACATTGGAGTGAAGCCAGAAGGCCCAATTTGATAATCCAAATCGTTTGTGATAAAACTGTTTCAGTGAGAAATCGGAAGGCCACATTTCCACTAAATATTTTTTAGATATAACGGTGAAGAAAATAAATAACAGGTGTGGGCCTAAGATTGTGAAACAGCAGTTTACAAGAAAGGAAGGGAACATACAACATGAGTGGAAAAAAGCAAGGTCATGGTAGAAGTTTGGTGTTTGAGGTGTGCATGAGTTAGGTTTTAATCTTAATAAAAGCTCAACTGAACAAACACCATCTCGTCCTATCCAAAGACCACTGATATCAACTGTTACTGGACAGGCTACTACAATCCTTTTCTTCGGTAGTGCACAGCGATACGCCTTGTAGATGAGGACCAGAAAAAGCTTGTGCTCCAATGGATGGCAAGCACCGCATCAAGTGGCCTCTCCTCCTCTTCCTCCACCTTAACATCACACACAGTACCATCCTCAGAGGTGGCACCCCGATTACCCTTTTTTCCCCCCGCATGTCAAAAATTTCCAAATGCCTAACTGACTGTGTGGAACCACAGATGGGCCATTCTGCAGTGCTGTTCACACATTCTATTCCATAGGCATCAGAGGTGTGCTCCAAAGACTTACGGTATCCAAAGAGGGAAAGAACCTGCACCGATGCACAAAATTTTTTCATGTTATATCCAGGGTCGGACAAAGTAGAGTTCGAGCAGAATCCAGACCCTCATCAGCAGATGTTAACCGCTAGAGGTGCAGGTGATCTTGATGAGACTCAGATTCCAGAAGTGCACGCGGACTGTACTGTAGAGTCATGACAGGAAGAGAAGGAGGATGACTCTCAGGGTGAGGAGTGTAAGAATGCAGTAGATGACGATGAGGTTGTAGATCCCACTTGGTGTGAACCCAGAGGTAAGCAGTTGAGTAGCTCAGCAAATGCAGTGGAGGAGAAGGAAGACAAGGTGGTTACGTTGCGGCTTCCCGCACAGACATGAAGTGATGCAACCACAACAAGCACTGCATCCATAGCTCCATCTCTGTGGCCAGAAATGGTCACTAGTGTGCAGTTTGCAGGGGAGACCTTTTTTGAGACTGCAAAAGATGACCAAACTCATGTTATCTGCCAAATTAAAAAAAACAAGCAACTCAATAGTGGAAAAAAATGCAATAATTTGACAACTACATGCATGAATTGGCACATGTTCGAAAAACATGCCGTAGTCTTGGAATCCCACTGTGCTAAAATTCCGACTAGTGGGCCTCACCAATCACCGCCATCCCATCAACCACGATATGGAGTAATATATAATACACCGCACACTCTTGTGGATTATCATGCCAAATAACTCAAATTTTATTAACACATAATCTGGGAGCTTAACAGAATAGTGCAGTAGAAGTGATATATAAAAAGTTTCGGCTCCACCGAAGCCTTTATCACAAAATCGCTTAATCCAGTGTCATATAGAGGAAGGCTATAAAGAGGAGGGGTAGAGACCCCTGTGGTATCACATAGAGTCTAGTCATATGTAAGTATCCCTGTTAAGGTGCCGGATCACCATCATAGGCTAGGGATCTGAAGGAGTTAATGTCCACAGCAGCACTCCCGTGCCTGGCGACTCAGGGAGATTCAAAGCTGAGATCCGGTACTGCTATTGGGGACCCTGCAGGGCAGCTAATGATGCAGACGGCGGGCAGGGAGTGATCCAAGTAGCTCTACTGGCTGCAAGAGAAAATAGCAGGAGCGGAGCTGCAAGGATCCGTCTTGCCCGCCGCCCACGCTTCCTGTCTCTGATGCAGAGAGGAGTGCAACTGAATGACATCATCATTCAGCGTCCACAGCTGTGCCAGAGAGAGGAAGCGTAGGCAATGCTGTGGACAGGTGGGAGTTGCTGCTGTGTGTGTTTCACTGTGTGTGTGTGTGACAGGTGAGAGGTGCTGCTGTGTGTGTGACAGGTGAGAGGTGCTGCTATGTGTGTGTGTGAAAGGTGCTTGCTGTGTGTGTGTGACAGGTGAGAGGTGAAGCTGTGTGTGTGACAGGTGAGAGGTGCTGCTGTTTGTGTGTGTGCATATGTATGTATGTGTGTATGTCTGTGTATGTGTAGGTGGAGCCTGGCCCTGGAGGAGAAGGCAATGATATGTTGGGGACATGGGGAGAAGGCTGTGATGGGGAGAAAAGGCCAAGATGGGGAGAGAAGGCCATGATGGGGTGATAGGAGAAGGCCATGATGGGGGTAATGGGGAAAGAAGGTCATGATTGGGTGATGGGAGAAGGCCATGATGGGGGGTAATGGGGAGAGAAGGCCATGATGGAGTGATGGGGAGAGGCCATGATGGGGTGATGAGGAGAGAAGGCCATGATGGGGTGATGGGGAGAGAAGGCGGTGATGGGGAGATAAGGCCATGATGGGGTGATGGGGAGAGAAGGCCATGATGGGGTGATGGAGAGAAGGCCATGATGGGGTGATGGGAGAAGGCAATGATGGGAGTGATGGGGAGAAGGCAATGATGGGAGTGATTGGGAGAAGGCAATGATGGGAGTGATGGGGAGAAGGCAATGATGGGAGTGATGGGGAAAAAGAAATGATGATGGGGTTGTAGGGGAGAATGCAATAATGGGGTGGCGGAGGAGGAGGAAATGAGGGAGGTGTGGAATGAGCAATGATGGGATGGTGGGGAGAAAGTAAAGATAGTGGTGGGGGAGAAGAAAATGATGGAGGTGGTGAAGAGGGCAATGATGGGGTGGGGGAGAGGACAATAATGAGATGAGATGCGAGGGGAGGAAGACAACGAAGGGTGTGGGGGATTGGGATGGGAGGAAGGAGGACTTATAATGGCCTTAGGAACAGGGGGAGGTGGAGGAAGGCATTATCGCTTATTATGTCTAACACAGTCCCTTAGTATATAGTGTACTCACTATGTCTAACACAGTCCTTGAGTATATAGTGTGCTCACTAATTCTGTATAACACCATCCTTAGTTACATAGTTTCCTCTTTTATTATGTATAACGCCATCACTTATTACGTACCATCCTCTCTATTCTTATATGGTGCCGTCCCTTATTATATAGCTTCCTCTGCTGTTATGTATAGTGCTGTATCTTACATAGTGTATTATTGCTAATTTTGTTATTCACAGGACCCTCTTTTATTACATAGTCCCCTCTCTTTTTAGATATAAAATGACTGCTGATCGAGGAGCCGGTGACCAGACTACCAGTCCATCAGCTCCTCCATTAGAAAGGAAGCTTTGCCATGCTCCATCAGCCATCATTGCACATTATACAGCTAACTAGAGTTGAGCGACTTTAGTCGGATCGGGTTTCATGAAACAAAATTGGTTTCAGATGAAACTGGTCCGACTAGGGCAAAAAAAGTCGTAGTTTCGTACGAAACCCGACCCCAATGCAAGTCAATGGGAAATAAAAGTCGGCATTGAGCGGATGACATTCATCCACTCAATGCCGACTTATATTCCCCACTGATTTGCATTGGGGTCGGGTTTCGGACGAAGCTCCGACTTTTTTTGCCCTAGTCGGACCAGTTTCATCTGAAACGAATTTTGTTTCATGAAACCCGATCCGACTAAAGTCGCTCAACTCTACAGCTAACAAAACAGGACGGTATGTAATAAAAAACAGGGCTCTATATAATTCAATATGTAAGAGACGGTATTGTACATAAGAGAGGGCACTGTGTAAGGGATAGCAATATACAGTATATACACATGTATGTGTGTGTAGCTATATAATATGTACAGTCATGGCCAAAAGTATTGACACCCCTGCAATTCTGTCAGATAATACTCAGTTTCTTCCTGAAAATGATTGCAAACACAAATTCTTTGGTATTATTCTCTTCATTTAATTTGTCTTAAATGAAAAAACACAAAAAGAATTGTCCTAAAGCCAAATTGGATATAATTCCACACCAAACTTAAAAAAGAGGGCGGACAAAAGTATTGGCACTGTTCGAAAAATCATGTGATGCTTCTCTAATTTGTGTAATTAACAGCACCTGTAACTTACCTGTGGCACCTAACAGGTGTTGGCAATAACTAAATCACACTTGCAGCCAGTTAACATGGATTAAAGTTGACTCAACCTCTGTCCTGTGTCCTTGTGTGTACCACATTGAGCATGGAGAAAAGAAAGAAGACCAAAGAACTGTCTGAGGACTTGAGAAACCAAATTGTGAGGAAGCATGAGCAATCTCAAGGCTACAAGTCCATCTCCAAAGACCTGAATGTTCCTGTGTCTACCGTGCGCAGTGTCATCAAGAAGTTTAAAGCCCATGGCACTGTGGCTAACCTCCCTAGATGTGGCCGGAAAAGAAAAATTGACAAGAGATTTCAACGCAAGATTGTGCGGATGTTGGATAAAGAACCTCCACTAACATCCAAACAAGTTCAAGCTGCCCTGCAGTCCGAGGGTACAACGGTGTCAACCCGTACTATCCGTCGGCATCTGAATGAAAAGGGACTGTATGGTAGGAGACCCAGGAAGACTCCACTTCTTACCCCGAGACATAAAAAAGCCAGGCTGGAGTTTGCCAAAACTTACCTGAAAAAGCCTAAAACATTTTGGAAGAATGTTCTCTGGTCAGATGAGACAAAAGTAGAGCTTTTAGGGCAAAAGCATCAACATAGAGTTTACAGGAGAAAAAAGAGGCATTCAAAGAAAAGTACACGGTCCCTACAGTCAAACATGGCGGAGGTTCCCTGATGTTTTGGGGTTGCTTTGCTGCCTCTGGCACTGGACTGCTTGACCGTGTGCATGGCATTATGAAGTCAGAAGACTACCAACAAATTTTGCAGCATAATTTAGAGCCCAGTGTGAGAAAGCTGGGTCTACCTCAGAGGTCATGGGTCTTCCAGCAGGACAATAACCCAAAACACACTTCATAAAGCTCTAGAAAATGGTTTGAGAGGAAGCACTGGAGACTTCTAAGGTGGCCAGCAATGAGTCCAGACCTGAATCCCATAGAACACTTGTGGAGAGAACTAAAAATGGCAGTTTGGAGAAGGCACCCTTCAAATATCAGGGACCTGGAGTAGTTTGCCAAAGAAGAATGGTCTAAAATTCCAGCAGAGCATTGTAAGAAACTCATTGATGGTTACCGGAAGCGGTTGGTCGCAGTTATTTTGGCTAAAGGTTGTGCAATCAAGTATTAGGCTGAGGGTGCCAATACTTTTGTCCGGCCCATTTTTGGAGTTTTGTGTGAAATGATCAATGTTTTGCTTTTTGCTTCATTCTATTTTGTGTTTTTTCATTTAAGACAAATTAAATGAAGATAATAATACCAAAGAAATTGTGTTTGCAATCATTTTCAGGAAGAAACTGAATATTATCTGACAGAATTGCAGGGGTGTCAATACTTTTGGCCATGACTGTATGTATACACACATGTAGCTTTGACGCCATAAAAGGAGGGGGGCCCAGACACATTTCTTGCACAGGGGCCCCAAGCTGTCAGTGTCTGCCCCTGGGTACTGCCACTAACTTCTCTCAGTCTCCTCTCATGCTGGCCGCATCAGTACTAACTACTCCTCCCACGGCCCACACACAAGCCTGGATGTGACGGTGATGTCCCTTAAATTAGCATAACCACGCCTTCTAGCCTGGCAGAGCTGGATGGTTACGGACCTCACCGGTTACATCATCAGTGTGCGCCGTTGGATTGCACACATCCTCAGGATAGCCACTGGCCAGAATGTGCACTGTTCTGATCTCATTCCAATTTATTTTTTTTCAACTGTTTGACTGCGCCCCTACTTGTATATGTTTGAGGAAAAGGTGCATGCAAATGGGTGTGGCTTAAAATGGGTGTGGCTTAAATGGGTGTGGTTTTCCTACACAAAAACACAGAACCTGTTGTTAAAAATTTGAATCCCATCCCTGAATTAGTATGAGCAGCAGCAGTGTAAGTGACATAAGCAATTTCTGTAAGTCTTTTCACACATTTTTAGATCAGCCCGTGTACCAGCAGAACAGAGTACAAGTCTGACACATTGTGATCCACTGAAAAGGATGGTTCTGGAGCATCTGAAGCTCAATATCAATGCCATCAGGGGGGTTGGACCCTTTTGTGCTTTGGTCTTCAAAAATGGAAGAGTGGCCTAAGCTCGACTGTCACACCTTGGAGGTTTTGTCATGCCCGGCAGCCAGTGTTCTCTCAGCACTTGCCTTCAGCGTTGCTGGTGGTGAATGGACTGATGAATAAGTGCATCCTGCTGTCCCTTGAAAGTGTAGACTGCCTAACTTTCATCAAAATGAACAAGTCATGGATATCCAATGACTTTTGCACCCCAGTCGCAGATAGACAATCGTGTCGTTTTTAGTGTCATGTATTGATTTAATGTTATTGCAGTCTGGGACACCTTTGTTGTGGCTTTAATGCCTGCTATGGCTACTGCTGGTGATGTTACAAGCAATTATTTAAATGTGGAGACTCAAAGTTGGGTCTCCATCTGATAGGCTGCTGTAATGGAAGGTGTGTCAGAAGCCTATTATACTATATATACTCTGTGGAAAATTATGCCTCTTTAGTGGTGTGTGATAATAATTTATTTTAAATGTGAAGACTCCAAGTTGGGTTTCCATGTGGTGGGTTGCCTGTAGTAGAGGGTGTGTCAGAGGCATATTATACTATTTCGACTCTGTGGAAATTGGTACAACTTTGGTGGTGTGTGATAATTATTTGAAATATGGAGTCTCCAAGTTGGGTCTCCATCTGGTGGATTGCCTCTTGTGGAAGATGTGTTCGAAGCCTATTATACTATTTTTACTCTGTGGAAGTTGATATCCCTTTAGTGGGGTGTGACAATATTTTTTTTAAATGTGGATACTCGAAATTTGGTCTCCTTCAGGTAGGTTGCCTGTGTAAGCAGGGCTCCCAGATATACAGGCAGGCGCTCACTTTCACTCAACTGCCTGTGTTACTTTCCTTACATTTTTCTACCAATAGTACTGTATGAAATTAATGTTTGTGCCATCTGAGTGTGGCTGGAAAAAAATTGGAGGTGTTACATGAGGTAATGAGGTATCAGGGCTCCCAGCTTAAAAAGGTGTACACCAGGTCCTCATGGAAACTTTAATTTAAAGCTGTAAATACTGGCCCAGACTCTGATACCTCATGGTGGCCATGGCTGACTACTTCTGTGCCATTAGAAAAAGTGCTACTATGGGTCAATTGATCAGTCAACTACCTGTGTTACTTTCCTTACATTTTTCTATTAAAAGTACTGTATGAAACTGAAGTTTGTGCCATACCTCATGCATGGAGCATGGTTGCTGATGTGCCATTTGCAAGTTTCTACTGTGAGTCATTTGACGCCACTTTTCTTGGTGTCTGCTCCTAATTTTAGCTGTTTGTGAATATTTTTGTCACCCTATAAGGTGTTATGTATACTTTTGGTTTCATTTGAATTTAATGGGGTTCGAGTACGTTCATCGAACTGAACCGGGGAATCAAACCAAACTGAACCTTAAACGGTCGCTCATCTCTATTTCACATCAACCAGGAAACCTAAAACTTGCCTATTTGCCTGCAGATCATGGTATATTCTTTGCTTGGCTATTTTTCCTTTGTTTACCCAAGTCTTGACTTTCACTTCATCTTGTTTCCTGGTTTCAGGCTTCTTACTCATGGCATCTCTGTGACGGAGTAACTGACCAGTGCGACACAACCCAACAATTGGTTGGTCACCAAACAGCAAAACAATCAAGGGCACACCGTGGACACAATTACAACGGTGGGCCCTGCGATAGGGAACGGGAAAATGGACACCTCCTGCACTCTCCTAAGGATGTGCCCTGATCTCCCTTATGTCCCTATACTGGTTTTTTCAACCTGTCGCCGAGCAGGATACCTTAGCCCTCACTTGCCCTGCACCTATCACCAAGTAGGGAATTTGCAAGTGAGGACACTGGTCCCACCGCTGCATTAATACAACACAAGGCAAGGTGTTATGAATGGGTCACCGAGGAAAAAAAAGCAAAACAAGCTAAGTCACAGAAAACCAGAGAGGTTGGTAACTATGCAGATTGCAGATCCCTGATCTTACCACACAACTAGCAGTAGCCGTGGAGCGTGCCTACGATGTTCCTAGACACCTCGTCATGGCCGGAGGACTAAATAAGCCTAAAGCAAGAAAAGGGAAAACTAACTGCCCCAGAGCAGACCCCAAAGGAATAGATAGCCCCCACACATGTATTGACGGTGAAATAAGATGAAGGCACAAACACAGGCAGAAAAATAGGCTAAGCAAATGATGGGGCCCAAACTAACTAGACAGGAAAGGAAAGGAAAGACACTGTCTGCAACCTGCAAAAAACCCTACAAAAATCATGTCCAACACTTCTGATAGCAAAATTAAACCTGAAGTCACTAGACTTCTCCCACTATATCAGCACTCTGAAAAATTCTGAGACGGAGCAAAAAGAGACCGAACTAGTAAGGGACAAAAAGCCAATTGGCAAAATACTGATAAATAAGAGTGGAAATTCAGCACAGCCCCCAGCCGGGGCTGGCTGACCACACAAAAAACTGAATAGACCAACAAAATCAAGTGTGAACATTAACAGAAAAACTTAGCTTTAGATGACTGGAACAGAGCTGAAAACCAAGAGCTGACAAGCCAGAAGGAATCACCAGCAACTGAATAGGGCGTCGGCTGTCTTAAATCCAATCTGAGACTCCTGAGATCCAATTGTCATCCTCATTCTCAGGTGGCAGATCTCCGCTGATGAAATCAGCCTCTCTACCTCCTGTTACCACCAGAGGGAGTCTGGAAGGAGAACTCACAACTGGTGAACCAGAGAATGAACTCACAACAGTAAGGATAGACAGACAGCAAAAGGAACAGGGTAACAAAAATACAACACTTAGCTTTCTGTTGTAAAGCACCGCACAGCATGATCACGACACCAGGTACACCATAAACAGCTGAGGCACCCACCTTTTAAAGGATGGTGGGAGTGGTCACCACCTGCATCAGCAAACTCATCAGCAATGTAATTACACCAGAGGCCACCAGGGGAAGAAACAGAAATTAACCCCCGATGGCCTGAAAGGAAAAAAGTTTATATGAGAGAATCCAGATCTGCCACAGATCCAAAAATGGATTGTGACGATTTCTTCAGACTACAATAACTTTACATCATTTAGCTTGATTGTTACTCCATCCATGCCATCTAGCTATATTCCTGACTTTGCTTCTTCACTATAGCACACCTGATATGAGCCAATGACCACTATTTTAGTCTTTTTATTATCTGCAGGATTTTATTGTAGCTGCAAACTCTATATTTGATGGTTTGGCAACATTTCAGTAGAGAATGAAAACATACTAAAATAAATGGAAAGCACCAGGGGCTTTATTCTTATTTAAAGTCTGTTATACATATGGTACACTGAATGTTAGGTCACAGTGGTTGTCCTAATTCAACATACATGCAGTATAGTAGCACAAAGGCAGGGAAGGAAAATACTACTCTCATGGGGAAAGATTGGCTAGGTGCCAAGATGTGGACTTGCAACAAAAGGGTGAGACAGGATTAGAATTTTCAACAGTTATATACTATTCTCAGAGCGGCTGGTGGGCAGAGCTTCCTGTTACTGAGTAACATGAATGGTTGGTAGAAAGATGGTCAACGGATGTGTCCTCCACCAATCAGCAAAGGGATAGATCTGATTTATACTATCCCATGTAGGGTGTGGAGGGGAGGATGCACTTGCACATGTGAAGAGATGGAAGCATCTGATAAATAACATGTCCAGAAATATTTGGACAGTGATACAAGTATTGGTATTTTAGCTGTTTACCAAAACATATTCAAGATTCAGTTATATAATCAATATGGGGTTAAAGTGCAGACTCTCAGTTTTAATTTGACAATTTTCACATCTTAATTTGAGTAAGGGTTTAGGAATTACTGCTCTTTAACATGTAGCTGCCTCTTTTTAAAGAGACCAAAAGTAATTGGACAATTATCACAAAAGCTCTCTAATGGGCTGCATGGGTTATCCCCTTGCTAATCCTTCATCAGTTAAGCAGATAAGAAGTCTGGAACTGATTACAGGTGTGGGATTTTTATTTGAAAGCTTTTGCTGTGAACCGACAACATGTGGTCAGAGGAGCTATCAATAGAAATTATATAGACCATCAACAGGCTTAAAAAAGAAGAAATCCATCAGATGCAAAGCAGAAATATTAGTGGGTAAACCAACAGTTTGGTACATTCTGCAAAAAAACCCAAAAAACAGCGCACTAGTGCGCTTGGGAACTCAAAAAGGTCTGACCATCCATGGAAGACAACAGTGGTGGCTGATCACAGAATCCTTTCCATGGTGAAGAAAACCCCCTTCACAACATAAAGAGAAGACTACAAATACAGAGAGTTCACCACAAGGTACAAACCGTTAATCAGTCTTAAAAATAAAAATGCCAAATTAGACTGCCTAAACATCTAAAGAAGCCAGCTCAGTTCTGGAAAAGCATTCTTTGAATAGATTAAACTAACATCTGAAAAGCGCTCTGGAATTATTGGCGCTGTATAAGTGAGTAAAATAAAATAATAACTAAATATAATCAACCTGTAACAGAATGAGTGGGAAGAAGAAAGTATGGAGAAGGCCTAGAATGGCTCATAATCCAAAGCACATCCTCTGTAAAACATGGTGGAAGCAGTTTGATAGCATGGACATGTTTGGCTTCCAGTGGCCCTGGGTCAACAGTGTTTGATGATGTGATTGAAGACAGAAGCAGCTGGATGAATTCTGAAGTGTACAGGACCTATACAGTCATGGCCAAAAGTATTGACACCCCTGCAATTCTGTCAGATAATATTCAGTTTCTTCCTGAAAATGATTGCAAACACAATTTCTTTGGTATTATTATCTTCATTTAATTTGTCTTAAATGAAAAAACACAAAAGAGAATGAAGCAAAAAGCAAAACATTGATCATTTCACACAAAACTCCAAAAATGGGCCGGACAAAAGTATTGGCACCCTCAGCCTAATACTTGATTGCACAACCTTTAGCCAAAATAACTGCGACCAACCGCTTCCGGTAACCATCAATGAGTTTCTTACAATGCTCTGCTGGAATTTTAGACCATTCTTCTTTGGCAAACTACTCCAGGTCCCTGATATTTGAAGGGTGCCTTCTCCAAACTGCCATTTTTAGATCTCTCCACAAGTGTTCTATGGGATTCAGGCCTGGACTCATTGCTGGCCACCTTAGAAGTCTCCAGTGCTTCCTCTCAAACCATTTTCTAGTGCTTTTTGAAGTGTGTTTTGGGTTATTGTCCTGCTGGAAGACCCATGACCTCTGAGGTAGACCCAGCTTTCTCACACTGGGCTCTAAATTATGCTGCAAAATTTGATGGTAGTCTTCTGACTTCATAAAGCCATGCACACGGTCAAGCAGTCCAGTGCCAGAGGCAGCAAAGCAACCCCAAAACATCAGGGAACCTCCGCCATGTTTGACTGTAGGGACCGTGTACTTTTCTTTGAATGCCTCTTTTTTCTCCTGTAAACTCTATGTTGATGCTTTTGCCCTAAAAGCTCTACTTTTGTCTCATCTGACCAGAGAACATTCTTCCAAAATGTTTTAGGCTTTTTCAGGTAAGTTTTGGCAAACTCCAGCCTGGCTTTTTTATGTCTCGGGGTAAGAAGTGGAGTCTTCCTGGGTCTCCTACCATACAGTCCCTTTTCATTCAGATGCCGATGTATAGTACAGGTTGACACCGTTGTACCCTCGGACTGCAGGGCAGCTTGAACTTGTTTGGATGTTAGTGGGGGTTCTTTATCCAACATCCGCACAATCTTGCGTTGAAATCTCTTGTCAATTTTTCTTTTCCGGCCACATCTAGGGAGGTTAGCCACACTGCCATGGGCTTTAAACTTCTTGATGACACTGCACACGGTAGACACAGGAACATTCAGGTCTTTGGAGATGGACTTGTAGCCTTGAGATTGCTCATGCTTCCTCACAATTTGGTTTCTCAAGTCCTCAGACAGTTCTTTGGTCTTCTTTCTTTTCTCCATGCTCAATGTGGTACACACAAGGACACAAGACAGAGGTTGAGTCAACTTTAATCCATGTCAACTGGCTGCAAGTGTGATTTAGTTATTGCCAACACCTGTTAGGTGCCACAGGTAAGTTATAGGTGCTGTTAATTACACAAATTAGAGAAGCAACACATGATTTTTCGAACAGTGCCAATACTTTTGTCCACCCTCTTTTTTAAGTTTGGTGTGGAATTATATCCAATTTGGCTTTAGGACAATTCTTTTTGTGTTTTTTCATTTAAGACAAATTAAATGAAGAGAATAATACCAAAGAATTTGTGTTTGCAATCATTTTTCAGGAAGAAACTGAGTATTATCTGTCAGAATTGCAGGGGTGTCAATACTTTTGGCCATGACTGTACATTCTGCTCAGATTCTACCAAACACAGCAAGGTTGATTGGACAACACTTTTACAGTACAGATAACCAATGAGACTCAAATCATAATGTGAAGGAAACCCAGGAGTTTTTTTAAGGTAGAGAAGTGGAATATTACGGAATGGTCAAGTATGGTAAAAACTGTACTTTAAATTTTGTGTTGGTCACTACGATTATGGTAATTGTAAATTCATGTAGCCTTTGCGTCTTATAACTTTTTTATTTTTTTTAAGTAGGTAAACATCAAAACTACATAAATTTGCTTTTTATATGTCCTTAGCTATGTTGATGATAATTTAAACATGTTATTACTCTTAAAAAATTACTTAAAATATTAAAGAAAAATAGTAGAGATAATAGAATTGATTTTCAGGACTCCATTGGCCATGGCAGTAACCCGATTCCACTTGGCGGGAGAACTATGAATCCTCCTTCATCTCCCGACATTCCCAGCTCTACATTTGATTAATCAGACTGATGCAAAGTCATCACTGTGGTGTGATGATCTTGCTTTCGTGAGATGGGGTTAAACAAATATGTTAAAAAGTTATTCAAAGACATTCTGTGAAAACCAAGGTTCTTAAAGATTCTCTTCAAGTACATTGTTACGTTTACGCTGGGGAGTTTTAAAAAAATGCTTTCAAGAGTTGTATTAAAAGTGTTGAATCCTACACGGCTTTCATATCTAATTAGCGTATAATCTGTAAGTAGAATTTCATATTTTTCAGAGAGAATTTTTCTCCAGCTAATGTTCATTTCTTCACAGCTGTATCAATATGATTTTGACTAATTTTGCAAAATGATAAATAGAAATGTTTATAGAGTGATTTTTTCATTGTCTTTTTAACTTCATATTACAGAACTAGGAAATCATTGTTTTTAAACGGTGTCATGAAAAAAAAGATGTCTTGTCTATGGCCTATACTTAGTGCTAAACAAACGTTTGATTTTAATATCAAAATATCACAGCAGATTTATATCCACTGAAATGCACAATTTTAAGAATCATTGACACAAAACAGAGATGTGTGAATCGGTTTGAGGCAAATTCAGTTTTCCCCAAATTTTACATAAAACATTTTGATTATCCTAGATCCAAAACTGACCCCATTTTGCTGGTTTGTAGAGGGGTTGAAAAAAAAACAACAGTTCCTCTTTAAGACACAGCTGCTCATTAAAAAAAAAATTAAGCCTGTAGCTGTGCAAGAGAGACATGGGTTGCTGTCTGTCAAAATTTTTGAGCAAAATTAAACCAACTAGATGTGTCAAATGTGTCATCCAGCATGAGCCATTGTGTAAAATGTGTCATTCTTTCAGACTATTTAATCTAAGATTATGCTGTCCATATGTTATAAAGGATTATTAAAAGGAATCTGTCACCACATTTGACCTATCTAAATTATTATTATGGGCATAAAAAGTTATAGAATGCTGAAAACAGTCCTCCCTGTGTGCCTCATATCAGATGTTCTGGTGCTGAGAAATAATCTTTTATCACTTTACATAAAATACCTCTTCTAGGCTCTGTGATGGATGGTGCCTGAAGAAAACTCTGCCCCCAGAGATTATTTTAAATATAAGGGGAAGTTACCAACGTGATGTCACATGGTTACCAGTGTTACCAGTGTGATGGGTAAGGGCTTCACTCTGCTCTTCTGATAACTGACACATCTGCAAGTTCTTCTCAGCTTCAGCTTCCATCTCAGAGGCAGACAGGGTTGTAATATTGCTGCAATACAGCAGAGCTGAGAGAAGCAAAACATGTGTTTGCAAGAAGACAAATTTCATTTCTTCTGTTCTGTGTTGGTTGCTTGTCTCACACTTTCAACGACTCCTTCATGTAAAATATGCTCTGGGGGCAGAGTTATCTCTAGACACCATCCGCCCAAGAGCCTGGAAGAGATCACTTATATAAAGTTATATAAAGAGGATTTTTCAGCAACAACACGACTGATATGAGTCACACAGGGAGGATTGTTTTTAGCATTCTATAACCTATATGGCCATATTAATAGTTTAGATAGGTCAAATTTGGTGACAGATTCCCTCAAGTGTTTTCTTTTTCTATCAAATTGATATTGAATTTAAGAGAAAAAAAATCATGCCATATAAAATTGGTCGCTACATTACAGATGTATTCAGAGAGGCAATAGCTTTAAATTAAAGCTATTCCATAAAACTTTGTTTTAATGAAGAATCACACAAATGTAAGAGGTGCACTGGTATTATAAAGAGATGAGCAAACTTGTTCAGAAAATGTTCGCAAATCTCAAATTTGTCACGTATGTAGCTCATTCGGAATTGTGCTTGGATTCCCGAGCATTTTCCTAAAAATCTGCAAAAGTTAGCCAAAGTTCGGTAAATGATTGATCTCACTAAGGGCTCTTTCAGATGTCAGTGTTTCCAGTAAACAAGAAAGGAGTTTGTTTGTTCCAGCTGCGTAAAATCACTTCTTTATTTCACCATTTTAAAATACAAAAGACTCTCCATAGTACATGCCATAATCACGGACACGGTGTGATTATGTACAATTAAGTATAATTCTTAACTACAATTCTACAAACCTCTTTGTCAGATTAGATACAAATAAAGTATAATACATGTAATAACATGTAAAACAACACAGTCAGCCTTCAGAGGTTCCTAGTTTCTGTGCCACTCCTTTACACAAAAACACTAGGCGTGTCTACGCATTACGCATATGAATCAATAAGGACTTCGCTCCACTTAGGCATAGACCCAATTCATGCTATATAAAAACTGATGTCTGAACTGAGAAAATAAATTAATGTGTATGCACAATGTAAGTGCATACTAACACATGACCATTAACCAAAGAAAACAAAATGCAAAAAACACAAATAAAAAGTAAAAAATAAACTGCAAATAATGCATAAAGGAAATAATAATAATAAGGGTCTTTAGTAAACATAATTTTGATCAAAATAATGTACAAGCCATCCCGCCACGTCACGGCAACCCTTGTGGGACAGTCCCTACTCTAGTATTTAAAACCCTTGGTCAGTCCCTCGATCCTTGTTCACATTCACATCACTTGGCAAGTGAAAAGGTTTTAAATACTAGAGCAGGACTGTCCCACAAGGGTTGCCGTGACGTGGCGGGATGGCTTGTACATTATTTTGATCAAAATTATGTTTACTAAAAATTATGTTTACTTTGATCAAAATTATGTTTAGTAAATTCCCTTATTATTATTACCTTTATGCATTATTTGCAGTTTATTTTTTACTTTTTATTTGTGTTTTTTGCTTTCGCCAATTCATGCTATGTGCATTAAGGTTTCTTATACAGTATACATAAGACTGTATAACATATCCAGGACTATAAATTATAACAATCTTACAGGTTACAAGACATTGCGTGATCATAGAAAAAGTCCAGTTCTGCGCTGAATCATCTATAGGTGAAATGCCTGCCCTTAACGGAGATTTCCATGGAATTTAAATTGTTTATAAACTGGTAGGCATTGAGAAAAAAATGAAGTTTTCAATTTACAAGCATTAAAAACTGTGATGTCTTTTCTGAGCCCCTGTCTTATCAGAGGACTGGAAGTTCTTCCATTTCTTCAATCTCGACTCAGGAGGAAATAGAGTTTGGACAAGAGCACAACAAGAACTATGTGATGGGGGCGGATTATCAACAGTGGCAAGTTCCTGCTAAGGGAGCAAATAGTTATGGGAGCTAGGTTATATGTTATTCAAACTTTTCAATACAAATTTGTTTCC
Organism: Dendrobates tinctorius; assembly: GCF_039654945.1. NCBI lineage: Eukaryota > Metazoa > Chordata > Amphibia > Anura > Dendrobatidae > Dendrobates > Dendrobates tinctorius. The sequence goes on from NW_027361738.1 coordinate 34,683,242, forward strand.
TTCTTTCTTGAGACTGAAGATATTAGAGAACTTCTGGTAGCCAGATAAGAGGAAAAATTGAGAAAAAAAATCTTCAGAATTTTAATACATGTAAATTTAAAATGCAATTCTTTTCACAAATCCTAACAACTTACAGACATTTTTTAATCCATGGAAAATCATTGTAAGTACTGGCTGTTAGCAAAATCAATGCCTGGGAAATGTGTTTTGTTGATGGTTCCTGCTTCTTTATCACCAGAACTAATTCTGATGTCTATTACATCAAAGTTCTGGTGACTCCAGTTGGGTGGAAAGAAATGAGTTTTGGTTAGTGCTTACTGGCCTTTTATAGGTCGTTGGCTGCAGTGGAGGCATAGGTGTAATGTTTTAGGAGAAACTACGTCAGAGAGTGGACCCTCTGGATCGCGGATCCGGAGCCCCTGGGCCGAGCACGCCAGGTGAAGACTGACCCCTATACAGGGATCGTTTGGGGCAGGACCACAGAGGACGGAGGCGCGACAGCCGGAACCAAGAGGGACGGCTCCACGGACATAAGGGGCTAGGGAGGCAGAGGGCTGAGATACGAGCAGGGACCGGTAGCACAGGGGAAGACACAATACGGGGAATGGCAAGAGGAAGGACCAGGGCTGACCGGAGACAGAGGGAAGGGCACAGAGAATAGGAAGGAAGCAGCGCCTGGACAGACTGGGGAGGGCGAGGGAGACGAGACCGAGGACGGCAGGGAGGACAAGGCAGAGGAAGGCAGAGCTACAGGAGAACTGTAGAGGCCAGAGGGTGCAGAATACTACACAATCATCAGGCGTCCTCCTAACAGCGAGGACGCCTGAAATACACCAACCCCTGGAAGTGCGTCCCCCAGTCCAGCCCCTCAGCGCCGCCCACCGCTGGTGAGAGAGAGCGGGAGGGGGTGTGCACGAGACAGGGGGCGGGTGCCAGGAGCCGCCGTGAGGGCGAATGGGCGACGGGCGCGCACCCGGACGGGGGCGCGCAGGTAAGGGAACGCTGCGGCGCGCGCTGCTGCAGGAGGGACATCGGCGGGCATAGCCGCCGATGTCACAGTACCCCTCTCCTTACGTCCTCCCCTACTGAGATTGGCCAAAAACTTTTTCAGAATCCGGGGAGCGTTGATATTTTCCCGAGGCTCCCAGGACCTTTCCTCGGGACCAAAACCCATCCAATCGATAAGAAAAAGGGTCTTACCCCTGACTCTTTTCATAGCCAAGATGTCCTTGACCTCGAAGACGTTGTCCGAGATAACAGGTGAAGGAGGGACGATGGAAACTGGTTGGAACCGATTCAGGACTACGGGTTTCAAGAGCGAGACATGGAAAGCGTTGGGAACCCGGAGCGAAGCAGGCAACCTCAGTTTGTAAGCCACTTCATTAATGCGTCCAATCACTTCAAACGGCCCAATGTACCGAGGACTCAGCTTATAAGAGGGAACTCTCAGACGGATATGTCGAGTTGAAAGCCAGACTTTGTCACCTGGATGGTACGGAGGCACGTCCCTCCGTCTTTTGTCTGCATGTTTCTTGATTCGGTTGTTGGCACCCTTGAGCGCGTCCCTGGTCTCTCTCCAAATCTGCGAGAATTCCTTAGCGAGAGAATCGGCTGCAGGTACTCCTGTAGACGTGGAGAAAGGTAACGGAATACCTGGGTTTTGACCGGTTACCACAAAAAATGGTGACTTGGTGGTAGATTCGCTGGGATGGTTATTGTGCGAGAATTCAGCCCAAGGTAAGAGCGCGACCCAATTGTCCTGATGGGCGTTGGAGAAGTGACGTAGGAAGGTGGTTAACACCTGATTAATTCGCTCCACTTGCCCGTTGGTCTGAGGATGGTATGCGGAGGAGAAGTCGAGAGATGTACCCATAAGCCGGCAGAGAGCCCTCCAGAAGCGGGAGGTGAACTGGACCCCCCGATCCGACACAATCCGCTGAGGAAGACCATGCAGCCTGAAGACCTGGTGGATGAAGATCTCGGCCAACTTCGGGGCGGACGGCAGTCCCGGTAAGGGAATGAAGTGGGCCATCTTGGAAAAACGATCTGCTACGACTAAGATGGTGGTACATCCAGCTGAGCGGGGTAAATCAGTCACAAAATCCATGGCGATCTGCTGCCAGGGGACCTCAGGAACTGGCAATGGGTGAAGAAGACCGGCGGGCAAAGTCCTAGCCACCTTGTTCTGGGCACAGATTGTGCACGAGGCAACATAGTCCATCACATCCTGGCGAAGCGTGGGCCACCAGTAATACCGGGACAGCAGCAAGAGAGTCTTTTTAGTCCCAACATGACCAGCAATTTTGGAGGAATGCCCCCAGCCCAACACCTCTGTACGTCTGCTTTGAGGGACGAAAGTCTTACCAGGCGGAGGAATAGCAAAATTCACAGGGGCCACGGTGATCATCTTAGTAGGCTCGATAATATAGGATGGGACTTCATCCCTCTCCGATGACTGTAACGACCTGGAAAGGGCATCGGCCTTGATGTTCCTATTACCAGGTCGAAAGTGAAGTTGAAAGTCAAAGCGGGAGAAATACAGGGCCCACCTGGCTTGCCGGGCATTGAGTCTTTGGGCAGACTGCAGGTAAGCCAGGTTCTTGTGGTCCGTGAGGATGGTGAAGGGATGTACAGCCCCCTTGAGTAAATACCGCCATTCAGCCAAGGCCATTTTAATGGCCAGTAATTCTCGGTCTCCAATGGAGTAGTTGCACTCCGCAGGTGAAAAGGCTTTAGAAAAGAAGCCGCAAGGGACCAGCCATCCGGATGAAGCCTGCTGGGACAGGACCGCCCCCACTCCAGTGGAGGAGGCATCCACTTCCAGGACGAAGGGCCTGCTGGTCACAGGCCGATGCAAAATGGGTGCTGACGCAAAAGAACGTTTCAGAGCCTGGAAGGCGTTTTCAGCTTCGGGGGACCAGCTGTTGGGCTTCGTTCCCTTACGGGTCAAGGCCGTGATGGGTTTGGTAACCGTAGAAAAATGAGGCACGAACTGATGGTAATAATTTGCGAACCCAAGAAACCGCTGGATGGCCTTAATCCCCACTGGACGGGGCCACTTGAGTACCGCACTGAGTTTTTCGGGATCCATCTTTAGACCGGAATCGGTGACGACATATCCCAAGAAGGGCAGTGACGTCTGCTCAAAAAGGCATTTCTCAATCTTGGCGTAGAGTTGGTTCTCTCGAAGGAGGTGCAAGACCAAGCGTACGCTTTTGCGATGGGAGGACAGATCGGGCGAGAAAACGAGAATGTCGTCTAGATAGATGACCACACAGGAATAGAGTAGATCCCGGAACACCTCGTTGATAAATTCTTGAAACACAGCGGGGGCATTGCAAAGGCCGAATGGCATGACTAGGTATTCATAATGCCCGTCACGGGTATTGAAGGCCGTTTTCCACTCATCCCCAGCACGGATCCGGACCAAACTGTAAGCTCCCCGCAGATCTAACTTCGTGAAGATCCGAGCTCCTCTCAGCCGGTCAAAGAGCTCCTGAATCAACGGAAGGGGGTAACGATTTTTAACGGTGATATTGTTTAGGCCCCGGTAATCAATGCAAGGCCGCAGTGATCCGTCTTTCTTCCGGACGAAGAAGAAACCTGCGCCCGCAGGAGAGGAGGACTTCCGGATAAACCCCTTGGACAGATTTTCATGAATATATTCCGTCATGGCAGAGGTCTCGGCAGGAGAAAGAGGGTATGTTCTACCTCTGGGAGGAACCGCTCCAGGAATCAGGTCGATGGGGCAGTCATAGGACCGGTGCGGGGGCAGGGAGTCCGCCTCCCTCTTGCAGAAAACATCAGCGTAGGCGTGGTATGGAACAGGAAGGCCCAGGAGATCCGTTGGCCTAGGCTGAGAATGGGAACGAACCAGGGTACGTAAACAGCTTGCATGGCAGGTGTGCCCCCAGCGCAAGATCTCCCCGGAGCGCCAGTCGACAACTGGCTCATGCCGCCTAAGCCAAGGTAGTCCCAAGAGAATGGCGTGGGATAATTGAGGCAGGACATAAAAGGCAATCTTCTCGGAATGAAGTGCGCCAATTTGTAGTTTTACTTCAGTGGTAACCGTGGTGATGAGCCCAGGTAGAGGTTTGCCATCGACGGAGGTGATTGCTCGGGGGTTACTTATGACGACCACGGGAATCTGGAGTTTGTCAACCTCCTCCTGGCGGATGAAGTTGCCTGCTGCGCCCGAGTCCACATACGCCTCCACGGAGCCACGCCCCCGATCTGTAATAAGCAGAGCTGAAAGAGTAAGTGGGAAAGAGAGGGTCTGATCACCTAGGGGGCCCTCTCCTACCTGGCCTAGGCGGATGCGTTTCCCGGTCTCTCAGGACAAGTGCGTACGAAGTGATTGGCCCCTCCACAATATAGACAGAGTCCCTTAGTCATCCTCTCCTTACGCCGTTGTTCGGACAGCTTGATGCGATCCACCTGCATAGGCTCGGGAGCAGTGTTACTAGGGAGAGCAACGGCGCGCGGAATGGGAGCTTGGTATAATCTAAAGGGCCTCTTCTCCCTGGCTGACTCTCTAGCGCGTTCCTGAAAACGCAGGTCAATACGAGTAGCCAGAGAGATGAGATCTTCCAGGGTGGTTGGAAGGTCACGCCCGGCCAACTCGTCCTTGATTTTACTAGAAAGGCCTCTCCAAAAGGCACCAACCAGGGCTTCATTATTCCACCCCAGCTCCGAGGACAAGGTCCGGAAACGGATGGCGTATTGCCCTACCGTAAGGGACCCCTGGCAGAGGTTAAAAAGGGCCTCTGTAGAGGAAGCAAGGCGTCCGGGTTCATCCAAAACCTTACGGAATGTTTCCAAAAAATTCTGGATGTTAGTCACCACCGGGTCATCCCTCTCCCACAACGGATTCACCCAAGCCAACGCCTCCCCCTCTAGATGGGAGATTATAAAGGCCACCTTAGCACGGTCCGTGGGGTATTGTTGGGGCAGAAGATCAAAGTGCAGTCTGCACTGGTTTAAAAATCCCCTACACAACTTTGGGTCCCCACAGTACCTAGGCGGCTTACCAAGACGGGGAGGAAGGAAAGAGACAGCGTCCCGGGCTTGGGTAGAAGCGGCCGCAGAGGACTGCAAAGAAAGCAGCCGATCATCCACGGACGCCATATACCCCAAAATGTGAGATTGCGCATCGCGCTGCTGTGCGAGCTCCTGCTGGAGGCTGACTAAGAGAGGTGCATGCGCTGGGTCAGCGGTTTGCAGGGCGGAGAGCCGGGTGTCCATGGACTTCATGAATGACATGATACGGGTCTGATTCTCTCTTAAGAATAGCAGTTCCTTTTGAGTGGCAGCCGCGGCACCGGCGGGGTCCATGGCCTGATGATACTGTAATGTTTTAGGAGAAACTACGTCAGAGAGTGGACCCTCTGGATCGCGGATCCGGAGCCCCTGGGCCGAGCACGCCAGGTGAAGACCGACCCCTATACAGGGATCGTTTGGGGCAGGACCACAGAGGACGGAGGCGCGACACCCGGAACCAAGAGGGACGGCTCCACGGACATAAGGGGCTGGGGAGGCAGAGGGCTGAGATACGAGCAGGGACCGGTAGCACAGGGGAAGACACAATACGGGGAATGGCAAGAGGAAGGACCAGGGCTGACCGGAGACAGAGGGAAGGGCACAGAGAATAGGAAGGAAGCAGCGCCTGGACAGACTGGGGAGGGCGAGGGAGACGAGACCGAGGACGGCAGGGAGGACAAGGCAGAGGAAGGCAGAGCTACAGGAGAACTGTAGAGGTCAGAGGGTGCAGAATACTACACAATCATCAGGCGTCCTCCTAACAGCGAGGACGCCTGAAATACACCAACCCCCGGAAGTGCGTCCCCCAGTCCAGCCCCTCAGCGCCGCCCACCGCTGGTGAGAGAGAGCAGGAGGGGGCGTGCGCGAGACAGGGGGCGGGTGCCAGGAGCCGCCGTGAGGGCGAATGGGCGACGGGCGCGCGCCCGGACGGGGGCGCGCAGGTAAGGGAACGCTGCGGCGCGCGCTGCTGCAGGAGGGGCATCGGCGGGCATAGCCGCCGATGTCACAATAGGGTTCAGAAGTGATTTAGGTATCTGACATGGAGGAGGGAACAAATTCAAATTTCAACACGGAGCAAAGCTACAAGGACACTGAGATCCGCCAATGTTCTCTGCCACAAAGGAAAGCAGCTACAATGAAGCGAAAAAAGACATTTCATTCTGAGCAAAAAATGACTCCGATTTTTTTATATACATTTTATATTTTGTGCAAAATTGGTGTTATTTACACCCTCTCCCGTGTATGCAGCGAGTATATATCTCTGTAATTGAAAAAGGAGGCACACGACAAAGCAGATTGATAATAAAAGTATGAGAGTTATGAAGCGAAATATAGAGTGTAACAGAACACAGTATCAATAATGGAATGTCTATTTATAACTTGGAAGAAACCTAATCCCGGAGTTCAGGATACTGACATGCATAATCTGTCTTGTGTGAACTTTTTAATGGCACAAAAATCAAAATAGTACAGAATGAGGATTCTACATAGAGAGACAGAGATAAAGAAAAGGTGTCATCCGAAAATTCTCTGTTCAAATCCAAATATTTATGTTAAATATAATCATCAAGATTTAAGTATTTTTTTTCTTTTTTATTTTCAACGTAACAATGTTTAAAAAAGTCGAGAAATTTGTCAATTTTCTCTCTTATCACTAAGCCTTATAATAAGCTAACACTTACTGTTTTACAAAGATCACTTTATAGCAGTAATTTTATTTATTGTCGTCACAAGCAGGTTTACAATAAAAGATATCATCTAAATATAGGATCACATCTTTTACAATAAGTGATGGCTACCCATCCCTGCTCAATTACCTTGTCACCTCCTGGGTTACAGAGTGTGCCCACAACACTCTCCCATAGATGTCAATAAACATCTTCAAACTGCTTCTCCTGGACTATGCAGCTACGATAAAGCCTAACTATAAATGATAACTGCCACCATAACCGAGAGCAAATGAAAGTATTGACTTGTGGCAGACGGGAGACCATTGATCAGCGAGCTGGAGCTGGTATCCAAGGTAAACGCGCGGCGCTTAGAAACCCGCTGTGTACCTTAGATACCAGTGCGCTGGTGCAGGGAGCTTGGTTACCAGCTCCCTGCACCAGCACGCTGGTATCTAAGGTACACAGCGGGTTTCTAAGCGACGCCCTCGCTTGTCCTCATCGCTGGTGAGATCTGCCTGTTTGACAGCTCATCAGCGATCATGTAGCGACACACCAGCGATCCTGACACGGTCATATCGTTGTCGGGATCGCTGGTGCGTCGCTATGTGTGACAGGACCTTACTTTTACACTTTATCAAATGCTGGTGATTTTCTTGTTATTTCATTGATTATTTCCTGTAGATAAAAAGCTATTTACACTAGCTTCTTACAAGGCTGTGCTATGGTGAATGTATTACAAGTTGTGCACCTGTTTTTTCATTACAGTGTTTGTTCGAGACATAAAGCAAACAATAAATGATCTTATTAAAGCACAAACCTTGAAACCCTGAAATAATTGATATAAAAATGTACATATATTGGAAATGGCATAATTTTAGCTACAAATACAAAAGTCAATTATCCATTGTAGGTTCACAATATTTCGAACTCCTGGACCAGACACCGTTTAGATGTTTTAAATTTGTATTACCATAGTTTAATGAATAACTTTATTTGGTTGGGATAGTGATATGATTTTTTTTTTCAAGAATAATGCAGGTTTCTATTATCATATGGTGGTTTTTATAGAATTTCCAATCTTTTACTTTTAAAAAGTAGTAATAAATGTTTTTTTTCACATTTTATTCCATATTTTACTAAAAATAATGTAGTGTTACCTTAAAATAGACTTATATTTAGCAGACATGATTAAATCTGGTGAGATTTGAATTCAACAAATAAATTTAATTTTACAGGGAAACTTGATTTGCATCAAAGTTATTGCTTAAAAACTGAAAATCTGATTTGCAGTAAATTTATGTTGCATCGCACGTACCTGATGAAAATTAAATATTGAACATTTCTTACTATTATTGGGGGTCTTTCTTGACCCCTGAGTGCATACACATAGGAATGCACATTTTAAAAAAATTCAAAGAAAATTCAATTCTAATCAAATTCGCTTATCTCTAATATTTGCTCTTTCTTACTTGTCCATTTCACAGCGTGTCTCAGCTCAATTTACAAAAGCGAGTGGCATTGAGAAAGTTTTATAGGTGAGGATTATTTTATGTGTATGTGGGTATATATCCATTTTTTAATTTTATTCTCATTTTTGGAACATTTCTCTAACAAATAAAAAAATCAGAAGTTTTCATAGTTATTTTTTTAATTTTACACAGTGCACGTCCTTTATTTTATACACAATGTTAAATGAAAACTTGTATGTGGGAAATTAGAGAGGACAGAAGCAGTGAGCACTAGAGATGAGCGACTTTGCCTTTTTTAGGGTCGAGTCGGGTTTCATGAAACCCGACTTTCTCAAAAGTCGTGTCGAACGAAATCGGCCGATTATAGGGAAAAGTCGTGGAACACGAAACCCAATGCAAGTCAATGGGGAGAAAAGTCAGCAGTGAGTGGAGGACTGTAAACACACCTGGCATGAGTTTTTACCCCAGAGGCGGCAAAATCTCTCTCTCTTCTCTCTCTCCTTCTCCCTCTCTCTCTCCCACTCCCACTCCAGCTATACTCCCGCAGCGCTATCCTCCGCTTCTCTCATTGGCTGAAAAAAGTCACGTGCAAGCATTCGGCGAAACCCGACTTTGACGCTTGGGTTGCCGACCACATGGCCAACTTCACAATGTGGTCGGGTTTCGTTTCATGAAACCCGACTTTGGCGAAAGTCGGTGACTTTTGAATCTGACCGACCTGTTTCGCTCAACTCTAGTGAGCACCAATGCTGTCTTTATTCCTGAGTCCTCATCAATCTCCAACTGCCAGATACCCATAATTTAGCAGCCGGATCACTGGGACAGCCAGCTTAAACCAGCACCGTTGTGTCAGCGGGGTGATTTTTAAACATGGCAATTCTTAACAGTTAAAAATTTGATGATGAAAAGCAAAACAAAGAAATTCCCTTATTATTTAATTTTAATTCCCCTGCCCATTCTCTAACTAGAATTCCCTTTTGACTTTCAGCCAATGTACTATTCCCATAAGCCTACGTCTGCTGTTGCTGGTAACATCAATAGCAGGCGCCGCTGATGGGAGTAATTATCAGCCGGTGCCTGTGCTATAAATAAATACATTTTTAAAAAAATTATGTGGGGTTTCTTCTCTTTTTGATAACCAGCGCAGGCAAAACTGACAGGTGCAGGTTGCAACTCTAAGCTGTCAGCTTTATCATGGCAGGTTAACAAGAATAGAGAGGTCCCCAAACAGTTTTCCTAAATTATTTACATAAATTATATAAAAACCGGTGTGGGGGTCCCCCATTTTTGACAACCAGCCACGCTAGAGAAGACAGCTGGGGCATGGTATTCTCACTCTGGAAAGGGGGCCATTGGGGCAACCTAAAAATAGCAACTTACACACGCCCCCCAAAAGGCTTTTCTATTAGATACACCAATTCTAGCACTTTGAATGGCACTTACCACTTGCCCTGGTGCTGTGGAAAGTGGGGTAATATTTGTGGGGTTGATGTCCGCTGTTTTATTGCCGTTGACATCAAGCTCACAGGTTAGAAGTGAAGAGGTGTCTACAAGACATATCTCTGTTACTAACCCCATAGCTATATTGTAAAAAAGACACAGCCAGAATAAAATACTTTATTTGAAAGAAAAACACTGACTCCTTTATTTGAGATAAAAATAATAAAGCACAGTTATTGTCACAAGTGTGTCATGTCCTTCTGGGAAATTTGGGGGTAGATCAGATGCTTCTGATCTGGTCATTACCTTTCCATATAAAGCCTGGCCAGACAGTCTCTGCCTTGCCAGTGAATGCTTTGCTTCCGTGCTCTTTGGAGACCTTGTGCTGAATAGGAGTTCGTTGTTGCTACTGAAGATTCGTCTTCCTGTGCTGTGTGCTAAAGCTAAGTGGTTTGGAGTAGAGTTGTTGTAGAAGTGTTCTGTGGTTTGCTGTAGTGGGTGTGTGCTTATTTCCTGGTCACTTTACCATTTAGCTTATTTCTCCCTGTCTCTATCCTCCTAACTATTGTTGGTTAGTACTTTTGTATGATATACCATAGGTGTTCTGTTATCCCTGTTTTGTCTTTGTGTCTTGTTTACATTACATTTCTGTCCCATACCTGTTGGGGTGGGGGTTGGGCAGATCAGGGTTTAACAGGAGCATTGTAAGGTCAGAGACTCGGGCCTCTCTACCTTCAAGAGTACCCCTGTGACAGGGATAGTTAGGGGTCTAGTTCCAGGGACAGTTTGAGGCCTCCCTTCCTTACCAAAGACCATCACAACATGACAGTTATACTCACCTTATGCCCATTCCATTGAAGCTCTTAGCCCCTGTAAAAAAGCAGAAAATAATAAAAAAACATGATACTCACCTCACGACCATTCCTTTGAAGTCCTTGCCCCCTATAAAAAAGAAAAATAATAAAAACTATATTTCTCACCTGTCCGCAGTGAAGATAATTTAAACTGACCCACATAGTAATCCATGTCTGAAATATGCAATTTACAACCTGGACAGTGCCAGGATGCGACCATCCAGTCTGAACACCGTGAGAAAATGAGGTGCTGATAGCACAGCCTCAGTGACTAGCAGTGACTGGCAAGTGTAAGGAGCTTTGACACAGTTTGCCAGCTTCTGTATTAAGGCCTTAATATCAACCAATACCTTACATATATTGATATGTTTTTTGTGCACTTTTTATATTTCTTTCAGGGTGCAGTTGGGCCCAAATGGTTCTGCAAACTTGTGGCCTCTGTTCACACGGGATGCATTCTAGTTGGCACTGGGCAGCCCCCTATATGGTGTTACTAAGAGGTTGTGAACCAGAAGCCCTGTATTCCCTGTGTGAACATTGCCACATGCGGATTATTTCTTCTGCACTGGTGTACCACATGGCCAATCCCTGATTGTAGGCTGGCTGTTTCATTTGGTATTTATTCACTTGTGCAGCTGCCATTTTACTTGGGTCCACTGCACCCTGTATTAGTGCAGATGCATTTAGGCCTGTCTGGTTTGTATCTGAATTTTTTGGAGGATTTTTTCCTCTTTTTGAGGTTTTCATGTTAGCCGGGACAATGAACTGCAGTGCCCTCAATGAGATCACCGAGAGCACCATGAGATGACAGCATGGTAAACAACGGATGTTCAGGCCGCCTATCCATCTGTGTATGGTCCGGGTTCTAGTTTGCATACTGGTTGGGTACCCAAACTAAACTTTCTTTAGTTTTTCGGCCAAACCCGCTGGACCACTGGTTCATCTATTATTAATTACCACTGTTTCAGTTTTGTGTGCTCTATATTCCACTTTGAACTTCTATTTACCTGGCTGCAACAATAACTTCTCACATGACTTCTGCAGCCAGTCATTTAGTGGAATTGAATTGTAGACCGCTGAAGCCAGTATGTGGCTGCAGCCATCTTGTGAGCCAATTGTAGCAGAGCACTATGGTAAAATTGCAGGATTACACATTTTTTCATTATTTTATCACTATCACTGTAGTCAAGTTTTAAAAACCTTTTAAAGGTGTGTGAGAAGCTGGCTACTTACTAAAGAATATTGGACCAATGGATGTAGAGCGAAGTCCATGGCTCTAAGGGAAGCAGATTTTTCCAGCACGGAGCACTGGTTACGTTGAGCTTATTGTTGTGTTTCACTAGAGATTTGATTGCTATGTTTTATTACAGCTTTACTTGCTTGTAAGTTTAAGTGCACTCATTTCACCTGTAAAGTGTTCAGCATCTGAAATCAACGTTTACATTCAGTGGCAATAAGCAGAAAAATATGCGCTGGCTGGATCTTATGTTAACGTAAGGTCAGACACGAGATTGGTAATGAGGTAAAGCAATCATTCCATTAGTCTTATTAGTGTCTGGGGTCCTTAATGTAGCCATTGTTTCATATGATGCCCTCTAAGAAGCACAATAGCGAAACGCGCATTGGGGTCTGCCTTCCGATGTCAGCTGCAGGTGTGTCTTTTGTGTCTATCTATGCCTTAGCACCTTATAGGTACTTGATATATTTTGTGTAGTGTCCATGGTCAGGATCTTTTTGTACACTAATATTTATATTATTGATTTATGTTATGTGTTATGTTATGTTATTGTGTTTATATTTATTATGAAATTCTAATGCTATGAATCTTTAGCACTATGCACTTTATGTAAAATGTTCTTTTTTGTAATCATTTGGGATTTATTTTATCCTGACTCTGCTGCTATTCACTTACTACCTTATTAACTACTTTAAATGACTACCAGTATACCTTTTTTGGATTTCTTCCAGGCGTGTTTATAAACCTTTTTATTATATTCCTGCTCTGGCGTGGTACTTAGGGGTCGCTTCCTTTTGTATTTTTAACTGTGCTTACATTGAATTTATACCATTTTTTATGATTACATTTTGTAATAAAGTTGCTATATATTTTACACTAGCTCTGGTGTCCTTCCCCCTTCTTGGTTTTCTAATTGTTTCATATGAGACTGTACGTTGACTCTTGTTGTATGTTAATTTTTGAATACATGCTGATTGCATATTGCATCAGCCCACTGCAGTTTGCTAACCAATACAACTTAGGATATATAGGCCGATTATTTAAACAATCGAACAATGAGAAATCACCTCCCTCAGTCTTCCTCCAATCCTGTGAAATAATGTCCTTGGATGGGAGCTGTGGATAAAAAAAGTCTCTGACTCCCTCTGCAAAGAGAGTTAACAGCGGGCATACACCCGCCCATCTTTATGAGGCGGGAACACACTAAAGAGTGCATGCTATAAAAAGCGGTTAAATGAACAGCCCAGTGATGGCATTTTTCTCATGTAGGCATAACGCTGTACTCAGTACTCCCCTGATGATCTGGTTGGTGAAACGCGTAGGGAGAAGGGAGCGTCACATGGAGGAACCCATGAATGGAAAGATTTGGGTGAGATCTTTCCATGATATACTAGATGACATAAAAAATCTGTAAAGGTGGTGAACTGCATGATCTAAAGAGGAATGTCTAGGTTCACACCCTGGTTTCATAATTACAGACTGTATATTATGCCATTCTTTATTTTTAGGCGATTATTGAAATAAGGCTGTTACTATGAAATTTGTCCAGGATCATTGTTAGTGATGATTATGTATGTTACACAGAAGTGGCACATAAAGAACAATGGATCTGTAAAAGACATTTTTCTAGCACCATGAGAGTGTGATTTCACAAAAGAAATTTACACTAAGCGGATACTCTGAGGGGGTGTCTATGTATAGTTGGATAACGACACTAAGGGTATACCGGTAAGGTGTTTGAAAGTTTGGTCTTATCGCATTTGACTGAGCGGTTTTTTCTTGTAAGTGTTTGTCTTTTTGTACATGTACATTTTTATGAATGGACTAAGTCCTTTTTAAATCTAATTTTGAATAAAGTAGATTAGTTTTATTTCTGGTATTTTTCTAGCTTGCTGGTGTAGATATATCCCTCTGCAAAGAGACCCTCTTCAGGAACAACCCAAGACACCATGGCTCCCTCTGGCAGAATACTGATCTGCTCCTCTGCCCATCACTGAACCCATAAAGACGTTTGGAGAACCCCGATTGGGACTGTACTATATGTGATTTCCGGCTGTCGTGATAGCTATATTAAGGATTGTTGTTCCCAGCTGGAATGGGAGACACCTCCTACAGTCGTGGTATGGAGCATGGACTGTGACTATAGACTATACTGGCGGGAAATACAAATGTTGTGAGACAGTAGGTATCTCCTGGTAGGGTGACAGTAGAACTATCCGTCCAAGGATGGGATGTTGTGGACTGAGGACATTGCATTGTGACCATCTAGTCTGAACTGCTGTAAGACCATGGATGTAAGGAATAAAAAAAGTTGCATTGTTAACCTGCCTAGGTGATTATTACAAGCCATACCTGACAAGGGGAATTTCAAATTCAGCAAATAAAATAAAAAATGAAATGTTTTACTTTTTTTATATATTTTCTGGATTAATTTAAAAGTTATGCTTGCTGGCATTAATATATTGCGTACCTTTAAGCAATAAAAATGCCTAGCTTAAAGGCAATGAGTACATAAAGCCCTGTTCACGCTATGCTTATGCAGTTTATCCAAGTGTTTCATCTGGTTCCTTGGAAAACAGATTCAGATAGAATCTTTTAATGTACCCAATGATTTTAATAATTCAAAGTGAGTTCAATTACCGTAGATTCTGCTTTTTTTGTGGCATATTTGTATTTTAGGCTAACACAAAAATGTAGTAGATTGTGTTCTTGAACTTTTTATCATTTCACTCTATGGCTCCATTGGTAGTTCTGTCTGAATACCGTTTATTGGGAATTCATTTAGAACCACCACATACACTACATCAGTGGTTCCCAAACTCCAGTCCTCGCGGACCCTAACAGGTCATGTTTTCAGGATTTACATAGTGTGACACATGTGAGAAAATTCCTGATGCCTTGATGATACTTCCATCACCTGTGAAATACTAAGGAAATCCTGAAGAGTGAAGACATGACCTGTTGGGGTCTTCAAGGACTGGAGTTTGGGAACCACTGCACTACGTGAACTCAGTGTGAACAGGGCCTTAGAGGCTGCAGATGCTACAAAAAGACTAAGCATTGGACCTTCCATCCTTCTTTTTCCGGGTACAATGCAGGACTCCCAGATACGTATTTTGGAAATCAATATAACTTTTCATGATTCAGTAAATCTAGGTTATTTTTAGTTTTTTGCATTCTGAACACAGTGAAAGGAAAAAAAAATAGTTCAGTCTACATGTATTTACAAGTCAGAACCTGACACTGAATACCAAACTTACATCTCTCAGAGGCATCCATTATTCTTTGAATTTGCATTTTGTATTATTTATCAATTTTTATTTGGTTAGTCTGACTTTTTTTTAACCCAGCTCAGAACAGACAGTCTGCAAAAGCTTAAAGCCTCAAAGGGAATAAAAAATGGGTAGTATGAACTAGAGAGAAAGCCCTGCAGGCAATGACAAGCTGTAAAACGATAGACCATACAATAACAAAAGGAGAAAATTTGCATTAAGTTGTGGTAAAATGGGC
This sequence comes from Dendrobates tinctorius, assembly GCF_039654945.1. Lineage (NCBI taxonomy): Eukaryota > Metazoa > Chordata > Amphibia > Anura > Dendrobatidae > Dendrobates > Dendrobates tinctorius. Next base: position 34,698,462 of record NW_027361738.1, read on the forward strand.
ATTTCTTGCAATTTTGAGGATATTTGTTAGCAAAAATTTTAATTGCCCAAACTAGTCATTGATTTAGAATTTAATTGATGGATTATTAACATGCCAGGCTGTGTTTAGATTTTATATTACCCTAGGGACTTTAAGGCTGAACTGTTGCTTTGGTACTTTATTTTGATGCAATTCTGACAAAAATTGCACTGTTTGATTTTTGAAAATTCCAGCAAAAATATTGCCATTTTGCAATGGTAAAAATGCACTATGGACGCAACATGTCATCGCAACCTTGGTGATCTTTTTTAGTGCTGAATCAGGCAGGTAAGGATATCATTTTGTAATACCGGTGTGCATATTCTTACACATTCTACTGAGCCCATAGAATCATAAAATCATAGCTGATTCTAGAGGCCATATATTGCTTTGCGAGTGCTCATTGCTTGTGCCTGCAGAGTACTGCTAGGCAACGTTTTGAGCGATTGGTGGGAGCTCCAGGACCCCAATCAATGTGCTGCATATGTTAGGTAACTATTTTTCTTTATGTAATGTATGTAACTATATGTTATGTAACTATTTTTCTTTTTTTTGCTACACAAAAAGGATATTTCAAGAGATGAAACTTTTCCAGTTTTGCTCCTATTTTATTCCTGCTGACTCCCTGAGTATTCTGTCTTCTGCACTAGAGAGGTTGATGCTCACATGGTAACAAACCAGAGCAAACAGGCTAAATACACACCTCTGAAGGATCCAAATAAATTAATCTAAATTTAAAAATCCATATCTCTGGAAGTGTATAGTTCGATATGGATCTCAGCATTTAGCTAGTGCATTGCAATGCTTTATAACAGCAATCAAAGTGCTGAAAGTGAAAGTCCCATAGAGACACTAAGTAAAAAAAAATTAAAAAAGCTAAATAACTGTAAAAATAATTTTTTCAAAGTCACACCATAATGATAAAAAAATCACACCCATAAAAAAGTATTTTTTAAAATAAAAAGTACACATATTTGGTATTGATGCGTCCAGAATGACTATAAAACTATCACTTTTGTTAATCTTTTCCGCGTACACCGTAAAAATAAAAATAAAAAACGAGGCAAAAAACTATGCTCTTTCATCATACCACAGAACAAAAAGTGGCATGAAACCCAATCCCAAAGACAAATGTAAATACAGTTTTTTTTTGCTGAAAATGTCATCTTGTCACACAAAAAATAAGCTCCAAAACAACTCCATCAGTGAAAAAATAGAAAAGCTACAGTTCTCAAAAACTTTTATTTTATGACAAGCAAAACCTCCCAAAACATTTCCTGAATTGATGTTTTTTTGTTCATTTTGTTTGACAAAAACCTGAATAGAAAGTGATCAAAAAATATCATGTGCCCAAAATGGTACAAAAAAAACAGCAACTCTTATACCACAAAAATCAAGCCATCATATGACTCTTTTGGTAGAAATATTTAAAAATGATAGCTCTCAAAATATGGTGATGTCAAAACAAGCTTTTGCAAAAAAAGCATCTTTTAGTGTGTGACAGCAGCCAGTCATAAAAAAGGATATAATTCTGGTATTGCTGTAATTGAACGACCTGAAGAATAAAGTCATGTAATCACTTATAACTCGTGAGGAATATCGTAAAAAATAAACAAAACTAATTCTTGACCTGCTGTTGATATGTTTTTGCTGTCTCCCAAAGATCGCTTGAATGCTCAGCTCACATTTATCCTGTGCTCCACTCTGAGCGCTTATTCTGGGGTTTTCTATGTAAAGCTCTGAAATATGTGATTTACACAAAACCCCCGATGGAAGATTCCCTAAAATGTGGCAGATGGAGGCACTGTGGATGCCATCTGGCCTATTATCCCACTGTGTCCATCTTTTTAGGTGTGTAGTTTTGTGCACTTCAGAAAAGAAGAGCACGACTGAGCAGAGGCGAGATGGAGTGCAGACTAACTCTGCTGTCACATTATCGTGAACAGATCACTCAGGGGTTTCGTCTGAATTACATCATTCAGAAATTTAGATTTAAACTCTGTTCTAAGTGTTAAGCGTAGAGCGCAGTATGAGTGATCCAAAATGTTATGTACAATGTTCCCAATAAAAGCTTCAACTCAATCCACAAAAATGCAAGTCCTCACTCAGGTCTGTCATCTGTTGATTGATGTGTTTGGCATTTCCATGGTGATGAGAACTCATCTAATTTAAGGGTATGTGTCTCCAGAAACACAATCTGTTTCTGTAAAACACCTATGGAGTGAAGTCAACAGTACACATGCAGATAAATTACAAAAGAGTATAATTTCCAAAATGGGGTCACTTTAGGAGAGTATTCTGCTCTTCTAGCACTTAGGGGGTCTGCACATGGAGTCTGTTAACTATACTTATAACATCCAGGAGGCAAATAGCTCTTGGTTCCTCCCGAATCTCACCACTGGGCTAAGCAGTACTGTACAGACACATGTGCCAAATTTTGGTGCCATTTTTACCCATTTCCCTTAATGATGATGTAAAATCTGGGGCTAAAAAGACATTTTTATGGGCACAAATATAATTTTTTTTCACTACCCAATGGTGTCAAATTCTGTGACACACCTGTGGTGTCAATATGATCACTGCACACCTAAATGAATTCATTGAGTGGTGTATGTTGTAAAATGCTGCCTTATTTGGGGGATTTGCTGTTCTGGCACCTAAAGGACTCCCCCACTGCGTCATGGTACCCACAAACTATAATAGTTAAATCTGAACAATAATATGGCGCTCCTTCCCTTCTGAGCTCTGTACTGTACCTGAAATGTAGTTCTTGATTTCATGTAGGGTATTGGCGCACTCAGGAAATTGCAGAACAAACTGGTCCATTTTGTCTTATTACCCCTTAGAAAAATGAAAAACTTGGGGCTAAAACAACATTTTAGTGGTCAAAATGTAATTATTCTTTCTTCACTGCACAATGGTATAAAATTCTGTGAGGCACATGTGGTGTCAATTTGCTCACTGCACCTCTAGATTAATTCATTGTGGGCTGTAGTTTGTAAAGCAAGGTCACTTATGGGTGGTTTCTGCTGCTTTGGCACCTCAGGGGCTCTGCTAATGTAACATGGCAGCATCAAACAATTCCAGCAAAATCTGAATTCCAATATGGCGCTTTTTCCATTCTGAGCTATACAAAAATGCCTCAAAAATAGTTTTCGACCACGTATGGGGTATTGTTGTACTCAGGAGAAATGGAAAAACACATTTTGTGGGTCTATTTAATCCTGCTATCTCTGTTAAATTAAAACATTTGGGGCTAAAACAACATTTTTGTGGGAAAATATATATATTTTTCATTTTCACAGTTCAATGTTGTAAAGTTCTGTGAAGCACCTTGGGGTTCAAGGTGCTCACCGCACACATAGATCAATTTATTGAGGGATCCAGTTTCCAAAATAGGATAATTTTGGGGGTTTAGGCACATCAGGGGCTTTCCAAATGCGTTCACTGACTGAGGTGGACAAATAATACATAATTTTTAATAAACTTGATAAAATTAAAACCTAACCAGTCCACCGTATTTTATAACAGTCTGACCATCACTAACCAATGTTAGGTAATGGGCACTAATAAAGTCTGATATACAACAAACACCTATAAATCAGGTATTAATTTCTTGTAGATAACTTCAGCGAATGCTTCAAAGCTGAGTCCCAAGGGTCAGAATGTGCATCCATGGTAATTGCACTTAGCCCACAAACAATTGGAATATATCTGCTATAGCAATTTTTGTCTTTCACAAGGACCAGATATACACAACTAAATCCCAAAACGATTATATGACCAAGGGATAAATAACAGAATTGCACTCTGCCCGTAAACAGTTAATTCTCAAAGTGCAACCCCAATTTCATAAAAGGAGGAGAGGGTTGCATAACACTCTTTATTCTATTCATCCCTCCTCTTAGCCTGACTGGTGTTGTTAATTTTAGTCTGCAATTTCTAACTCCAAACGGACAAAACAACTAAGGGAGAAAACAAAGAGGGGGGTGTTTTTATTCATTTCCACCTACCATCCATTACACTCATTCTCCCCTAGCTAAGCTAGCATACTTGTCGGGGAATAAACCCTATCAATCTGAGTCAAAAGCCCTGGGCTATAATACTCAGGCCCCTAACAAATGCTTTATAGCCTTATTTATCCCCTTTCAAGGGATTAAATCATTACAAGATGAATTATAAGCACTGGACTATGATGCTAAAGCCCTCCACATCTGCGCTCTCACCTCAAAGTGTTTCACCCTTTACAATATTTAGGGGCTCATCAGGAGGCTATTTAATGTTTTTTTAGATACATGTGCATAATACAGCTGCACTGGAGCATACAACGATATCGTGGCCGGAAGTTGCGTACGCTCAAACAGTAGTTTTCTGCCAACAAATTTTGGGGTCCATTTTCTCCTGTTAACCTTGTGAAAATAAAAAAATTGGGGCTAAAAGAAAGTTTTTGCGGTAAAAATGTGATTTTTTTTATTTTTACTGCTCTACGTTATAGACTGAATACTTTAAGATTAAATATGCTCACCACACATCTAGATAAATTCCTTGAGGGGTCTAATTTCAAAAATTGAGTCAACTGTGGAGAGTTTCAACTGTTTAGGCATATCAGCCTTTCCAAATGTGACATGAGGTCCAGTCTCGGTTCCACCCATTTTTGCATTCAAAAAGTCAAATGGTGCTCCTTCCCTTCTGAGCCCTGCCATGTTCCAAACAGTAGTTTACTCCCACATATGGGTTATCAATGTACTCCGGAGAATTTGTACAACAAATTTTGGGGCCCATTTCTCCTTTTACCCTTATGAAACTAAAAAGTGTTGGGCTATAACAACAATTTTGTATAAAAAATGTGTTTGATTTTTTTATTTTGACAGCTCTAGGTTATAAACTTCAGTGAAGTACCTGGGAGTTTAAGGGGCTCACCACACATCTAGATAAATACATTGAGGGGTCTAGTTTCTAAAATGGGGTCAGTTAAATGTGGTTTTGAGGACTTTAAGGGGTGCAGTTTTTAGGATGGTGTCACTTTTGGGTATTTTCTGCCATTAAATGTGATGTGGTCACTAGAGTTGAGTGAAACGGGTCGGTCAAATTAAAAAATAGCCTACTTTAGCTAAAGTCGGGTTTCGCCGATCGAAACCCGACCATAGCGTGAGGTTGGCCATGAGGTCTCTGATCAGAGCGCCAAAGTCACGTTTCAAATAATGCTTCCAGCGCCTTTTCTCATCCAATGATGGAGGGCGCAAACTGTGTGCAACGAGATGACATGGGCAGCGGCCAACACCATCTTAGAGAAGGGCATTGAAGTGATTGGCTGGCATTGTGTGGTGTCACAGTGGGTATAAAAGGCTGTGACCACCGACTGCCATCTTACTTCTGCCGATCTTACAATAGGGAGAGGTGCTGCTGCTGCTGATTCTGAATAGGGAGAGCGTTAGGCAGGGAATAAGAAAAAAAATCTGCTTCTGTTGATAGCGCTTTTCACTGTACAGTTAGTGTGCAGTGAAAGGGGAGGACTTTTGTTGTGTGCAGCAGCGCTGGTGGTGATTAGGCTGCCTTTTAACGCTACCTTCTGCATTGCTGTGTGCACACTGCTGTTCAAACAGCTTTTTTCAAAGCACTCCAATTTTTATTATTTTGTCCTGGTGAGCTACTGAGCGTTCATTTTTTCACACACCGTATAGAGGTGTACGCTTCTCACACACTACCGTGTACCGGCTGGTATCACGGACAAATAGAAGCTATCTGGATGTGACTCTGGACGAACAAGCCGAGGAGTTTTTCCATTTTTCCAGACCTACACCTTAGAGAGCTGTCCATGTTTCAAACAGTTTCGTATATCTGCTGTTTGATAACGGTCAAAACTAGACAGAGACAGCATGTGTCAGTCCCTATACAAACAGACGGAGATTGACAATTTTTCATACAGACACTGTATAGCGGTGTACGCTCCTCACACACTACCGTGTACCGCCTTGTATCACAGACAAATAAAAGCTATCTGTGTGTGACTCTGGAAAAAGAAGCCAAGGAGTTTTTCCATTTTTCCAGTGCTGTCCGCTTTTCAAACAGTTTCGTATATCTGCTGTTTGATCACGGTCAAAACTAGACAGAGACAGCATGTGTCAGTCCCTATACAAATAGACGGAGATTGACATTTTTCCATACACACACTGTATAGAGCTGTCCGATTCTCAAACAGTATTGTATATCTGCTGTTCGCATTACAGTCACATCTATACAGAGTCAGTGTGTGTGTGTGACACTCCGTAAATACATATACGGAGATTGTTAGTTACACAAAGAACATATACAGCTGTACACTTCTGATACAGTTCCGTATATCTGCTTGTTGGATTACGGTAAAATACATACTGTGAGAGCGTCTGTGACTAACAAAATATATACATAGATTTAATTTTTTTAATACACCTTACACAGCTGGAGGCTAGGGATGGGCGAATCTACTCGTTAGGACTCGTTACTCTGCGAGTAGTAGGGGACTCGCAGGAGTCGGTACTCTGCGAGTTTCCAAGCGATTACTCGCACAGTAACGAGTCCAATACAAATCAATGGCAATCCTAGTTTTTTCAGAGTTTAATACAAGCAATCCTAGTTTCTTAGCGATTTTGTGTCCCCCTGCTGACACAAAATCGCTAAGAAACTAGGATTGCTTGTATTAAACTCTGAAAAAAAAAAAAAAAAATAGGAGTCTTAGGTCTCTCTCTCTCTCTCTCTCCCCAGCACAGGAATCGCTGCAATACTCGCATCCCCATTCATTAACATTGGACTCGCTAGACTTGCAACGAATAGCGAGTTTCCGACTCGGACTCGTTACAGTCTAGCGATTCCGAGTATTTCAGGATTCGCCCATCCCTACTGGAGGCACCTCATACAGTACCATCTCTCTGCTGGTAATTTTGGTACATTTTCCCAAACATGAGGAAGTATGGTGGAAGAGGCCGTGGACGTGGGCAGGGGGGCGCAGCTGGTACTGATGGTGGTGGTGCATCGGCTGGTTCTGGCAAAAGCACAATAGCAGCTAAGGCAGGAGGTGTTGAGCCTGCATCATCATCTCGCTCAAGAAGGCCTGTAAGGTTGCCTTTTCTTGGAGTAGGAAAACCGCTTTTAAAGCCGGAGCATCAGGAACAGGTTTTGGCGTACATTGCCGAAACAGCCACCAGCTCTATTGCCTTCTTTTCTGAACGTTCGAAACCTGCAAGCACGTAGTCGTCAGTGCAGGGTTCTGGTCAGGAAAAACACCTTTCCTTGTGTTCTTCACCCCCACCAAAAGTTAAGGATGTGGCAGCCCACACTTCAGATTACTCTATGGAGCTCTTTTCACATGCCATGCCTGGGTTATCCAGTCAAATCCAGAATTCCCCAGTCCACGATGAATCTGACATGGAGATCACTGATGCAAAGCCACTGCTAGATGATTCTGCTGGTACATCGACTCAGAGCACTACATTGCCCTCGCAGTCTATTGAGCCAGAATCTGACCCTGATGAAACTCAGGTGCCCCTTCCCGCATACTATACCACCTTCCACGGTGACACAGAGGAAGATAAAGAGGAAGGTGCAGATGACTTTGAAGAGGAGGTGATGGATGAAACAGTTCTTGACCCGGATTGGCATCCATTGGGGGAGGAGTGTGGCGCTGGCAATAGTTCAGATAAGGAGAAGGATCCGCAGCAGGCATTGACATTACAGCAGTGGTTATATGCCAGGCCCGTAGCTGTCCTAAAATGTGGAACAAAAACTAAAAGAGTTGCAGGACAGCTTGGCCAGATAGTCAACTTAGCACATCGGGCAAGGCCAGAAAATGTATACCATAGTAGGAAGAGTGCAGTGTGGCACTTCTTTGTCCAAAATCCTACTGATGAGGCAAAGGTTACCTGTAAAAAGTGCGGAAGGACCTTTAGCTGAGGTAAACAACTCAGAAATTTGAATACCAGTTGCATGCTTAGACATTTAATCAAAAGGCACTTGCAAGCGTGGACGGGCTACAAAACCTCAGGTAGCACATGTGCACCTGCTCCGACGGAAGGTAGCCAGCAATGCTCCATCGCTTCCCCCACTGTAAGACCACTGCCACCGTTAAGCACACCACCAGCACTAAATGTGGAGGTATCTTTGCAAGGCCAAAGCACTGATGGAATCACAATGGTTTTGCAACACAACACTGAATCTAGGCCATCACCACCAATACCATCACCAACCCTCTCTTACTCTGTCCGGTCCACCGCTACTTCCACCATATGCAGCTCTCCAGTCCAACTCACCCTACCAGACACTCTGAGTAGGGCAAGAAAGTACTCATCCTCTCATCCACGTACACTTTGTTTGAATGCCTACATTGCCAAATTAACCTCATTAGTGATGATGCCCTACCGTTTGGTTGAAAGCGAAGCTTTCCACGACCTCATGGCCTACGCTGTCCCACGCTATGACCTACCCAGTCGGCACTTCTTTTCTCGAAAAGCCATCCTTGTCCTCCACCGGCATGTGAAAGACCGCATTGTCCATGCACAAAAACAGTCAGTGAGTGGAAAGGTGCACCTCACAACAGATGCATGGACCAGTAGGCATGGCCAGGGCCGTTACGTGTCCATCACTGCACACTGGGTTAATGTGGTGGATGCAGGCTCCACTGGGGACAGCGGTGGTGGAACAGTGCTGCCTAGCCCACGGTAGAGGAAACAGTTGGCTGTAGGCTTTCGATCCTCCTCCTCCTCTATCAGCGAAAGCTCGTCCACAGAGCGCAGTCGCACGAGCACTTCATCCGCAGCTGGCAGTGTTGCACATGAGGTGTCCCACTATGGAACAGCTAGTGGTAAGCGTCAGCAGGCTGTGTTAAAGATGATGTCTTTGGGTGACAACAGACACACTGAGGAGGTACTGGCCGACTACTTGCAGCGACAAACTGAGTCATGGCTGGGCAGTCTACATCTTGAGGCAGGCAAGGTAGTCAGTGATAGCGGCCATAATTTTGTGGCAGCCATAGCCCGTGCAAAACACACACACATGCCTTGCCTGGTTCACACTTTGAACCTGGTGGTGCAGTGCTTCCTTAATAATTATCCGAAGTTAACATCCCTGCTCCATAAGGTGCGAAGACTGTGCTGGCACATCCGTCGCTCAAACGTCCACTCCAGGCGTATGCAGAATCTGTAGCGATAGCTCCACCTCCCCAAGCACCGCCTAATCATAGACGTTGGAACAAGGTGGAACTCCACCCTGCACATGGTTGAGAGTCTATGCGAACAGAGGCAGGCTGTAATGCATTTGTGGAAGGATACACGGGCAGGCAGTTTGAGGGAAGACATGGAATTGTCGGGTGTGCAGTGGTCAAAGCTGAAAGACCTCTGTAAAGTCCTTCAGTGTTTTGAGGAATGCACATGGCTGGTAAGCGCAGACGACGCCATCATAAGCATGAGCATCCCACTTATGCATCTGCTCATGCAAAGTTTGATGCAGATTAAGGATCAGGTGTCTGCAGTGGAGGAGGAGAAGGGAAGCCTTGATGACAGTCAGCCATTGTCTGGTCAGGGATCTGTCCTGGACGAGGTGGAGGAAGAAGAGGAAGAGGAGGAGGATGAGGGGGATGATTATTTTGGGCAGGAGGATGCTTCTCAGGGGACAAGAGAAAATGTTGGCATTCCAAGGTCAGGTACAGTGTTTGTGCGTGACTGTAGGGATGTGGATTTGCCAGAAAGTGCTCCTCCATCCACTACTGGCCGTGCATCATTGACACCTGGAACATTGGCGCACATGTGCGATTATGCCTTGCGGATCCTAAAAATGGATCCCCGCATTGCCAAAATGATGAGGGATGACGACTACTGGCTGGCCAGCATCCTCGATCCACGCTACAAAGGCAAATTACACAACATCATGCCACAGGAGAAACTAGAGATAATATTGGCTATCAAACAAGCAACTCTGGTAAACCGTTTGTTTGAGGCTTTCCCAGCACACAGTAGCGGTGCTGGTTCTCCCACGAGCTGTAGTGGGCACAATGGAAGAGGTGTTCATGGTGCACACAGCCGAAGTGGCGTTGGAGACAGGGGTTTAATGACCATGTTGTGGAATGATTTCTCAAGTACCGCTCACACGACTGCTAATACTGCATCGATTAAAAGTGACAGGAGACAGCAGTTGTCAACTATGGTTACAAACTACTTCTCCCATATCGATGTTCTCTCTCACAGGTCATTCCCCTTTGACTATTTGGCCTCTATACTGGACTCCTGGCCTGAATTGGCACAATATGCCTTACAGGAGCTCACTTGCCCTGCTGCTAGTGTGTTATCTGAAAGAGTCTTCAGTGCTGCTGATCAATCCTGACAGAAAAAAGGACCCATCTGTCTACCCAAAATGTTGATGATCTAACCTTCATTAAAATGAACCATGCATGGGTTTCAAAGGATTTTGTCACACCTTCCTCTGATGACACATAGGTTACCAGAAAAGTGCCTCTGTTTTTTCCTCCTCTCCCTCGGACATGCCCAATTAAGCCCTTTGCAGCAGCTGAATGTCCAGCCAACACATCTACATATGCCAATTTTTAAACCTCCCTAACTGGGCTGCCCACCCCTCCCCAAAAGGCTGAGGTCAAGACCTGGTGCACCCAGGCAAGTGCCGTTGCTCTGAACAAGTGGATGGGCCCACTGATGGCCGACGGCAATGGCACAGGGCCCCTCATAGTACAATACAGTGTCTCAGACAGTGTGAGGGCCCACTCTCCATCAGACACACCAGCATACTATGAGGGGCCCTGTTATGATTGAGTCACCGTAGGAGGCAAAAACAGAAATGCTAGCTAAGTCCAGAAAACCAGAGAAGTTGGCAGCTATCGGATTGCAGACCCCTGAACCTATCAACACAACTAGCAGTAGCCGTGGGGGGTTCCTACGATGCCCTAGACCCCTCGATCACAGCCGGAGAATTAAATAGGCCTAAAGAAAGAAAGGGAAAATCTAAACTGCCCCAGAGCAGACCCCAAAGCAATAGGCAGCCCCCAACATATAATGATGGTGAAGCAAGATGAAAATACTAACACAGACAGAAAGATAGACTGAGCAAAGAGGGGCCCAAGCTAACTAGATAGAAAAGGACAGGAAGGCTGCTGTCTGCAATCCTTGAAAAACTCTATGAAAATAAGAGTTAACAGACTGACAGTGAAAAAGGCCCTGAAGACGCTAGGCTTCAAAAAAGCTATGTCAGTACTCAGGAATATACTGAAGACAGAGCTACAGGCCAAAGGAGATTCAGCTCACCCCAGCAGGGAATGGCAGAATACTGAAAAGCAAGGAAAACAAAAAACAAAACAAAAAGCTAACAGGCAAAACAGAAAACTCAGCTTTAGAGGAGCAGGAGTCAGACTGGTGTCCTAGAAGTCCACAGAGAAATCACCCGCAGGGCAGAAGGGCATCGGCAGCCTTATATCCAGTCCGTGACTCCACTCAGCTAGTCATCCTCATTAGACTCAGGTGCCTGATAATCAGGCTCATTACCTTCCTTTACCAGAATAGGGAGGAACATCATGCGACTGAGGAGAGGTGGAAAAAACCGGAGCCTCACTAAAGGCACACTGACAACCCCAACTCACCACAGACACAGATTTCCAATCCAAAACTGGATTATGAATTTGCAACCAGGGACACCCCAGAACAATGGCATCATGCAGACCATGCAATACCAAAAATCTGCAATTTTCTTGATGGTCTGGGGCGACCCGCATGACCACCTGGGTCCAAAACTGAGGTTTATTTTTAGCCAAAGGAGTAGCATCAATCCCCCTCAAAGGGATAGGTGTCTGCAGAGGTGTCATCGGAAATCCACAACGTTTAGCAAAATCCAAGTCCATTAGGTTTAGCGCTGCTCCCGAATCCACAAAAGCCTTGGCGGAAAATGTGGACAGGGAGCAGATCAGAGTAATTGCCAGAAGAAACTTAGGTTGAACACCACCAACAGAAAACGTGTGTGCAAAGCGTTTCTCTCGTTTAGGACAAACAGAAATAATATGCGAGGCATCTCCACAGAAAGAACACAGCTTATTACGCCTTCAGAACTCCTGACGTTGCGCCTTAGACAAAACTCTATCACATTGCATAGGTTCAGACGTCTGTTCAACCGGTGGCAACACCCCTCGTGCAATCCTGCGTTCACGTAAACGCCGATCAACCTGAATGGCTAATGACATAGAATCGTCCAGATCAGAGGGAACAGGAAATCCCACCATAGTATCTTTTACGGCTTCTGACAAACCCTTCCGAAAGAGAGCAGCCAAGGCATTATCATTCCAGGTAGTAAGGACCACCCACTTTCGGAACTTTTGACAGTTCAACTCTGCAGAATCTCGACTCTGGTTCAATGCCAACAGGGTCTTTTCAGCCTGATCAATAGCATTAGGTTCGTCATACAACAACCCCAAAGCTTGAAAGAATGCGTTCACATTAGTCAGAATAGGATCATCTGGTTTCAAATAAAACGCCCAATCCTGGGGATCACCACGCAGCAAAGAGATGACAATTTTAACCTGCTGCGCGGAGCTCCCTGATGAGTTAGGCTTCAAGGCAAAAAATAATTTACAATTATTTTTGAAACTCAAAAAATTAGATCGATCCCCAAAAAATACATCAGGTGTAGGGATCTTTGGTTCAACAGCATGCGAACGAGCAAGGTAGGCGGAAATTCCCCGCACTTCCGCAGCGAGCTGCTCCACACGATCAGACAATTGCTTTATCTCCATTGAGAGAAAAAAAAATTCCCCCTACGGCCTCAGAGATATAGAGGAAAGAATATACACACTCTTTTTTTTTTTTTTTTTTTAAACACAATTCTTTCCTGCTATTGAGTACCCTAGGATCTGCGGTATGGCAGGTGATTCTGTTATGATTGAGTCACCGTAGGAGGCAAAAACAGAAATGCTAGCTAAGTCCAGAAAACCAGAGAAGTTGGCAGCTATCGGATTGCAGACCCCTGAACCTATGAACACATCTAGCAGTAGCCGTGGGGGGTTCCTACGATGCCCTAGACCCCTCGATCACAGCCGGAGAATTAAATAGGCCTAAAGAAAGAAAGGGGAAATCTAAACTGCCCCAGAGCAGACCCCAAAGCAATAGGCAGCCCCCAACATATAATGACGGTGAAGCAAGATGAAAATACTAACACAGACAGAAAGATAGACTGAGCAAAGAGGGGACAAAGCTAACTAGATAGAAAAGGACAGGAAGGCTGCTGTCTGCAATCCATGAAAAACCCTATGAAAATAAGAGCCAACAGACTGACAGTGAAAAAGGCCCTGAAGACGCTAGGCTTCAAAAAAGCTATGTCAGTACTCAGGAATATACTGAAGACAGAGCTACAGGCCAAAGGAGATTCAGCTCACCCCAGCAGGGAATGGCAGAATACTGAAAAGCAAGGAAAACAAAAAACAAAACAAAAAGCTAACAGGCAAAACAGAAAGCTTAGCTTTAGAGGAGCAGGAGTCAGACTGGTGTCCTAGAAGTCCACAGAGAAATCACCCGCAGGGCAGAAGGGCATCGGCAGCCTTATATCCAGTCCGTGACTCCACTTAGCCAGTCATCCTCATTAGACTCAGGTGCCTGATAATCAGGCTCATTACCTTCCTTTACCAGAATAGGGAGTTCACCAGACCCCAGTGACGAAGGGGAAAATGAACTCACAACAGGGCCCTGTGCCAGTACCGCTGACCACGATTGTGCCCCCCGCTTGGTCATGGCCACAGCACTTGCAAGTTGCAATACTTACCTCTCCCTGCTCCACTGCTGTGTAGTCTGGGCAGTTAAATCCTTCACAGGGACGGCCACTAAAAATTTGGTGTATTGATCAATGATGGTTAAGATGTAGCTATGCCCTGTCCTGCTGGCCTCTAGCTTCAGATGATCAATGGCTACCATTTGTAATGGATGTCAACTTACAAGCGGATGCAGTGGTGCTTTATGATCACCTTTCACAGTTGTGATAGTCACAGATGTGTGACATTCCTGCCACCATTTTTCAATGTCTCCTCTCATGCCAATCCAATAGAATCACTACGGTCTGTAGCTTCTGTCTTTTGCACTCCAAAATGTCCAGACACATCATGTTAAGCAGTGAGGACCATGTCTACATCTCTCCCTGTGATCACAATTTGATGGAGACAATTAACGGTGATGTGATCCACGCTACTGCGATAAAGCAATCCTTTCTTCAGCAAATAACTGTTTTCACTGTCTCCACAGACACAGTAATTGAGGGTCTGCATCGCCTCTGCAACATCTACCGGGAGTTTTTCCTGCGATGAGTAATTCCCAAATTTCTGCTAACACTCGACTTTCCATTTGTACTTGTATCCATTTAGTTTCCAGTAGCGGAGAGTCTGGACTGGCTTACTGAGATTGAAATATATACGAAGATTTAAAAGTACCACAACACTGTATACTGTTGTACGCTTCGACTACCTTTCCCTTTTTCTACATGTTAATTTCTAGTGTAATACATACTGAGCCTGTAAGTGTCTGTGTCTGACTCCGGAAGTATAGAAGGAAATTTACAATTACCCCTAGACTGGATACTTGCTATCTTGTTATCCAGTACCTTTTTTACAACATTTTTTATTATGGTCAAACCCAGACTGAGTGAGCGTCTGAGGGTGACTCCGGAAATATATACCGAGATTTCAAAATTGGCCAACACTGTATACAGTTGTACGCTTGTGTTACATTACCCATTTACAGCTTTTCATATTCTTGTGTAATCCATACTGGGCCTAAGAGCGTTTGTGTCTGCCTCCTGAAATGTATACGGAGATTCAGAATGTTTACACTATACTATATATACCTTGTATCTGGTGATACTCTACCCTTTTCACCTTTTTATTTTATTGGGTAATCCATACTGAGCCTGTGAGCGTCTGTGTATGACTCATGAAATATATACGGAGATTTACTGTTATATTTACTGTTATACATAGACCGTATAGAGCTGTATGCTTCTGATACAGTACCATATATCTGCTGGTATTTTGGGTCAATTTTCTAAAACATGAGGAAGTATTGTGGAAGAGGACATGGACATGGGTGTGGGGGGGCCACCTGGTACTGATGGTGGTGGTGGTGCATCTGCTGATAGTGCCAAAAACACAATAGCAGCTAAGGCAGGAGGTGTTGAGCCTGCGTCATGGTGTAGCTCTGGAAGGCATGTAACTTGGCTCCATTT
Organism: Dendrobates tinctorius; assembly: GCF_039654945.1. Lineage (NCBI taxonomy): Eukaryota > Metazoa > Chordata > Amphibia > Anura > Dendrobatidae > Dendrobates > Dendrobates tinctorius. Next base: position 34,713,705 of record NW_027361738.1, read on the forward strand.
TCTGGGAGTAGATAGACTGCTTTTAAAGCCGGAGCATCAGGAACTGTTTTTGGCTTGAATTGCTGAAACAGCCTCCAGCTCTATTGCCTCCTCTTCTGAAGTTTAAAAAAATGCAAGCACTGAGTCGTAAGTGCAGGCTTCTGGTCAGGAGCAACTACTTTCCTTGGTCCTTCACCCACACCAAAAGTGAAGGATGCGGCAGCACACACTTCAGATTACTACATGGATCTCTTTTCACATACCATGCCTGGGTTAATTAAAAATGGGGCCCATCATATACTGGAGCATTCAAAATGGGGGACATCATACACTGGAGCATCATCCATGAGGCCCATCAGATACTGGAGCATTCCAAATGGGGCAGATCAGACACTGGAGCAACATCTATGGGGCACATGATACACTGGAGCATTAGAAATGGGGCCCATTATATATGGAGCATTATTAGGGCCCATAAGACACTGGAGCATCATCCATGAGGCCCATCATACACTGGAGCATCATCCATGAGGCCCATCATATACTGGAGCATTCCAAATGGGGCAGATCAGACACTGGAGCAGCATCTATGGGGTACATGATACACTGGAGCATTAGAAATGGGGCCCATTATATATGGAGCATTATTAGGGCCCATAAGACACTGGAGTATCATCCATGAGGCCCTTCATATACTGGAGCATTCCAGATGGGGGACATCAGACACTGGAGCAGCATTTACAGGGCCCATTATACACACTAGCATTAGAAATGGAGCCCATTATATGTGGATCATTATTTTGGCCCATAACACACTGGAGCATCGTCCATGGGGACCATCAAATACTGTAGCATTATGTGGAGCTCATCATACACTGTATGGAACATTATATGTGGCCAATTATTCTGTATGGAGAAATATATGGGGCTCATTATTCTGTATGGTGCACAATGGGGTGGCCATAATACTGTATGGAGTAATATACTGTCCTTTTTTGAGCTATTGTACAATTTAAAATAGATCAGTCATGTCATGTAAGCAGTGAAGTATTTGTCATTGTACTATACCTAATTTATGTGCCATATCGGAGCATCATGAGCTGCGGTATGTGTTAAAGGGGCGCACTGACACTCTTTGGCCCAGGGCACACGAAAACCTGGAGCCAGCCCTACCCCCCCACAACTTTAGCCAAATAACCCCCTGTTTTCAATGCGTAACTGTTATTATGAAGTAAATTAAGGTTGACAAGCTTCAGTAATAAGAATTGATGTTTTTGGCATTGAAATGGGCACCGTAGGTGTGTTTACTGTCCTCCACTCCCTGCCGACTTTGCTTCCCCATTGACTTGCATTGGGTTTCATGATTCAGTCAGCCTCCGACTTTTCCCTATAGTTGGCCGATTTCGTTCGACCCGACTTTTCAGAAAGTCGGGTTTCATGAAACCCGACTCGACCCTAAAGAAGGCAAAGTCGCTCATCTCTAGTGGTCACTAAAAAAATGGTTTTGTAAATTTTGTAGTAAAAATTAGAAATTGCTAATAAACTTTTAACCCTTCTAACTTCAAAAATAATGCTGATTTAAACTAGACATGTGGTAAATGTTATTTATTAGCTAATTAGCTATTTTGTGTGACATAAATCACTTGTTTGAGAGCATAAGAATTAAAAGTTTGAAAATTGCAAAATTTTCTACATATTTGACAAAATTACAATATTTTTTCAAATAAATTCAAGCCATATCAAACAAATTTTACCACTGTCATGAAAAACAATATGTAGCAAAAAAAATTTCTCAGATTCAGTGGGATTCATTGAAGCATTCCGGTTTTATTACCCCATAAATTGACACTGTTCAAAATTGTAAAATTTGGCCTGGTTATGAAGATAAAAACATGCTTAGGGGTGAAGGAGTTAAATAGAGAGGAGTGCCACCAAGTGCTGAAAACAAGAAGAAACACAACCTAACAGATTCCAACCCCATATCATCTGGACAGGTCAGAGACACAAATCCAAGGATTAAAACTGGGCTATTGGTCGATGAGTAGATGGGAGAGGTATGGATGTCACAGGATGCCTCATCTTATGAGGGACTTTTGGACCCCTAGAACAGGGCTTGTCATGGAAATACTTTCTGGAACCATCTAGTAAGAATTAGACCATAGCTCTTCCAATGTACCAGTGTCATGATCCAGTGTTGGATCTGGCGGTATTAAAAGCACAAAGTGAACTTTTTTTACTTTGGTTAAGTTCAAAGGTGTTTTGACTGTCCCCGGTGGTGGTTTTGATATTGCACTTTAGGTTTTGTGCACTTAATCATGTATCAGGTGTTACACCCTATAAAGGTGTGCTAGAGGTGTGCAATCACTGCCTGTGATATTGTGAGTTTGTGTTCACTCTGTTTTTGGAGAGCCTGGATGAAGGATGGAGCTGGTGAGGAGTCCTGCGCAGCTTAGCCAGGGGGGACGTGTTGCAGCTATGGTGTCTGGACGAAGGGCTGGCATGGCGTGGTGGGGTCGCAGTGATGGTGTCAGCGGGAAGTGTCTGCATGGGCTGGTGGAGTGGCGACTATGGAGAGTGGCACTCACCATGTGGGACTTGGCCGCTGAGCTGGACTCAAGCATGCTCGACTTTGTGTCAGCAGCTGAACTCATCCTTGGGACTCTGGTTCTAAGCAGCTGCAACTGGTGTTGGACTCTGCTCCAAGGTTGCACTAAGGTGAAGGATCCTGTTATGGTGATGGATCCGGGTGGAGGAGAAGATGCACTCAGGTGGAGGGCTCTGTTGCTAGGAGCGCACGCAACAGAGCAAAGCTAAGTGGTGTTTCCCCTGTATTGTCTCTTTCCTCATGTGTGTTATTAGTGCAGTGGTGGGATTAGTCTCCACACCGACCCATTCCCTAGTGAGGGTTTAGGGTCAGGGTGAGCAAGGGCGTTAAGGTACGCGTGCGGCGCCCGGTGCGAAACCGGCATAGGGAATGTTAGGAGTGCAGGGACACTGGCTCAGGGGAGCTCAGGAGGTCTCCAATTCCCTTTTCCCTATAGCAGGGCCCACCATTGTTAATGTTTCCCAGGTCCCCCTTATTATTTAAATTCGCCATACTGGAGGCGGGGTTTCCAGAATGTTTATTTATGTGTAATACCTAAATTCGCCAGGTGGAGGCGGCGTATCCACCTGCACGTATTATTATTTAAATTCGCCCCACTGGAGGCGCTGTATCCAGGGTCACGTGTGTTATGGGTCCGCCTTGCGGTATCATCTGCGTCCCGACACACGTGACCATGACAACCAGGTAGTGCATAGACCCCCTTACTGTCCTGGAATCAAGGATGTTTTCTCTCTTAAACTCAAGGTTAACTTTAACCAAAGCAGGGGGGGATGCTTTAGAGTGTGCTCAAGCAATCTGTTTGTCTTTAGATAAGATCTGTGGAACACATCAGGAATCCAAAAAAGAGGGAAGTATTAGCTGGAAGGCCACTGGATTGACAACCTCTTATAGCTCATAAGTACCAATGAATTTGAGTCCTAGCATAGCGGAGGGGACTTTGAGATTGATATTTCGGTTGCTATTGTCCCCAATAGCAAAGTGTGGCCTATCCATTTACCTTTTATTAGCTGAATAGGTCTGTCTACCTTCTGTCATTCATAACTTCTCTCTTACTTCAAACCAGACAAGCTTCAACTTGTCTATGAATTTACTAGCCTCTGGAGTATCAATTTCAAAGGTTGCAAAGGCAAAAACACGAGGGTAATACCCAGGATTACAGAAGAATGCATGTGTGTTAATGGATTCTTAATATTGATTATTATTGGCACATTCAAAGTACCGGCAGCTGTCCAACCCAGTCAGAATGATGGTCAGAGACAAAACACTGAAGATACTGCTCGAGTGCTTGGTTGGCACATTCAATCTGACAATTGGTCTCTGATTGACAAGCTGATGGAAAGGACAATTCAATATTCCTTTTACCACAGAATGCCCTTTAGAATTGGAAGCAAACTGAGTTTCTCTATCAGAAACAATATTTTCTGGAATCCCATTGTTGTCAAATTCTACTTAAGGTTTGAAAGTTAGACAACCCAGACAAAGGAACAAAGTTACACTGTTTGCTAAATCTGTCCACCACTACCCAAATAACTATCTTCTCTTCTGAAATTGGGATATCTGTAGTGAAGATCATACATAGATAGGTCCAAGGACTTTGAGAGGTAGGTAAGGACTGAAGAAGTCTGGCAGGACGAGTTTGGGAAGATTTCTTTTAGGAACACATCTCGCAAGCACTAGCGTGTTCCCTACAATCCCAAACAATGGTTGACTACCAAAATTCCTTGCAATTAGTTAGTTGCTATTGCTGGCTGACAAGCAAGGACAGAATAATAAGACATTTGGAGTACTCAGACAAAACTGGGGAAGAACAACTAATTTTTGGAAAGCAGTATTGTCATGGTCTAACTCTTGAGACTTACATATTGTATCTCCTCATCAAGATCTAGAGAAACCAAAGACACAACGTTTACCTAACCTAGAATGAGGAGCTGTTCTGAAACTACGTAAGAGAGCATCTGCTTTAATGTTTTTTGTTTAAATGTCACCATAAAATTAAACTTAGAGAAGAATAAAGCCCAACTAGCCTGTATAGGATTTCGCATTTTGGCTGATTTAAGATACTTAAGGTTTTTGTGGTCCATGATTACAGTAACTTTATGTTTTGAATCTTTGAGACAGTTGCACCATGCCTCAAAGACTCACCTGTTTCCCAAAAACTCACAATTGCTGATATCATAATTTTTTTCAGCAGATGAAAATTTTTATGAAAAGAAGGCACACGGACTGAGTTCAGTGAAAGACTGTGTACCCTGTGACAACACTGCTCCTACTCCAATCTCTGAGGCATCAACTTCCACTGCAAATTGATGTTCAAGATCAGGCTGAGAAATGCTCTTTTAACTCAATGAAAATGTGGATGGCCTCAGGATTCCAGTTATCAACATCGGCCCCCTACTTGGTCAAGTCAGTAAGAGGTTAGGCAATCTTGAAAATTTTTTAATACATTTATGATGCTAGTTAGCAATCCCAAGGACATGCTCTAAGGCCATGATAGACATGGATTGTACCCACTCCTTATCAGATTTTACTTTAGAGGGGTTCCATTTTTGGAAACTTTTATGGGACAAAATATACACCAGGAAATTTACTTCTTGAACCAAGAGTACACATTTTATCAAGTTTAGCAAATAATAAATTGTCTTTGTTGTACAGTACGTGCATGTAGAATGTGAGATTTAATTCACAGTCAATAAACCAAAGTGTCATCCAGGTAGCCAACCACATATTGACGAGGTTTATCTCTGAATATGTCATTATAACAAAACAGCTGGCATGTTACTTAGCCCAAAAGCCATCACAAAATACTCATAGTGATCCTCAGGTGAGTTAAATGCTGTCTTCTATTCATCTCCTTCTCTTATAAGTATCAGGTTATACTCACTCTGAGATCAAGTTTGGTGAACTACTTGGCTCCCAACAGCTGGTTACTGGTTATTAAGAGTAGGTATGAGTGGGAGAGGACAATGATTTTTCACAGTAATATTTAACAAAATATTGGGTAAACCACTGGGTATGGCTTTAGACAAATTCACAAAAAAACAAACATTTGTCCTGACACTAGGGCTTCTAGTTTACAATATCATCCTGGTGCCCGTCAATAGCTGTGCTATATTCATGTAACCAAGGCATGCCCAAGAACACATGTCATACTTTATGATTTTAAGGACAAAAAAATGACAGATTCAAAATGTAATGAATCAATAAGCAGGACACCTCCTTAATGATGTACTCATAAGGCCGTGGGTAAGAGGCATTTCATCAATACCAGTGACAACTTTAGTAAGGGTAAAACAAGGTCCTTTGCCACTATGGCATCAACAAAACTGGATGCAGATGTATTCAATAAAGGCCTTAAGCCACACAGATTTAGCAAGATAAGACAATCAAGCAGGAAGCAATAATTTTGCATATTCATAGGGAAATGGTCAGAGTTTCCATGATTGCCATCTCTAAAAGTCAGTGTTTGGTGGTTGGTCCCTTGTTGTTGATGGGAGTTGGTAATCTCAATCTGCATAGGCTCAGCCATAAAGGTATTAGGCAAGTTTCACACTAGCTTATTTTCCACGCAGTGCTCGGTGCCGCTAAGCTGTGCCCCCTGCCGACTCCCTGCCCGCCCCATCTGGTCATCACCGCCTACTATCGCACACGGCTGCATGCGATCTGTGCACCCTATCTTTAGCATAGGGTGCGCAGACCGTGCACTGGCCATGCGCTAGTAGGATTTTAGCGTGCGCTGCACACTTTTGAAGGTGCGCCGAGCGAGCCAAAATGCAACATGGTGTGTTCGGCGCACACCGGCACACCTTCAGAAGTGCGCAGCGCATGCTAAAATCCTACTAGCACACGGTCTGCTCACAGTCTGCGCACCCTATGCTAAAGATAGGGTGTGCAGATCGCATGCAGCCATGTGCGATAGTAGGTGGCGATGACCAGATGGGGCGGGCAGGGAGCCGGCAGGGGGCGGGGCTTAGCGGCGCTGAGCTAGGTACACAAGTCTTAGGTGTAGGTGCAAAGTGAACAGTGCACTCCCATCTGCGCTCAGGCAACCACCTATCGTGACATATCGTAAGGAACTTGGATGAGTCAAGGCAGTCAGAAGACAAGATTTCCTTAATGTGCTCAGTAAGTCAAGTAGGAAACTGATAACAAAAAGCCTGGTTATTCCACTGTGAGTCAGTAGCCCATTGCTGAAGTTCTGTATATTAATCCTCAGAAGGACATTGCCCATGGTGGAGGGCTATTTTTTTACTTTCAGCAAAAAGTGCTCAGTCAGGGTTGTGATATAGGAACCCTAAGGCCTCAAAAAATGAGTTGACTGCGGAAAGCTCTGGAGCATCAAGGGGAGATAAAGTGTTGGGGTTCAACTTGCAGCGGAAAAATGATGAGTTCCAACCTTTGGCTTTCAGAACCAGATGATTGTAAGCGGACTCTGAAATACAGGCAACAACTGTCCCTAAATGAAAATAAATTTCTACAGTCATCTGAAAATCAGTCAAGGAGGTTAACTTTTGGTTCAGGAAAAAAACAAACAAGATGCTGCAAGGGTTTGGACCTAAATTATGTACTGACGCTGAATACACTCTGCAAGACCTTCAACTAAATGGGCCAGTTCTTGCATTTGATCCATCACCATTTTGAGGGGATACATAATTTGTAGGTCAGTCAATCTGTGATGTCAGTTAGATGCCACGGGTTCAAAAAGGCTACCTTTGAAAGACTGGAATCAAGCCACTCTATTGGACAGATTCCAAAGGAAATCTGAACTTCACCCTTTAACCTTCCTACAGGGATTTTGTATTACAATGGGGTCACCTGGATTGCTTCCTCCGAAGGTCAGACATTCAGGGGAGCACACCAGAGGCAGAAAGGATTACCAAGCAGAGTCAAAGCTAAGAGGTCAAATCAGAGACAAAATCTTGAAGCAAACAGCCAAATGTCAAGCCGATGTCACAGAATGAGAATGATCAGGACAAAGCATAGGAGTACAGCAGAAAGATATATACCAGGGCAGCAGAGCTATTGACTGGCAGTGGGAACTGATTATCAAGGGTTTAACCCCTTCACCACCGAACCATTTTCTGTTTTTGTTTTTTTGCTCCCCTTCTTCCCTGAGCCACAATTTTTTAATTTTCCGTCAATGTGTCCATATAAGGGCTTGTTTTTTGCAGGATGAGTTGTATTTTTTAACAACACTACATATTTTACCATATAATGAACTAGAAAATGGGAAAAAATTACAAGTGTGGTGAAATTGCAAAAAATGTGCAATTCCACAATTGTTTTTTTTTTTTTTTTTTTACCATGTTCACTAAATACTAAAACTGACCTGCCATTATGATTCTACATGTCATTATGAGGTCGCATATAATAAAACTCTTTATTTAAGAGGTGAGATAAAAATCCAAAATTTGTTAAAGGTGCCATTTTCCGTGAGGGAGTAGATACAATCTTTTGATCGCCTGTTATTGCATTTTATTGTAATGTTGTAGCTACCACCGTTCATCGATTGGATTGATTCTTTTTACATTTTCATAGATTGGGTGTTTCTGAATGCAGTGATGCCATATATGTGTGTTTTTTATTTTTTTCAACTTTTTTTAATGAAGCAAAAAGGGGTGATTTGAACTTTAATAACAGTTTTTCAATTATTTTAATATTTTTAAAAACTTTTTTATTCTTTTTAATTGCTTCAGTAGTCTCATTAGGAGACTTGAAGGTGCGATCTTCAGATCACTTGTGCTCTATATAGCAGGGCTTCAGCGAGCATGTAACAGGGGTGCCGATGGGCGGAGTTAGTGAAGCGCTTCTGGTGCGATCAAGTTAAATGTCGCTGCCAGAGACTGACAGCGGTATTTAACAAGTTAACAGCCACAGGTGGTTTGCAATTCCACCCGCAGCTGCTAAGGGCTTATGACAGCTGATCAAATCATCTATCATGTGCCGGAAAGCATGTGGGCTCAGCACCGGAGCCCACATCAAAGGGGGAGTCACGACATAAGACGTATATATACATCAGATGTCGTGAAAGTGAAATAGATAGGAGCCCCACCCAGTGCTAAAGGCATGGAAAAAACAACCTAACAGAATTTAACCCCATTGTTTCTGGACTGGTCAGAGGCAGAAATCAAAGAATAAAACAGGGCTGCTGAATAGCCACTCTGTGCCAGCCAATGAACGAAGCAGTAGTCGAGAGAACAGACACAGGTGTCACACAGGTTTTGCAACAAAAAAGCATGACCCCCTTTTCAGACCATGCCTATTTTTACAAATAGCACATAGTTTCATGCCCTGGAAAGTAATGCTAACTAAATTAAAGCCACATTTTCCAGCAGGTAATGTAGTAGATGTTCTCTGCAGTGATATGTAACACCATAAGTAACTCACAGTAATACCACTTTGAGTACTGATAATGTAGCAGTTGCTATTGAAGTATTTTATAAGATTACAGGATCTATACATATGATACAGTGCACCAAGATAAGACACATTGTACTTCTCTGCCTCCAAAATAAAAACATTTAATTTTTTCGGACATAAATACAGATGAAGTACTGCTTAATTTGCAAGATGGCAAACAACTCTCTTAACATAGCTTTGCAGCACGTCTTCTGACTAGTTAAGGATCAATACATAAACATTGCTACAGAATCATCATAAGTACATGAATGCAACAAGAGAACCATCATCAGTACATGAATACAGCACCAGAAGCATTACCAGTACAGCATTTAAATCACGATTAGTCTATGAATACTTCAAGTCTATGAATGCTTCACCAAAGCCTTCATCAGTTCATGAATGCAACACTAGAACTACTATCAGCACAGGAAAACATCACTAGAATTATCAGTTTATGATTGCAACATCAGATCCACCATCAGAATATGAATACAGCGCCAGAGCCACCATTAGTACATAAATGCAGAACCAGACTCCATCATCAATACAGAGATATCACACAACTACCATAAGTACATGAATGCATAATCAGAACCATCATGACTACATAAACACTGCACTAGAACCACCATTAGTACAGGAATATATCACGAAAAGCATCATCACTACATGCATACAGCATTAGAACCACATCAGTATGTAAATTCAACATTAAAAGCAACATCAGCACATGCATGCAGCACCAGAACCATCATCAGAGCATGAATACAGCACCAGAACTACCATCAGTATTTAAATGCAACAACAGAACATCAAAATCTATAGAAGAATAAAGTACCATAATCACCATCAGTAACAGAACCACCATAAGTACATTAATAAATAGAACCATCATCAATATAAAAATACAGCACCAGAACTACCATTAGTACATGACTGCAACACGAGGATAACCATCAATACAAGAATAAAGCACCAGAGCCATCAGCAATACAAAATTATTCTAGCAGAAACATTATCAGTACATAAATACAACATGACACTCGTAGTCAATACATACGGATAGCACCAGAATCACTATAAGTAGATAAATAATGCACCAGAACTACCATAAAAAATTAATAAAGCAACAGAATCATCATCAGTACATGCATACAGCACTAGTGCCATCAGCCGTACATGAATACAGGATAAAACCAAATCAGTACAGAAGTACAGCACCAGAAACACCATCAGTACATGAATGAATTTCAGCACCATAACCGCTATCAGTATATGAATATCGTACCAGAACCAATCTTAAATATATGAATACAGCAATAAAAGCATTATCAATTTGGAATACAGCATAAGAGCTAACATAAGAACATGAATACAGCATCAAAACCACCACCAGTACATGAAAACAGCACTAAAACCACATCACTAAAATAGTACAACATCAGAACCACAATGACAACATGAGTACAGTACCAGGTATTATAATTTTTTTTTTGTTCTGAAGAAAAATGTGTATATTCTTCAAAACACATAGACAAATAAATTACATCTTATCTGATCCTTCATTGACTTCATCCATTATCTGTCATCCGAATAGCTAAGGCTAGTTTCACACTTGCTTTTTTTTGCAGCGCGTTTTTCCCGCAAAAAAACGCATTGAAAAAACGCATACAAAAGCATACAACTGCTGCGTTTTTTTCAAGCATTTTTATGAGCATGCATGAAAAAAACGCAGCGTTTTTATGCGTTTGTATGCGTTTTTAGTGCGTTTTTACCGCGTTTACGTTTTTTTCCAACATTAGGTGGCCCCTCACACTAACCCAAACCATGACTTTAATAACCCTAACCCTGACCCTAACCCTAACCCTAACCCTGACCCTAACCCTTAACCAAACCATACTTAACCCTAACCCAAACCCTAAACCCTAACTAACCTTAACCCTGACCTTAACCCTGACCCTAACCCTAACCCTAACCCTGACCCTAACCCTGACCCTAACCCTAACCCTGACCCTAACCCTAACCCTGACCCTAACCCTTAACCAAACCATACTTAACCCTAACCCTGACCCTAACCCTTAACCAAACCATACTTAACCCTAACCCTGACCCTAACCCCAACCCTAACCCTGACCCTGACCCTAACCCTAAACCCCCTTAACTAACCCTAACTCTAACCCAAACCCCTAAATTCCATGGTTAACAAAAAAAAACGCATGTGCAAAAAAACGCATACATGAGCATGCCAGTGCGCACGTATGCGCATCCATAGGCTATAATGGCCATTTTTAGCGCAAAACGTGCGCATACGTGCGCATGCGCTTTTTTGCAGGGCCAAAAAATGCAACATGCTGCGTCTGGAAAATACAAACGCACACCCCAAAAAAACGCAGCGCATGAAAATCGCATACATGCGCTTACCAGCGCGCAGGTATGCGCACCCATGTTAAATATAGGGGAAAAACGCATGCGCACATATGCGTTTTTTTACAGCGCAAAAAAACGCAAATGTGAAACCAGCCTAACGCAGGATTAACCCGTTCTCACACTACATTGCATTATACTTCCATGTGGGTCTACAGCAGCCTTTCTAAGTGATTTCTGTGCTTGTGATTTTAAAACCTGAGCCAAAAGGGCAATTCCCTCACCCACTAGTCATATGTTTTAATTGATTAAGACCCTATTGCACTAATATTTTATTCCAGCTCTTCCACATTATATTAAAAACATTTACACTGCACAACACCTTGAAAACACCAGCCTGACCGTCAAGCATGGTGGTGGCAGCATCATGCGGTGGGGATGATTTTCTTCAACAGGGTCAGGAAAGCTTGCCAGCATTGATGAGAATATGGTTGGAGCTAAATACACAGCAATCCTGGAGGAAAACCTTTTGGAAGCTGCAAAAGACTTGAGACTGGGGCATAGGTTTACCTATTAGCAGGACAATGACAGCCATTCAGTCAGAGCTACAATGGAATGGTTTAGATCAAAGCATATCCAAGTGTGTGAATGGCCCAGTGACAATCCAGGCCTAAATCCCATTGAGAACTTGTGGCAAGACTTGAAAATTGCTGCTTACAGACTATCATTAAATGTCACTGAGCTAGAGCTAGTTTGCAAAGAAGAATGGGCAAATATTCAGCCTCTAGTTGTGCAAACTGGTGGGTAGTCGTACAAAGTATCAGACTACAGGGGGCTGAATACAATTACACAATTTTCAGATTTAAATTTTTAAAATATTTACAAAACCATATATCATTTCTTTTACACATCACAAAAACTTTGTACTTAGAGTTGATATGTCATATAAAATCCCGATAAAATAAATTTTAATTTGTGAGTGTAACATGAAAAAATGTGGAAAATTTCCAGGATATGAATACTTTTTCAAGGCACTGTAGCTGTTGGTTAAATGTTCGATTGGCTGATAATTAACTCTTATGTGTTTGGACCTTAAGGATGAAATCTTGACCTAGTGTAAAGTTCTATGCAGATTATCACCATAAAGTAGACTGTACAATCAAATCCCTGATTAATCAGACATGTAGCCCAATTTATTTAAAAAAAAAATGATCCAATGTTTTAACCCCTTACTGACATTGGATGGTTTAGTACATCTGATGTCAGTATCCCCCACTTTGATGTGGGCTCTGGCGGTGAGCTCACCTAAAACCTGAGACATGTCAGCTATTTTGAACAGTTGACATGTGCCTGCAATAGCAGCGGGCTGAATAGCGATCCACCCATGGCTATTAACTATTTAACTGCCGCTGTCAAACTCTGATAGCGGCATTTAACAAGAGCTTCCAGCTATCTGGCCGGAAATCCGTTCATCAGTGACCCATGTCACGTGATCGCGGGTCATCGGTGTGTCGGCATGACAGCCAGAGGTCTCCTTGAGAGAGATGCTAGATTGCTATGAGTGCTGACCATCAGGTCTGTAATTCTGCTACATAGAGGCGATCTGAGCATCGCCTCTATGTAGCAGAGCTGATCGAGCTATGCTAGCTTCTAGCCTCCCATGGAGGCTGTTGAAGCATGCTAAAAGTTAAAGAAAAATAGTTTTCATCCCATTCAAAATAAAACAATAAAAAAATCAAACATACACATATTTGGTATCACTGTGTTCAGAATCACCTGATCTATCAATAAAAAAAGGATTAACCTGATCACTCAACGGCGTAGTGGGAAAAAAAATCAAAACGCCTGTTTTTTATTTTTTGTCCCACAACATTGCATTAAAATGCAATAACGGACAATCAAAAGAACATAACTGGGCAATAAAAATGAAAAAAGCATATACAGAATGGGAGGAATAGGACTAAGCAACAGCACATGTGAAAAAGACTTGGTTATACTAATAGATCACAGACTGAATATGAGTCAACAGTGTGATGCAGCAGCAAAAAAGGCAAATGCAATTCTAGGATGTATTAGCAGAAGCATACAGTCTAGATCACGTGAAGCCATTATTTCCCTCTACTCCTCTTTGGTCAGACCTCATCTGGAATATTGTGTCCAGTTTTGGGCACAACATTTTAAAAAGGACATCAACAAACTGGAGCAAGTTCAGAAAAGAGCAACCAAAATGGTGACCGGTCTGCAAACCTTGTCTTATGAGGAAAGGTTGCAGGATTTGGGAATGTTTAGTTTGCAAAAGAGAAGACTGAGAGGAGACTTAATAGCTGTCTACAAATATCTCAAGGGCTGTCACATGGCAGAAGGATCATCTTTATTCTCATTTGCACAAGGAAAGACTAGAAGCAATAGGATGAAACTGAATGGGAGGAGACAGATTAGATATTAGAAAAGCTTTTTGACAGTTAGAGTGATCAATGAGTGGAACAGGCTGCCACGAGAAGTGGTGAGTTCTCCTTCAATGGAAGTCTTCAAACAGAGGCTGGACAGACATCTGACTGGAATGATTTAGCGAATCCTGCTTTGAGCAGGGGGTTGGACCAGATGGCCCAGGAGGTCCCTTCCAACTCTGCGATTCTATGATTCTATGATATCTGCACCAAAATGGTATCATTAAAAACATCAGCTCAGCGTGCAAAAAATAAGCTCTCACCCAACCCGAGATCACGAAAAATGGAGAATCTACGGGTCTCGGAAAATGGCGCAATTTTTTTTAAGCAAAGTTTGCAATTTTTTTCACCACTTAGATAAAAAAGAACCTAGACATATTTGGTGTTTATAAGCTCGTAATGATCTAGAGAATCATAATGGCTGGTCAGTTTTAGCATTTAGTGAACCTAGATAAAAAGCCAAACAAAAACAAATGTGGGATTGCACTTTTTTTGCAATTTCACCACACTTGGAATTTTTTTCCCGTTTTTGAGTACACGACATGGTAAAACCAATCATGTGGTTCAAAAGTAAAACTCGTCCCGCAAAAAATAAGTCCTCACATGGCCATATTGATGGAAAAATACAAAAGTTATCGCACTGGGAAGAAGGGGAGTGAAAAACGAAAACACAAAAGTGAAAAAAACCTCTTGTCATGAAGGGGTTAAACTTGATGCCCTCTCTACTTTTTTGCCTTATTCCCACCTCCCCCTACATTCAGAGCTTGTAATGCCCTACATTCTGAGAATGAAAGGGTTTTGAACAGAAGCGACAGTGATCATTTTCCTACCCCCAGGCAGTGATGTTTGAAAAACTTCATGAATCATTATAGATCATGTTGGCTATTAAAAAAAAAATCACTAAATTTTATTCTTTGGTATCAAAGAAACAAAAAACATTGGAACATAATATGGTCAATAGTATAAATAATGCAATATGAATTTCACATAATGATACTAATGTATTTACATATTCCATTTTAGTATGCATTAAATCATGCTTAAAATACTACTGTTGACACACACACAAAAAAAAGCCCAAAAGGCATCTGGATGTGAAGGAGTTAACAATACATAATATACAGCGACGAGAAAGTGGGAGTAAAATAATGTGACAGGTACAGCAGGGGAGTCAATCTATTGAGGAAGTTTATCAAGGAACAAATGTGCTGTGTGTACTGTAAGGTGGACTGAGCCTAATTCTGTGATCTCCAGTGATCTGTGCCAGAGGTGGAGCTGCACTGCCCGGATCTAGTTGATTTGCACACATCTGCTGAGTGATCTCACACCATTTCATTCGGCTGAACTTCTCGAGCTGAGAATCACATTATTTGTGTACTAATAGCTCGTGCTTGCTCGCAGAGCCGTGCTGGGTATAGCAGCCCAGCATCACACTGTCTGGAATATCCCTCTGACAGAGCTCATCTACTTGGGACCCTTTACGCTGCCACGTTAAAGACAGAATACAAAAAAGCGTGACACGCTGCCATAGACACCGTACAGTCGTAGGATTGCAACTCTTGTAAGATTCCTTTGGGACTTGGAAAAGAAGTTGACGGAAACGCTTATTCTACCGGCATGAACCAAACAGCTGGTGCGACGAACAATGTCAGATGTCCCTCCACCAAGGGACCTAAGGTAGGAGCCAAGAATTTGTTTAATATGCCGTTGGTTTAACATGTTGTGTGCCTTAATGACAGGAGGCAACTTGCATAATATTAAGAGTTTTAGGCGATTTAAGGATTTCTGCGGGATTGATGTGATGGCAATTGTTGCATTTTATTTCAGAATCTTTCGAAGTTCTCGTCATTCTTTTGTCGCTGTCCAGAAAGTGCGGTGCTGAAATGCAGAGATTTGTTTAAGAGGATGCTTAGTGCTGTATTAGCCAGTGGGAAAATATAGCTCTCGATAAGATTAACTAAAGAACAGTCCTTTACACATATCTTATGTATCTGGGCTATGCTTAAATAACATTATGTGCATCTAATCTCATGGCTGAGGTTATTTCTCCCTGCAGCTGATAGAAGTACATTTAGATTGCAGCAAGTGTAGGCTTAAGCCAGCAGTAGACTTGGTATAAGTTGTTCACGCATTGCTTTGAGCTGCTGCAAAGTGCCACGTAAGGGTTAATATGATATTAGCCGTGGACATAAGGATATCACTTCGCCCTCGTGAACGCCGGTACTTTCTGTTATATTGATTTATAGAAAGCGCTGCTGATAAGACATGCATCAGCTTCACCTTTAATAAGGCATGTACGGTAGTGTACGTGTAAATGACAAGTCTACTCATCACCATTTTTCATCATGGCACTACCTACAATGCCGGAGAGAGATGTCATCTGTAATTATATCTGTGTCTCTATCTTTGTATAGTCCCAGCAGGGGCAGTATCTCATTCGTGAAGGGTTGGAATTTTTGTATTTAACTTTCTGGATGCAAAGTAATTAACATTTTGATAATAAATGTGAGCAGTTTGTAGGCTGGCAATT
This sequence comes from Dendrobates tinctorius, assembly GCF_039654945.1. Lineage (NCBI taxonomy): Eukaryota > Metazoa > Chordata > Amphibia > Anura > Dendrobatidae > Dendrobates > Dendrobates tinctorius. Next base: position 34,730,029 of record NW_027361738.1, read on the forward strand.
GAAATGTAAGATTTAGGAAGTGAAAAATGTTTCTTAATGTGTCATTTATCGGTACATTTATGCTTTTGTATTTTTTACCAATACAGAATTAGCAATTTAATAATGAACTGCAGGATAATGTTGCAATCTGTATTTATACTGACATACTACTGAAAAAATTGTGGCATTACATATTTTTCACTTCTTCAAATAAATCCAGGCACTTTGACATACTGTAGCTGTATTTTTTATAGCCAACATTCTTTTACTCTTGGACTCTGGTAACATTAGTGTCAGGAGTTCTTCTTTAGACTTATGCATATTCAAATAGTTATCGGCATTTCCCAGAAGACATTAATGACTTTAAGGCTTGGATCACACTACCGTGTGTGATGCGAGAAACTCGCACGAGTCTCTCGCATCAAAACCAAGCGCTGCCGCCGGCACTCAGGACTGGAGCTGCGGCTGCATAGAAATACATACAGCTGCAGCTCCAGTCCTGAGCGCTGGCGGCAGCACCGGGTGTTGATGCAAGAGACTCGTGTTAGTTTCTCGCATCACACACGGTAGTGTGATCCCGGTCTAATGGGTATCATCTTATATTTTTAATGGAAAAATTAGCATTGCAAATTGTCCGGTTCCTACCGTTAAAGTGATTAAAAAGGAGACATGAGCAAATAAATTTGGGTGAAACTAAATTATACTCAAATTTTACAATAATCGCCAAAATGGAAATTTTTGTATTTTGCTTCTGCGCTGACTTAGCAGCATGGCGTTCTCTTGCTCACTATTTTAATGAAAAAATAATGGACCTTCAAAAGATTTAAAAAAATAAATAGTTATACATACACCTTACTGCTCACCTTTGAAGTCATTTCATTACTCATTGCCCAATGTCTGATCCTCGTCACATCTTCAAATCCCTCACCATTCATGATGGATCTTCAAGCTTCCCGCACTGTCTATGAGTGTCATGGCATCTGGGTGGGTTCTGTACAAGCACGTGGAAGGTCAAGGCAGGTGTCATGATGTTATGGTGCTATGTCTTTCCTTACCTGCGCAGTGTCCTCCCGGGTGCCATGACTCCTGGAGGTCTGTCATGGTATGAGAGGACCAAAGATTCCAACGCAAACAAGAGGCTGAGAAGATGCAACGAGTACCGAACAGGTGGTGGTGACTCATTTGCAAAGGAGCTGGAGAGGTGAGCGGATTCTTATCTGATTTTAACATGTTACATATTTAAGATGTTTTGGGGTCTGGAGGGATCCCAGAGCATAAACATTAAATTAGTGGAGAATAATGTCCAGTGACTTCAGAGAATAACAGCACTAATAGGAAAATAAAAAATTTTGGCTGATCCGCTCATCTCTATTGAGAAGAATTACAAATACTTCAGTGGAGGTTCAGAACACCATCAGTGTGAGCAGAGCATAAAACTTTTGTACAATTGGTCGAGAAAGGTTGAACTTGTTGGACCTAGGTCTTTTTCAACCTTTGTAACTATATAACTATAAAACTATGCATAGGTCATACATAAATGATGGAGTGACATGGATAAGACTTATTAGTGGAGACACTATCATAATTCTGTGCATGCATATACAAGAACACAAATCTTGGAAATATTCATCAACAGAGGAGGTTGTAAGTCATCCCATGCATTTCATATTTCTTAGACAATGTGGAATATTTTATGCATTATTTAAAGAACTGGGACATTCACTCAGAGGTAGAGTTGAGCGACTTTGGTCGGATCGGGTTTCATGAAACAAAATTTGTTTCAGATGAAACTGATCCGACTAGGGCAAAAAAGTCAGAGTTTCATCCGAAACCCGACCCCAATGCAAGTCATTGGGGAAAAAAAGTCGGCATTGAGTGGATGAATGTCATCCGCTCAATGCCGACTTTTATTTCCCATTGACTTGCATTGGGGTCGGGTCTCGGAAGAAACTCCGACTTTTTTTGCCCTAGTCGGACTAGTTTCATCTGAAACAAATTTTGTTTCATGAAACCCGATCTGACCAAAGTCGCTCAACTCTACTCAGAGGTAAAAACTTTGAACTTCATCCTGAAGTCATTTTAATTAACTCTGATGCATGATAAGGTTTCTATTTTGCCACAGGATATATACTCTATGATACCTAATTATATACAGGGCAAAAGTTCCAGTTTTGTGTATAAAGATGAGGCTACTTTGGTGTCAAATCAAAATGATGCATTTTATTCTAAATAGTTGCTAAAACTAAATGCCCGATTCATCAAGACCAGGGTTGTTCACGTCAATGTTTATGAGGTGGTGTGGTGGAGTCAGATACCCTTAATGAATCAGTGGCATCAGATAAGTGGTGTACACCTACCTCTGTGTGCGCCACACCACAATTCCTTCTTCAGATCCTGCTGGATTAAGATTTGTGGCAAAGCAAACACCACTGCTAGTAATGAATTTGACAAGTGGTGTTCACCACGTCCCCCATCCTGCCCCAGCTCCGCCTATTAAGGTGGAGCTGAGAGAAACTGTCATGAATTTTCCAAAAATTGTGCCTAAATTTTGTGAATCTTCAAAACTTTTACGACATAATTCTAGGGTGAAAACTTTGATGCATCAGGCCCAAAATGTCAACTAAAGGGGTATTTCCAGAATCACAAGTTATCATGAATCCATGTATGATCATTTGGTGTCTCACCTGTAGATAGCTAATAAGTTGTATTTGCAATTTTCAGAGCTCCCTTATTGGAAAATCAGCTTGGTCTAGTAAACTTATTCTGTCTCTAAAGAGTCTAAAGGCATTCAGATTGAACAATTAGGCAGAACTCATTTAAGCTTTTATTAATTTTAATCGCTACATGGTAATTCACTGACAACATTTACTTCATGCACATGAACCAAAGCAGTTAAATGATTATTATTATTATTATTATTGATAAAATAAAGAGAGTCATGATGCTTACTATGAAAAGTTATCTATAAGAGGTAGTATGAAGATATATGTAGCAATCTCAGAAGTAAGCGCTGACCAGCTTCGTTATATTTCATGTATCGCTGCTCCTGTAATGCTGATTTATAGGAGTCTTGTTAATATGGGACCTCGGCAACCCAATGTCAATTGTTTATTTGCCAGAAGTCAAGAAAACATACAGTAGATGTCATGTGCAAATATCATATAACCTAATTGGTTATGGGCATTAGCATTGTACTTGATGATCTATCAGTAGACTTACATTTATGAAATAATGAATGAATGATCCTTACATGTGTGGCTAAGGCTGGTTTCAGACTTGCATTGAGGAGAGCTGTGGCTGGCAGCCTACTTCCTCCTTTCTTCCTCCCTGAAACTCAGCCCATGCTCTGCCTACTGCCGCATTCGTCACGGAGGAAGTAGGCTGCCATCCGCAGCCCTCCTCAATGCTAGTGTGAAGCTAGCCTTAGTAAATCATTTTTAAGCATAGTACTATTTTCTATTCAGTCTCACAAAGCAGATGTGTGGGGCACCTAGGGGAAAGTAATGGGCTGAGGACAGTGATTGAGCTGTAATGACGAAACCCACATACCAGGAAGGTGGTGACCAAGATTCAGTTTCTTGTGACACCTGGCTGCCATGTTCCTCTCGTGGCTGGTTGCTGTTGTGTTATGTACCATATGCTGAGAAATGTGCACACACTGATGAATGTGATTCAAGAAGTTGGTGGTTGCAACATATGTAGTGCAGAGGCACATACTTCTTATATTATCTTATATTAGTCAACAAATATGCCAGACATGTGGTGTAAAGGGTAGGCCTTAATATTGGTAGCTATCTCCTTTGCATTCGGGCCTACACTCTTCACTTGCCGTTTGCTCTGTTGTGGCATCTCAACTTCCGGTAATTTTTCAAATCCTCACCATGTGCAGTGGAGTAGCACTCACATCATCCTCTGTTCTTTGTAAATCTATTTTCTTCCCCAGTGGTAATTTCTTAGCAGGTCCTCCTGCTAGATAGCTATACAAATGATTTCTGGACTCTACTTTTCTCAGATGAAACTGCCAACCCTGTACTCCAAGCTGTGACCTTTATTTATCTTTTACTACACTCACAAACTAAAAATGTCACCATCAATTAGTCCAACTTGATTAATGCTCTATTACGCAAAGGTCTGTGTTAAAAGTGAGTATCCTTGTTCCTTTAAAGGGAACCTGTTGCCATGAAAATGCAATTCAATCTGCAGGCATCATGTTATAGAGCAGCAGGGGCAAAGTAGGTTGATATATAGTTGATGTGTTTTCATCATTTAATCCTCTGCTCTTTTTGGGATTTTCAGTCCAGTGGGCAGTGCTATCAGTGACTGACCGCTACCTCTATTTGCACTATTATACAAAGAAAGCTGTCGGTCAGTGATAGGACTGCCCACTGGACGGAAAACTAGCAGAGGATTAAATAATTAAAACAGGGGTTATACTAAATCTGTTCTCACAAAATTATATATCAATCTATTCAGTTACTGCTGCTAACCAAAGGTTAGTCAGAAGAGGCAGATGGAGACCTACATGGACGTATAGCCAAACTTCACACAAGGTTTGTTTTGTGGTCTGTAACCATGGCGACAAATAGATCTGTATTGGAGCTGTAGACACAGCAGTGGAAAAGTAGTAAGGCAGAATTCATAGGTCCATTTTTTTTCTTGTACGCAAAAAATGACAGATTTTCATTACATGATGGAACTAATTTTCATCCATTGTTTGTGTACGCTTTTAGCTTCCATGCTTCATCTGGTTTTACTGCATGAAAAGAAATCAAGAAAAAAAACTAATGGAGGTTTCAAAAGCATCACCTAGTAAACAGTCAGTGAAAATGGACAGGACACAGAGGCAACTCAGATAGTACCTATGCACAGTCTTTTTTACATTCACTTGAATGAATGAGTGTAAAATCGGACTGGAGTAAGACAGGGCTTCTCTCTCTTTATGCGTCCCATTGGTCTGGAACCCTCCCCAAAAAAAATCTAACATGTAAAAAGGGCATATGGTATATCATGTGTAAGTGTGCTGTCAGTAAAAGAAAAAAATGACAGCATACATACTACAAAAGCAGATTTGTGAATATTAATGACCACAATGGCGCTCCTGACTAGCCTCTTAACCCAGCTGTAGGTAATCTGACCAGTCCACTTGTTGCTAAAATTGAAATAAAATAGGAAATTGTGAACCTGCGATTAGGAGGAGGTATTGCGATTATGTAAGTGCTATCTCTGATAGGGATTCTAGAGTAATATGTGTAGAACCCATTCAACCTACAGTGATAGTGTGCGCAGAATAGATTAGTTGCCTTATAGTGCCCTCATGCAAAAATAAAATTTGGCATGTATGTTTATTGAGAATGTAGGGCTTAAGAGCACACACATATAGCTAGAGTTCAAAAGAAGGTTGTTCTTGGGTAGGCTATATCAATACTGCCTACCCAAGAATTACAGTATTCTATCATATTCCAAATATACATACAGTCATGGCCAAAAGTATTGACACACCTGCAATTCTGTCAGATAATATTCAGTTTCTTCCTGAAAATGATTGCAAACACAAATTCTTTGTTATTATTATCTTCATTTAATTTGTCTTAAATGAAAAAACGCAAAAGAGAATGAAGCAAAAAGCAAAACATTGATCATTTCACACAAAACTCCAAAAATGGGCCGGACAAAAGTATTGGCACCCTCAGCCTAATACTTGGTTGCACAACCTTTAGCCAAAATAACTGCGACCAACCGCTTCCGGTAACCATCAATGAGTTTCTTACAATGCTCTGCTGGAATTTTAGACCATTCTTCTTTGGCAAACTACTCCAGGTCCCTGATATTTGAAGGGTGCCTTCTCCAAACTGCCATTTTTAGATCTCTCCACAGGTGTTCTATGGGATTCAGGTCTGGACTCATTGCTGGCCACCTTAGAAGTCTCCAGTGCTTTCTCTCAAACCATTTTCTAGTGCTTTTTGAAGTGTGTTTTGGGTTATTGTCCTGCTGGAAGACCCATGACCTCTGAGGTAGACCCAGCTTTCTCACACTGGGCCCTAAATTATGCTGCAAAATTTGTTGGTAGTCTTCTGACTTCATAATGCCATGCACACGGTCAAGCAGTCCAGTGCCAGAGGCAGCAAAGCAACCCCAAAACATCAGGGAACCTCCGCCATGTTTGACTGTAGGGACCATGTACTTTTCTTTGAATGCCTCTTTTTTCTCCTGTAAACTCTATGTTGATGCTTTTGCCCTAAAAGCTCTACTTTTGTCTCATCTGACCAAAGAACATTCTTCCAAAATGTTTTAGGCTTTTTCAGGTAAGTTTTGGCAAACTCCAGCCTGGCTTTTTTATGTCTCGGGGTAAGAAGTGGAGTCTTCCTGGGTCTCCTACCATACAGTCCCTTTTCATTCAGATGCCGATGGATAGTACGGGTTGACACCGTTGTACCCTCGGACTGCAGGGCAGCTTGAACTTGTTTGGATGTTAGTGGAGGTTCTTTATCCAACATCCGCACAATCTTGCGCTGAAATCTCTTGTCAATTTTTCTTTTCCGGCCACATCTAGGGAGGTTAGCCACAGTGCCATGGGCTTTAAACTTCTTGATGACACTGCGCACGGTAGACACAGGAACATTCAGGTCTTTGGAGATGGACTTGTAGCCTTGAGATTGCTCATGCTTCCTCACAATTTGGTTTCTCAAGTCCTCAGACAGTTCTTTGGTCTTCTTTCTTTTCTCCATGCTCAATGTGGTACACACAAGGACACAAGACAGAGGTTGAGTCAACTTTAATCCATGTCAACTGGCTGCAAGTGTGATTTTGTTATTGCCAACACCTGTTAGGTGCCACAGGTAAGTTATAGGTGCTGTTAATTACACAAATTAGAGAAGCATCACATGATTTTTCGAACAGTGCCAATACTTTTGTCCACCCTCTTTGTTATGTTTGGTGTGGAATTATATCCAATTTGGCTTGAGGACAATTCTTTTTGTGTTTTTTCATTTAAGACAAATTAAATGAAGATAATAGTACCAAAGAATTTGTGTTTGCAATCATTTTCAGGAAGAAACTGAGTATTATCTGACAGAATTGCAGGGGTGTCAATACTTTTGGCCATGACTGTAAATTAATGGTAGACCCACTATCACGCAATGTGTAGGAAAGACTAAAAGCAACATGAAGGGATAAGGGAAAGGGAACCAAACATCAGGGAAGGGGGAGAGGAGACTCCTAGTGCAGACAGGGTAACGATAGATCTGTCTATCATCCCTATATAAGTTCCACACCTATCGCCGAGCAGGATACCTAATCCCTGCCTGACCCCGGCTATAAGCCCTGTACCAAGAAGGACAGGTTGCATGCTAGTCAATCCCCACTACTGCAAAAGACATATGGGATAAACAAACAAGGGAAACACTTAGCTTGAGTAGACTCAGAGCGAAACATGGATATCCCCCAAACACCAATGAAGAAGATAACCAACTGCTATAGCTCCAAGCAGCAACTGGGAACTGGAAATAGAAATATCACCCGCATCTTTCCAGCAGCAAGCTGAAATTTATAAACACCCTGGTCCATGTGTGCTAACTAGACCTGGGAGAAGGTTGCCACTGGTTCCTAGGGTCAGAAGGCCCAGGAAGAAGTCTGGAGAGCAAACTGCTGAGAGATCTGCAGTCAGATACATAGCAACTGTCTGCAGCCTCTGACACACCCATGAAACTTGCCCGGCCTCCCTATTATTTCAGGAATTGAATGCGTTACAGCTAACCCATCTAGGTATGTGGATTTACAGTTACAGCAGTGTGTTTCATTTTTACCAGCCTATCTAAGAGATATGAAATACACTGTAAACCTCCTGAATAAATTCACTTGGAAAGAAGGGTACATATTGGAGTCTCTGGATGTTACCTCCCTCCATACTATGATTAATCATGAAAAAGGGTGTGAGGCATCAGAATATTTTTTAACTAAAACAATTCATGACTTCAGAAATTATAATCCTGAAAGCCCTACAAAGTCGAAGCATTACAATAACACTTCTGAATTTTCGTGCCTCTACAAAGGTGTGTTTTCGTTATAATTTCAACATTCACATTAATGATGGACACAGCTGTTGAAATAATGCTACGAGCATAAAGAAGTGCCATTATATTTACTGTACAATAAAAGTTGTCATTTTAGACACTCTTGGCTTATACAGTGGCGCCATCAAACTATTTTTTCACACTTTGCTGAACGAAAGATCAATATATTTAATATGGCAGTGTATGCAGTTTGCATTAACAATGTATTAATGTCTTTAGGGAGGAAAGGATTCAAGACTGCATGATTTACCTTAACCGAGCCTTAAATCTCTGTTTTGTCTATGCAGTCCCTTTGCACAGCATTTTATTCAGCTTGTAACAAAATAATATCAGAGAAGACTGCTAACTAATCACATCAGGTGTATACTACAAAGCAGTTTATCTAATATATAAAGCTCAAATGTGTGTATGTATGTATGTGTGTGTGTATGTCCGGGATTGGCATCCGTACCGTCGCAGCTACAGCCACAAAATTTGGCACAGTCACACGTCTGGACCCCGAGAGCGTCATAGGTTATGTTGTGAGGCGAAATTTTAACCCCGCATATTCCAATTCACCAAACAATTTTGCCCCTATCTACATAATGGGGAAAAAGTGTGTGTGTATCAAGCCCCGCCCCTCATTATGATGTCATAATGGTTGCCATGGCAACGCTGATGTCATCATAGGTTGCAAGCCCCATCGTTCATTATGATGTCATAATGGTTGACTATGGGATGGAGGATGTGTGATGGGTATATGGGCACTGAACTATGGGATGGAGAATATGTATGATGGGTATATGAGCATGGGACTATGAGATGAAGAATGTGTGATGGGTATATGGGCACTCGACTATGGGATGGCGAATATGTATGATTGGTATATGGGCATGGGACTATGGGATGGAGAATATGTATGATGGGTATATGGGCATGGGGCTATGGGATGGAGGATGTGTGATGGGTATATGGGCACTCGACTATGGGATGGAGGATATGTATGATTGGTATATGGGCATGGGACTATGGGATGGAGAATATGTATGATGGGTATATGGGCATGGGACTATGGGATGGAGGATGTGTGATGGGTATATCGGCACTCGACTATGGGATGGAGGATATGTATGATGGGTATATGGGCACGGGTCTATGGGATCATGGATATGTATGATGGGTATATGGGCACGGGACTATGGGATGGAGGATAATTATAATTTGTTATAACTAACCACAGTTAGTTACTATGCCCAGGCAGCGCCGGGCTCTTCAGCTAGTATCTGTATACAGTAGAATGACGAAAGAAAGCATGCGATGGCCTGGATTACCATCATTACTAGAGATGAGCGGATCTTTTGAAATTTTTATTTGCTGACTTGCCGCTTGAATCTCAATACTGTAAGGCTTGTAATTGTTCAGAAAATACACAATAGGAGAGGGGAGGGAGAAAGGACCACACTAAGGGCTTACACTCTACAGGAGAGAGAGTGTAAGGCCTCTTTCACACATCCGGTGTCAGGGGTCCGGCGGCCTGCGGCGAATAGCCGGGCCGCCGGATCCGGCCTGCAGCGATGACACCGGATGTACATGTGGCCCCTGATGCGGCTTGGAGGACATTTAAAGGAGCCGCAGCACCAGGGGTCGAGAGAGCCAGTCAGAGAGACAGCGGGGGACGAGAGAGCAGCCAAAGAGACAGCGGGGGACGAGAGCAGCCAGAGAGACAGCGGGAGACGAGAGAGCAGCCGAAGAGAGAGCGGGGGACGAGAGAGCAGCCAGAGAGACAGAGGGGGACTACAGAGCCAGCTAAAGAAAGGTATGGAGCATATGGAGAGAGAGAGAGAGAGAGAGGGAGAGAGAGAAGGGGAGGGGGAGAGAGAGAGAGATGCGCGCCGGGCACTTGTGGGGTTAAAACTCATAGTGCCCGGGCATGCGCAGTTGAAAAAGCCGGTCCGGCGCTGCAAAAAAACGTTGCAGCCAACGTTTTTTGCAGATGCCGGACGGCGCATGTTTGCCGTATCCAGCAAAACCCGGAGGCGCCGCATGTCCATCCGGCATGATGCGGCGATCATTACATTCTATGTGAAAAAACCGGATCCAATTCCGGATCCGGTTTTCACAAATTTCGCCGCATCATGCCGGATTTAAAAAAACAGATGTGTGAAAGTAGGCTAAGAGGTTTCTGCTGACCATAAGGGTAGAGTTGAGCGACTTTAGTCGGATCGGGTTTCATGAAACAAAATTTGTTTCAGATGAAACTGGTCCGACTAGGGCAAAAAAAGTCGGAGTTTTGTCCGAAACCCGACCCCAATGCAAGTCAATGGGGAATAAAAGTCAGCATTGAGTGGATGAATGTATTCCGCTCAATGCCGACTTTTGTTCCCCATTGACTTGCTTTGGGGTCGGGTTTCGGACAAAACTCCGACTTTTTTTGCCCTAGACGGACCAGTTTCATCTGAAACAAATTTTGTTTCATGAAACCCGATCCAACTAAAGTCGCTCAACTCTACATAAGGGCTCAAAATCTACAGCCGGAAGAGAGAGAGGGGCCCTTATGGACCATAAAAGCTTACAATTTACAGGAGAAATAGAGAGGACTCTGCTAAACATAAGAGATTACACTTTGCTGTAGAGAGAGAGAGAGAGGACCCACTGACGATAAGAGCTTATGCTTTACTTTAGAGAGAGAGGACTCCGATGACCATAAGAACTTACACTTTGCTGTAGAGAGAGAGGACTCCAATGACCAGGAGAGCTTACACTTTACCGTAGAGAGAGAGGAGCCCACTGACCATAAGAGCTTATGCTTTATTGTAGAAAGGGAGGACTCCAATGACCATAAGAGCTTACATTTTACTGTAGAGAGAGAGGGGACCCTACTGACTAGACTTCCCCGGTTGAAGCCAGCAGTGAAACGCACGTTGGGGTGGGGAGTCGCCACGATTATTTTCAGGTAACCTTTTATATGCACTCCACTGCTATTACCCTTTCATCACAATATTGTTTCTCCCTTCACTGGAAGCGTCATTTGCTCTCTTAGTATCAGGGGACTGTCTAGGGCTATCATGCTGCTATAGGTTACTTTATTGCAGTATTGTTTGGGAATTGCATATATATATGATATTATATCAGTTATTGTAATTGATCTTTATTACTTATAATGATTGGGTGATGTCTCTCACCGTGAGACATTTCTCTTTTGCTGGAATATTTCTTTTTTAATCTTTATTAAAATAATTTGTATATTTTAATATCTTGACCTCTTTGTTTTTTGTTGATGACAATCTTCAGAATTGTGGTAATCTAGGAGAGAGAGTGTAAGAGGACCCTGCAGACCATAAGGGTTCAAAATCTACAGGTGGAAGAGAGAGGGGCCTATATTGACCATAAGAGCTTACACTTTACAGGAGAAATAGAGAGGACTCTGCTAACCATAAGAAATTACACTTTACTGTAGAGAGAGAGAGAGGACTCAGATGACCATAAGAACTTACACTTTACTTTAGAGAGAAAGAGGACGCCGATGACATAAGAGCTTACACTTTACTGTATAGAGATAGAGGCCCTCACTGACCATAAGAGCTTACACTTTACTGTAGAGAGAGAGAACTCCAATGACCATAAGAGCCTACACTTTACTGTAGAGAGAGAGCAAGGACTCCACTGAAAATAAGAGCTTATGCTTTACTGTAGAGAGAGGACCCCACTGACCATAAGAGCTTACGCTTTACTGTGGAGAGAGAGAGGACGCCGATGACTATAAGAGCTCACAATCTGCAGGCAAAAGAGAGAGAGAGCATCAACGTAAAACATTTCTGTGGCCACACGGATATACCTCTCGGGCCTCAAACTGCAACCGAAAAAACAAAACAAGAAACCCCCAGTCTCAAGCCTGAAAAATCATGAGGCTGTTGATGACTTGAATGATTATCAAATAACTAATGGGTGGGGAGAATCACAACAATCTAGAGAGGATTTGATACAATAATATTAATTTTTAATACGCATTTATAATAAAGACATACAAAGTGCTTAAGATGAGGTAGATGAAATATAGCAACTAAAAAATAATGGCATAGTACATAGATGACAAATATAATGCCGGACAGAAAAAACATCTCAGGGCAAGAAACTGCGCGAGATCAAGTTGCTGGTAGCAGCGGTTCAAGTTCTAAGCGCTATGGTAGGAGCTCTAGGCCTACATAAAGTAAGCAAAAATATACATCCAACCGAGCAGACAAAATACCAAGACCAAACAGTACATGGGCAGTTGAATGCAGTGAGCAGTATTATCTAGGCATGCTCGAGATGTCAAAATTGGGGACTAAAATAGTACCCCAAATGTATATTATCTAATCATCAACTGCAATCCTAAATGATGGTGTTAAAAATTCTGAGCTTACATAAAGCATGCCGATTGCAAAATATAAATTAAATAAGCAAGATGTAAGAGCCACTGGAAAAGTGAATAATAGATATAAATGAGCAATATTATTGTGGCATACTGAAATTGCTGGAGCAGGAGCCTGTGATTTTGGCAGAGGCACAGGCTGTCTGGTTACCCACGTATCATAACAATATATGCCTATATGTCAGGCTTATAATAGGGACCCCAGAAAATCTGTGCACCTAAACCCAAATGATGGCTGCGTATACCACAGTGCAATGCATAAGATAGTGGCGCTAGCCAGACTGTAGTGTGCAGGGTAAAATACCTTGTGACATGATCCCGAATAAGTGCAGAGCTGCCTGTGAGACGCGCTGAAGCCCCAATGCACATTTCACCGTCCTTTGTTTCGTCAGCATACGTCAAAAAGAAATAGAGAGGACTCTGCTAACCATAAGAGTTTCCACTTTACTGTAGAGAGAGAGGACGCCGATGACCATAAGAACTTACACTTTGCTTTAGAGAGAAAGAGGACTCCGATGACCATAAGAGCTTACACTTTACTGTAGAGAGAGAGGCCCTCACTGACAAAAAGAGCTTACGCTTTACTGTAGAGAGAGGACTCCGATGACCATAAGAGTCTACACTTTACTGTAGAGAGAGAGCGAGGACTCCACTGAAACTAAGAGCTTATGCTTTACTGTAGAGAGAGAGGACCACACTGACCATAAGAGCTTACGCTTTACTGTGGAGAGAGAGAGGACGCCAATGACTATAAGAGCTCACAATCTACAGGCAAAAGAGAGAGAGGACTGCATTGATCATAGCAGCTTACACTTTACAGGAGGGAGAAAGAAAGAGGACCTCGATAACCATAACAGTTTGCACTCTACAAGAGAGACTTACCCAGTGATTCTTGATATGGAAAATGACTCTGCTATACAGACTGTACTTCACTGGGAATCACTGATCTGTGGTGGCTCCAGTACTGACCACCACTGTACAACGTACGATGATTCCTAGGATTTCAAAGCTGTAGGGCATTATGGGGAGGACTTGTCATGATCCAGGGTGGATATGACAGATTAAATGCACAAGTAACCTTTTTTTTTCCTGTGAGCTGTTTTGCTCAGGATTGGTTTTGTCCCCGGTGGCCAGTATGGTCATTGCACTTGTGCTTAGAGATAGTTTTACCCCGGTGGCCAGTATGGTCATTGCACTGGTTTTTTTTAGAGATAGTTTGCCCCTGGTGGTGGTTAGAGTAATTGCACGGGAATCACTAACAGGTGTGTTTGCTCTATAAAGGTGTGTCAGTTGTGCTCACTCAGGTTGTTGATATTATTATTGTTGGGCTTTCCAACCATCCTGGGTGAAGGAAGGAGCTGGATGGAGAGCTGGAGGAGAGTCCAGGGCGGCTCATTCAGAGTCCTGGAGAGGCAGCCATGGTGTCAGCGAGGAGTTCGTGTAAAGCATGGTGGAGTGGCAGATATGGTGTCAGTGAAGAATTCCTGCAAAGCTTGTTGGAGTGGCAGCTATGGTGTGGAGCTGCACTCAGTTTGCTGGACTCTGTTACTGAGAGCTGCACTCAGTTTGCTGGACTCGGTTGCTGGACAGCTGCACTCAGGTGCTGGACTCTGTTGCTCCAAGGCGACACTCAGTGCTGGACGCTGTTGCTGTAAAGCTGCACCGAGGTGTTAGACATGGTGGAGGAAGATGCACTCAGGTGTTGGTCTCTGTTGCCAGGAGAAAGTGCATCAGAGCAAAGCTAAGTGTTTCCCTGTTTGTCACTTTTCCTCATGTTGGTGTTAGTGCAGCGGTGTGGCCAGTGCCTGCGCCACCCAGCTCCCTAGCAAGGGATAGGTGTAGGGTGTTCCAGGGCTACAGGTTCCTGAGCGGCGCCCGGTGCGGAACCAGCATAGGGAACGTTTGGAGCGTTAGGAACACTGACTCAGGGGAGTGCAGGAGGTCTCCACTTTCCCTGTTCCCTATTGCAGGGCCCTCCGTTGTAAATGTTTCCCTATCCCCCTTTGTTTTGCGCTATTAGTTACCGGCCTGCGGGCCGCGTCACACTGGACAATTACACGTGCCGTGTCCTGTTGTATTAGTTGCCAGCCTGCTGGCCATGTCACACAGGACTGGGCACGTGACAGGACTGCGCTGCAATGCAAAATGCAGTCCTGTCTCGATATTTATGGGTTTTTTCTACGACTATGCATTTACATTTGCAAACTTTTTTCTAGGTATAAGATTGTTGTGACAGTAGGATGTGTTGCACAGGTTAACTATCAAAAGCGCAACCAAAAATGAGGGTGTATATACTATATGGATCAAAGTGATATACTGAACATATAAAATACTATACATACGCTGGAGACGCCGCAGACTGAAAGTCAATTGAGTATATTGTCTGGCCTTTGTACTATATTGCCTAAAGTGACTCATTCACAGACATTTTAATATGTAATGTGCCTGTTTTTGGGTTTAAAAAAAACCCACACATGTGTATTCGATATTGACCAAGAAACCATGAATTATTGAAGTGTAGCTTTTCCGAAATGCAGGAAAAGCAATAAAACTATTTACTGTATGAAATATTCTCATTCCAGATGGTATTTCACTTGAGAAATTGCTCTTTGACTCTTATGCTATGTTCCATGAAATACGGTTTTCCTCAATAGGTGTACATTTCATAAATCAATTGCGTACAACAAAATGAGAAGAGTGTAACCCAATAAAGGTCTTTGTGTCCTCCATTCTCATCATCAGAGACTGAGATCTCCGGACTGTTGTATATGTTTGTTTTGCTAAGTGTGAGTTTAATAATGTCTCCCTTGTGTTGTTATATTGGCTCTGTGTATACCAGATGAAATTGCTTTCAAATTTATTAGTATGGATTACATTAGATTTCCTAATGGCTTTGCATCGTAATAATGCATAACCTGATGGTAAGATTGACTGAACAATCTGTTGAAGTGGGATTAGGACTGCGTTGCCAATGCTTTTCCATGCTACCATGATGTCTCAATCAAATACCTTTTAACTTGAAGCACTTTTGTAAGAAAAAAACTTCAGAAATTACGAAAGGCAAGGTCATCATACTCATAACTCGTAACTGAAAAAAACAAGCCAAGGACTGTACATGTGAAGGAGTGCATATGCAAGGGCTTCTCACAGGGAACTTTAATAAGAGTTAGGTGAAAAACATCTGCTGCTATTATAGCTGTACTTATACTGCAAAAATGAAATTGATAAGCGCTTCCTGGCAAAATGCAGGTGCAGGTTCTTGTGGCTAGCAAGCAAAGAAATACGACGCACCCTAAGGCACATGCTAACATTAAAGATATGAAATTTTAATGGAATTACTGCTAAATAGTTTATACTTATAAATTTGAGACATTTAGCTCACATTTTGATCAAAGTGAATATTTCCTTCTGGCCAGAAACAACTTGGTTGTTCTGCTATGTTGCATTATACCGTAGCTCTACTGTATATAATCCAAATTGCTTGAAGCCATATTGGCATCCACTTTTTTTTTCTAAAGGATTAATAGTGTGCCATATTCTTGGAATACCGGATTATAGAGGTTAACTCTTATGGAAGCTGTACTTATATTGAAAAATATCCATGATAGGGATACACGTGATGAAACTATCAGGCACAGAGTTCTGGAAGAAAAATAAGCATTACTGCTTTGGAAGTGTATGTGCTCGAAGAAAGGACCACTCTTGAATCTGTCACCCCTTTTTTCGAATATGAGCTGCCAGCATTGACATCATTGCACTGCAGTATTCTGCTCTGCCCTCAACAGAGCCACGACAGGAAGGAAAGAAGAGGATGGCATCGTATGAAGATGGGAGGCGCCGGACTGCAACACCCATCGGACCAAGACCGGACCGCCCCCCCCTGGTGAGTATAATCTAACTCCTTTTTCTTCTCTTTCAGGTTACATCTGGGGCTTATCCAGCGTCGGACTGGCCCACCGGAGAACCGGAGGATTCTCCGGTGGGCCCTGGCATCTGGTGGGCCCTGGCACCTGCAGGCATACAGGGCCAGCAGTTGCCTAGGGTCCCCGCTGCTCCAGGGGCCCCCAGCCAATGGTGTGTCGCACACCATGCAGCTGCTATGGGGGCCCCTGCCAGCGGAGTAGCAGCGGGTGTCAGGAGGCAGGAGCCCCTGTCCCCGCTGCTAAAGAGAAATGAATATTCACTGCGAAGCAGTGAATATCATTTCACAGTCTCCACCCCCCAGAGGCCCCGCCCCCAGCCCAGTAAGCCGCTCTGCAGACGACAGCTGTAAATCAGGGCCGGCGCCGCCCTCAGTCCTCTCTGCTCCTGACTCACAGCCAGTGCGCGATGACGTCACTACATCGCGCACCCGCTGTGTGTCTGGCAGAGGGGGCAGCTCCTGACACTGAAGCCGGGATCAGCGTGGGAGTGAGGAGGAGAGGTGAGTATTGTGTTTTGTTTTGTTTTTATATCTCTCTCGCTCTCTCTATCTGTCTCTCTCTATCTATCTCTATATATCTCTATATATCTCTCTCTCTATCTCTCTTTTATCTATCTATCTTTCTATCTATTATCTATATCTATCTATTATCTATTATCTATATCTATTTCTATATCTATCTCTATCTATCGCTCTATCTTTATATCTATCTTTCTATCTCTACATCTATCTCTATATCTTTCTATATATATCTCTATATCTATCTATTATGTCTATCTATCTCTATCTATCTATCTATCTTTATCTATCTCTATATCTATTATCTCTATATTATCTATCTAGCTACCATCTATCTATCTTTATATATATATATATATATATATATATATATATCTCTATCTAATATCTATATCTATCTATCTCTATACCTATCTATCTATTTATCTGTTATCTATCTCTATATCTTTTCTCTGTATCTATCTATCTCTATATCTTTTCTCTGTATCTATCTCTATATCTATATCTCTCGCTATCTATCGCTCTATCTCTATATCTATCTCTATATCTATATATCTATCTCTATATCTATCTCTATATCTATTTCTCTCTATATCTATCTCTATAGCTATCTATCTATATATCTCTATCTATCTCTATATCTATCTCTCTGTATATCTATCTTTCTATCTCTATATCTATATATCTATCTTTCTCTATCTATTTATCTCTATATCTTTTCTCTGTATCTATCTCTCTCTATATCTATATCTATCTATCTCTATATATATCTATTATCTCTATATCTATATCTATTTCTCTCTATATCTCTCTCTATATCTATCTATCTATTTATCTCTATCTCTATATCTATCTCTCTGTATATCTATCTTTCTATCTCTATATCTATCTATCTCTATATCTATCTATCTATTTATCTCTATCTATTATATATATCTCTATCTATCTATCGCTCTATCTCTATATCTATCTTTTTATCTCTACATCTATCTCTATATCTATCTTTCTATATATCTCTATATCTATCTATATCTATATCTATCTATTATGTCTATCTATCTAGCTATCTCTATTATCTATATCTACCTATCTCTATATCTTTTTATCTTACTCTATCTCTATATCTATCTGTTATCTCTATATTTATTATCTATCTTTATCTATCTATCTCTATCTATTATCTATATCTATATCTATCTCTCTATCTATTTATCGATCTCTGTATCTATCTCTCTCTATATCTATCTCTCTCTATCTCTCTCTCTATCTACCGCTCTCTCTGTCTCTATCTTTATATCTATATCTATCTATCTCTATATCTATCTATTATCTCTATATCTATCTACCTATCTATCTCTATATCTATATCTGTTTCTCTCTATATCTATCTCTATATCTCTCTCTATAGCTATCTATATATTATCTCTATATCTATCTATCTATATATTATCTCTATATCTATCTATCTATCTCTATATCTATCTATCTATCTATCTATCTCTATATCTATCTATCTCTATATCTGTTATCTCTATATCCATATCTATCTCTATATCTATCTATCTCTATATCTATCTTTCTATCTAACACTATATTTCTATATCTATCTCTATATCTCATTATCTATCTCTATCTCTATCTCCATCTCTCTCTCTTTATCTATCTATCTATTGATCTATCCATCTATCTCTATATCTATCTCTATATCTATCTATTATATCTATCTATTATCTCTAATATCTATATCTATCTATCCATCTATCTATCTAGCTATCTCTATCTATCTATCTTTCTAACTCTATATCTATCTATCTCTATACATATCTCTATATCTAGCTATTATCTCTATATCTATCTCTATATCTATCTTTCTATATCTATTTGTCTCTATATCTATCTCTATCTCTATCTATCTCTATATCTATTATCTCTATATCTATCTCTATATATATATCTATATCTATTTTTATTTATAGCCATCTATCTATATATATTTATCTCTATATCTATCTATATATGTCTATATTATTATTATTATTATTATTATTATTATATCTGTATATCTCTATCTATTATCTATCTCTATCTATATATCTATCTATCTCTATATCTTTCTATCTATGGCTATCTATCTCTATATCTATCTATCTATCTATCGATCTATCTATCTATCTATATTTCTTTCTATATCTATATTTATATCTATCTCTATGAATCTTTCTATCTATATCTATCCATTATCTACTTTCTATCCATTATCTACTATCTATCTCTATATCTATCTATTTCTACATCTATCTTTCTATCTATATCTATCTAACTCTATATCTATATATCTATATAGCATTATACCCTATGAGGGGGGCAGTATTATACCCTATGAGGGGGGCAGTATTATACCCTATGAGGGGGGCAGTATTATACCCTATGAGGGGGCAGCATTATACCCTATGAGGGGGCAGCATTATACCCTATGAGGAGGGCAGCATTATTCCCTATGAGGGGGTGCATTATACCCTATGAGGAGGGCAGCATTATACCCTGAGGGGGCAGCATTATACCCTATGAGGGGGGCAGTATTATACCCTATGAGGGGGCAGCATTATTCCCTATGAGGGGGTGCATTATACCCTATGAGGGGGGCAGTATTATACCCTATGAGGGGGGCAGTATTATACCCTATGAGGGGGTGCATTATTCCCTATGAGGGGGGCAGTATTATACCCTATGAGGGGGGCAGTATTATATTCTATGAGATGGCTGCATTATACTATGTGAGGGGGCTGCTTTATATTCTATGAGGGGGCTACCCCAACTCCTGCTACATAATTAAGACATGTACAACCTTATATTATACCCGGATATTAGCGTGTTTTACCGCATAATTGGTGGTCTGGTATTTAACTCTATGCAGCTACATAGTGGGCCCCAAGAATGATTTTCTCTGGTGGGCCCAAGGTGTTCCAGTCCGACGCTGGGCTTATCTACAGCATTACAGAAAGCTGTAGATAAGCCCCTGATGTCGATGCCGGCAGCTCATATTCGAAAAAAGGGGTGACAGATTCCCTTTAATAAGCAGCCACATGTACCTCATACCAGGCTCCTCTACAAGTCTTCACTCCCTATACCGCAATGCATTTGACTATACAATATTCTTTGATAATTCTGTTGGCTTGTTTGTTCTAATTTGATTTATGCCTGTTATGTCTTTGATAAAGACCGTTGTTGGTCAAAACGTTGGATCTTTTCTTGCCAGATCAAAATAAAATATTCATTTATTGCATCAAGATCTTTGTTTGGTGCAGAGATTTTTTGCCTATGTCAGGGCACACGGAGCATCTACAGCTCCTTAGTATGGAACCATAAGGACCATTTGCTGCGCTGCTTGAGACTATGATTCCATTTACATCATTGTCTTTATTTGCACCGGAAGCCATGATGATCTTCTGAATCTGTCTCCTCAGCAATAATAGAGTCAGTCAGGATTCTCTTGACATTTCTATTACTGAATGCAGAATTTGTCTTACAAGGGTTGTCCAGGATGTACATTATTCAAGTGACTAGGAGATATGGTGCAGCACCTGGCAGTGGCCATCAAGCAATGTATGGAGGTTGCTGTGTTCTGTCTTGTACGTTGTTTATATTCAGAAATTACAAGCACAGAAAACAGCCTATCAGTAGAGATGTTGGTTGTTGGAACCCCACCAATCTGATAGTTATGATCTTACAGGTAGATCAGCAACCCCTAAACAGTAAAAAAAAAAGACAGAACTGTGAATGGGCTTCCAATGGAGGCTTTAAATAGAAATGCAAACAAAACCTGAGCTAAATTATGGAGCATTTAAAGGGATAATCCAGGACTATTTTTTTCACTACAGGCCTAAAAACTACTGTCTTACACCACAAGCCCATACACTAGGAGGCGCCTGTCTGTATCCTGCTCATTTAGACAATGTTCACATGTTCAGGTTTTAAATACATTAGATAGGGACTGCTTCGTGAAGGGTTACCGTGACGAGGTGAAGCGGCTTGGCATACATTTTTTGCAAAAAACGTATCGACTAAATACCCTGTATTTGTTATACAGCACTTGCTGATCACTGTTATATTTTTTACTGCAGAGTATTTTTGCAAATTTGTCATTTTGTATTCTCTTGTTGTGTTTCAGCCATTGGGTGGCGTGAGCATTGTCTTACTGACTTGTTCACACTTGTGCATGTCACATATGTTTTTAATCCGTTTTTCCTTGCTAAGCATGGTTTGGGAGACCCCACCCCTCTCCTGTGTGACATGCACATAAATGAGCTGTCTTACACCACAAGTCCATACACTAGGAGGTGCCTGTCTGTATCCTGTTCATTTAGACACTGTTCACATGTTCAGGTTTTAAATACATTAGATAGGGACTGCATCGTGAAGGGTTACCGTGACGTGGTGAAGCGGCTTGGCATACATTTTTTACATTTTTTGCAAAAAACGTATCAACTAAATACCCTGTATTTGTTATACAGCACTTGCTGATCACTGTTATATAATTTACTGCAGAGTATTTTTGCAAATTTGTCATTTTGTGTTCTCTTGTTGTGTTTCAGGCCTAAAAACTAACAGGCAAGTAATTACTTGCTACCTGCCTGTTTTACCTGTATGCAATCGCTACCAACATAGAATGGTCACAAACCGCTCCTGCAGGTGATTCAGCAACTTACACTGATGTCACATTGACAGAGCAGCTCTTCCTCTTGCACATTGCTCTGTTGACTGGATGTTACTGCCATTGTTATTCTAATTGACCAGCTCTCCACTAACTGAGGGGAGCCAGCTGTCAATCAGCATGATATTGGCAGTCACACTTTTTCAACAGAGCACCCCAAAAGAGGATGTGCTGCTCTATTGACATTGAGCAGCTGAATTGCAGGTTGGAGCAGTTGTTGATGCTCTGTGCCGGTGTCTGGTTGATCAGAGGTAGTTAGCAGGTAGTTATTTTTTAGGCCCATTGTAAAAACAAATAAAAGTCCTGAATAAACTCTTTACATTTCTCCAAATGTAGACCAGAAAGAACCCTTTGAAAAATCAACAAATTGTTGATTATTTTTCCTTTCCTTTTCTCAACAAAATGGTAAATTACTGTATGTTGTAAGATTTTAATGGACATTGAACATATCTAACGACCTATTGCTATAGGAATGTAAAGGTCATATGGAGCTTTTTACGTATTCTTGGTTATAAAATTAGCTTTCGTTTCATTATATCCTTGTTTTCCATGCTGATAATTTTCCATACCTGCTACATTACTTTGTTTTTATATTATTATGAGCATAATTTTATTAACTCTGAATCAAATAGCCTGAACAGCACCATGTTTTACATTTGTATCTGGGGATATCATTCTGCTAGAAGGTTGGTTTGGTTTAAAAATGCACAGAAAAGCCAGCTGGCAGAATGTCTATTGTTTGAGGAAGGTTTAGAGAGCAAATCAGGTTTTTGGCACCTTTAAATAAACCATTGGATGCCGTGTAACTCAAATGTAATTATGTGTATCACAAGATTTACAAAAGTACTTAAAGGCATGATCTCCTTTTCAGCGCTGTTTGTTTCTCTAAATTTTTAAAACATGAAGTTGACCTTTAAGTAAGCCCACTGGAACATATCAAAAACTGCATAAATAGAAATTTTATAACACATTGCTAATAGTTTTCATTTATTTAGTAGATAGAAGATTCTGATTAGCAGAAACAAGGCAACAGAGAATTTCATAATGCCCATTATTAGGGAAGATTCACATGCGCTGTTTTAGACCATATGTTTTAAAGTGCCTATGGGATTGTACAATTGATTCATTTTTATTCTATTTTGTACAGAAGATTATGAAAGAGCCTTTAGGCCCATTAAAATTAGCACAATTCCACAAGTTTGAGATAGAAAGTAAGGATTTTAGGTAATTTATTAATAATTCTAAGGATAAGTCAAAATTGTCACTTAGGGCTCTTTCACACATCATTTTTTCAAACGTGTGCTATTCTAAGTTCTCACTTGCATATGGCTGGTCTGCGTATGGCAAGGTACATCTTCCCTTAAGCTCCGCCTACGCTCCTTCAAATTCCACATGCGTCCTACATTGTCCTGAGTACCTATCTTTAACATTGGGTACGCAGGGACATGCGCTGTATGCAGATGCATCCGCATGTGGCATTTTGACATGTCACATTTCTGTGCATTCGGCAGGCACATCAAAACACCGCATGCGGACACATCCGCATACAACGCATGTCCCTGCATACCCAATGTTAAAGATAGGTACGCAGGACACATGCGAAAGTAGGCAGAGCGTAGGAAGAGCTTGAGGGAGGATGTACGCAGCCATACGCAGACCAGCCATACGCAAGTGTGAACTTAGCCTTACTGCATGTTGTGAATCAAACTCACCAATACTAGTCAATGGCCCCATGAGAAAAAAAAAATGTGTAGTAGATGAATGTTATTTGTCTGTTTTACTGTTTAATGGGTAGGAATAAGTGAACCTGAACTGTAAAGTTCGGGGTTCATACCCAGTATCGAACTCCAAACATGGACTTCTTACTTTACATCCAGTTTACTGTTTGGGTTCAGCAGACAAATAAAGCTTATTTTAAGCCTGCAGGACAGCCAACCAACAAGCTTTTCCAGTGTGAAATGACTGGAACTGGCAGGCACGCCAAGTTAGAAAAAATAATAATAATAATAATAAAAAAAGACGTGGGTCACTATTCTTGATAAGAAGCGCAGATAAAGCAGACAGCTGCGCGCTGCAGCCCACAGCAGTCTACTTATCTTGGTTGGTTTTAAAAAAAATAGAGGGGCCCCATGCAGGTTTTTTAAAATTAATTTAAATAAATAATTTAAATAAATATTTTTAAAAATGGTGTGATGTCCTCCCCATTTTTAATAAAGCAGCCAAGGTAAAGCAGACAGCTGGGGGCTGGTGTTCTCCAACTGAGAAGGACCATGGATATTTAGCCCTCCCCAGCCTAAAATAGAAGCTTGTTGCTGCCCAAGAAAAGCACATCCATTAGATGCACCAATTCTGGCTCTTTGACTGCCTCTTCCTGCTTGCTCTAGTGCATTGGCAAGCGGGTAATATTTGGAGTTAATGTCAGCTGTGTAATGTCTGCTGACATCAAGTTCAGGGATTAGTAATGGGGCAGCATCTATCAGACACCCCCATTACTAACCCAGTAAGTGAACAGTTAAAAGAACAGAGACACAGAAAAAAAAACTTTATTTGAGTAAAGACTCCCCCACTTTCTCATTTACCCATTCATTAATTAAAAATAAATCCAGGAAGTTCCGACTGAAATCCAATAGTGAAATGTCCCACGATGCTCATCTGATCCTATGGAGTCTCGTTCTAAGAAAGGTCCAAGAATGAGACTTCATAGTTCATTCATGGTAAGCAGCAGGCACCAAAATTCTCTTGCTCTTGCCAGCCGCTGACCATGATTAACCTATTTGACCCTCGTTCTCAGAATGTTCTCAGAGTGAGACTCAAAAACAATTACCCTGATTGCTACTGCACCAGGGAAATCGGGAAGTGCCGAGGCTGGGCCAGAATTGGCACATCAAATATGATGTGCCACAGCTGGGTCAGCTGCAGCCAGATAATTGTTGGTTGAAAATGACCCAATGACCAGCATACTAATATCAGTTCACAGCTGTCTGTTTTCTCTTAGCTGGTTATTAAAAATAGGGGGGACCCCACGCTGGTTTGACCATTAATGTATTTATTCATTAGTAGCTGAACAGCCCGGCGCTGCCCGGGCATAGTAACTAACTGTGGTTAGTTATAACAAATTGTAATTATCCTCCATCCCATAGTCCCGTGCCTATATACTCATCATACATATCCATAATCCCATAGGCCCGTGCCCATATACCCATCATACATATCCTCCATCCCATAGTCGAGTGCCCATATACCCATCACACATCCTCCATCCCATAGTCCCATGCCCATATACCCATCATACATATTCTCCATCCCATAGTTCCATGCCCATATACCCATCATACATATTCTCCATCCCATAGTAGAGTGCCCATATATCCTCCATCCCATAGTAGAGTGCCCAAATACCCATCACACATCCTCCATCCCATAGTAGAGTGCCCATATACCCGTCATACATAACCTCCATCCCATAGTCCCATGCCCATATACCCATCATACATCCTCCATTCCATAGTCAACCATTATGACATCATAATGAGCGGTGGGGCTTGCAACCTATGATGAGATCAGCGTCGCCATGGAAACCATTATGACATCATAACGAGGGACGGGGCTTGATACGCACACACTTTTTCCCCATTATGTAGATATGGGCATTATGACATCATAATGAGGGGCGGGGCTTGATGCGTGCACACTTTTTCCCCATTATGTAGATAGGGGCAAAATTGTTTGGTGAATTGGAATGCACAGGGTTAAAATTTCGCCTCACAACATAGCCTATGACGCTCTCGGGGTCCAGATGTGTGACTGTGCCAAATTTTGTGGCTGTAGCTACGACGGTGCGGATGCCAATCCCGGACATACACATACAAACACACATACATACACACATTGAGCTTTATATATTAGATTATTAAAAAAAAAATATTAATAAAAAAATAAGTAGGGTGCACCTATTTTTAATAACCAGCCAAGGGAAAGCAAACTGCTAGGAGCTGATATAAGGCCAATGGCCATAGACCTTCCCAACCTATTAAAATCAGCCTTCAGAAGTCTGCTTTACCCTTTGCTGGTTATTAACTACTTTATCCGCTGGTTATTAATTTCTTCATCCCCATACCATTTTCCTTTCTTTTTGTTTTAGTTTTTTAGTTTTTTGTTCTCCTTCTTCCCATAGCCTTAACTGCTTTATTTTTCCATTAATATGGTCGTGAGGTCTTATTCTTCGCAGGATGAGTTGTACTTTTGAATATCATCATTGATTTTACCATGTAATGTACTGGAAAATGGGAAAAAAATTCCAAGTGCAGTGACATTGCTAAGGAAGTGCAATTACACAATATTGTTTTTTTTTTACCATGTTCACTAAATGCTAATACTGACCTGTAGAGTTGAGCGAAACGGGTCAAAAAAATTCAAGTCACCGACTTTCATGAAACGAAACCTGACCTTAGCGTGAGGTCAGCCACGAGGTCGGCTCGGCGACTTTAGCGCCAAAGTCACGTTTCAAAAGATGCTTTAGCGCCCTTTTTCAGCCAATCAGGAAGAATGGACACTGTGGGCAACGTGATGACATAGGCAGCGGTCACCACCATATTGGAGAAGGGCAAGTAAGTGATTGGCTTGCTTTGGGTGTCGTTACAGGGGGTATAAAAGGGCGGGGACGCCGACCGCCATGTTAATCATGCTGATCTCAGAATAGGGAGAGCTGCTGCAGCTGCTGATTCTGTAGGGAGAGCGTTAGGAAGGAAAAAAAAAAAACTGCTTCTGCTGCTAGCGCTTTTCACTGTAGTTACTGTGCAGTGAAAGGTGAAGATTTTTGCTTTTGTGCAGCAGCGCTGGTGGTGATTAGCCTGCCTTTTAAGGCTAGCTGCATTGCTGTGTGCACACTGGTGTTCAAACTGCTTTTTTAAAAGCAATCCAAATTGTATTGTTTTGTCCTGTGAGGTAGTGAGCATTCATTTTTTCACACACCGTACAGCGGTGTACGCTCCTCACACAGTACCATGTATCGCTGTTATCACGGCCAAATTGAAGCTATCTAAGTGTGTGACTCTGTAAGGAAAAGGTGAGGAGTTTGTCCGTTCTTACAGACCTACACCTTATAGTTTTGTCCGTTTTTCAAACAGTTTAGTATATTTGCTGTTTGATTACATTCAAAACTAGAGAGAGACAGCGTGTGTCAGTCCGTACACAAAAACATGGAGCTTGACAATTTTACATACACCGTACAGCGGAGTACGTACACGCTCCTCTCTCAGTACCGTGTAACGGCTGTTATCACGGCCAAATTGAAGCTATCTACGTGTGTGACTCTGTAAGGAAAAGTCGAGGAGTTTGTCGGTTCTTACGGACCTACACCTTATAGTTTTGTCCGTTTTTCAAACAGTTTAGTATATTTGCTGTTTGATTACATTCAAAACTAGAGAGAGACAGCATGTGTCAGTCCGTATACAAAAACACGGAGCTTGACAATTTTACATACAATGTACAGCGGTGTACGTGCACGCTCCTCTCTCAGTACCGTGTAACGGCTGTTATCACGGCCAAATTGAAGCTATCTAAGTGTGTGACTCTGTAAGGAAAAGCCGAGGAGTTTGTCCGTTCTTACAGACCTACACCTTATAGTTTTGTCCGTTTTTCAAACAGTTTAGTATATTTACTGTTTGATTACATTCAAAACTAGAGAGAGACAGCGTGTGTCAGTCCGTATACAAAAACACGGAGCTTGACAATTTTACATACACCGTACAGCGGTGTACGGTACGCTCCTCTCTCTGTACCGTGTAATGGCTGTTATCACGGCCAAATTGAAGCTATCTACGTGTGTGACTGTGTAAGGAAAAGTCGAGGAGTTTGCCCGTTCTTACAGACCTACACTCTAGGGAGTTTCCAATTCTGCCCAATTCTATATACACCTTGTAGTTTGTCATACACTAGGCAATTTCTGCCTGTCACATTGCGGTGTTATAGACACAGGGCCTGACAGAATCCAACTGTGTCCTGAAGTGTAGAGAGATTCCAATTCTCCACAGTCCTCTATCCACCTTTCATACAACATCCAGAATCTGCCTGTCACATTGCAATGTAAAATAAACAGGGTCTGACAGAATCCAACTGTGTCCTGAAGTCTAAAGAGATTCCAATTCTCCACAGTCCTCTATCCACCTTTATTACACCATCCAGAATCTGCCTGTCACATTGTGGTGTACAATAAACAGGGTCTGACAGAATCCAACTGTGTCCTGAAGTCTACAGAGATTCTAATTCTCCCCACTACTATATACACCTTGTACCTTGTTTTACAGTACCATATAGTTGGTGTTTTTTTGGGTACATTTTCCCCAAAAATGAGGAAGTGTGGTGGAAGTGTCCGTGGAAGTGGGCGGGGGTTGGCAGCTGTAATGATGGTGTTGGTGGTGGATCTGCTGGTAGTGGAAAAAGCAAAATAGCACCTAATGCAGGAGGTGTTGAGCCTGCGTCATCATCTGGCTCCGCAAGGCCACGAAGGCACCCTTTTCTGGGAGTAGGTAAACCGCTTTTAAAGCCAGAGCTTCAAGAACAAGTTTTGGCTTACATTACTGACTCTGCCTCCAGCTCTATTGCCTCCTCTTCTGAAGTTTTAAAAAATAAATGCACTGAGTCATCATTGGAGGCTCACATTCATGAACCAGACCTTTCCTTGTGTCCTTCACCCCAACCAAAACTGAAGGATGTGGCAGGCCACACTACAGATTACTCCATGGAGCTGTTTTCACATACCATGCCTGGGTTATCAAGTCAAATCGTGAATTACCCAGGCAAAGATGAATCTGACATGGAGTGTACTGATGCACAGCCACTGATAGATGATTCTGCTGGTACATTCACTCAGAGCACTACATTGTCCTCGCAGTGTACTGAGCCAGAATCTGACCCAGATGAAACTCAGGTGCCCCTTCCCGCATACTATACCACCATACACGGTGACACAGAGGAAGGTGCACATGACATTGAAGAGGAGGTGATGGATGACCCAGTTGTTGACCCAGATTGGCATCCATTGGGGGTAGAGGGTGCCGCTGCCAATAGCTCAGAAGAGGAGGAGGAGCATCTGCAGCGGGCATCGACATCGCAACAGCTGCTATCTGACAGGCCCGGAGCAGTCCAAAAACGGGTTACAAAAACCAAAAGATTTGCAGGACAGCTTGGCCAGACGGTCAAAATAGCACAGCGTGCAAGGCCTCAAAATGTCTTCCATAGTAGGAAGAGTGCAGTGTGGGACTTTTTTTAACAAAATCCTAATGATCAGGCAAAGGTTATCTGTAAGAAGTGCGCAAAAACCTTTAGCCGAGGGAAAAATCTGAGAAATTTGAATACCAGTTGCATGCTAAGACATTTAACCACCATGCACTTGCAAGCATGGACGGACTACCAAAACTCATGTACCACATGTGCTACTGCTCCCAAAGAAGGTAGTCAGTGATGCTACATTGTTTCCCCCACTGTAAGTCCACCGGTTAGCACACGACCAGAAGCAAATATTGAGGTGTCGTCGCAAGGGCAAATCAGTCAGGGAATCACACTGTTATTGCAACAAAAGACTGAATCTAGGCCATCAGAAAGAACACCAACTCCATTACCATCATCAACCCTCTCTCAGTCCGCCATGTCCACTGCTAGTTCCACCATATGCAGCTCTCAAGTCCAGCTCACCCTACCAGAGACTATGAGTAGGACAAGAAAGTACTCATCCTCTCATCCGCGTACACTGGGTTTGAACGCCCACATTGCCAAACTAATCTCGTTAGAGATGATGCCCAATCGGTTGGTTGAAAGCGCAGCTTTCCGCGAACTCATGGCCTACGCAGTACCATGCTATGACCTACCCAGTCGCCACTTCTTTTCTCTCAAAGCCATCCCAGCCCTCCACCCACCTTCATGTGAAGGACCGCATTGACCATGCACTCAAGCAATCAGTGAGTGGAAAGGTGCACCTCACAACTGATGCATGGTCCAGTTTGCATGGCCAGGGCCGTTACGTGTCCATCACTGCGCACTGGGTTAATGTGGTGGATGCAGGGTCCACAGAGGACAGCTGTGATAGCACAGTGCTGCCTAGCCCACGGTATAGGAAACAGTTGGCTGTAGGCGTTCGACCCTCCTCCTCCTCCTCCAGAAGCGAAAGCTCGTCCACAGAGCGCAGTCGCACGAGCACTGCATCCACAGCTGACAGTGGTGCACACGATGTGTCCCACTATCGATCAGCTAGTGGAAAGCGTCAGCAGGCTGTGTTGCAGATGATGTGTTTGGGCGACAGACACACGGCGGAGGTTCTGGCAGACAACTTTCAGCGACAAACTGAGTCATGGCTGGGCAGTCTACATCTTGAGGCAGGCAAGGTAGTTAGTGATAACGGACGGAATTTTGTGGTAGCCATAGCCCTTTCAAAACTCAGACACATACTTTGCTTGGCTCACACCTTGAACCTGGTGGTGCAGTGCTTCCTCACTAATTATCCGGAGTTAACAGGCCTGCTCCATAAGGTACGAAGACTGTGCTCGCACATCCGCTGGTCGCACTGGCAGGCACTTTGAGGGCAGACATGGAGTTGACAAGTGTGCAGTGGTCGAAGCTGAAAGACCTCTGTAAAGTCCTTCAATGTTTTGAGGAATGCACACGGCTGGTAAGCGCAGACGACGCCATCATAAGCATGAGCATCCCACTTATGCATCTGCTCATGCAAACTTTGACGCACATCAAGGGGCAGGAGTCTGCAGCCGAGGATGATGAGGAAGAGGAGGAGTGAAGCCTTGATGACAGTCAGCCATTGTCTGTTCAGGGAACTGTCGTGGATGAGGTGGAGGAAGAAGAGGAGGAGGAGGATGATGGGGATGACTATTTAGGGGAGGAGGATGTTTCTCGTGGGGCAAGAGAAAATGTTGGCGTGGCAAGGTCTGGTACTGGGTTTGTGCGTGACTGGAGGGATGTGGATTTGCCTGAAAGTGCTCCTCCACCCAGCACTCGCAGTGCATCATTGACACCGGGAACATTGGCCCACATGTCAGATTATGCCTTGCAGATCCTAAAAAGGGACCCCCGCATTGCCAAAATGATGAACGATGATGACTACTGGTTGGCCAGCATCCTGAATCCACGCTATAAAGGCAAATTCCAAAACATCATGCCACAGGAGAAACTTGACCTAATATTGGCTAACAAACAAGCAACTCTGGTAAACCGGTTGGTTGAGGCATTCCCAGCACACAGCAGCGGTGATGGTTGTCACGCGAGCCGTAGGGGCCGGGGGCAACTTGGAAGAGGTGTTGGTGGTGCACACATCAGAAGTGGCGTTGGAGGCATACGTTTCATGACCATGTTGTGGACTGATTTTTCAAGTCCCGTTCACACGACTGGTAATACTGCATCAATTGAAAGTGACAGGAGACAGCACTTGTCAACTATGGTTACAAACTACTTTTCCTCCCATATCGATGTTCTCCCTCACAGGTCATTCCCATTTGACTATTGGGCAGCTAAACTGGACACCTGGCCTGAATTGGCACAATATGCCTTACAGGAGCTCGCTTGCCCAGCTGCAAGTGTGCTATCGGAAAGAGTCTTCAGTTGTGCTGGATCAATCCTGACAGAAAAAAGGACCCGTCTGTCGACCCAAAATGTGGATGATCTAACCTTGATTAAAATGAGCCATGCATATGTTTCCAAGGATTTTGTCACACCTTACCCTGATGACACATAGGTTGACAGAAAGATGGCTTTCTTTCGTCCGCCTCTTCCTGGGACTTGACCAATTTCGCCTTTAGCAGCAGGTGAATGTCCCACATCAACATATGCCATTTTGTAAACCTCCCTAATAGGGCTGCCTCCTCCCCCCATGGCCGGGGTCACCACCTAGCGCACGCAACCATGCGAGTGCCATTGCCCTGGACAGGTGGGTGGGCCGACTCTTGGGCGCGGGCACTGGCACAGGGTCCCTCATAATGCAATCAAGTGTCTCTGATGGTGGGGGTGCACACCCGCCGTCAGACACACTGCTATACTATGAGGGGCCCAGTGCCAGTACCGATGCCCACGAGTGGGCCCCCCTTGCTTGGGCATGGCCCCAGCATTTGCAATGTTTACCTCTCCCTGCTACTCTGCTGTGTAGTCTGGGCTGTCAAATCCTTCACTGGGACTGCCACAAATTTGGTGAACTGATAGAAGATGATGGTTAAGACGTAGCTATGCCCCGTCCCGCTGGCCGGGATCTAGCTTCAGATGATCAATGGCTTCCATTTATTATGGACATCGACTCACAATGAGATGCAATGGTGGTTTCTCATCAGCTTTCACAGTTTTCCTACCAACAGACGTGTGACATTCCAGCACACATTTTTAAATGTGCCCTCTCATGCCAATCCAAATGAATCGCCTACGGCCTGTGGCTTCTGTCTTTTGCACTCCAAAGTTACGTGACAGAGCATGATAGGCAGTGAGCACCTTGTTTACATCTCTCCCTGTGATCAAAATTATATGGCTATGAGTAATGGTGATGGGATCAACGGTACTGCGATACAGCAACACTTTCTTCACAAAGAAAGGTTTTCGCTGTCTTCACACACTAATTAATCGAGGGTCTGCATCGCCTCTGAGAATTGTGATGGAAGTTTATCCCGTGAATAGGAATTCCTAGATTTCTGCAATCACTAGAATTTATGTCAGTAATTGTATGCATCTCATTTCCTATTGCGGAGAGTCTGGACTGTCTTACTGATACAGAAATATATATGAAGATTTAAAAATACCACCAAAAGTATATACTGGTGTACGCTTCAAATACATTTCCTTTTTTCTACTTTTTAGATTGTTGTCTAATCCATACTGAGAACATGGAGATTTTAAATATTTAAACTATGCTATATATACCTGCTATCCAGTGATAATGTACCCTTTCTCAACTTTTTACAAGCTGGTCAAATCCATACTGGGCCTGAGACCGTCTGAGCCTGCCTCCTGATCTATAGACATAGGTTTTTAATGTGTAAACTATGCTAAACATACCTGTAATCTGGTGATACGTTACCCTTTCTCACCTTTGTCCAATCACGTCTAATCCATACTGGGCCTGAGACCGTCTGAGCCTGCCTCCTGTTTTATAGACATACGTTTTTAATGTGTAAACTATGCTATACATACCTGTTATCCAGTGATACGGTACCCTTTCTCACCTTTGTCCAATCACGTCTAATCCATACTGGGCCTGAGACCGTCTGAGCCTGCCTCCTGATATATAGACATAGGTTTTTAATGTGTAAACTATGCTATACATACCTGTTATCCAGTGATACGGTACCCTTTCTCACCTTTGTCCAATCACGTCTAATCCATACTGGGCCTGAGACTGTCTGAGCCTGCCTCCTGATATATAGACATAGGTTTTTAATGTGTAAACTATGCTACATATATACGTGTTATCCGGTGAAACTGTACCCTTTAACAACTTTCTAGAATCTTGTCGAATCCATACTGGGCCTGAGAACGGCTGCCGAGCTGTTAAGCAAGTTACGGCAACTGTGGTTTGGACACGTAATTTTTTGCGCTTTTTCAGGAATGCCAGTTAGGCCTAATTCAGGAATTGCGGTTGACCTGCACTTACTGGGAAATCATCGTTCGCGGGGAATAATTGGAAACACAGATCCCCATCACTAACGGTGTTCTGCTGGTTATCTGCACCTGTAAGCGACAAAAGCTGGTCCTTTCAGTGTAGCGCGCATGCAGCCCCGGACATGTAACGCTATGATAGACCATGATAGTGCCAGAGCCTCCCGTATCCCTCTAGTAAGCTTGACGCGTACCGCAGGGGCATGCCGGAGTCTCGTTCGTTAACGGAATAAAGCTGACAAATTGCTAGCACAACTACAAACGGACATACCACACCACACACACAATCGACAAAGCTTTCAATATGTGCATCTTCTCTTGAGGTGGCATGGTTGTGGTTTCCCGGGTGGAGTCCAATTAAGCCGCAGGCTCCACTCCTGGTGGTGCCCTTTTGGATATTCCTTTAAGGTTCAGCTTTGCAATCATACTGCCCCCGGAAAGCAAACACTTTGCCTTCATGGACGCTGTTTGGAGGTTCGTGGGAATAACGCCGCCCGATCGCCAGTTGGCATAATTTATTGGTGGAAAGTCCGACGGTATATGATCGTGTTCGATTTCAGAATTTTTTTTTTTGGTTGGTATTTTACATTTTTATTCCAGCCTTTCTTGACTTCATAAGGGAATGACAAGCCTATATCTGTGTCTCCTCCACCTCCTCCTTTTACTCCTCCACCTCTTTTCTAAATGTAGTTGCCCTTTTCCATATGTAATTTTTGTCTTCTGAGCATTTTCTCTGCTTTGGGACACCTTTTAAGGTGTTTTGTAATTGTTTTCTATGTGTTTGTATGTGTTTGTGCTTGCCTGCCATTGTTTTCAAAGGGGTTCGATGAACATTCGACCAACTTGCCTCCTGTGTGACGAACCAAAACACTATAGTGGTGGCTCAACACTACTCCTGATATATAGACGTACATTGTTAATGTTTAAACTATGCTATATATACACCTGCTATCTGATGATACTGTACACTTTGTCTACTTTTTATATTCTTGTCTAATCCATACTGAGCCTATGAGCATCTCTGTGTGACTGATGGAATATAAATGGAGATTGACAATTATCCTTTGACTGAATAGAGCTGTACATTTCTGATACAGTGCCATATATCTGATGTTATTTTGTATCTATTTTGTGCAAAATTTTGAAGTTTGGTGGAAGAGGCCGCGGACGTGGGTGCGGGGGGGCCAGCTGGTGATGATGGTGGTTGTGCATCTGCTGGTAGTTGCAAAAGCACAATAGCAACTAAGGCAGGAGGTGTTGAGCCTGCGTCATGGTCAGGCTCCGGAACGCCTGGAATGATACCTTTTCTGGGAGTAGGTTAACCGCTTTTAAAGGCGGAGCATGAGGAACTGGTTTTGGCTTACATTGCCAAAACAGACTCCATCAAATATGCCCGCCTCTTCTGAAGTTTCAAAAAATGCAAGCACTGAGTGGTCAAGTGCTGGCTCCTGGTCAGGAAGAACCCCTTTCCTTTTGTCCTGCACCCCCACCCAAACTGAATGAGGCAGCAGGCCACACTTCACATTAGTCCATGTAGCTCTTTCTATCATACCATGCCTGGGTTATCAAGTCAAATCGTGAATTCCCCAGTCCAAGATGAATCTGACATGGAGTGTGGGTGGCCAGCCAGGGCAGTGGGGTTAATCAGTACCGGGCCGGTGTCTCACAGGGATGTGCCACGGTGGTGGTGACCCGTTCCGTGGCCCTGGGTGTCCATGCAAAGGGGTGAATTACGTTTTTAGGTGAATGATACGTGACGCCACCTCTGGTTTCTGATTAGATTGACCAGCGCTGCAGTGTCGCTTCTGTGGGAGAGATGTTGTGGTGCAGCTAAGATGTAGAAGACCTGCACAGGTAGGGCCGTAGTCGCAGGGCAGATAAAAGAGTTGGGAGATGGTGTGCAGTGCAGGATGTAGCTGAGCCATGTGCCAGGCACAGGAGAAAGATGACAGACACAGTCGTGCAGTTCCTTTACCTGTACTTGGTAGGTGCTGTGAAGGACCCAGAGTACAGATGGAGAAGGAGTTGGCCAGCCTGGAAGCCAATTTCGATTTCTCTCTCTGCAGATAGGTAGTGTGGCCTCCATTCTAGCGCTTATCTGAGGTACTTGCAGTGCTGAGTTCAATGAAGTTCCCCCTGTTGACTCTCTTTTGGAACTTTCTTGTATGGCTGGCAGCCGTAGCCTTTTCCTTCTGGCTCACACACGTCGATGCTGGGGCCTCCAAGCCTCAGTTGGGTACAGAGCATTTACAGCTGCTACTTCCTCTGGATTCTGCTGCAGGAATGTCAGTGTCCCTACAAACTCGCAGATCGGAATCCGGACCATGCACTCCAGCTAGGAGTGAGCCTTAACTCTGCTCATCCTCCAGCTCCCCTTCTCACATCCACACATTTCTCCTTCCCTGCACAGAATGGCCTAACTTACCTCCTCCCGACCACAGACAGCAGCTCCTCAGCAGTCATGTTCAGAGGTCTCCCTGCTGGTGTGGAGTGGGAAATGTGTTGTGTGTTGGTTTAACTGCTAGAGAGATCCTTCATTGCTCCCATCCATGACATCACACTCCCTAGGAGGAAGGTAATGCCACTGTGGCGACCGTACTCCTGGGGACGCCACAAGTGCACTGATGCCCAGCCACTGCTAGATGATTCTGCTGGTACATTGACCCAGACCACTACATTCCCCTCACACTCTACACAGACAGAATCTGACCCAGAGGAAACTCAGGTTCCCCTTCCCGCATACTATACCACCTTACACGGTGACAAAGAGGAAGGTGCAGATGAAAGTGCAGGTTCCTTGAGCTGGTGGGGTGGCATACTCATGGGCGATGGCACTGGCACAGGGCCCCTCATAGTACGCAAAAGTGTCTCTGCCGGTGGGAGGGCCCACGCAAAAGTGTCTATGCCGGTGGGGACCCCCACTTGCCGTCAGACACACCGCCACACACCGCCGTGCAATTA
The DNA here is from genome assembly GCF_039654945.1 of Dendrobates tinctorius. NCBI lineage: Eukaryota > Metazoa > Chordata > Amphibia > Anura > Dendrobatidae > Dendrobates > Dendrobates tinctorius. Next base: position 34,766,217 of record NW_027361738.1, read on the forward strand.
GAGGGGCCCTGTGCCACTGCTGTCGCCAACGAGTGGGCCCCCATTGCTTGCTCAGGATCACAGCACTTGCAAAGTTGAAATACTTACCTCTCCCTGCTCCACCGCCATGACGTCTTCCTCGTTTCCTGACAGTGATAGTCTGATCAGAGAGCGCAATGACATCATGTTTGTACGCCCTCTGCCTAAACAGCCAAGTGCAGTGAGATGGACGATGGGGACGACGAGGAGTCCAGACTAGTACAGGGATTCCATAGCGAGGAGACTTATTTAATTGTTTTCAATGTTGGGACAGCAATTTTGGGGAGCACTATACTCTGGAGAATGATATATGGGGCCCACCATACACTGGAGCATTCCAAAGGAGGACATCAGACACTGAAGCAGCATTTACAGGGCACTTTATACACTAGAGCATTAGAAATGGGGCCCATTATGTATGGAGCATTATTTGGGCCCATAAAACAGTGGAGCTTCATCCATGGGGACCAACATATACTGTAGCATTATGTGGAGCTCATCATATACTGTTTCAAACATTATATGGGACCAATGATTCTGTATGGAGAAATATATGGGCCTCATTACTCTGTATAGCGCACTATGCGGTGGCCATAATATTGTATGGAGTAATATACTGTCCGTTTTTGGAGCTATTAAAAATGGATATCAGTCATGAGATGTAAAAAGTGAAGTATTTTTCATTGTACTATACCGCTATTTCTCTGCGGTATCGGAGCATCATAAGTTGTGGTATGTGTTAAAGGGGCGCTCTTTGGCCCAGGGCACATGAAAACCTGGAGCCAGCCCTACCCCCCCCACAAATTTAGCCAAATAACCCCCATTTTTCAGTGCAAAACTAGTATTATGAAGTAAATTAAGGTTGAAAAGCTTCAGTAATCAGAATTGATGTTTTTGGCATTCAAAAGGGCACTGTAGGTGTGTTTTCTGTCCTCCACTCCCTGCCGACTTTGCTTCCCCATTGACTTGCATTTGGTTTCGTGTTTCAGTCGGCCTTCGACTTTTCACGATAATTGGCCGATTTTGTTCGACCCGACTTTTGCGAAAGTTGGGTTTCATGAAACCCGACTCGACCAGAAAAAAGGCAAATTCGCTCATCTCTATTGACCTGCTATTATGATTCTCCAGGCCATTATGAGTTTGCAGATAATAAACATGTATAGGTTCCTTTTTACTTAAATCATGCAAAAAAATCCAAGGTTTGTAAAATTAAAAAAGGAACCATTTTCCGTTGCATCTCCATTTTTCCAACACATAATTGTTATGATAGTGTAGAAACTCACTTAGAAAAATAGCTAATACACAAAAAACTGACCACGCAGTCCCTAGTGGTTCCTGCGTGAGCTGATATAGCCCTAACCACAGACTAGACGATAGCAACTCGGTCCTATGCTGAATGAATGGCTATTGAGTGCTTCATGTTGCCCCTAAAGAACCAGAGGGCAGAGTAGAGCGCAAATTCCTTCAGAAGGGAAAGTATACTGAAATAGAAAGAGATCCCAGAGTGAGTAAAACGAACTACAAAATACTAAATAAAGTATTAAGTACATACTGTTAGAGATTATGCCGCCTAGGCCCTAAAAAATAAAAAGAAGATAGGTGCAGGGCAAAAAGTATAAACCGCAGAGAGATAAACTCTAGCTGGACTTTCACTCACTGGCTTAAACTACAGCAGTATGACTGGACATCCAGATGAGATTATCATCAGCAGGAACTACCAGTAGGGGGAAAGCATATAAAGTTGCACCAGAAAGGTGGCAGGGCAGACAAATGAGTAAGTGAAAACATATGTTACCCTAAAAAGACTGAAACAAGTATAGCAGAAACTAAACAACCAGAGAAAATATGCTGTGGACAGAGAATTCAAACACAAAGCACAGGCTTAAGATTTCAAACCCAGGTACATGACACTAATATAGAATAACTTGTATTATCAACTAAAGATTAATTAATACATGTTAACTTCACTCTAAAAATAGTTAAAAACTACAGTATTGAGTTTACCTATATTACAAATCTATAAACTGTTTTATAGGAATATAAGATTATCCAGCACAGTGACATGCATAATAATATGGCAATACTTAGCTAAATCTATCCATATGGATAGATTTATCTATCTGCCAGTGTGCGATTGTCAGGTAGCACTGCCAGTGGTTGATTGGCAGCTTTTAATATGACTTCCACAGAAAGACTTAGCTCAAGCCATTCCAACAAAGAGATCTCAAGGGTTGCCATTGCCCTCACCATTTAACCCCTGTATATAGATTTGAACTTAAACACGGAACCCTGGGTTGGGTCCACAGAGAAGATGCTGGTTGGTGAAGCATTCTGGCAGTGGATGGTCAGGAAGCCACGTCAATACCAGGAGGTCATTCTGAGGATCAATGTACACCTGTGGAGTTGAACCTCCGCTTCCTAAAGAATAATATAAGCTGTAAAAATACAGATTTAGTATTTCTTAAGCTAACTTGCATGGCACTGTTGCCATCATTAAACACTATTTGAGTAGTGCAATCACTCATACACATTGCATTAGAGTAGCAGCACTACACAAATTCAATTAGGGCAAGATTACTCTAATTCAAAATAAGCAAATGGCTGAATATTTATTTGGCACTTGCAATGTCTGTAAATGCTTACTCCTATGTTTTGAAGTCAAGTTGGCAGTCATATTCATTGATTGGCAGCCTTCCCTGTATGCCATACAGTAGCTGTCAGTCACTAATTAGGAACACATACTTGAGTCTTATGCACCAATTAATTATTTGCAGGCTTTTTTTAAGTCATGATGAAGATAATCCATACTGTCCCTCAACGATCCAGATGATTTGGATAGGAGTCACTGATGTGACTGCTCTCCCCATCAGCCGGAGCACACTGACAGGAGCGTATTCACTCCTGCAGTGTCTAGTGCTGAGTTGCCATGAGAAAGTTCACCAGAGATCAAACCTGATGAACCCTGGTGACCTCACTGATGGCACTGCTTGCTGCATGATAACTTTCTCATGGCACCTTAGCTCTAGATAACAAACAATTAAAAAAATCAGTATGGGATCCCCCATTTTTGACAACCAGCCAAGCTAAAGCAAACAGCTGAGGGCTGAAGCCCGCAGGTGTCAGTTTTACCTGTGCTGATTATCAAAAATAGAGGATACCACAAGTCTTTTTATTTATTTATTTATAGCACAGACGTAGGCTAATTGGAATAATACTCTCTCATTAGCCGACGTGTCTGACTGGAGGTAAAATTTCAATTTCAATTTTAATGTTCACAGCTGCTGGCTCACTTTGTCAAATAGGAACTGCAGCTCTCAGACCCACAGTAATGATCTTGCAGCTGGTCACTGCTGGTGTTTGACGTGTTGTCATGCAGATGACATCTTGGCAAACAAAGGATGTTCGGGACCCTCATTCATGTGTATGGGTTCCGGGTTGGGGTTTGGGTACCTGTCTGGTACCCAAACCGAATTTTTTTAAATCTTTGCCAAACCTGCAGAGCATGATCATCAACGTCTTCGCTCCTCATTATTAACAAGTCAACTTTAAAAAAACAAAAATTGATTGATACATTTTTCACAATTCAAAAGCTACCAACAGAGCTATTCACACCAAAAAAAACTAAATTACAATGATGATTTGGGCTCTAAGGGCTCAAACTCATTTGCGAGAGACTCGCACAATTCTCGTGCGAGTCTCTCTCATGAAAACCTGTGGCTGCCGCAGGCACTGGGACTGGAGCACGTGGCTGCATAGAAATACATGTAGCCGCACGCTCCAGTCCGAGTGCCGGCGGTAGTACAAATGTTTTCATGCGAGAGACTCACACGAGAATCGTGCGAGTCTCCCGCAAGTGAGTATGAGCCCTAAGACTGAATACAGTCAATTGTTTTACCCAAACAAATAGTGGGTCTAATGACCTGAAATAACAGCTTCATATAAAACTATGTGGCTTTCTTTTCAGATCAGGAGACTCTTAAGATGGCTGGACAAATTGATCTGCTGTATATGTAATGTGAAACATGAACTAAGCCTTAAGCAAAAAAACAAAAAACATTGTAGATTTAAATAAATAAATTTCAGTTTTGTTCTCAATTGTGTTCATTGAATGAAATGAATGCAATAAAAACATAAATATCTTAACTTTACATTACATGTGCCTGACATTTTTTTATATTTACAGTCTTTGCATTGAATTTCTCCTTTATTAAAAGTTCTCCTTCCATATATTTTTTACTTTTTAATGTGTCATCTTCAACTTCAAAATTGCAACGGCAGAGATAAGATGAAAGCTTTGAGCACAGCAGGTGACAATGGGTCTGAAGAAAATCCTCTGATCTCTGGCCTCATGTCACAGAGTACATATCCTACTGGCATAATGTCCAATACTATCCATAGAAATCTCATGAATACAGCAAGAGTATAATAAGTCCAGAAAAGTATGTAGAAATGAAAATCAAATTCCAGCTTATAAAATTACATTCAGTTGTTTCAGGAAACAGGCGATAGATATTTTCTTCATCAGTCATTGTGATATATGCCAATGTGAAGCAAAAAAAGAAGAAATATGCTGCACTCACCGATGTAGCTGAAAAACTGTGAGTCTTTATTTCACATAATTTCCATCAAATGTGTGGACATGCAGGACGTAGAGGAATGCTAGGGGAGGGAGGTGCCGGACAACGGCCATTTCGCGATTACTCGCTTCTACGGGTCCAGGTGAGGGGATTAGCTAAAGGTCATCCCCTTTATAGGATCACAGACCTTACTAATCAACATACATAACAAGTTGTGAAACAAACATTTACAAAAAAATATATAGTTATACAACATACAGAGTGCAAGATACTAGTAAAGAATAAATCTTTCCATATCGATTTACAAGATAATCTATATTTTTACAATATCATAGGAAGATTATAATCTAAATAACTTTACATACAATTTTTTATATAACATTTTTTATAAAAATACTGATAGATCGATCCGGTCATTTAGTCCCAAAGGACCTTGTGCGTTCGCTTTCAGGATCCATTTTGCTTCTTGTTGCAATAAAGCTTTGTCATGGTTACCTCCTTGAGGTGGAAAACTGACCTTTTCAGTCCCTGCAAAACTCAAAATTTCTGGGTTAGCTTTATGCACATCTTGAATATGCTTAATTAATCGCAGTGAGCCCTTTCCTGATGTAATAGATCTATAGTGTTCACCAAAACGTATCGTAAGTGGTCTTATAGTTTTTCCAATATAAAAATAACCACATGGACAAAAAATAATATAAACCACGAATTTAGTTTGACAAGAAATGTAGTTTTGTACCTTATGTTCAATAGAGCCAATTCTGATCGCTGGTCTCTCGCTGCCACACGCGATGCGTGCTGGCCAGCGGGAGACCAGCGATCAAATACTGGCCCAGGATGATCGAGCATGATCAGCGATACCCGGCAGGGGGGCCGGTCGCTGATCCCTGTCACACACAGCGATCACGCTGGAGAGATCGCTGTGGCGTCAAAAATCAGCGATCTCGCTGATCCATGTTAAAGTAGTGGACAACCTCTTTCATGCCTCTCATTTATCTTTTCTCTGCTCCACATAGAAACAGGAAGTCTCTTTTCAACTCCCTTTTCAACTCCTGGCCCAGCTGCTCATCTCCTCTCCCCTTGTTGTTCTAATGATGACTCATGCAGGGAAAAAAGAATTCCTGTTTCTGCTTAAAGTTTGGAAGGATTCAGCTTGTCTGTTTTTAATCACTTGATGTCAGACCTAATGGAAAACAGAATAATTAACTGGGTAGAAAGGCAAAATGAGCAATTGTAAGTACACAGTGCTATGTAATATGATGACTACAATATGTTAAGATGATAAAAACTTTGATTTTTCTTTAAAGAAGCACTCTCATTATTTTTTTATTAAATATGTGTATGTGTGTATTTAGTGTATTATGTGTGTATTAATATACTCATTTACCTCAGCTTTCTCTGGGATCCAGTGCCATCCCACTCCTCTTCTCAGTGATGTCTCCATCTTTAGATTCTCCAGGTCACTATATGTATGAGACGGACGTCTCTTTTACAATGTAAGTTTATGGAGCCTCGTTCTCTTGCTACCTAGGCTTATATTGTAAAAGTCACTACCAGGTCATGCTGCGCTCTGCAGTCTGCAGAGAGGTGACATCACTGACAAGCAAAGTAGAGCAGCCCTGGTTCCCAGAGAAGGCAGCTTTAGGTGAGAATATTAGTACACTCACAATACAGGGTGGGCCATTTATATGCATACATCTAAATAAAATGGGAGTGGTTTGTGACCCAGACCGGCGCGCTGAATTTGCAGAATGGGCAAAACAAAATTGGAACAGGACTCTCAGTTTACACAGAACATTATGTTCAGTGATGAGGAAAACTTTTTTGGGTGGACCATTTATATGGATACACCTAAATAAAATGGGAATGGTGACAGTTTTCTTGCATAGGGTATCTTGCATTGAAATCTGCTGCAATGATCTGGCTACTGCATTCACCAGACATCAACACAATTTCTATCTGCTCCTCATGTGTTAACCTCTGCGACATGTCAATGGCTGTAAACAAAGAGAAACTTGTAAATAACTCATGAAAGAATAAAGTTGCGCTAAAATCAAGCACACCATTGTTTTTCTTGTGAAATTCTCAATAAGTTTGATGTGTCACATGATTCTCTTCCCATTGAAAAAATAAAGTTGGATCTAAAATGGCCGACTTCAAAATGGCCACCATGGTCACCACCCATCTTGAAAGTTTTCCCCCTCCCATAAACTAATGTGCCATAAACAAGAAGTTGATATCCATTTTATTTAGGTGTATCCATATAAATGGCTCACCCTGTACACACCAAACAGATATACAAAGATGTAGCAAAAAAATGTTTATTACAGGGCTTCTTTAAGTGGCATACAGCTTTTATTGAATCAGGCGCATCTGATAAAATAGCTTGTACCTCTGTGCACTTTGCCACAAATCTTACTCCAGTCAAAGACTGGGGTAAGATTTTTTGCTTAAGGTTTACCACAGCTCGTCATGAATTAGAAAAGCTGTTCCACCCCTGCCCAACCCAAGCTTTGTCCATTTTATAGTAGCTAGGAAAAAATGGCATAAAGACAACGTTGCAAAGTTTTGTGCAACTACACATTCCACAATAATTTGGTAACTTTTTAAAGCGATTTAAATAATCCCGTTAATGAATCGAGACTACAGATTTAACAAGAGTACCATGTCAGCTATCAAAAGATGTACAAAAGTGCTACGCTGTCATGAAGAGATGTTAAAATATCATCTCAGTGAATCAGTGTTTGTGCCCAAACGCATAAAACACCGTGTACTTGTCTAACTTGTTAGCACAGATATTTTTTAATCCATCTTTTTTTGCCACCGTTTCACAACAAACTTTGTCTTCCTGTTTTCCTGCTGATTTTTAAATTGCTCTGAAGTTTCTATTTGATGTGAAAATTGTCATTACACTTCTCAGAAACATTTTTTCTCCGGGTGTAGATTGGAAAAGCGTCTTGATATTCTAGACATCAGCCCAGCTGCTTTGAATTGTAGCTGACCTGTTTGGAGGATTTTTGTTTTTTTTTGTTAACAGAATATCAGAACAGCAGCTGTCTGGAAGAATATTTTATCTAGTTTTATATTTAATATGTGCAAGTAACACACCATACATGAAATATCTATATCTGGAAAAACGAAAAAAGGGGGTTTGAAATCATTCTAAAATCAGTAAAGCATGCTATCTATCTATCTATCTATCTATCTATCTATCTATCTATCTATCTATCTATCTATCTATCCATTCATTCATTCATTCATCCATCCATCCATCCATCCATCTATCTATCTATCCCATATCTATCTATCCATCTATCTATCTATCCCATATCTATCTATCTATCTATCTATCTATCTATCTATCTATCTATCTATCTATCTATCTATCTATCTATCTATCTATCCTCTATCTTATTCACTCTAAAATGTAAAACGTTGGAGAATATGTTGGCGTTATAAAAATGTAAATTATTATTATTATTATTAATGGGACCCATACAATATATTTATGATGCGCCAGAAGTGTAAGATGAATATACCCCATACCTTTTTATGCACTTCATATGACTGCATAATAATCCTCCTTTAAGACAATACTTTTAGATTTTTCTTATTAATGTAGTAATAGTACTAGAGATTATTCTCATGTATATAGAGAAGAGAGGAGCTATTACATTTAGTTTTGCAATATCAGATTATGTTAGGTCAGTAATTAAACCCCTTAGGGCTTTCCTGAATTATACAGTGTGTAATAATGACTCGTTATATGAACATTCCTTTCTAATTTTATATATAATCCTGGTTTAAAAAATAAAGCTTGCTGTTTACATGCATAAACAGGCGCATTAAACCTTTCAGTTCCAGAGGTTTCTACTTTTGAGAACAAGCAAATGGTTACAGTGATGTCAAATAATTTTTATTAATTTATTTTTATGGCACTAACATAGTCAAAACGTAAAATAAAATATATATAAAATATATAAAATAATAAACATCTTTATTTGAAATGACTAGTTAAAGAATTCCATGTTACATTGGGCAGAAAGGTATTCAAATCCATTAAAGCTTCTGACGAATACTCACATGCATTTTTATGTTTTCTGAACCAATGAAATTGAACAGGCAAATCACATGGAATAGATTGAATTAAAAACAAATTGCGCATGTGTACATAGACCTATAAACATAGCTATAAATCACTGCACAATAAACATTATACATTAATATTGGAACAAAATTTCGCCAACATGTGTTTAAACCATTAGGACTTAGATTATAAATCCAAAGCATCTCTCAAGTGAGTAGGTATTTACGAGTGTCTTCTCTTCTAAATTTTATGGTGACCCTTTCGATACAGAGACTGAAAATTGCCACTGATGTGTGGGAAATGGCTCGGTAATTATTAGATATATTAATAATGTTTGAAATGGGTTCTGAAATTCTTGCTTTGAGTTTCAGAATTGTACAACCTACAAACATTTTATAGCACAATAGTGTATATTACATTCTGGGGGTTGCAATTGACGAAATTTTTAATTTTAAAATTCTGCGATTCATCACAATTGGTGATTTCCTTAGTGACATGGGCATTCTTGCACGTTTTGCAATGATTATCACTACATCTAATGAATCCTGCATAATCCAACCAACTATGAAGTTGCTGGGACAAATTAAAGAATGTTCCCCAAAATTGTAGCTCTTTTTGCAATGACTGAGCAGCCAGAATTAAAAATTTGACATTGAATCTCATCTTCAAATAATATTGGTAAAACTTGTAAATAGTTGACTTAATAGAGTTGAACTGGGGGCTATACTGAATTGAAAGAACTGGTTTAGTGTTAATGGAATTTACAGTTTTTCTTTTTTACCATATCTGAAACTCTATTTAGGGTGCATGGTGGATAACCCATTTTAGATAGTCTAGTTTTGTAAATAGCTAATTCCACGTCTAAATTGGTGTTATCATTGCAGTTCCATTTGATTCTAGTGAATTCTCCTACGGGAATCATTTTAATAATTTGTTTTGGATGACTAATTGATGCATCTAAAACAGTACTACCTACAAATGGTTTAGAGTAGGTAGATGAAATAATTTTATTATCAAGCCCTTCTAATTTGAAATCCAAGAAGGAAATTTTGATAGGATAAAAATTATATTTAAAGGTAAGATTGCAATTATTGTTATTATTGAGACCGATGAATTACAGTATAGTAGACACATCACCAATCCAAATTGGGATGAGATCATGGATGTATCTGCCATACCAGAAGACATTTGCCAAAAAAGGATTGGAATTGATGTATAAATGATATTCCCAATTTGACATCACCAAATTTGTTAGTAAAGGGGGACTATTTCGCCCCCGTTGAGACACGTGTACACTGCAAAAAAATTGGTTGTGAAATGAAAAAAGTTGTCGGTCATTAAAAAGTGAGTGACTGACATAATATAAATTACACAAGTCTACAATGTAACCACTGTAGTGTGACAGAAGGAAATTCAACACAGCTAATGCTACATCATATGGTGTACTTGTTACAGAGAAACTACGTCACAACTTAACTAGTGATGAGCGAGTATACTCATTGCTTGGGTTTTCCCGAGCATGCTCGGGTGTCCTCCAAGTATTTTGGCGTGCTCGGAGATTTAGTTTTCGTTGTCTCATCTGCATGATTTGCAACTGCTGGACAGCCTGAATACATGTGTGGAATGCCTGTTTGTTAGGGAATTCCCACATGTATTCAGCCTGTCTACAAGACACAAATCATGCAGCTGAGACAACGAAAACTAAATCTCCGAGCACACCAAAATACTTGGAGGACACCCGAGCACGCTCGGGAAAACCCGAGCAACGAGTATACTAGCTCATCACTAAACATAACCAGACATAATTTTTGATACCATGATAAATTTGATAAATGTTCCAGTACATCATGAGAGTCCTTGAAGAAACCAGATGATCTTTGTGCAAGTGGTTTGTAGTAGGGAGTCCAACTATTCCCCTAAACGTTCAGTCACAGAACAAATCCCAAATGAGATTGGTCTCATTGGAGGTGGAATAATGGATTTTTGAATTTTAGGGAGACCATGTAGGATAGGTGGAACTGGGTGTTCAATTATCAAATATTCCTTCTGTTTCTCCATGACAAGTCCCAGTAAGAATCCTTCCTCTATAAGATGGTGTGCTTCCTTGATATACAAAAGAGAAGGATAACTAGATAATTATTTGTACATAATGCTGTTCGAAAGCATACATAACCTCTGACACTGATAGACTGTAGTGTCCATGATTACCACAACTCCACCATTATTCGACATTCAACAGAGGATGGACAGACATCTATCTGAGATGGTTTAGTGAATCCAGCATTGAGTATCTTTGGACACGATGATCCTAGAGGTCCCTTCCAACTCTAACATTCTACATTCTATTTTTATAACCATGTCATTCATTTCCTTAAGTTCCTTTAGTCCTTTTCCCTAGTTATATGAAAGATTAGAAGACCGAGGTTCTTGAATGGATACATTATGTATGGCTTTTAATGCCCATTCTATGACCACCTGGAGTCGATCCACACAATCTGATCTAGATTGGATCGGGTAAAAGTTAGGGTTGCTCGTCTTAAAATCAATTGCTTAATAGATGGCATAGTAGTTGTTCCTGTAAATGTATAGCATGAAACTCATTAACAGGCGAGTCAACATGATTGAATCCAGAATCTATGTCTCTTGATTGCTAGGAAACGAATAATTTTTTTAATGTCCAAAAGAGTATTAAACAAATTGAAGGTAGTGTTTGGCACAAAACTTAAACCTCGTCAAAATTTCCATTTGAGCTGTCTTGAATGGTCGACTGAAGAGATTCAAAACAATAGAAATATCCTGTTGGTTTAGAATAATTTCCTATGGTGGGTTGTCATACCGTGGATATTTCCTGTGTTTTTGTCAGCCATGTATTTTGCTATGCGGTCCTTTTATTAATTTTTGTACATACTTTTTACACCTTCTCCTATCAAATAAAAAAATTTGGACAAAAAAAATCTGGAAACTGGATCAACCGCTCTTTTCATCCACATGTCAGTTTTTAAGCCGGTATCTTGGATTACAAGGGCCAATACAAGTCTATGGGTCAGTGAAAAACATGTTGAGATCACAGAGAACATCCATGTGCTGTCCATATTTAAGATTGCAAAGGAGAGGAGAAGTTTTGTTGTTAATGTATTTATCCATCCGTGAAAAAAACTAATGACACCCTGTTGGTAAAAAACGGACACACGGATGGTACGCAGATCCAAAACACTGTCGACATTGTTACCATTTTTTCATATGTTTAGTCGTGGATGTGTGAATGAGGCCTTATCCAAAGTGAAGTGGAGGGCCCTAACTAATTTTTTCAAGGTTTGGAGCATGTGAAGGCTTTTTGCATGGCAAGCTGTAGTTTTCATTTGTGCAATTTTGAGGTAAGATTTGCAGATTGTTTTTTATTACATTTTTGGGCAGGTGCAGTGATGCTTAAGCGGCAGTTCAGCTTCAGTTTTGTTTTTTTATGGCTTATACCATATTGATTAAATAATACATTTTAATACATCTAACTTGTATGGACTTAATAATACAAAATACACAAGCATTGATAAGTTTCTTCATCCATTTCTTCTGCCATCTTGACACTATCTGATAAACTGCATACATTTCTTTAACCAATTCTTTCGCATAAAGCAGAGGCGCATATCTCAGTTTCTTTACAAATGGCATAACAATGATGTTCGGTACAGTTGAAGAGTAACAGTGTGAACAGTAATGTGAAGACTTCCAGGGCATAGACCACGCTGAAAAATACCGGCGCATGCACAGTACCGATTATATGCTTTGCTCACAGTTGGGCAAAGCATACTGCGCCAGCACCGGAGACCTTTTCATGCGCAAGCATGGAAAACCTACGGCATCTGTGGTATTCACAGACGAAGATTACGTTCAGCTTGCCGAGGAGGGGGAGAAGGCGAATAAGCCTCGCCCATCGGACCAGACCGCTGCGATTTCAATACATCTCCACCAAGATAAAAAAGGTATTTATGCATCAAAGGTGCGGGGTCAGGGGGAATCCAAAGTTCTAATAGAATCCTTATGTGACACAGAATTGAATAATATCTTTACATGGTTTCACTAAAAATGGGTGACAGATTCCCTTTAACCAAGTAACACCAACTTTAACCCTAACCCGATCTCACATTGCATCCCTAGGAAAGCTGGTATTTCGATCATATACAACTTTATCCTATAGTTTCTGCATAGTTCCCCATAGATTGCAAAATCTCCATTTGCTTTTATTAAACAGAACCATTTATGGTATCTCCTAAAGGTCCTGCACCTCTGTGTCCCACACACCAGTACAACTTTTCATCCAATTAAATTTCCTATTGATTGATAGCAGGCAACAATTTCTAAAACCATTAGAAATTAATACAATTAAATACATTGAAAAATTGTGTATTTTTTTTTTTGAATCCCCTATAATTACAGATAAATATAAATTTGGCCACGTGAATAGATTACACAGCGGGTCGCCTCCATAGTTAGAAAAAAAATCAGGTTTTCCTGAGTAAGCTCTAAATGCAGAGCCGAAAGAAATTTTCATGTGATGCCCGTTACATTTTTTTAATCAGATGCTTGAAATAATTTGAAATAGTTGCAAATTGCTGATCCAGTGGGTGTGGAGAACCTATTAGCACGCATCAGTATGTGAGCCATTGAATAAATCAGAGAGGCTTATAGGATTTAAAATGAATTCAATTTTGCTTTTATTCATTTCTCATAGAAAAGTCATGTTCTACAAGAAATTCCTTCCTTTTTAAGATCCGTTGTGATTTATGGCTACTATTAGGCATAAGCATGCAGAAATTGTATGAAGCCTAAAACTCAGCAGCAGTTATGAGGCATATAATTCCAGAAGAAGTTTGGGTTTTATTTAATGTGGAAGGTTGCGTTGTTCATTTTCTATGCCAGGTGTAGCGATAAGAATACCAGACACGAATAATGCCACTCACAAATGTCTATGTGAACTCTTTGGGAGTCTGTCAAAACTAATGATAGAAATTCAAATAGTTCTTTCAGAAAGTGGAAGCAATGTTTATCTGCAGGAGTTACAGTAAAGGGAGATTAAATGGGTTGAAATCTTAAATGCGAATCTGTCACCAGATTTTACAATACAAACTACGTACAATATTATTTAGATCTCCTACACCTGATGAGACTAACAAAACCTACAAGAGACAAAATGAGGAAAACCCCTGCTGTAACTAAATAAGTAAAAAACAAAAGTGCATTTAAATAACACAGGGTTCTTAGTAATACTGTTTTTGATCAAAAATAACACACAAGCCATCCCACCATCAACAAGGTGACTCTGATTGGCGCGGTCCTATACTGTCTAATATTAAAAACCTTACCTATGTGTCAAAGTTGACCTCAGTGTGTGAATAAGGGCAGACAAAAGGACCAGGTCCCAACCAGTGGATCCAGTCAGGGGAAGCCTTGCAAAACAATTTCCAGCTCAAGAGGGAGGCCACACCCTGGCTTGCACAGAATGCAAAAATACAAAGAAAAAAACACAAAAATTTAGCTTGGTTTGAGTTGGTATACATGCAGCACATAAATGCATGTTGACATTGGCAATAAAGCATACAAAACCTATAAGAGAAAAAATGAGCAAAAACTGATGAGACTGGTGTACTAACTTTGAAAAGCCTTGTCAGAATCGGTGTATAACCATTTTTTTTACATTTTCTTAACTGATATTAAAATAAGCGTTGAGCTAGGCTCAATCCTCCATTTGATTTCAGAATTATACAGACATCGTAACATGGGTTTTCAAAGTAAGTATACTTTTTGCTGGTTTTTTTTGCTGTAGCTCTTACTTAAATTGTGCTAATAAATTCACATCTGAGTGTTACCATTGCTACCTAATCAGTGCTGACAATGTTAGGACTCATGCAGACATCCATGGATTTTGGTCCGATTACAGACCACAATGCACAGATTGACCATGGGTCTCCCATCCCAAGAATGATAGCCTTATAGAAATATATGAAGCTCTCATGCTCTGGTCAGCGGTCAGTGGCCACTCCGTTTATTGAGTCCTGTGATCAAACTAAGATCCATGTATGTCTGCATGATTCTATAGGCTAAGAAGGGACACATGCTATTGACAAGGGGAATGGTAAGGCCCAGTTAAGACTAACTTATTCTTACATTTTCTTGAGAAATTTCAGAGGGAGAGCACAAAGTAGAGTTTTAGAAAAAGACACTCCAGTATTCAAATATCCAATAAAGCTGTAATACACTAGATTGACAATTAGAAAGGATCCTGATGGATGCCTGACTGTGTAAAGTAGTGTTACTGGCTGTTGGAGGCTTCTTAAATAAAAAAAAAACTTTAAAGAGTTAATCAACTTTTTATTGAAAAAGAGAAAAAGAAGCTATAAATGTAATAAAATATTCTATACACACCAATTCTTTCCTCTGACTGTCCGGTGCTGATGGCTCGTTACTCCTCCCAGTCTTGTTTACAAACGACCAACAAGTAAACACTGCGGCCAATCAATGACCTAAGGGGTCACTTGTCATACCACTCACTGAGCCAGTATTTCAGCATGTGATAGCTATGATCACATGCTGACCTTTTAGAATAAGTGTTTTACTTTTCCTATTTTATTAATGTTTCACTAAATTTCTAAAAAAAAAGTTAAAATTATATAATTTGTTTAAGCATCTACTTAATAAGTAGGCACATTTATTTTTGGCTGATGTGGGGTCCGTGAGTGCTTTGAGATTGTTTTGCTGCTTTTTGTGCCCTGTATGTTTTTGAATGCCAAGTTTTGTGCTTTTGTGTTTGTGGCCAGTTACTTTTGAGTGTCAAATATCTAGATATTTGATGTCACATTGGGAAACTAATTGTAGATCAATTTAGAGCACAGCTGGATGTCCACATCCCACTGGGAAATCAGTTACTTTGCATTTCCTATTGGTTGTGTTTTTATTGTTACAGTATATTAGTTGTGTTTTTTTCTTATATTGAGTATAGAATATTTTTTGGTGTAAGTTGGTGTAAGGGCGGTCCTGCTTTTCAACTTTCTCCCAGATCGGCTGCTTGCAGGCTTACATTGTAAAGTATATAATGAAGGATGGAAACTTTTCCATGAATGACATTAGTACAATTTTATGTGAGACAATTTGTTGCTTAGGTTTAGTAGAGCATTAATATTGCATAATGCTTATTCTTCCTACTATTGCCAGATTCCCTGATTTGTAGCTGGCGCCTCTTAGTCTCTCGGCAAACAACAATATCTATTTTTTTTCACGATTAGACTGATTGATGTTCCATTTATAACAAGTGAGTATGTAGATAAATGTGAATCATTACATTTATTTGTTTTTAAACAGTGTATATGTTAACAAGTTCTAATGAAATATCAGAAAATAATCCTCAAAATACAGCCATGACTTGTTCAATGTCACCATTAACCTCTGCGGAATGACGATGACATTCAGTATTATAATTGAACAACTAATATGTAAGTCAGCTGCAATGTACCAGCAATAAATTGCATCTCTTCATGGGCAGGGTTAAAAGGATACAATATAATGATATATATCTTACTTGTCTGGTAACAAGTCTGCACACATGGCATATTAATAATGTAGAGTCCCCACGGTAAGCACATTGGTCAACTGCCTCATTGTCAAAGACACAGGATTTACATTAGTGAAAACAGAAGTATTCACAAAAAGGATGACTAACAAGGGTGCAAGGATTTCATCAGACCACAATTTATTTTACAACCTGCCATTAAGAGGTTGTTTAAGGATCTTTCATTGTAACAAATTAATGTTGCTTAAAGGGAATCTGTCACCCCATTTTCGGCCTATTAGCTGCGGCCACCGACATCAGGGGCTTATCTACAGCATTCTGTAATGCTGTAGATAAGCCCCCGATGTAACCTGAAAGATAAGAAAAAAGAGATTATACTCACCCGGGCGCCCGGTCCAGTCCGATGGGTGTCGCTGTCCGCTCTGGCATCTCCCATCTTCCTATGATGACGTCCTCCTCCTTAATTCTGCCGCGGCTCCTGCGCAGGTGTACTTTATCCTATTGAGGGCAGAGCAGAGTACTGCAGTGCGCAGGTGCCGGACCTCTCTGACCTTTCCCGGAACCTGCGCACTGCAGTACTTTACTCTGCCCCCAACAGGGCAGATAAAGTACGCCTGGCAGGAGCCGCTGCAGAAGTAAGAAGGAGGACGGCATCTCTAGAAAATGGGAGGACACGGATCCAACTTGTTTTTCTTATCTTTCAGGTTATACCGGGGGCTTATCTACAGCATTACAGAATGATAATCCCCTGACGGCGGTGCGGACAGCTGATAGGCCAAAAATTGGGTGACAGATTCCCTTTTAAGGGTTATTTCCAACATTTCTAACATTTGTTTCTTGCACCTTGCTTCTCATCAGTGCTGCTGACCCCTTACTCTTCTGTGTGTTCCTTACTATCCCCACCTTCCCTGAGTTATCATCAAGCTAATTTAAGTGTAGAATTCACCTTATGTTTCTGCATAAAGTGTATACTCAGTATCCTGCCTGGCTGAGTTTTATTTCCTGCAATGTACATCAACACAGCTATCTGTATGGTTTTACAACATTCTTACCTGGCTTAAAGCAGAGCTCTACTTTCCTGCAATACTCCACAACAGAGCTTGTGATTACTAGGCAGTGCTGAGCTCTGTTTGTGCCTGCTGCTGAGAGATCAGTGATTTGAAAGTGAAAATTATGCTCTGTTGATGCACATGGCAAAAAGGATATCTATTATATACATCAGAAAAGCAACATTTGAAGTTTCACATCACTGGTCAGCAGAAGGCAGCAAGCAACTCACCTCCTCTCAGCACCTTTATATACAGTCCCATCCTGCAGTAGATCTTTCTTTTTCCGCCCCTCTTCATAGCTCCATTCTGCAGTAGAGCATTCCACTCAGTGTATATGCAGCCTCATCCTGAAGTGTATTACTCTTCTCAACCCCGTCTAAATACACCTCAGACAAAAAACGCGAGTCCACTCGAAACACATTGCCATTTTTCATGCAATATGGAATCTAAATTTATCTTATTACATTAAAGTCTTCTTGCTTTCCAAGGAGCTGGGATTTATCATTTTATTCTTGTCTATACACAAACCCATCCTCCAGTACATAATTCTTTTTAGTTACAAAACACCCACATATTGCTGGTCCTGATATATGTTCCTCACTCTATCAAAAGAAGCTCAGTAGGGATGAGCGAGTAGTGAAATACTCGGACTCACTGTACTCGTTACGAGTAGCTCCTAATACTCGGGTACTTGTAATGAGTAGCGAGTCCAATGTAAGTCTATGGGAAATGCGAGTAAAGGGCAGAGAATGTGTATGGGCGTAGATTATATGTGCGTGGAGAATGTGTGCGAGGGTCTGTGGGGCTGTGTGAGTGTGTGTGGGGCTGTGCCGGGCTCTGCAGGCTCCGCCGATGCTGTGCGGGGCCTGTGCAGGCTGTGCTGGGTCTGTGCGAGGGCTGTGTGGGTCCTGTGCGGGACCTGTGCGGGCTGTGCTGGCTCTGTGCGGGGCCTGTGCGGTCACTGTGCGGGCATCGCCCGATGGGACTACTTGTCCCATCCGGCTATGCCGCTACAGTGACAGCATTAGCAGATGATGGGAAGATAGTATTCCCATCATCCGGCTAATGTGGTGAATGTAAAAAAAAAGACACAGAGAACATACAACATATAACATAGAGTACATGCTCACTGCACACACCTAATTCCCCGAAGCCATTGCTCACCTGTAAAAAAAAAAAATAATGAAGCAACCTATACTCACCTTTCCGCTGTAATCCCATTAATAACGAGGGTTCCACGTCGATCTCCCATAGAGAGCAACTGCTTCAGCTGATGCGACCGCTCTCCAGGGACTCCAGCGATACAGTGATGCTGCGCAGCCAGCCAATCACAGTAATGCCACAACAAAGAAGGCGGCGGCTTTACTGTGATTGGCTAACACATGCTGGTGGAAAATCCGAATATTGCGAGGCGAGTAGTGAAATTTACTCGCTAGGATTCCAGTACCGCGAGTACCTCATTACTCGCCGAGTACCAAATCCTAACGAGTATACTCGCTCATCCCCAATGCTCAGCCTTTCCCATGACATCATCCCTCACAGGAACAGGTCAATGACATGTCCCAAAACACAGTTTGGGCTCAGGAAAATAACTGTATTGGACCAATGGTATTCGATGGGACCTGCACATGTCTGATCAATTTTTTTTCCTCAAACCAAGTCTGTCCAAGGAAAAATTCACAACATGCAAGATTTGCATCCGATAATCGTATTGCACTCAGCCTTGCAAGTCTATTAGTCTGTGGAAAAATAAAACTGCACTTGGATGACATCCAAGTACAGTCTGATTTTCATGGAGATTGTAGAGAAATGATTTTTTTCATTTTCTTCTCATCTGAGAATATCTTAATTTAATCAGTGTGATTAGCATAATGCAGTCTTGTGACTCTAGCCTTACGCTGGCAGGAAGCCAGCTGAGAGTAACTTCACTGAGCATGATTGACAGAGATATACCATATTTTGTGACGTATAAGACGACTGGGCATATAAGACGACCCCCAACTTTTCCAGTTAAAATATAAAATCTTAAAAGTTGGGGGGGGTCTTCTTACACACCGTGTGCCATCTTATACGCTGGGTGCGGAGCAATCTGCATACAGTAGGGGAGTGGTCCCGATGACCAAGGGAGGGGGCGTCTCACAGGGAAGATGTAACTGGAGTTATCATCTACCTTTTACCTCATTGGTGGCAGCAGTGCTATCTGCGGCAGCGGCGGCTCCTCTTGTGTAGCATAGGGGCTCTGTGCTGGGGGTCATCGGCGGCTCCTCTTCGTGCAGCTGGGGCGTGGCAGTGGCTCTATGTCCAGCGTCGGGGCTCTGTATTTCCCAAAGCCCGGAGGCCCCCGGCAGCTTCTTTGCTGCAATGCGGTGGCCTCCGGGAAAATGGCTGCTGGGGGTGGTGTTGTGAGTTCATTCTCACCAGTTGTGAGTTCCCCTTCTGGACTCCCTCTGGTGGTGATGGGAGGTGGTGCGGCTGGTTTGATCGGTGGAGATCTGTCACCTGAGAATGAAGATGATGATTGGATCTCAGGATTCTCAGATTGGATTTAAGACAGCCGACGCCCTATTCAGTTGCTGGTGATTCCTTCTGGCTTGTCAGCTCTTGGTTTTCAGCTCTGTTCCAGTCATCAGAAGCTAAGATTTTCTGCTAATGTTCACACTTGATTTTGTTGGTCTATTCAGCTTTTTGTGTGGTCTGCCAGCCCCGGCTGGGGGCTGAGCTGAATTTCCACTCTTATTTATCAGTATTTTGCCAATTGGCTTTTTATCCCTTACTAGTTCGGTCTCTTTTTGCTCTGTCTAAGAATATTTCAGAGTGTTGATATAGTGGGAGATGTCTAGTGACTTCAGGGTTAATTTTGCGATCAGAAGTGTTGGACATTATTTTGTAGGGTTTTTTTGCAGGTTGCAGATAGTGTCTTTCCTTTCCTTTCCTGTCTAGTTAGTTTGGGCCCCATCATTTGCTCAGCCTATTTTCCTGCCTGTTTGTGCCTTCATCTTGTTTCACCATCAATACATGTGTGGGGGCTATCTATTCCTTTGGGGTCTGCTCTGGGGCAGTTAGTTTTCCCTTTTCTTGCTTTAGGCTTATGTAGTCCTCCGGCCGTGACGAGGCATCTAGGTTCATCGTAGGCACGCTCCACGGCTACTGCTAGTTGTGTGGTAAGATCAGGGATCTGCAATCTGCATAGTTACCAACCACTCTGTTTTCTGTGGCTTAGCTTGTTTGCTTTTTCTCCATGGTGACCCAATCATAACAGGGCGGTGCATGCTCAGATTCAGATCTCGTCCAGAGATCTCGGGAGACAAGATCTGAATCTGAGCTTGTGCGGTTTCCAGCGGCCATTTTCCCGGAGGCCACCGCATCGCAGCAATGGAGCTGCCGGAGGTCTCTGGGCTTTGGGGATATGCCGGCAGAGCCCCAACGCTGGAAAAAGAGCCGCAGCTCCCCAGCTGCACAAAGAGGAGCCGCCGTCGACACCGAGCACAGAGCCCCCAAGTGTTGTGTATTCTCTCTCTGGCTTACCTCTGGTGATTACTGAAGGTAGTGGAGCTGGTCAGATTTACAAAGGGGTTGCGAGTTCTCTTTCTGGACTCCCTCTGGTGGTTACTGGAGGTAGTGGAGCTGATCTGATTGACAGAGGCTTGCCACCTGATAATGAGGAAGACGATTGGAGATCTGGGGTTTCTGAAAGGGATTTAAGACAGCTGACTCCCTCTATCCCTGCTGGTGATTTTCTTCCTGTTCCTTCTGAGGTCTGATGTCTCCTGCTCTTTCCTTGCATGTTCAGCTAAGTGGTTCATTTGTTATTCTGTTTGCATTTGATCTGGTTTTGTTTATCTCTGCTTTGTGTGGGTCAGCCAGCTCCGGCTGGGTGTTATGATGAGTCACCGAAGGAGGAAAAAACAAAATACCAGCTAAGTCCAGAAAAACCAGAGAGGTTGGCAGCTATCTTTTTTTCGACCCCTGAACCTATCCACAACAACTAGCAGTAGCCGTGGGGGGTTCCTACGGTGCCATAGACCCCTCGATCACAGCCGGAGAGCTACATAGCCTAAAGACAGAAAGGGGAAAAACTAAACTGCCCCAGAGCAGACTCCAAAGCAATAGGCAGCCCCCAACATATAATGACAGTGAAGCAAGATGAAAACACTAACACAGATAGAAAGATAGGTTGAGCAAATGATGGGGCCCAAGCTAACTACATAGGACAGGATAGGAAAGCTGCTGTCTGCCATCCGCAAAAACCCTATCAAAATGAGCCAACCGACTGATAGGAAAAACAGGCCCTGAAGTCGCTAGGCTTCAAAAGACTATATCAGCACTCAGGTATATTCTGAAGACAGAGCAAAAGATCAACAGATCAGAGACAAAAAAGGAATTCAGCTCACCCCCGGCCGGGGATGGCAGAACTCCCAAAAAACAAGGCAAAACAAAAACAAAACTGAAGAGTACAAAGCAGAGCAGAAAAACTTAGCTTTGAGACGCAGTAATCAGACTGGTCTCCAAGAATCCAGCAGGAAAATCACCAGCCAGGAAGAAGGGCGTCGGCAGCCTTATATCCAGTCCTCAATTCCAGCCACCCAGTTATCATCTAGCTGCCCAGGTGTTTGGTAATCAGTCTCACTACCTTCCTTCACCAGAGGAGGGAGTTCATCAGACCTCAATGGTGAAGGGAAAAATGAACTCACAACAGTACCTCCCCCTTGAGGAGGGGTCACCGAACCCTCATCCATGCCACCAGGGCGATCCGGGTGAGCCCGATGAAAGGCACGCACCAATCTTTCGGCATGAATATCAGAGGCAGAGACCCAGGAATTATCCTCCTGACCATAACCCTTCCACTTAACCAAATACTGGAGTCTCCGTCTAGCCAGACGGGAATCCAGTATCTTCTCTACCTCATATTCCATGTTACCTTCAACCAATATAGGGTCAGGAGGTGCCACCACAGGAACTACTGGTTCAATAAACCTCTTCAACAAGGACTTATGAAACACATTATGAATTTTAAATGTACAGGAAGAGCCAACCGAAAAGAGACCGGATTAATAATCTCCAAAATCTTGTAAGGACCAATAAATCTAGGCTTAAACTTAGGAGAAGCCACCTTCATAGCGATATTTTTTGATGACAACCAAACCATATCACCCACCTTAAACTGGGGACCAACGGTCCTACGCCGGTTGGAAAACCGCTGGGCCTTTTCCTGGGAGAGAGACAACTTATCCACTACTTGGTCCCAGATCTGGTGCATTCTTTCCACCACAGTGTCAACACCTGGGCAGGCAGAAGGCTCCACCTGCTCTGAAGAAAATCGAGGGTGAAAACCAAAGTTACAAAAAAAAGTTGACATCAAAGTGGCAGAACTAGCTCTATTATTTAAAGCAAATTCGGCCAAGGGCAAAAATGAAACCCAATCATCCTGATCGGCAGAAATAAAACATCTCAAATACGACTCCAAAGTCTGGTTTGTTCTCTCCGTCTGCCCATTGGTCTGAGGGTGAAACGCAGAGGAGAAGGACAACTGAATTCCCAGCTTGGAACAGAAAGCCCTCCAAAATCTAGACACAAACTGAACTCCTCTGTCAGATACAATGTTCTCAGGAATCCCGTGCAAGCGAACCACCTGTGGCAAAAACAAGGGCACCAACTCAGAGGAAGATGGCAACTTAGGGAGTGGTACAAGATGGACCATCTTAGAGAATCTATCACAAATCACCCAAATAACAGTCATTCTCTGAGAGACAGGCATATCAGAGATAAAATCCATTGAAATATGGGTCCATGGCCTCCTGGGCACCGGCAAAGGCATCAACAAGCCACTAGAGCGAGAACAAGGTTTGGACCGGGAGCAAGTCCCACAGGACTGTACAAAATTCCTGACATCACGAGACAAGGCGGGCCACCAAAAAGACCGACTCATCAGATCTCTAGTACCAAAAATACCTGGATGACCAGCCAATGCAGAGCAATGAACTTCAGACATCACTCTCTTCCTCCACTGGTCAGGAACATACAACTTTCCACTGGGACAACGCTCAGGTTTGTCCTCCTGAAACTCTTCCAGAGCACGTCTCAAATCGGGCGAGATGGCAGAAAGAACTACCCCCTCGCCCAAGATGGCAGCAGGCTTAGTCACAACAGGAGAATCAGCAAGGAAACTCCTAGAGAGGGCGTCTGCCTTGACATTCTTAGTGCCCGGAAGAAAAGAGACCACAAAATCAAAACGTGTGAAAAACAAGGCCCACCTAGCCTGTCTAGGATTCAAGCGCTTGGCCGACTCCAGGTAAATCAAATTCTTGTGGTCAGTAAGGACCACGAATTGGTGTTTGGCTCCCTCCAACCAATGTCTCCACTCCTCAAATGCCCATTTCATGGCCAACAGTTCCCGATTCCCCACATCATAGTTACGTTCGGATGGGGAGAACTTTCGGGAAAAGAAAGCACAAGGATTCATTTTAGATGTCACAGGATCTTTTTGGGACAACACTGCTCCTGCACCAATCTCAGAAGCGTCCACCTCCACCTGAAACGGGAGTGAGACATCAGGTTGCCGCAAAACCGGAGCAGAAGTGAATCTTCGCTTCAGCTCCTGAAAGGAAGAAACAGCCTCCGGAGACCAATTCAGCACATCAGCACCCTTCCTAGTCAAATCCGTCAATGGTTTGGCAATACCAGAAAAATTGGCTATAAATTTCCGATAAAAATTAGCAAAACCCAAAAACTTCGGGAGGGCCTTCAAAGAAGTGGGCTGAACCCAATCATAAATGGCCTGTACCTTGGCCGGGTCCATTTCAATGGTTGACGGAGACAAAATAAATCCCAAAAATGAAACCCTCTGTACCCCAAAAAGGCATTTCGATCCCTTGACATACAGGGAATTCTCCCTCAAAATCCTGAACACAGTCCGAACATGTTCCACATGAGAGTCCCAATTCTTGGAGAAGATCAAAATATCATCCAGATAGATAATCAAAAATGTATCCACAAAGTCTCGGAATATATCGTTCATGAAGCACTGGAAGACAGAAGGGGCATTAGTGAGCCCAAAAGGCATCACCGGGTACTCAAAATGTCCCTCCGGAGTATTAAACACCATCTTCCATTCATCCCCATGCTTAATGCGAATAAGATTATACTCCCCCCTGAGGTCAAGCTTGGTAAACCAGCAAGCACCTTTAACTCTGGAGAATAGATCAGAAATCAGGGGTAAAGGATACTGATATTTAAGAGTAATTTTGTTGAGGGCATGATAGTCAATACAAGGCCTTAGTGAGCCATCCTTTTTAGCCACGAAAAAAACCCCAGCACCTAAGGGTGAAGAGGATGGTCTAATATGACCCTTCTCCAATGCCTCCTTAATATAGGATCGCATAGCCTCGTGCTCGGGTACAGATAAATTGAAAAGCCGACCCTTGGGGAATTTACACCCCGGGTTCAGCTCAATTGCACAGTCATAACTCCTAATAGGAGGCAAAGACGCAGACTCATTCTCACTAAATACATCATAAAAGTCAGCCAAATAGTCAGGAACATCATGCGACTGGGGAGAGGTGGATAAAACAGGAGCATCACTAAGGGCACACCGACAACCCCAACTCACCACAGACAAAGATTTCCAATCCAGAACTGGACTATGGATTTGCAACCAGGGAAATCCCAGAACAAAGGTATCATGCAAATTATGCAACACCAAAAATCTGCAATTTTCTTGATGGTCTGGGGCGACCCGCATTACCACCTGGGTCCAAAACTGAGGTTTATTCTTCGCCAAAGGAGTAGCATCAATACCCCTCAAAGGGATAGGCATCCGCAGAGGTGTCATAGGAAATCCACAATGTTTAGCAAAATCCAAGTCCATCAGGTTCAGAGCTGCTCCTGAATCCACAAAAGCCTTGGCGGAAAATGTGGACAGGGAGCAGATCAGAGTAATTGCCAGAAGAAACTTAGGCTGAACACCACCCACAGAAAACATGTGGGCACAACGTTTCTCTCGTTTAGGGCAGATAGAAATAATATGCGAGGCATCTCCACAAAAAAAACACAGCTTATTACGCCTTCTGAACTCCTGATGTTGCACCCTAGACAAAACTCTATCACATTGCATAGGTTCAGACATTTGTTCAACAGGTGGCAACATCTCTCGTGTAGTTTTGCTATCACGTAAACGCCGATCCACCTGAATGGCTAATGACATAGAATCGTCAAGACCAGAGGGAACAGGAAATCCCACCATAGTATCTTTTACAGTTTCTGACAAACCCTTCCAAAAGAGGGCTGCCAAGGCACCATCATTCCAGGTAGTAAGGACCGCCCACTTTTGGAATTTTTGACAGTACAACTCTGCCGAATCCCGACCCTGGCTTCATACCAACAGGGTCTTTTCAGCCTGATCAGTAGCATTAGGTTCATCATACAACAACCCCAAGGCTTGAAAAAATGCGTTCACATTATTCAGAATAGGATCATCAGGTTTCAAAGAAAACGCCCAATCCTGGGGATCGCCGCGCAGCAAAGAGATGACAATTTTAACCTGCTGCGCGGAGTTCCCCGACGAGTTAAGCTTCAAGGCAAAAAATAATTTACAATTATTATTGAAATTCAAGAATTTAGACCGATCCCCAAAAATCACATCAGGAGTAGGAATCTTTGGTTCAGCAGCATGTGAATGAGCAAGATAGGCGGAAATTCCCCGCACTTCAGCAGCGAGCTGCTCCACACGATCAGACAATTGCTTCATCTCCATTGAGAGAAAAATTCCCCCTACGGCCTCAGAGATATAGAGGAAAAAATATGCACACAAAAAAAAAAAATTCTGACACTTTTTTTGCCCTTTTTTTTTTTTTACAATTCTCTTCTGCTATTGAGTACCCTAGGATCTGCGGTATGGCTGGTGATTCTGTTATGATGAGTCACCGAAGGAGGAAAAAACAAAATTCCAGAAAAACCAGAGAGGTTGGCAGCTATCGGATTGCAGACCCCTGAACCTATCCACAACAACTAGCAGTAGCCGTGGGGGGTTCCTACGGTGCCCTAGACACCTTGATTACAGCCGGAGAGCTACATAACCTAAAGACAGAAAGGGGAAAAACTAAACTGCCCCAGAGCAGACCCCAAAGCAATAGGCAGCCCCCAACATATAATGACGGTGAAGCAAGATGAAAACACTAACACAGATAGAAAGATAGGTTGAGCAAATAATGGGGCCCAAGCTAACTACATAGGACAGGATAGGAAAGCTGCTGTCTGCCATCCGCAAAAAAACTATCAAAATGAGCCAACCGACTGATAGGAAAAACAGGCCCTGAAGTCGCTAGGCTTCAAAAGACTATATCAGCACTCAGGTATATTCTGAAGACAGAGCAAAAGATCAACAGATCAGAGACAAAAATGGAATTCAGCTCACCCCCGGCTGGGGATGGCAGAACTCCCAAAAAACAAGGCAAAACAAAAACAAAACTGAAGAGTACAAAGCAGAGCAGAAAAACTTAGCTTTGAGACGCAGGAATCAGACTGGTCTCCAAGAATCCAGCAGGAAAATCACCAGCCAGGAAGAAGGGCGTCGGCAGTCTTATATCCAGTCCTCAATTCCAGCCACCCAGTTATCATCTAGCTGCCCAGGTGTTTGGTAATCAGTCTCACTACCTTCCTTCACCAGAGGAGGGAGTTCATCAGACCTCAATGGTGAAGGGAAAAATGAACTCACAACAGCTGGGGCTGTGCTGAATCACCGCCTATATGTTACTGCATGTGACAGTTTGTTTTTTCCCCTGTTATATTGGTCTCTTTTTGCTTTGCTTTCAGAATATACCAGAGTGCTGATATAGTGGGGGCGAAGTCATGTGACTTCAGTGTTTTTGTGCATCAGACGTGTTGGACTGTTTGCAGGGTTTTTTGCGTGATTGCACAGTGTCTTTCCTTTCCTGTCCTGTCTAGTCAGTGTGGGCCCCATCGTTTGCTCAGTCTATTTTTCTGCCTGCGTTTGTGTTTTCATCTTGTCTCACTGACAATATGTTTGGGGGCTATCTATTCCTTTGAGGTCTGCTCCGGGGCAGTTTAGATTTCCCCTTTCTTGCTTTAGGCTTAGTTAGCTCTCCGGCTGTGCTGAGTCGTCTAGGATCATGGACAGGATCAAGGGTCTG
This sequence comes from Dendrobates tinctorius, assembly GCF_039654945.1. Lineage (NCBI taxonomy): Eukaryota > Metazoa > Chordata > Amphibia > Anura > Dendrobatidae > Dendrobates > Dendrobates tinctorius. The sequence continues at coordinate 34,793,651 of NW_027361738.1, forward strand.
CATCTGCTTAGTTACCAACCTCTCTGGTTTTCTGTGGCTTAGCTTGGGCCTGCTATCCTCCTCGGTGCCCATTCATAACATCCAAGCTACACAAGAGGAGCCGCTGCCGCTCCCAACTCCCTGCACAGAGCCGCAGATAGCACCGCTGTCACTAATGAGGTAAATGGGGGATAACTCCAGTTACATTTTCCCTGTGAGACGCTCCCTCCCTTGGCCATCAGGGCCACTCCCCCACTATATGCAGATTGGTCTGCACCCGGCGCATAAGACGACACCAGACTTATAAGACGACACCCAACTTTTAAGAAGATTTTCAGGGGTTAAAAGTTCATCTTATATGACGGAAAATACGGTTATATATATATATATATATATATATATACAGTGTGTCTGTAAAGTCATGGTGCACTTTGATAGGGCCAGCTTTATTTGACGGGTACTCCTGACTGGCCATCAAGGTGTTTAGGATTAATTTTCTACTACCTTCCTATTCCCTGGAGGGCGCAAAGGAATGGGTTAAAAATCAGCTGGGTTCTTACCGGTGGTGGTGAGGTGCCATTGGAGGAGAGTGGGGTTACCCTGGAGATGGATCCTCCCCTCGATAGGGGTATTTAATGGTGAGAGCTGTTGATCCCGCCCTCTTTGACTCGGTGTCGAGAGCGGAGCCAGCGTGTGTAGGAAGATGGAGGAGCTGGAAGCCACAATAAGTGAAAGGATTAGCAGGGAGGGGGCACTGGAGTCCCGGTGCTCTGAAGAGGGGTCGGGTGCGAAGTGGTTCTCGTGCGTGCAGGGCAGCCACGTCTGTGAAGGGAGGGGGGAGGGAGATCGCTGAGGAAGCTGGAGCAGTAGTAGCTGCAGCTCCCCTCAGACATGTAATTGCAAAAAAGGGCGGGAAGGAGCACAGTAGGGGAGGGGCTGCATCTAGGCTCTCCTTGCTGAGGAGAATTCAGAGTACAGATAGGAATAGAGCTGCGGCTGAGCAGAGGAAAAAAGAGAGTGTAGCAGCAGCGCAAGCCACAGTACAGGAAGCGATATTAGAAGCAACGGTGATGGGGGGAGGATATAGTGCCATTTCCTCAGCGAGTGAGGAGAATGGAAATAGGAGGGTAGAGAAGGAGCAGCAGGGTGAGGAGCAGCAGCAAGGGGGAAGACAAGCGTTAATGGATGAGACTAAAAAAGTAGTCAGGCAGTAAGTAGCCAGCAATTCGCTACTATGCCTCAGGTAATGGATACAATGATATCACAGCCTGGAGTTTGGCAACTGCCTATTAATAGGCAGTTGAATTTGTTTTCCCATATGTCTATTGCGTCACAAGTGTTTAATATACCATCTGCAATAGGGTCACCGCCAGTGTTAGCGGGCCCCAACATTACTTCACAGGTAGTTGGGGTTGGTCTGCCCCGTCCCAAAAACAGTTGTTTTTTCCAATAATGGATGTTTCGGCTAACTCATCTTCTGTTGGTAATTCGTGCCCGCAATCTCAGCAGCTATGCGCTCCTGCCCCCTCAGGTGCAGACCGTAGAAGTCCATCAGAGTCGCTGAGGCATAGCATCGTTACAAGTAAAAGAATTATTAGGGAGTTGTCTTCATCATCGGATTCGAGTGGTAGATTGAGCAGACGACATAGTCATCATGGACATAGAAGAAGTAGGAAATCTGTGTCCAGAGGTAGTCGCCGCTCTAGGTCTGAGCGTAATCAGTCATCATCGTTATCTGGATCACGGGACCGTAGCAGAACATCGTCTAAAAAATCAACTCATAGGCAGAGGGAGCAGCAGAGAGTGAGCGGTGAGGAAGCGTTGGAGTTCACGGCGGAAAATGTGGCAGCTGAAGCATCAAGTGGTGAGTTTAATTATGTGGGAGCTTGGGGGAGTGTAGATAATAGATTGGTGACCATGGATAATTTGAGGAGGATTTTAGGTGGTGAAAAATTGTTGGTTAATCCAAAATTGTTGGCTACGGCCAAAGGGTCCAATGTTCCCCTACCGGCCAGAGCTGAGGTGCATAGGGATATTTTTCATTGTGGGATAGCTCCTTTGGGTTCTCATTTAGAACCAGAGGTTATGGAAAAAATTTGGGTGAATGATTATGTGGACATTTGGTGGCTTGTGTCTGTGGATCAGAGCACAATTGACAGGGAGAGGCGTCAGAACGACAGGCCTTTTGAACGGCGGCGTAAGGTTGTAAAAACTATTAATAATTGGCTTCAAGCCTTTTTTGTTTTAGGATATGTTATGGGTAAGAAGCATCCTGAGCGTTGTTCAGAATTGTTTCTATACATGGATACTATTTATAATTCATACAAGACTCATGGGGGGGCGGCATGGTGGATATATAATGAGGATTTTCGGCGGCGTTTAGCCATTAATCCTGGTTTGGGTTGGGGGTAAAAGCCACGGATTCCTGGTTACGTCTCATGTTTTCGCAGAGGAGTAACCCCCCCTTTCATTCGGGGGCTCTGGGTCAACAACCTGGCTTGGGGCCAATTCCAGTACGGAGGCCAGGAACCTGCTGGTTATTCAATGAAGGTCACTGCAGGTTCTATGGGCTATGCAAGTACCAACATGAGTGTTCATCATGCGGGGGTTCTCACGCAGCCACAAAGTGTTTGCGCAGTAGTGCAATAGGAGGTGGCTCTAGAACTACAGGGCAGCAAGAAAATAAGGACTCCAGTGAAAGTCATCAAGATGGAGCCGTGGTTAAGCAGGTATCCTAAAAGAAGGGCGGCAAAGCAGTTGAGAAGTGGTTTCAAGGATGGTTTCTTTATACTTTTTAAATATTCAAAAGGTTCGTCGTTTTCGGAGAACTTGAAGTCGGCTAGGGAGCTCGCTTTAGTTTTGCGTAGCAAAATAGTGAAAGAAGTTTCTTTGGGACATATGTTAGGCCCTTTTGTTTCCCCCCCTTTTTCAAATCTCAGGGTTTTCCCCCTAGGCATTGTCCCAAAAAAGGAACCGGGAGAGTTCAGGCTTATTCATCAAAAGGGTCGTCGGTTAATGACAGAATCAGCGCTGAAGAGTCTTCGGTGGTATATGCTTCTTTTGATCAGGCGGTTTTTGTTGTTCGTCAGGTAGGGCGGAGTGCGCTTTTGGCAAAGTCAGATATTGCGTCTCCTTTCCGACTTCTTCCAGTACATCCGGATTGTCATCACTTATTGGGATGTTTCTTGGATGGTGCGTATTATTATGATACGTGCCTTCCAATGGGCTGCTCCATTTCTTGTAGGTACTTTGAGTTATTCAGCAGCTTTCTGGAATGGGTGGTCAAATTTGAAACTGGGTCACAATTGGTTACACATTATTTGGACAATTTTTTGTTTGTAGGTTCAGCAGAAACAGACAGCTGTGGGATTATCTTGCGTAAGTTTCAGGAGCTGATGTCGGTTTTTGGAGTCCCGTTGAATGAGGAGAAAACTGTTGGCCCGGTCACTTGTCTTTCTTTCTTAGGCATTGAAATCGATACAGTCGGCATTGTTTTTCGTCTACCGCTTGATAAGATATCAAAGATGGTAGGGTTAATTGACGGTTTCATTTTGGTAAAAAAAAGTCACTTTGGTTCAAATGCAATCATTGCTGGGTTTACTGGCTTTTGCTTGTCGAGTCATGCCGATGGGCAGAATTTTTTCCAGGCGTCTGGCTATGGCTACTAGAGGAGTGAAGCAGGCACATCACAGGATTCCTTTGGGACTTCCCCTACTGGAGGATTTAAGTGTATGGAGGAGTTTTTTGTGTAAGTATAATGGAATTACCTTTTTTCTGGATTCGGAAAAGTCTTATCAAGAGTTGTCGCTGTTCTCGGATGCATCTGGATCAGTTGGATTCGGGGTTATATTTCATAACCAGTGGTGTGCAGAAAGATGGCCAGCCAAATGGGTGGAATATGGATGGACAAAAAATTTGACTCTTTTTGAGTTGTTCCCATTGGTGGTGGCCGTGGATTTATGGGGAGAGCAATTGCGGAATTCTTGCATCTGTTTTTGGACAGATAACGAAAGCGTGGTTCACATAGTGAATCATTTGTCTTCATCTTCCATTCCTGTCATAAAGTTGATTCGCTTTCTGGTATTGGAGTGCTTGAAGCAGAATATTTGGTTCCGTGCTAAGCATGTGCCAGGCATAAAAAATAACATAGCTGATTTCTTGGTACATTTTGAATTTCAGAAATTTTGAGAGCTTGCTCCAGCTGCCACCTCGGAAGGAATGAGGTGTCCAGGTTATATTTGGAGAATCCCGGAAATTCACTAATGCCGTTGGTTCGGGCGTCAGTAACTCCGGCAACATGGAATGCATATGGTAAGGCATGGAAGGAATGGTGGGGATTTGTGGGAGGATTGCCTGTGGATTCTTGTAAGTATGCGAGGTTGGAGGTTACTTTTTCTTATGTTCGGTATTTTCGCGAAAACGGTTTTTCTTCAGCACTGGCTAGGAACAGATTAGCAGGACTGGCATTTCAATTTAAATTACGGGATTGGGAAGATGTCACAAAACATTTTATTCTTAGGCAAGCGTTAAATGGTTGGGGAAAAGTCAGGGCTGCTAAGAATATTCGACTGCCTATCTCTTTTTCCCTTCTAGAAAAAATTATAGAAGGCACGAATTCAGTATGCAGCTCAGCTTTTGAGGCAAAATTGTTTTCAGCGGCTTTTGGTATTGCGTTTTTTGGGGCTATGCGCATTAGTGAAATAGTTCCACCTACGGCGCGGGGTAGCGGGGGTTTGCAGTATAACGATGTAGTTCATTGTAAGGGAGGTTTTTACGTACGTATTCGGAGGTCAAAAACCGAACCTACGGGCTGTGGGCTATGGTTTTCATTAGTTGCCATACATAGCCCTGTTTGTCCCATTTCGCTGTTAGTACAGTATTCTGAGATCAGACCTAATAGCTCTTCGTTTTTTGCGCATGCCGATTGTTCTTCATTAATGAGATTTCAGTTCCTTTCTTTGCTGCGCAGAATTATTTTTAATTTGGGTCTCTCTCCTGAGGAATTTGGCACTCATTCATTCAGGATTAGCGCATCGACGGAGGCAGCTCGGGCGGGTCTCAGCGACAAAGACATAATGAGGATAGGCAGGTGGCGTCCTGATTGTTTTTTCCGTTATATTAGGCCGGAGTTATTAACTATATAATAAATACTACTGTTTTGTTTTCTTTATTTTCTCTTTTAGGTTGTTCAAGACCCAGTGTCTTGATTCTAGGCCATTCATATGCTTTTTGGGCCGAGCAGAGGGCTGAGATGCCCCCTGGTGGGAGGTCACTGGGTCTTTATAATGTGGATGCAAACTGGAGAGGTATTCGTGGTTTGATGTGGGCACAGGTGTTAATTGAAGTGGTACAGATTTCCAGAACATCAACAACTCCAGTCATACTGATAGTACATGCCGGGGGAAACGACTTAGGGTTGATTCAACTTTCGGAACTTATCAGTTTAATGTGTGCAGATTTGGATAATTTTCCTGGTTTATTCAATCAGTTGGTCGTGGTTTGGTAGGAGATAATTCCCAGGTTGGTTTGGCGCGGTGCGTGGGATGGGGCAGGGATAGAAAGGGCACGTAGAGTTATAAGTCATTGCATTTCGCGTTTTATACACTTAAGAGGAGGCATTATAGTGAGGCACAGAAAACTGGAGGTTAGTGTAGGGAGGCTTTTGCATCCGGATGGGGTGCATTTGACGTAGTTGGGTTTGGACATTTTCATTGCAGGTATCCAGGAGGGTATTGAAGAGGCAATTTTTTCTTTGGGTGGGGGTCGTAGCTCTTAAGGGTCGCTACTCCATGGCGGAAGAAAACAAGGATGGGTAACATGTGTCGGGAGTCCGGTGACATATCCCCACAAGGATTTACTGGATGCTTAACATGATAAGCTGCGACTAGAGTTGAGCGACTTTTGGTTTTTTAGGGTCGCGTTTCGTTTCGTGAAACCCGACTTTTCCAAAAGTCGGGTCGAGCAAGATCGTCCGATTATAGGGAAAAGTCGGGGTCGTCCCGAAACACGAAACCCAATGTAAGTCAATGGGGAATAAAAGTCGGCAGTGAGAGGAGGACAGGAAACACACCTACAGTGCAAATTTGAATGCCAAAAGCATCAATTCTTCTTACTTAAGCTTGTCAACCTTAATTAACTTCATAATACAAGTTACGCACTGAAAAATGGGGGTTATTTGGCTAAAGTTGTGGGGGGGGAGGGCTGGCTGCAGGTTTTCATGTGCCCTGGGCGAAAGAGCGCCCCTTTAACACATACCACAACTCATCATGCTCCGATACGGCAGATAAATAGCGGTATAGTACAATGAAAAATACCTCACTTTTTACATCTCATGACGAGGCCCATCTATTTCTCCATACAGAATCATTGGTCCCATATAATGTTTGAAACAGTATATGATGAGCTCCACATAATGCTACAGTATATGTTGGTCCCCATGGATGAAGCTCCACTGTCTTATGGGCCCAAATAATGCTCCAAACATAATGGGCCCCATTTCTAATGCTCTAGTGTATAATGGGCCCTGTAAATGCTGCTCCAGTGTCTGATGTCCACCTTTGGAATGTTCCAGTGTATGGTGGGCCCCATCTATCATTCTCCAGAGTATAGTGCTCCCCAAAAATTGCTGTCCCAACATTGAAAACAATCAAATAAGTCTCCTCGCTAGGGAATCCCTGTACTTGTCTGGACAGGTGCTGTAGCTTGCTTAACAGCTCGCCAGCCGTTCTCACGCCCAGTATGGATTGCACGTCATTGCACAAAGGTTAGAAAGGGTACCGTATCCCTGGATAACATGTATGGATAACGTACACATTCAAAATATATGTCTCAGGAGGCAGGCTCAGACGGTGTCAGGCCCAGTATGGATTGCACGTGATTGCACAAAGGTTAGAAAGGGTACCGTATCCCTGGATAACATGTATGGATAGCGTACACATTCAAAATATATGTCTCAGGAGGCAGGCTCAGACGGTGTCAGGCACAGTATGGATTGCACGTGATTGCACAAAGGTTAGAAAGGGTACCGTATCCCCGGATAACATGTATGGATAGCGTACACATTCAAAATATATGTCTCAGGAGGCAGGCTCAGACGGTGTTAGGCCCAGTATGTATTGCATGTGATTGCACAAAGGTTAGAAAGGGTACCGTATCCCCGGATAACATGTATGGATAGCGTACACATTCAAAATATATGTCTCATGAGGCAGGCTCAGACGGTGTCAGGCCCAGTATGAATTGCACGTGATTGCACAAAGGTTAGAAAGGGTACCGTATCCCTGGATAACATGTATGGATAGCGTACACTTTCAAAATATATGTCTCAGGAGGCAGGCTCAGACGGTGTCAGGCCCAGTATGGATTGCACGTGATTGCACAAAGGTTAGAAAGGGTACCGTATCCCTGGATAACATGTATGGATAGCATACACATTCAAAATATATGTCTCAGGAGGCAGGCTCAGACGGTGTCAGGCACAGTATGGATTGCACGTGATTGCACAAAGGTTAGAAAGGGTACCGTATCCCCGGATAACATGTATGGATAGCGTACACATTCAAAATATATGTCTCAGGAGGCAGGCTCAGACGGTGTTAGGCCCAGTATGGATTGCACGTGATTGCACAAAGGTTACAAAGGGTACCGTATCCCCGGATAACATGTATGGATAGCGTACACATTCAAAATATATGTCTCAGGAGGCAGGCTCAGACGGTGTTAGGCCCAGTATGGATTGCACGTGATTGCACAAAGGTTTGAAAGGGTACCGTATCCCTGGATAACATGTATGGATAGCGTACACATTCAAAATATATGTCTCAGGAGGCAGGCTCAGACGGTGTTAGGCCCAGTATGGATTGCATGTGATTGCACAAAGGTTAGAAAGGGTACCGTATCCCTGGATAACATGTATGGATAGCGTACACATTCAAAATATATGTCTCAGGAGGCAGGCTCAGACGGTGTCAGGCACAGTATGGATTGCACGTGATTGCACAAAGGTTAGAAAGGGTACCGTATCCCCGGATAACATGTATGGATAGCGTACACATTCAAAATATATGTCTCAGGAGGCAGGCTCAGACGGTGTCAGGCACAGTATGGATTTGACGGCCCAGATTACACAGCGGAGGAGCAGGAAGAGGTAAAGATTGCAAATGCTGGGGCCCTGCCCAAGCAAGGGGGGCCCACTCGTGGGCGTCGGTACTGGCACTGGGCCCCTCATAGTACAGCGGTGTGTCTGACGGCGGGTGTGCACCACCACCGTCAGAGACACTTGATTGCACTATGAGGGACCCTGTGCCAGTGCCCGCGCCCAAGAGTCGGCCTACCCACCTGTCCAGGGCAACGGCACTCGCACGGTGTCGTGCGGTAGGTGGTGACCCCGGCCATGGGGGGGGAGGCAGCACAGTTAGGGAGTTTTAGAAAGTGGCATATGTTGATGTTGGACATTCAGCTGATGCAAAAGGCGAAATAGGTGAAGTACCAGGAAGAGGTGGACCAAAGCAAGCCATTTTTCTGTCACCCTATGTGTCATCAGGGGAAGGTGGGACAAAATCCTTGGAAACCCATGCGTGGTTCATTTTAATGAAGGTTAGATCATCCACATTTTGGGTTGACAGACGGGTCCTTTTTTCTGTCAGGATTGATCCAGCTGCACTGAAGACTCTTTCCGATAGCACACTTGCAGCTGGGCAAGCGAGCTCCTGTAAGGCATATTGGGCCAATTCAGGCCAGGTGTCCAGTTTAGCGGCCCAATAGTCAAAGGGGAATGACCTGTGTGGGAGAACATCGATATGGGAGGAAAAGTAGTTTGTAACCATAGTTGACAACTGCTGTCTCCTGTCACTTTCCATCGATGCAGTATTACCAGTTGTGTGAGTGGTATTTGAAAAATCAGTCCACAACATTGTCATGAAACCCCTGTCTCCAACGCCACTTCTGCTGTGTGCACCACGAACACCTCTGCCAAGCTGCCCCCGGCCCGTAAGGCTCGTGTGAGAACCATCACCGCTGCTGTGTGCTGGGAATGCCTCAAGCAACCGATTTACCAGAGTTGCTTGTTTATTAGCCAATATTAGGTCAAGGTTCTCCTGTGGCATGATGTTTTGTAATTTGCCTTTATAGCGTGGATCCAGGATGCTGGCCAACCAGTAGTCGTCATCATTCATCATTTTGGCAATGCGGGGGTCCCTTTTTAGGATCCTCAAGGCATAATCTGACATGTGGGCCAATGTTCCCGGTGTCAATGATGCACTGCGAGTGCTGGGTGGAGGAGCACTTTCTGGCAAATCCACATCCCTCCAGTCACGCACAAACCCTGTACCAGACCTTGCCACGCCAAAATTTTCACTTGCCCCACGAGATGCATCCTCCTCCCCTAAGTAATCATCCCCATCATCCTCCTCCTCCTCCTCTTCTTCCTCCACCTCGTCCAGGAGAGGTCCCTGAGCAGACAATGGCTGAATGTCATCAAGGATTCCCTCCTCCTCTTCCTCCTCATCAACATTGGCTGCAGACGCCTGCTCCTTAAGGTGCGTCAAAGTTTGCACGAGCAGACGCATAAGTGGGATGCTCATGCTTAGGATGGCGTCGTCTGCGCTTACCAGCCGTGTGCATTCCTCAAAACACTGAAGGACTTTACAAAGGTCTTTCAGCTTCGACCACTGCACGCCTGTCAACTCCATGTCTGCTCTCAAAGTGCCTGGCCGTGTATCCTCCCACAAATGCATTATGGCCTGCCTCTGCTCGCACAGCCGCTCCACCATGTGCAGGGTCGAGTTCCACCTTGTTGCAATGTCGATAATGAGGCGGTGGTTGGGAAGGTGGAGCAATCGCTGCAGCTTCTGCATACGAACGGAGTGTACAGGCGACCGGCGGATGTGCGCGCACAGTCTTCGCACCATCTGGAGCAGGGCTGTTAACTCCGGATAATTTTTGAGGAAGCACTGCACCACCAGGTTCAAGGTGTGAGCCAAGCAAGGTATGTGGCTGAGTTTTGAAAGGGCTATGGCTGCCACAAAATTACGGCCGTTATCACTAACTACCTTGCCTGCCTCAAGATGTACACTGCCCAGCCATGACTCAGTTTGTCGCTTCAAGTACTCGGCCAGCACCTCGGCGGTGTGTCTGTCGCCCAAACACATCATCTGCAACACAGCCTGCTGACGCTTTCCACTAGCTGCTCGATAGGGGGACACATCGTGTGCAACAGTGGCAGCTGCAGATGGAGTGCTCGTACGACTGCGCTCTGTGGACGAGCTTTCGCTTCTGGAGGAGGAGGAGGAGGAGGAGGAGGGTCGAACGCCTACAGCCAACTGTTTCCTATACCGTGGGCTAGGCAGCACTGTCCCACCACCGCTGTCCCCTGTGGACCCTGCATCCACCACATTAACCCAGTGCGCAGTGATGGACACGTAACGGCCCTGGCCATGCCGACTGGACCATGCATCAGTTGTGAGGTGCACCTTTCCGCTCACTGACTGCTTGAGTGCATGGACAATGCGGTCTTTCACATGATGGTGGAGGGCTGGGATGGCTTTGCGAGAGAAGTGGCGACTGGGTAGGTCATAGCGTGGTACTGCATAGGCCATGAGTTCGCGGAAAGCTGTGCTTTCCACCAACCGAAAGGGCATCATCTCAAACGAGATTAGTTTGGCAATGTGGGCGTTCAAACCCAGTGTACGCGGATGAGAGACTGAGTACTTACTTGACCTACTCATAGTGTCTGGGAGGGTGAGCTGGACTTGAGAGCTGCATATGGTGGAAGTAGCGGTGGACAGGGCGGACTGAGAGAGGGTTGATGATGGTGATGGAGTTGGTGTTCTTTCTGATGGCCTAGAATCAGTATTTCGTTGATATAACAGTGGGATTCCCTGACTGCTGTGGTCTTGCAACGACACCTCAACATTTGCTGCTGTGCTAACCGGTGGGCTTACAGTGGGGGAAACAATGTAGCGTTGCTGACTACCTTCGTTGTGATCAGTTGCACATGTGGCACTTGAGGTTTGGTGTTGTGTCCACGCTTGCAAGTGCATGCTGGTTAAATGTCTAAGCATGCAACTGGTATTCAAATTTTTCAGATTTTTCCCTCGGCTAAAGGTCTTTGCGCACTTCTTACAGATAACCTTGGCCTGATCATGAGGATTTTGTTCAAAAAAGTGCCACACTGCACTCTTCCTACTTTGGCAGACATTTTGCGGCCTAGCACGCTGTGATCTTTTGACCCTCTGGACAAGCTGTCCAGCAACTCTTTTGATGTTTGGAACCTGTCTTTGGAGTGCTCCGGGCCTGCCAGATAACAGCTGTTGCGATGTCGATGTCTGCTGTGGATGCTCCTCATCTGAGCTATTGGAAGCAGCACCCTCTTCCCCCAATGGATGCCAATCTGGGTCAACAACTGGGTCATCCATCACCTCCTCTTCTATGTCATGTGCACCTTTCTCTGTGTCACCGTGTATGGTGGTATAGTGTGCGGGAAGGGGCACCTGAGTCTCATCAGGGTCAAAATCTGGCTCTGTACACTGCGAGGACAATGTAGTGCTCTGAGTGAATGTACCAGCAGAATCATCCATCAGCGGCTGGGCATCAGTGCACTCCATGTCAGATTCATCTTGGCCTGGGTAATTCACCATTTCACTTGATAATCCAGGCATGGTATGTGAAAACAGCTCCATGGAGTAATCAGTAGTATGGCCTGCGTCATCCTTCAATCTTGGTTGGGGTGAAGGACACAAGGAAAGGTGTGGTTCATGAACATGAGCCTCCAATGACGACTCAGTGCTTTTACTTTTTACAACTGAAGAAGAGGAGGCGATAGAGCTGGAGGCTGAGTCAGCAATGTAAGACAAAACTTTTTCCTGATGCTCTGCCTTTAAAAGCGGTTTGCCAACTCCTAGAAAACTAAGCGTTCGAGGCCTTATGTAGCCAGACGATGACGCAGGGTCAGCACCTCCTGCATTCGGTCCTATTTTGCTCTTGCCACTACCATCAGATCCACCACCAACACCATCATTACCAGCTGCCAACCCCCGCCCAATTCCACGGCCTCTTCCACCAGCCTTCCTCATTTTTGGTAGAAATGTAGACAAAATCCAACAAACTATATAGTAATGTAAAACAAGGTGCAAGGTGTCTATAGGACAGGGGAGATTTAGAATTTCTGCACACACTTGTGGACAGTGGACACTTTTGGATTGTGTGAGGCCCACTGATATCTGAGCGCTATGTGACAGGCTCGATGGCACAGCTGCCTGTGACCAAAGTGACGAGAGGATAATGGAGATTTTGAATCTCTGCGCACACTTTTGGACACTGGACACTTGTGGATTGTGTGAGGCCCACTGATATCTGAGCGCTATGTGACACGCTCGATGGCACAGCTGCCTGTGACCAAAGTGACGAGAGGATAATGGAGATTTTGAATCTCTGCGCACACTTTTGGACACTGGACACTTGTGGATTGTGTGAGGCCCACTGATATCTGAGCGCTATGTGACAGACTCGATGACACAGCTGCCTGTGACCAAAGTGACGAGAGGATAATGGAGATTTTGAATCTCTGCGCACACTTTTGGACACTGGACACTTGTGGATTGTGTGAGGCCCACTGATATCTGAGCGCTATGTGACACGCTCGATGGCACAGCTGCCTGTGACCAAAGTGACGAGAGGATAATGGAGATTTTGAATCTCTGCGCACACTTTTGGACACTGGACACTTGTGGATTGTGTGAGGCCCACTGATATCTGAGCGCTATGTGACAGGCTCGATGGCACAGCTGTGACAAAAGTGACTAGAGGATAAGGGAGATTGGATTGCTTTTAAAAAAGCAGTTTGCGGAGCAGTGGGTAAACAGCAATGCCAGCGTGTCAGGAAGCCTTAAAAGGCAGCCCAACAACCAACACCACTGATACACCACAATATAGCCTCCCCTTGCACTGCACACACAGTGACTTGTGTGTTGTGCAGGCCAAATCGCTAGCAGCAGAAGCAGTTTTTTTGTCTTCTTCCCTGCCTAACGCTCTCCCTACAGAATCAGCAGCAACCTCTCCCTATACTAAGATCGGCAGAAGTAAGATGGCGGTCGGCGTGCACGCCCTTTTATACCCCCTGTGACACCCACCAAAGCAAGCCAATCACTTGCATGCCCTTCTGAAAGATGGTGGTGACCCGTGCCTAGGTCATCACGTTGCCCACAGTGTCCGTGGATCCTGATTGGCTGAAAAAGAGCGCAAAACAAACTTTTGAAACGCGACTTTGGCGCGTAAGTCGCCGACCTCGTGGCCGACCTCATCCTAGGGTCGGGTTTCGTTTCATGAAACCCGACTTTGCCAAAAGTCGGCGACTTTTGAATTTTTTCGACCCGTTTCGCTCAACTCTAGCTGCGACCATAACCCTCCAAATGTGGGTGTTAAAGAGTTTGTGATTTTGTCATTCTTTACCCGTTAATAAAGTGGGGTTTTTTGGAAAAAATGTATTTGGTGTGGTTTGCTTTGCGTCTAGGGAAGAGGAGGTGGGAATGTTTATTAAGGTATGGACAGTCTTGACCAGTCACTGGAAAGCAACAAAAAACGATAGAAATGTGAAATCTGCTCCAAATAAAAGAAAAACTCTCCCAGTTTCATACCTATTCAGTGTAGTCTAATGTGGGCTCCATTTGTTGCCCTACGCACATCCAAACAATAGTGAAGTTCTTGGCACACACGGGTAAGGACGTCTGGTGTAACAGAGTGAATAACGTCTGTGATTCTCTGTTTTAAGTGATTAATTTTCAATGTACACATGTTGCTTCACATAACCCCAAAAGTAAAAGTTTAAGAGCGTCAGATCTGGCAATCGTGGTATACTTGTATATTTTCCTGTGACTGGTCAAAAGTGCACCATAACTTTACGGACACACTGTATTTATATATACAGTATATATATATACAGCATAGCAGCTTGAATGCACCACCACAGGATATAGGTTGTAAGTAGCTTTTGTATATAAATTGCCATTTACTTGTTTAATATTCTGTAAAATACATCCCAGAGGAAAACTGAAATGAGAGTCCATAATAACGTGTCATGGCTACTTGTCCTTCCTGTCGTGTGTGTTAATATACAAAGCTGTAAGTAATTACCGCACACTGCTGGAAAAACAATGACCCCTTGTCGATGTAATTTTTGATGACAAGAGCACAATTTGATTATGTAGCTGAAAAGTTTTACTTTTTCTTTTACAGTTAATGTGTTATTTTATAAAAATTGATCAAAGGTAGCTTAAACAAGGAAAAGTTGCCATATTGGATAAATATGTTACATTCACCATAAAGATTTCTAAGATGCTCCGAAATTCCGAAATAATAATCCCATAAAACTTCCTTTAGCTGAGCACACAATGGATTAAAATCCCAGTAATCTGATAACCAATCATAGAATGGTTTCAGTGTCATGGTAAATTCTAAATTTGATTGAAGTCTGGAATTTGAATGGTTCAGATGCACACATTTTGTTTTATAAGAAACAGAAAACCTCAGGGTTATATATAAATCTGATGATCCTAAAAATGTGTAATCTGTTTGAAACAGCAAAGAGGATTCCTTTCAGTGTACAGCATGAGTGAGGAGTATTAACTATGACAGGTTGACATGCCTACTCAGACTACTAGCAGAAAAGGTGTAAATTGCATAAAAGGGCATCTAAACATATTTGTATTTTTTTAGCTGTTTGGAAAAATAATGCTGTGTGGTCTAAAAATATTTTTAAAATGACACACCTACTGATACCCTACTGCTTCTTCATACTGCTGCCCGGGTCACCTGCAAGTCTCCCCATTTTCTAGCACATGATTGCTGCAGCCAATCACTTGCCATAGCGATGCTGTAGAAGCACGCTGGTTCCATTGTTTAAATTAAAAAATGGATAGACAACTCCTTTAATGGATAAAGAATGTGAAGTTCTCTACTAGTAAAGCCAAGTCATAATACGTGAGAGCAATTCCAAAATGTTAAATGGAATCTGATATGTTGCAAATGATATCTGATTTGAAGGCATAAAGCTGATCATGTTCATAAATATTTTTTTGGGGAAAAATGGTAGTAAAATGTACCTTTTATTCATTGAAATCCCTGGTATTTGTATGCATGAGTTCAGTGGTGGTCCTTTTTAATTATTGACAGTCTTCCCTGTATGCCCATGCATGCAGAAATAGATGTCAATCACTGAGTAGGATAGTAGGATCACCCAGTTGACTCATACATACAAACCTCAGAGATTTCACTGATTAAACTACAAATTATAATACATGTTTTCCCACAAATTAAATATCATCCAGCACAGCTTCTTCCTTCTCTATCCTTCTTTATATCGTGCTATCTAAAGATCTGACTGTATGTACAACATGACAGGTGCCCCTTAACAGTTATACATTACATTACAAAACTCATCCAGGCACTGGGTGGGACAGATTAATCCAATGTCCTTAATTCTATGTATGAATTTAAATAGAAAAAATCCTTTACATTATATATACCATCATGTAGTTACAATAAGAAATGGTTGCACATATCTCCTCTGCCCAAAGACACAAACTTTCTTACCAGTGCAGAGCATTGCGCAAGTTTTGCTCACTTAAAAAAAATATATAAAGTGCTCTCAGTGAGAGAAACAAAATAGGAATCTTGTGGGTATGATACCTTTTTAATGGCTAACAAATAATAGTGAAATATAAATTTATAAATAAGGTTTCCTCAAATATTTTGTCATATCAGCCTGATGAAGGGGCGTAAGCAGTCCCGAAAGCTTGCTTTGTAACAACATTCACTATTATTTGTTAGCCATTAAAAGGTATCATACCCACAAGATTCCTATTTTGTTTCTCTCACTGAGAGCACTTTATATATTTTTTTTCTACTGGCTAACACGGTACCAAACCACTTTTTTCGTTTTGCTCACTTAAGCCACGCTCACACGCTCAGTCAGTATTTCACATCAGTATTTGTAAGCCAAAACCAGTAGTGGGTGATAAATACAGAAGTGGTGACGTGTTTCCATTATACTTTTCCTCTGATTGTTCCACTCCTGGTTTTGGCTTACAATTACAGATGTAAAATACTGACCAAATACAGAACGTGTGAACGTGACCTTAAAGAGATTTTCACCCAAAAAGGAACTGGATAAATGATAGTCTGTGTGAGGAGGGTATCACATCTTCTTATTTTCCTTTAACTTAGTATGCTCTGTGGTCTGGAAAAACCTCAGAGGATAATATTATATTAGGATGCATTTGAAACAAATCAAATTTCCTGGCCAAATTGAAGTGGAACTGCAGAATTGAATTTTTTGCAGACTCGTTTTTCAGTCTTAAAGACAATTATTTGTTATGGAGGATTTAAAAAAAAAAAAAAAATAGTTATATATTAGTAAATCAAATTACATCAGCAGCTAAAGTTTGCTATTATATTGTCAATATTCTTTTGGTGGTCATCATTTATGGTTGTGAGTGACATTTTTTACCATCTAATAGTAAAATTGGTAGTTTGTTACTAATCCAATATCCTGACAAAAGTGAAAGTTTGTTGTCAGTTTTTAAGAAGCGAATTCAAATGTGAAAACCATCATGACTACACTTCCTGCTGTCACTTTGAAAAGTGATTGCCACAAAAAAAACACAAAAAAAGACATTATTTAATTATATGTATAAATTACCAGCTGCTATCTTCTGTTATCAGCGCCGCTACTGTAGTCTTCTTCCAGTTGGGACCTGCTGGATCTCTCCAGTGCTTGCTGGGGGATCCGGAAGTCACTTCTCAATGTAAGTCTATGAGATCCTGAACAAGGCCAGAACGAGGTCATCACAGACTTACATTGAGGGCTTGTGACCATTACACCTCTGACATCTGGTTAGTTAGAAGTTGCGGTCATAAGATGAAGGATCGGAACCGAAGCGGCACTGAGAACAGCTGAAGACCGCAGCTTTTGAATATAATACTAGGGTCAGCGAACTTATATTAGTGGCACCGCTTCAGCACTGAAATAAAAAAAAAAGACCGCTGGCGTGGTGCTTTAATTATACGTATATCTGATGTTTTGTATATCCTGTAAATGAATTTATAAAGCAAAGTGTACTGAAAGCATCTGAGTCATTTAGTAACCTCATAATCTGCAAGTCATTACCATAAAGAGCTCTGATGCGTGATAGCATTAGGTCAATGAATTCAGTATATGTCGACAGTGCGAACAGTTATTATTTAGTAAATTATTAAAGTCATAGTGAGTTTTTCATAATTAATTCAGCACAAACCTTTTTATATTGTTCAGCTTTTTATCAAGGGCAAAATATATAAATGACTCTTTAATGTTTTCCCATTTTTCTATCATAGTTTAAAATAAAATAAAAAGTTGAGCTTTTAAAATTATTTTACATATTTTGCGTTCCGTAAACTATAATTGTAGGAAGCATTCAAAAAAGGGTAGAATGCATGAAAAAAAGTCAAAACTGAAAGAACATGGAAAAAAGCAAACCAAAATGTGGCGAATTACATTAAACAATGCAGAATACATAAATAAGCAATTTTAGAAGTAAATATGTCAAAGTAACACAGTTGATAAGCTTGAAGAAAAAGTTAAAGTAACAATGTTGAAATTGGCTGCAAGTTTGCCCTTTCAACATAAAGATGATCAAGGATGAGCTCAATGATGATCTTTTTAATTGCTAGTTAGTTGGGATGAGCAGATGTGCTCAGTGATACTCAGATTTCATTCAAGTATCTAGGTGCTCATATGTGCTCAGCAGTCGGCGATCATTAGCCCGTGCTCGAATTTAAAACATATTTGGTGCCTGTTACATAGCTAATAGGCATGCAGAGATTGCCTGCGAGTCACTGTAATGCCATAGCCATCTTGGTACTGACATTACTGTGATTGGCTGGGCGTATGACATCATCAAGAGTTATAAAAGGAGAGGCGCTGCCATGCTTGGCTCACTGATGCTATTGCACAGCCCAGAGATTGGGGGAAAGAGTGTTTGTCCTGGTGTGTGTGTGCACAGTTTAACAAATCAGAGTCCTGTAGCATTGATACTGGTGCTGAAGCTGAACCATCGTACTAACAGCCCTTCTAAGCAGGACTGAGAAATTTCAGGGCCTCATACTGTCAAAGTTTTTGGGCCCCCTTGAGACTCCACCCAGGCTCTACCCCACCTCCGCCTCCATCCCTCGAGTCCCACCCCCCACTTTTGGAAAAAATCCTCTTCTGCACCTCGTCCTCACCACTCAGACATTAAAAGTTCTCATTGAACACCAGATCACATACATAGCAAACAGCTTTTGTTTTGGCAAAAATATTTTTTAAGCCGCTACCACGACAAGGTAGACTCATTTAGCCGGGCCCTACTCTATTCTAACCTATGGAACATTTGTTAAAATACCTAATACTCTTTTTAGATATATTTTTTATTTAAGGGAATGTGTCACATACATTTTTTAAACTAATTGAAATCAGTTTGTGACTTTTTTTATAATCTGTATTTCCAATTGTAGATTATCGTATTTTGTTTTACGTACATTTATGGAATCTGTCGGTGGATACCGGTCTGTGCTTGGACTGCAGTGCATGGACTGGCCGCGGGTTTCCTGACTTGAAATCAGCAGCCTCGCATCATGTATGAGGATGCGGGTCGGGAGATCGGCGCCCAGTCCATGCACGTCATTTTCTCCCCTTCCAACCTCCAACCAAACTGTATAAGCTACTGGATGATCCTGAACGCTACTTCCTGGTATTGTAATTGGGCATTTTGTTTTGCATCAGCGCTCAGGGTCATCCAGCAGCTTATAAATTTTGGTTGTGGGTTGAAAGTGGAGGGAATGATTATATCATGCAATCACATACTGAAATGATGGACAAATTAATACATTGACTTAAGTTAGTTACTTACAGTCAGTGGCACTGCCGCGCCCGCCACCCTGTCAAGTAGGATCTAATGGTCATCTCACCCTGCCCACCGCCGCAGTCTCAGTCTGTGATCACCGAATTAATAAATGTAAACAATGCATATTCTTGCATATATATTCACTCAAAAAGTGATTACAGAAAAAAATATCAAGTAGTCAAGTGTAAAGGGGATCAGCCTATTTGTCAACTACTCTTGTTCCTACCTGTCCGCAGAGGTTGGCACCCTTTTGAAATGCTGCTACTCCTTGACTAGTCCTGGTCATCCTCACTGCCTCCTCAGCCTCACACTGTAAGATGCATCAAGCAGACTCCCCTCAGCAGATTCCCCCTGCTGGACGTAGCCTCCCCTCACTAGCCTCCTCCTGCTAGACACAGACTTCCCTCAGCAGCCTCCCCAAGTGAGATGCAGACTCCCCTCATTCCCCTCAGCAGCCTCATTCTGTCGAATGCAGACTTCCCTCAGCAGCATCCCTTCATCTCACTGCCCTCAGGAACCTCCACTCAGCAGCCTTTCCTCCCCTCACTTCCTTCAGCAGCCTCCCCTCACTTCCCACAACAGCCTACCCTCACACGTCTCAACTCAGCAGCCTCACCTTGCTGGATGTATACTCCCCTCAGCAGCTTCACCTCTCCTAACTCCCCTCAGCAGCCTCCTCTCACTCATCTCCACTCATCAGCCTCACCCTGCTGGATGTAGACTCCCCCTCAGGAGCCACTCCACACTCCCCTCAGAAGCCTCCCCTCTCCTCACTCCACTCAGCAGCCTCCCTTCCCCAGCCTCCCCTCTCCCCACTCCCCTCAGCAGCTTCCCCTCTCCTCACTCCCCTCATCAGTCTCCCCTCATTCCCCTCTGTAGCCTCCCCTCTCCTTACTCCTCTGCAGTCTCCTCTCCTTATTCCCCTCAGCAGCCTTCCCTCTCCAGCCTTCCTTCTCCTCACTCCCCTCACCTCATTCCCCTCTGCCCACTCCCCTCAGCAGTTTCCCTTCACCTCAATCCCCTCAGCAGCCTCCCATCTCCTCACACCTCTCTCCTCAGCAGCCTCCCCTCAGCAGCTTCCCCTCCCTTCACTCCCCTCAGCAGCTTACCCTCTCCTAACTCCCCTCAGCAGCTTCCTCTCTCCTCACTCCCCTCAACAGCCTCCCCTCTTTCTCACTATCCTCAGCAGCCTCCCCTCTCACTCCCTTTAGCAGCCTCCCTTCTACTCACTCTTCTCAGCAGCCTCCCCTCTCCTAAATCCCCTTAGCAGACTCCCTTCTCCTCACTCCCCTCAACAGCTCCCCTCTCCTCACTCCCCTCAGCAGCTTCCCCTCTCCTCACTCCCCTCAGAAGATTTTCCCCTCCTCGCTCTCCTCAATAGTCTCCCTTCTCCTCACTCCTCTCAGTAGCTACCCTCTCCTCACTCCCCTCAGAAACCTCCCTTCTCCTCATTACTCTCTGCAGCCTCCCCTCTCCTCATTCCCCTCAGCAGCCTCCCTTCTCCTCACTCCCTCAGCAGCTTCCCCTCTCCTCACTCTCCTCAGCAGCCTCCTCCAAGTCATCACACACTGCCCACTGCCCGCCGCCTCCGCCGACATCAATGCCTCCTGTCTCTCACACATGTGGCATGCTGCTTTGCTCCAGAATGAATAAGAGCATGCAACGTGTCAAATAACTGGTGTACTACATCAGGACCATGATGCACTTGGGCCTGCTGAAAACACAGTAGAGAGTAGAGAAGAACACAGTAGTTTGACAATAAATGGCTTCACCCAACCACTAACCATGAGTGGAGAAAAAGTTTTGGTGTTATCATTCATATTCTATGAAAAAAAGTCCAAGAAAGCAAAAATTCTGCCGGGGTATGTAAACTTTGAGCACAACTGTAGATTGCACTTGTTTTTTTTTTATTTTTGCAAGATGCATATCAGCTACTGAATTAGAAATAAAGAAAGTTTTGTTATCCTTATGTTGGAGTTTACATGATATCATTGGAGTTTCTTTGTGTATACCCAAGTCGAGGTCTAAGTTGTTGCAGAATTTCTCAAGGAAGAGGTGAGTCGATGCTCAAAATTTCTCATAGCAACTACTTTGATTACCATCATGTGGCGTCAGAAAGGGATTTTTCCCCTAATATGGCACAATTAGATTCTGCTTCATGGGGTTTCTGCATTCTTTTGGATCAACATGTTAGGTTATAGGTTGAACACAATGTACTTATGTCTTTTTTCAACCAATGAAACTACAGTCAGTGATCACATGTCCCTGTGGGTGAAGGCAACTCATATTCAGAGAATATGAATATAAACATGGCAGAAAATAATTATAGAAAATAAATATCCTTCCACAGATAACCCTTTTAGCAAAAAACAAATTTGTCATTTACGTTATTTTGGGGGAACCCTAATAGATCAGTAACTAAAAAATAATTTCTTTAGAAAACTATTGACAACATATTGTGATTATAATAATAATTATTATTATTATAATTGTGTTTTACGAAAAATTACAAACACAGCTTTGTCCAACAATAAATTCATCTCAGCTACATATTGTTTGTACGTGACAATTATGTTTTTAAATCTCGCATTCATTTTTCAAGGTTCTCCTAGAATAATGTAAATGGGAGTTATAAGTAAATATTTCTCATGTCTTTGGGGGGTTTTGTGCCAGCAGCATTCCCTCTGGCTATGTAAAACAAAGTTAGATAAGAATGTGAGTAAACTTGTTATTTCACTGGAAATACAAAAAAAGCAACAACTTGATTCCAAGTATGTCAAAGCAAGAAGACAAATGAAATTATAACCATCATGGAGTAATGGCGCCAATGACGCTAATCACAATCGCTTTTCGATTGCATCCTTTTAAATCTTGAGATGACAGATATTCATTTAGCAAAGGTTGATTTCATAATTATGTTTCGAGATATAAATGAAAATGCAACTATTTTAAATTGCACATTATTTCAATACATGCAGTTTACATGGAATTACACAATCATGAGAGACATCACTCCAAGTCCTAAGTAATTCCTTTTCTTTCACAAATTATCAAATTCTAGTGAATTGTTTTTGTATCCTATTGCAATTGTATACTCCAAAAATGTAATTGCTTAAATGAATTTACAATCTATTTCCAGTAGATGACTAAAGTACCTAATCTAAGCAAACAGGTTTATGTAAGGTAACAGCTCACCCATTATATTTCATTTCGTTATTCAGATGTAAATTTGTAGAAGTGAAATAATGTTGAAATATTTTATATCCATTGTTGCAACCATTTATAAATATATTTAATTTTACGTTTTACATTTTTGTTCGATTTTTTTTTTAATATATCATAGAGAATACAATGTGAAAACCAGCAGAGAAACACATCTCCATTTTCAAGTCAAATCTCTTGTTCAAAAGTCTGTTCATAATACATAAATAACAAAAATCTGGGGGAGGATTCATTAGTCTTATTGTTGGGGCCTCGATTGAACTCACTAAGGGAAACAAACAATAACAAGGTGTCGATCATTACCAATATAGAGGTCATTATCCATCGTCTAAAAAGTGTCAAAAAAGTCTGGAGCCTGATGGAAAATAACTTTCATTGTTTGCTCACACTTGCTTATAAATCGAATCGTTGCATTCTGATAAAAACAGACATTTTGGAAATTTGTATATTCCATCCTTTTGGAAACTGGAGAAGGCCCTTTTCTGTTCCAGCATAATTGTGCTCCTATGCACAAATCAAGGACCATTAAGGCATGGTTGGGTGGTTTGTCATGGAAGAACTTGACTAAGAACGCGATGCTTTGAGATGAGCTAGAATGGAGATTGCGAGATGGTGACGTTTTGGCCTACATCAGTGTCTGACTTCTCAAATGGTCTTCTGAACAGGCTAAAATTCCCAAAGACACATTCCAAAATTTTGTAGAAATACTTCCCAGAAGAGTAGAAACTGTTTTACTTCCAAAGAACCTACCAACTCCATATAAATGTTTATGTATTTTAAATCAAATGTCCAAAACCTTCTGTAGGTGTAATATGTAGCTGTCCAAGTTCCATTGCCTATGTGGTTTATCATTCAAAAAAGCCTAGCACTCAAGAACAAATGAAATGTCTCTGAAATCCCCATTCATCGGACCAAGCGGATTGCTAATCTGTATTCTCTGCACTCCATTCTTCCATTTTGTATACATCTTCAGTATTCTTTTATTAAAGTTTTCAGCTTATGACCTGTGTCCAACATAAATCTACAGGGACATTGCAAAGCGAACATAGCACTGATGGTGTCACAACTGGTGAAATAATTTATTTGAAAGCTTTTTCTATGACTGCAGGCAATAAGTAGTGCCATACCTTTATTCCTTGTACTATAACCCACCTCTCTACAGGCCAGTAACATCTCCAACACTTAAAATAACTTTTCGCACTCAAGCCACTATTTTTCTCCATTGTAATGTAGCTCTTAGTAATTAGTTCTGTTATATTGAGTACTCTTTGGGAAAAGTTAGTCACTGGTGTAATTCAGGTGCTCTTTGATCATAGTTTGACACACAGTCAACTAAAAGCTTTTACAATATAAACCCTGATACTCTTGGAGCGTTCAGGAACATGTTTTATACCAGGTTGATTTGTTGGGAAATGTAATTGTTTTATTTTTGCTATATTTTCTTTTCCACTTAAACATTATTGTATTTCAGAAGAAAATGCATTACAACATAGGAAGTGACAGCAGGGCAGAGAGAGTAGGACTAACCTGCTGACTTGCAGTTGTGAAAGTATTGGAAATTCACTTAAAGCGCCACTGACTGCATTTCAGGCTATGACATGGCAGTCAGCAGAAATGTGAGTGCACAGTATTCTAGAGACAGGAACTATTCCCTAACAGATCATATGTAATGATGAAATAATGTAAGTGAGCAGCATCATTTTATTACCTCCATCTTTGTATTCTTCCCATGTAGTGCTCCCATTTAGGTGCTGAAAAATTATCCATTCCGAAAGAGATTATTGACATATTATTGGCTTATTCCATCAATGTGTGAGGGAGCGGCAGGGCCGTAGTCGTGGCTGACACTAATGGCTCCTGCGCACCCTGGTCTCCCGTCACATACAAAGAATGCCCTTTTATCAGTGTACTTGCCTCTCTGCACCTTCCGGGTCTCCTCTAAGCTGCTGCAGACCCTTTCCACACGATTGTGCACAAACAGAGACACAGTCCAGTTGCAACTTAAAACATAGAACTTTACTTTTTCCTTGTCACAGCACATCCTTATCAGATACAACATCAGCATAGGGTTCCATCCAGACCACATTCTCCACTTTCCCTGCACTTCTTCCTACGGCCTTCAGTACATGCCCCGGTCTACCACCTTTTGCAGTAACGCAGCATCCTCCCTGTTTAGACTCACTATGCTTGGGAGTTCCCTCGTCCATTACACTTTGGATAGGAGGGCATCAGCCCATGCAGTGAACTGCCACATTATAGAGCCACCTGCCTCCCCATACTGTTCTGGCATTGCCTTCAGCCTCTGTTCCACCACTGCTGTCACTCTGCTGCTAAGGCTGTACTTCTGGCCAACTTGGCCCTGGATGGCTGGGTTTTACACTTAAACTTTGCGTGTTCCCTGTATAGCCTGGGCTCTAAGCCCACCCGAGCTGTTTGGGTGCCCTGGCCCTACTGAACACCAACCAGGAAAAGCTCTCCATATCACAGTGACCCCTCTTATGTTAACTATCTCCTATACTAGTTTCCTGTTCCTAGTATACTATGCACCCCCATCTAGTGTCATAACTGAGGTACTACGCTTTCCTTATTAAAACTGTACAAATAATAGCACTAGATAAAAAATGCAACATTACACAGCAGCCATTCAAGACAACATATATACATGTGGTAAAAGGGGTAAGCATCACACGGTCCTGGTATACCCCTTACAAATGTACATCTATTGAGGGTATAATCTCTGTGAACATTTTTTTTTAAATGGAGTCTGTCAGCCCAAGCCAAAAGTATAAGCTAATTACATGGTCTTATAGGGGATATCAACTCTATAAAAGACTCACCTTGAGGTTTGGGTCAAAGCATTGAACTTTCTCTCATCTAAGAGAATCAAGCCAATTATGCTAATCGCATTCTGATCAAACTCTGATTAAAGATTGATCAAAGTGTGATGACAGTGTGATCCAATTTTCTCACATGAGAAGATGAAAAAAAATCATCTCCATTCTTTCAGTCCATCATCTGACCGCAGTCTGAATTTCCTACAGACTCATTGACTTGCATAGCCGAGTACAATCTGAATATTGGATGCAAATGGCACAGCCTGCGACTGTTAGCTTGGACAGATTCTGTCCAAGAAAAAAAAATGGACATGTGCCCTGCCCAATAGACTAAAATTAGTCCTAGTGCAATCCAATGGTTTGTCAAATTGAGCTCAGACAAAAAATACGGTCATCTGCACATGACCTTAGAGTTCTAATTGCTGTCTCTCTGCAGAAATAGATGTTTAATCAAATATGCTAATTAGGGTGCACCCTTGGTGTGGCTAAGGGGACAGCTGCAGCTTTCTTCCCATTGGTTTTGCATGCCCTGCCTTCCTCACTGGATATTAAATGAGTTTTTATGCTGGAATCAAGCACTGTCTATTTAGTAGACAGACTAGCAGTGTCAGTCATCAGTGAAGGAGGCAGGGGCATGCAAAACCAATGGGCAGAACACTGCTTGGTCTGTCCAATGACCTGTCAATCAATCAGAGGTGGGTGGCGCTAGGCTGGGAAAGCAGCATGAGACTGAGAAGCTGCAAGTGCTTTGTAAGACCCCAATGTACTTCCAGACATATTTTACAGATTGTAGTGTACTGTAGTATAGAGCATCACACTCTAGCAAAAACAACAGTTTTTTTAACCATTGTTCATTTTTTATCCATGTACGTTCTGTGCATAGAGTATTGCCATCCATTTTTCTCATGTCCAAAAACAAATGGATGGAGGTTTCCCAGTCGTCTTCTAGCAATTGGCCCATGAAGAACAGGCATCACACATATGCTACCCTCTTACTTTCTGGGTTTTTTACAGACCTTTTCATATGAATGCTCAAGCTTGGTTTGCAGAGTAGGACTTCTTTGCATATAGAACCAAAAATATAATGTGCCCTTGGGCATCTTTTGCTGTTTTTATGTCTGCTGCACCAACTTTTTGGAAAGTGGGTAGAGATTACTAAGAGCATTGCCAAGTGCAGCCCAAATAACTCGTTAGAATTTCCATCAAAGAAGTGGCATAAATTACAGCAGAAGATAAAAGGGTATTCCCATCTACAAGATCCTATCCCAATATTTACTAGGTGTAATAATATTAGCAAATACCCCCAATAAGAAAGGTAGTATAGTTCTTTTGATTGGCTATGATGCCTACCCCATGTACAGGGCATTGCAGGATCTTAGGTATCCTTGGTTATGACCAATCACATTGTGACAGTTAGTTAATTAGTTGCTAGTGGTTGTAACCATGGATACCTAATTTACTGCAATGCCCTGCACATGGGGTAAACAGCATAGTTATAAGGAGTACTACACTACACATCTAATTAAAGTTATTTGCTAATATTATTATACCTATTACATATTGGAATAGGATCTTGGAGATGGAAAAAAAACCCAGTCCATAATTGGAATACATTTCTCACATTTGAATTTGGCGTATCCTTTAGCTGCCATGACAATTACAGATGCAATGTACCACTAAAAAGACCTGTAGAGGTACCGTAACTTACTTTCCTCTATAAGCAATGCCTAAATGTTCAAAAATCAGCAAGAAGCAACGTCTGTGTGCCTCTATAAATTAGCAACATAGAGGAACACTACAGGCCCATAGAATTATATGCCCAGTGTATTTGGGATTGGTGTGATCTGCTATGTACTAATAGAGGTTCATTGTATTCACAGTGACACCTGTCAAACTTGGAGGACGATTTTTGTAGAGCGTAGATCTGGTTCACCAATCACGCTGAACTGGATCATAAATTACAAGTATCTTTGTCAACTCACATAAATAATACATTTCTTGCACAGCACCCTTCAATGCGCTCACTATCAACCTGCTAATTTAAAATTGCTTTATACAGACAGCACAACATTTGAATTGGCCCATTAGGCTACAGCCCAACTAGAAAAAGCCCGACTTTGCAAAATCCATTTTATTGCTCTTGCCAAATTAAAATGCGTTGTTTTCCTTGTGCTGATAAATACGGAATGACAGACTGTTTTAGCAGGCGTCACGCAATTAATCTCCAGTCAAACAGAGTGGAAAGTGAAGATCGGGACCTTTTGAAGTTTCTTCACCCCTGGCAATTACATTACTGCAAATACATTTTCAGCTGCAGGAAACCTCGAGTAGCTGGGAGACTACACTAATCCTAGTTACAGTGTGCTGTAAGAATTAAATGTAGCCATAAGGTAAAAAGTAGTCATGTTTACAATACTTAGCTCACGTCCAAAAAAAAAAAAATTAAATTAAAAGTCATATCCCACCTTTTCAATCTGGAAAATATGTATTTTGTTTTGTACATTTTTAGCTTTTTTCACAAACTGTGAATTAGGTAAATTCTAAAACATCCCTGAAACATCCAATTTGTAAATCAACCTCGTGGCCTCATTCTTCACTAAAAATAATTTAATTAAAGCACCACTTCAGCAGGGTTTCTCAGCGCTGCAGTGGTGCTTCTGATGCAAAGTCCCTATGGTCTTATACTCACCCGATAGCATATTCGCAGTGTTTGGTACCGCACCATCTTGTGACTGCAACTTCTGACTGGCTAGATTGCAGAAGTTATGCCACAAGCATGTGAGTCCATGAAAGGCAGAACATGGTTCTCACAGACTTGCATTAAGCTGTGACCTCTGGCTCGCTCCCTGAAACACTGGAGTGATCCAGCAGTTCACAAACTGCCGGAGGACTAAGGACTATGACGAATTAACTGGCCATGAGTCTAATGACCTGAACTCAACAGACTTCTAGGCATAAATGAGGAAGTCAAGTTCAGGAGGTTAGTGGTCAATCTATTCATCACTGTCTGTACACAAGACCACAAAAAACAAATGTGTGATTCCAGCCTCAACCAATGAAAATTATTCCAAAGGGGTTGTTCACTACTCAGACATCCCCGTCTCAATCCTTATTCTTCACCCTTGTAAAATTACAACAGCT
This sequence comes from Dendrobates tinctorius, assembly GCF_039654945.1. NCBI lineage: Eukaryota > Metazoa > Chordata > Amphibia > Anura > Dendrobatidae > Dendrobates > Dendrobates tinctorius. The sequence continues at coordinate 34,821,741 of NW_027361738.1, forward strand.
ATACTCACCTCCGGTTCCAGCACCATTCGATCGGTGTCAGCACTAATTCTCCCGGGGATTGCATGACATTATGTCACGTGATCCCTGTGGCCAATCAGCACTACCTTCACTCTCCCCACTTTCAGATGTATCACATACATTCTGAGAAAGTGGGAGAACAGCTGCATGTATGTAGTTTGTAAAATTTAAAATTCAAGTGACAGCCAACAGTAGATGCATTCTGTGTATAGTCAACACCTTCAGAAGAAGAATATGAAGTGATGTAGAAATTTTTAGAAATCAGAATTTTACATATTCTCTCCATGCTTTATGATGGAACTGAGGATTTAATTTCATTCACAGCAAGAGCATTATTATAAATATAATGACAGACACAACAAATACATAAAAAAGTGAAACAAAGAAATTTACCATAGTTTTCTCACAAAAAGAGGGATAATGTGAAAGAACAAAAGTTTGGATTATTATTACAGGGCAGCACGGTGGCTCAGTGGTTAGCACTGCAGCCTTGCAGCGCTTGGGTCCTGGGTTCAAATCCCACCAAGGACGACATCTGCAAGGAGTTTGTATGTTCTCCCCGTGTTTGCGTGGGTTTCCTCTGGGCACTCCGGTTTCCTCCCACACTCCAAAGACATTTTGATAGGGAATTTAGATTGTGAGCCCTATCGGGGACAGTGATGATAATGTATGCAAACTGTAAAGCGCTGCGGAATATGTTAGCGCTATATAAAAATAAAGATTATTATTATTATGTTGAAAATGTATGTACAGATGCTTCTCACAAAATAGGAATATCAAGAAAAAGTTAATTTATTTCAGTTCTTCAATAAAAAAGTTAAAATCATATATTATGTAAAGTCATTACAAACAGAGTGATCTATTCCAAGTGTTTATTTCGGTTTATGTTGATGATTATGGCTTACAGGCTACAGCCAATGAAAACCCAAAAGTCATTATCTCAGTAAATGACAGCTGTGTAATATCAGCTGGCATCAAGCCCAAGGGTTAGTATTGGAGAGCCATCTATTGAATAACCCCATTTCTATCTCCGTATTTAAAAATAAAAAGACACACACAGGAAAAAAAAGTTTATTTGAATTTCCTGGTTTATTAAAAAATAATCCCAACAGCCCTAATGTAATCCACTGTGGTTCCCACGACGTCCAATGATTCTCTACTGCAACCTATGGAGCATCGTTCTGAGAATGATGCTTCATAGGTTACTCGCTGTCATGTCTCATGAATAGTGTTGAGCATTCCGATACTGCAAATATCGGGTATCAGCCGATATTCGCTGTATCGGAATTCCGATACCGAGTACCGATATTTTTTCAATATCGGATACCGGAATCGGAAGTCCCCATAATGCAATGAGCCACTGTTGTGGCTGTGATTGGCTGCTGAAATGATGTCATCATGATGCGCGGTCTGTGCGCATCATGATGCGCGGTCTGTGCCGACGGCGGGGGGCCTGAATGGGCCTCTCGGGGGTCTATGCGGGCCTGCCGGGGCCCTGTGCGGGCCTGCCGGGGCCTGTACGGGCCTGCCGGGGGCCTGTGCCGGCTGTCGGGGACCTGTACAGGCCTCTCAGGGGTCTATGCGGGCCTGCCGGGGCCCTGTGCAGGCCTGCCGGGGCCTGTACTGCCTCTTGGGGGTCTATGCGGGCTTGCCGGGGCCCTGTGAGGGCCTGCCGGGGCCCTGTGAGGGCCTGCCGGGGCCTGTACAGGCCTCTCGGGGGTCTATGCGGGCCTGCCGGGGGTCTGTGCAGGCATCGTCCGATGGGACTACAAGTCCCATCCGGCGATGCCTGCTACAATGACAGTGATTGACACATTAGCCAATTATGGGACAGTAGTAGTCCCATCATCCGGCTAATGTGTTGAATGTAAAAAAAAAGCATACATACTACATACATACTTCATACATACTACATACATACTACATTCATACAACATACATACATACTACATACATACTACATTCATACACACATACATACTACATACATACTACATTCATACAACATACATATATACTACATACATACTTCATATATACTAGATTCATACAACATACATACATACTACATACATACTTCATATATACTACATTCATACAACATAAATACATACTACATATATACAGTACTACATTCATACAACATACATACTACATACATACTTCATATATACTACATTCATACAACATACATACATACTACATACATACTTCATATATACTACATTCATACAACATACATACATACTACATACTTACAACAAATATACTATATTCATACAACATACATACATACTACATACATACTACATCATACAACATACATACATACTACATACATACAACATATATACTACATTCATACAACATACATACATACTACATACTAGCTACATACTACATACACTCACTGGCCACTTTATTAGGTACACCATGCTAGTAAGGGGTTGGACCCCCTTTTGCCTTCAGAACTGCCTCAATTCTTCATGGCAGAGATTCAACAAGGTGCTGGAAGCATTCCTCAGAGATTTTGGACCATATTGACATGATGGCATCACACAGTTGGCGCAGATTTGTCGGCTGCACATCCCTGATGCGAATCTCCCGTTCCACCACATCCCAAAGATGCTCTATTGGATTGAGATCTGGTGACTGAGGAGGCCATTTGAGTACAGTAAACTCATTGTCATGTTCAAGAAACCAATCTGAGATGATTCGAGCTTTATGACATGGCGCATTATCCTGCTGAAAGTAGCCATCAGATGTTGGGTACATTGTGGTCATAAAGGGATGGACATGGTCAGCAACAATACTCAGGTAGGCTGTGGCGTTGCAACGATGCTCAATTGGTACCAAGGGGCCCAAAGAGTGCCCAGAAAAAATTCCCCACACCATGACACCACCACCACCAGCCTGAACCGTTGATACAAGGCAGGATGGATCCATGCTTTCATGTTGTTTACGCCAAATTCTGACCCTACCATCCGAATGTCGCAGCAGAAATCGAGACTCATCAGACCAGGCAACGTTTTTCCAATCTTCTACTGTCCAATTTCGATGAGCTTGTGCAAATTGTAGCCTCAGTTTCCTGTTCTTAGCTGAGAGGAGTGGTACCCAGTGTGGTCTTCTGCTGCTGTAGCCCATCTGCCTCAAAGTTCGACGCACTGTGCGTTCAGAGATGCTCTTCTGCCTACCTTGGTTGTAACGGGTGGCAATTTGAGTCACTGTTGCCTTTCTATCAGCTCGAACCAGTCTGCCCATTCTCCTCTGACCTCTGGCATCAACATGGCATTTCCGGCCACAGAACTGCCGCTCACTGGATTTTTTTTCTTTTTCGGACCATTCTCTGTAAACCCTAGAGATGGTTGTGCGTGAAAATCCCAGTAGATCAGCAGTTTCTGAAATTCTCAGACCAGCCCTTCTGGCACCAACAATCATGCCACGTTCAAAGGCACTCAAATCACCTTTCTTCCCCATACTGATGCTCGGTTTGAACTGCAGGAGATTGTCTTGACCATGTCTACATGCCTAAATGCACTGAGTTGCCGCCATGTGATTGGCTGATTAGAAATTAAGTCTTAACACACAGTTGGACAGGTGTACCTAATAAAGTGGCCAGTGAGTGTATATACTACATTCATACAACATACATACATACATACTACATATATACTACATTCATACAACATACATACATACTGCCTACTACATACATACTACATGCATACTACATATATACTACATTCATACAACATACATACTACATATATACTACATTCATACAACATACATACAACATGCTACATACATACAACATACATACTACATACATACAACATACATACATACTACATACATACTACATTCATACAACATACATACATACTACATACATACTACATATATACTACATTCATACAACATACAGTGGGGAAAAAAAGTATTTAGTCAGTCAGCAATAGTGCAAGTTCCACCACTTAAAAAGATGAGAGGCGTCTGTAATTTACATCATAGGTAGACCTCAACTATGGGAGACAAACTGAGAAAAAAAAATCCAGAAAATCACATTGTCTGTTTTTTTTTCATTTTATTTGCATATTATGGTGGAAAATAAGTATTTGGTCAGAAACAAGCAATCAAGATTTCTGGCTCTCACAGACCTGTAACTTCTTTAAGAGTCTCCTCTTTCCTCCACTCATTACCTGTAGTAATGGCACCTGTTTAAACTTGTTATCAGTATAAAAAGACACCTGTGCACACCCTCAAACAGTCTGACTCCAAACTCCACTATGGTGAAGACCAAAGAGCTGTCAAAGGACACCAGAAACAAAATTGTAGCCCTGCACCAGGCTGGGAAGACTGAATCTGCAATAGCCAACCAGCTTGGAGTGAAGAAATCAACTGTGGGAGCAATAATTAGAAAATGGAAGACATACAAGACCACTGATAATCTCCCTCGATCTGGTGCTCCACGCAAAATCCCACCCCGTGGGGTCTGAATGATCACAAGAACGGTGAGCAAAAATCCCAGAACCACGCGGGGGGACCTAGTGAATGAACTGCAGAGAGCTGGGACCAATGTAACAAGGCCTACCATAAGTAACACACTACGCCACCATGGACTCAGATCCTGCAGTGCCAGACGTGTCCCACTGCTTAAGCCTGTACATGTCCGGGCCCGTCTGAAGTTTGCTAGAGAGCATTTGGATGATCCAGAGGAGTTTTGGGAGAATGTCCTATGGTCTGATGAAACCAAACTGGAACTGTTTGGTAGAAACACAACTTGTCGTGTTTGGAGGAAAAAGAATACTGAGTTGCATCCATCAAACACCATACCTACTGTAAAGCATGGTGGTGGAAACATCATGCTTTGGGGCTGTTTCTCTGCAAAGGGGCCAGGACGACTGATCCGGGTACATGAAAGAATGAATGGGGCCATGTATCGTGAGATTTTGAGTGCAAACCTCCTTCAATCAGCAAGGGCATTGAAGATGAAACGTGGCTGGGTCTTTCAACATGACAATGATCCAAAGCACACCGCCAGGGCAACGAAGGAGTGGCTTCGTAAGAAGCATTTCAAGGTCCTGGAGTGGCCTAGCCAGTCTCCAGATCTCAACCCTATAGAAAACCTTTGGAGGGAGTTGAAAGTCCGTGTTGCCAAGCGAAAAGCCAAAAACATCACTGCTCTAGAGGAGATCTGCATGGAGGAATGGGCCAACATACCAACAACAGTGTGTGGCAACCTTGTGAAGACTTACAGAAAACGTTTGACCTCTGTCATTGCCAACAAAGGATATATCACAAAGTATTGAGATGAAATTTTGTTTCTGACCAAATACTTATTTTCCACCATAATATGCAAATAAAATGAAAAAAAAACAGACAATGTGATTTTCTGGATTTTTTTTTTCTCAGTTTGTCTCCCATAGTTGAGGTCTACCTATGATGTAAATTACAGACGCCTCTCATCTTTTTAAGTGGTGGAACTTGCACTATTGCTGACTGACTAAATACTTTTTTCCCCACTGTACATACAACATGCTACATACATACAACATACATACTACATACATGCTACATACATACTACATACAATACATTCATACATTCATACAATACATACATATTGACATACAGTACATATAACATAGAGTACATACTCACCATCACTTGTCACTTTGTTCCCCGAAGCGAGTGTCATCTGTGGGAAAAATATGAAAATAACAAGCAAGCGATATACTCCCTGATCCGCAGAAATCCACGAGTGTCCCACCATGATCTTCCGTGGAGAACAGCAGCATCAGCTGATGCCACCGCTCTCTGTGGGCCCCAGGAATACAATGACGGGAGGTAAGTATCCTTCTGCACTGTATTCCTCCACCACTGTAGAAAAAAAGTCCCTAGTCTCACTTTATGGCAAAAGCTGCATGGGAACCTTCTCACACAGCAATGCCAAAAGTGAGACTAGGGACTTTTTTTTACAGTGGCAGAGGAATACAGTGAGGAAGGATACCTACCTCCCGTCATTGTATTCCTGGGGCCCGCAGAGAGTGGTGGCATCAGCTGATGCTGCTGTTCTCTACGGGAGATCATCGTGGGACACTCGTGGATTTCTGCGGATCAGGGAGTATATCGCTTGTTTGTTATTTTCATATTTTTCCACAGATGACACTGGCTTCAGGGATCAAAGTGACAAGTGATGGTGAGTATGTACTCTATGTTATATGTACTGTATGTATGTATTGTATGAATGTATGTAGCATGTATGTAGTATGTATGTAGCATGTTGTATGTATGTTGTATGAATGTAGTATATATGTAGTATGTATGTTGTATGAATGTAGTATATATGAAGTATGTATATATTATGTATGTATGTTGTATGAATGTAGTATGTATTTAGTATGTATTTAGTATGTATTTAGTATGTATGTAGTATGTATGTAGTATGCATGTTTTTTGTTGTTGTTTTTTTTACATTCAACACATTAGCCGGATGATGGGACTACTACTGTCCCATCATTGGCTAATGTGTCAATCACTGTCATTGTAGCAGGCATCGCCCGATGGGACTTGTAGTCCCATCGGACCATGCCTGCACACACACAAGACCCCCGGCAGGCCCGCATAGACCCCCAAGAGGCCCGTACAGGCCCTGGCAGGCCCGCACAGACCCCCGAGAGGCCCGTACAGGCCCCGGCAGGCCTGCACAGGGCCCTGGCAGGCCCGCATAGACCCCCGAGAGACCCGTACAGGCCCCGGCAGGCCCACATAGACCCCCGAGAGGCCCGTACAGGCCTTGGCAGGCCCGCACAGGGCCCCGGCAGGCCCACATAGACCCCCTAAAGGCCCATACAGGCCCCGGCAGGCCCGCACAGGATCCCGGCAGGCCCGCATAGACCCCCGAGAGGCCCGTACAGGCCCCGGCAGGCCCGCATAGACCCCCGAAAGGCCCACATAGGCCCCCGATAGGCCCGTACAGACCCCGCCCGCACACACAGACATGCACAGTGTCCGCCCACGCACCACCCACACTCTTCCCACCTCCCAAACTGGATGTGCAAGGAAAGAAAGGGGTTTTTTACTTCCGATATTTCTGTCCCATAGACTTGCATGGGACTTCTGGTATCGGAATCGGCGATACCCGATACTTTTTGGGTATCGGTCCGATCCAATCCGATCCGATATATATCTCAGTATCGGATGGTATCGCTCAACACTACTCATGAACAATGATGTTATTCACGTCATCGCTCATGAGACATGACTACAAGCAAACTTTAATAGCTTCGAGAACAAGTGATCTATGCAGCCTCAAGTTTTTTTCATTCATTTATTTATTTATTAACTCCACTTGGAGCTCTGCCTCCTGATTCAAGATTATTATCTTCTATATTTTTTATTCTAAGTTATTTTAAGTAATTTTCCTATCCACATTTGCCTGCATGGCAATTGTCCTGCTCTTACCCCCATTTTGCCTCCTACTACAGCCCACTAGCCCTTACTACGAACATTCTACAGGCATTTTACAGCCCCAAAGTTAGGAACCCCTTTGACTTATATGGAGTTCGGTTTCGGGATCAGGGTCAAGTTCAGGTCAAATTCTGGTACCCAAACCAAACTTTTGACTAGGGTCTGCTCATCCCTAGAGAGGACTTCTTTAGCCTATGCAGAAAATGTTTTCCGACAATAAAGCTGATTAGAAAATTAAGAAAAATAAAACAGTTCTTTTCTGAATAATTTAATTGATATAGAAGGGTTAATGGTTTGACTTTATATGCCTTTAACTGCCATTAATTCTTCAATTGCCTTTTGCCTTTCATTGCTAGAATTATTCTTATGACACAGCAGACTATTAGTCTCCGCTTCAAGGAGACTATACTTGCTATCATATATGTTCTCAATAGTTAGCAACAACATGTTCTGGGTACATGATAAACAAGGTATGACCCTGGGGAAGCGGTGTGGGGGCTACATGAGCTACATAGAGTTACATTTGTTGTAAATGGTATAAAATGTTGCCTTGTGTTTCATTACATCAGATAAAGTGATTTGCCCACGACCTGTGCGCAGTCTCCTTTGTCTCCAAGTGCTTGTAAATTAAGGGCGTAAACTCCTAATTTGGCGTCACTGGTGATCTGGCAGACCTGACTCTGGGTCAGAACGAAAACAGCTACAATATCATAATACAATTTTATGACTGTCAAAGATCTTTTCTTCTAACAGAGTCCCATCAACGACATCAAATCAAATCAATACTCTCCCCTCTGTGTCAGTCTGTTTTTATTAATTTGTTTACTGTGATATCTGTAATTTGTATGTAACCCCTTCACATGAACAGCACCATGGAATCAATGGCGCTTTATAAATAATAATAATAATAATAATAATGAAAGGTAAGACCTCCTGACTCTGTGAGCATTCTTTGACTAATGCAATTTTCTGCATTGTGTGAAATGACAATAGTCATTATAGGTGATTCATACGACTCACACTGCAAATTGTGGAGTTCAGTAAACTCTTAAAAAGTTGGCAAAAATTCAATTTGTGGCAAACTGATTTTCTAATTTCTATTGGAGCTTACTTAATACTTTGTTATCATTGATATTTAAGGGGCTGCCCCAAATAGTATTTACCCAGACAGAGCTGGGAAAAATAGAAGCAAGCAGTCTTCATTCTTTGGAATAATAGATGAAAAATTGTGCATTGATTCATCTCATCCAAAACTGGAATTTCCTGCTCAGACCACACCTTTGGTTTAGTTAAACAGTTGAATAGGAAAAAAAAAACACCCAATGTGATAAGCATGGGGAAATAAAAATATTTTAAAAACAGTGCTTACATGTTTCAAGCGTGGTCATTGACTGTGAGCGTGAGCTGCGTTTGAAACAAGTACAGTAAGATCTATTTTGGTCATCATTTGTGATGCTCGTTAAATCTTTTTAAATGAATAATCAATAAGACAGATATTTTTATTTCCCTATGCCAGAAACATTGGATTCTTTTTCTAGTCATAGATCTTTGTCTGCATTGGAATGGGAAAGCCACAGAAGTTCTGAGACCCAGCACTGATGTAGGACGACAATGCAGGATTTAAAATTTAAGTATTTTTTGTAAGTGAATTTATTTTAGATTTCAAAACTAAAGAACTTTTTCTGCCATCAGACCACCCTTTAAAAAGCATAACCTTATGCAGTAGGCATCTATGCCACCGTAAGCCTCATTCAGACATCCGCGTTTCGCGTACAATTTCTCTCACGGATAGCACTAGTACCTGTAATAGTCATTAGGACATTCACAAGTCCTTAATTTTTTCACTGACCGAGCAGTCTTTAGAAAACCTCAGAGACATGTTTGATTTTGACCCGAGGGTCGGATAAAAATTGATAATGCAAGTCTATGGAACTGGACTGTCAGATTGGAAAAGGTGGAGAAATATCTTTTTTTCCAAGTAAGAGAAAAACTAATGACACTCGGAACACACTCTGATCAAAGTCTGATCCAAAAAGTTGATCTGTTTTTTTCGTATGTTGAAAAATCAGAAATCTGAATGCGGCTTAGGGTCTCTTTCAGACGTCTGCGTTGCACATGTATGTGCTATCCGTGCTTTTCATGGATCGAACACATATCCATTATATTCTTTGGTGCTAACCACATGTCTGTGATTTTTCACCCACCGTGTAGCTGTGCAAAGCTCAAGGAGACATGTCTGTTTTTTTCTGAAATCATGGATGAAAAGTGCCAATATAAGTGTATAAGTCCATGAAAAACGCGTACAATGCACGGATGAGGACAGTTCATATTTAACATTGCAAAGGATAGGGGGAACTTTGTAATTTCTTTATTTATCCATCTGTGCAAAACACCGATGAAACTGATGGTAAAAAGGGACACACTGACCAAACACTGATTAGACACTGATCAAAAACAATGATGAAGATTGTACAATTTTTTCACTTGTGTATGAATGAGGCCTTAGGTGTAAGCTGCAGGAAGCCAAAATATTACTTGAAACTTATGCCTAAACAGAAGATTTTGAACTGTGTAAAAAAATGAAGTCAACAGCTAAAATATAGCAAGAAAAATTTGAAGCTATTTTCATGTTAAAAGACAAATTGTGTTGCACCGTGGATGATTGAACTAATAGAATGACTCTAGAGGTCATTTCATATTTATTATTAGTCCTACTACTGTGGGATTATTAGAAATTTATTCAAGGTGACTAAATAATTCTGGCTGTATTGGACATAAAAAAAGAGAAGCAGATATATAGGTTAGATTTGCTTTGGCGCAGATCCAAGATTATTTAATCCTCCACTTCAATTCCTTAATAATATCCCCTACTGTGCCCCTTCCCAAAGTGTTATTGAGAATACACTTGTATAGATGGAATAATGAGCACACAGAAATATTTCATTAATGGAATGACGTTAGTTATATATTCCAATCATTTTGCTCTTGAGATGATGGCTGGGTGATGTGGTAAACACAGCGCTTTCCCATACGCTATATAAGCAGCGTGTAATGAAAAAGTAAGCCTTTAATCTTCTTTTTACCAACAGATAATGTCAAAGAGAAGGTTTTAGGAGCTGAAATCCGGTGTTAGGTGGTGGAAGAGAAAAACTGAGATTTATTTGAAGCAAATACATTTATAATGAAGAACACCCGTGCAAAAGTCAAATGCTTATGATTGCAAACCTTCATTCTCAGCACATTCACTGGGTCAACAGCGTAATTAACAGAAATTTTAATCAAATTGTACAAAAGCTGTTGCCTGAAGATATAAATATAACCGCCATCTCACGAATCCTTAGTTAATCAGATTACTAGACCCATATGCTATCAGTAACCTTGTGTTTTTGGGTTCATAGCGATGCAAAGTTTGCATGGCGCAGCTCTATCCTCTTTACAGATTTGTCACACACGAAAGCAGATAACCCGAATCAAATGGTTGTGTACTCTGCTCCAAGCAGTGGAAATTTTTCATTCCTATTCACCATAAGCATATATTTAGTTCAGTATATTCTTCTTATCAGCATTTTTCACATACTGCAGGTAGTATTTCTATGACATTTCAGGCATATTTTTCCCATCACACGCCTGGCCCATTGTCTATATGTTACAATTCCACATGTTGGTAAGACTCAGAGAAACTGCACACTAAGTGCAAAAGGGATGAAATAAGAAGGTGAACAACTCGGTAAAAAGTTGTAAAATTAATGTACTATAGTACCAAATAACATGAATCAACATTTTCTTTTTTAAAGCTGGTAACTATAATTTATCAGTAGACATGAGAGCATAGATGTGAATTTGTAGATTTGTGATGAATCTTATAAAAATTGCAGGTTTTGAGGAATTTGAACAATTTGCTATTTGATTCAAATGAATCACCCCACAATGCCAGCTGTCTATTTATATATATAGTGAATATAGTGGAACAATTTGCTATTCGATTCACACGAATCACCCAAAAAATGCCAGCTGTCTATTTATATACAGTATATAATGAATATAGTGAATAGTGAATATAGTGCATCAGTCTCAGAAAGCTTTAATGACTACAGGCATGACCGCACAGGCTTTCCCCCTAGTGCCTTGTAGCTATCACAATACATTGTTATCATGATCCAGGCGTGGATCTGACAGATTAAATGGACGGAGTGAACTTTTTTCCTTTGGCAAGGTGTCAAAGTGACGTGATTGCCCCCGGTGGCCATTAGAATTACTACACGTGGTGTTTCATTCTAAGTTGCCCGGTGCTGGTTAGTGGTATCGCACGATAGTTTAGGTTTAATATGCATGTAATTAGTATTCAGGTGTGACGCTCTATAAAAGAGTGTCAGGTGGGTTCAATCACTGCTGGTGATATTGTGTCATTTTGAAAGCAAGCCTGGGTGAAGATGGAGCTGAACATGAGTCCTGCGTGGCCCAGCCAGAGGGGACGAGTGGCAGCTATGTGGTCTGCAAGAAGGGCTGGCATGGCATGGTGGAGTCGCAGTTTATTGTCACAGGAGGTGCTTGCATTGCTTGGTGGAGTGGCGACTATGAAGAGAGTCACACTCAGTATGCGGGACTATGTTGTTGAAGAGCTGGACTCAAGCATGCTTGACTTCTTGGCAGAGGCTGACTCATCTTTGGGACTCTGTTACTGGACTGCTGCAATTGGTGATGGACTCTGCTCCAAGGCTGCACTATGGTGAATGATCCTGTAATGGTGATGGATCCGGGTGGAGGAGAAGATGCACGCAGGTGGTGGGCTCTGTTGCTAGGAGCGTACGCAACAGAGCAAAGCTAAGTGGTGTTTCCCCTGTATTGTCGTCTTTCCTCATGTGTGTTTAGTGCAATGGTGGGATTAGTTTCCGCACCGACCAATTCCCTAGTGAGAGTTTAGGGACAGGGTGAGCAAGGGTTTTAAGGTACGCATGCGGCGCCCGGTGCGGAACTGGCATAGGGAACGTTAGGAGTGCAGGGACACTGGCTCAGGGGAGTTCAGGAGGTCTCCACTTCCCTATTCCCTATCGCAGGGCCCACCATTGTTAATGTTACCCAGGTTCCCCCTTTTATTATTTAAATTCGCCCCACGGGAGGCGCTGTATCCTGGGTCACGTGTGTTATGGGTTTGCCTTGCGGTAGCCGCTGCGTCCAGACACACGTGGCCGTGACAATTGTATAGTGAAGCCAATCAGGATGGTCTGTAGCCTGTGTAAAAAGCCCAGGCAAGGAATGCAGCAACCATTTTAGGGTGATCAGAGGATGACAGATCTCACAGCTCAGCAATAGACATAGAAAGAGAAAGACCTAAAACATTGGAAAAATACTCCAGACCCTAATGTCTTATAAAACTGCAGCAGTGAAGAAGTTGAAAGTAGTAGTCTCTCCCATGAAAACCTGGCACAGCCACCAGCACTGGGACTGGAGTGTGCGGCTACTTGTATTTCTATGCCGCCGCACGCTCCGGTCTGAGTGCCGGCGGCAGTGCCAGATTTTCATGCGAGAGACTCGCACGAGAATCATGCGAGTCTCTCGCAAGTGAGTATGAGCCCTAATACAGATATTCATTTGAAAGGGGAGGAGATATGGAAATATGAGTGGTGATATTGCATATCTGGCATTTGTCTTGCTGCATTTGAATTACAATTACGCATTTTTTTCTTCATTGTTAAAGCAATAGAAAGCTGCAGTATGGCAGAACAATAGGTCTTACTGAAAACAAAAAATAAAAATCAGTGTCAGAAACAGTGTGCTTGCATTTTTTTTGACAAACAACTGCACTGAGTTTTTGCATTTCTTGTCCAATCCTTTTTTGTTAAGGGGGAAATTGTTTAAAATAAAAAAAAATCCCAACACCCAAAAATTAAACTGACTCTACCTTATAAAGTGTTTTACTTGTTAAATTATACATTTGTACTCACCACACTAATGCTAAACCCAGTTGAAAGTGCTGGCTTCTAGTCATGAACCTACACTACCTAGCATATTTTTATTATTATTATTTATTTATAAAGCACCATTGGTTCCATGGTGCTGTACATGAGAAGGGGTTATATACAAATTACAGATATTACTTACATTAAACAAACTAACAATCACAGACAGATATAGAGGGGAGAGAGGACCCTGCCATTTCGGGCTTACATGCTACAGGATGGTGGGGAAGGAGACAGTAGGTTGGGGGGTTGCAGCAACTCCAGTGATGGTGAGGCAGTAGCTCTAGTAGTTGTGAGGAGGCAGCGGGTATCATTGCAGGCTGTAGGCTTTCCTGAAGAGGTGGGTTTTCAGGTTCCGTCTGAAGGATCCGAGTGTGGTTGATAGCCGGACGTGTTTGGGCAGGGAATTCCAGAGGATGGGGGCTATTCGGGAGAAGTCTTGGAGGTGGTTGGGTGAGTAGAGAATAAGTGTGGAGGAGAGAAGGAGGTCTTGGGAGGACCGAAGATTACGTGGGGGAAGGTATCAGGAGATTAGTTCAGAGATGTATGGAGGAGACAGATTGTAGATCGACTTGTAAGTCAGTATTAGTAATTTGAACTGGATATGCTGAGGGAACAGAAGCCAGTGAAGAGATTTGCAGAGGGGAGAAGCGGAGGAGTAGCGAGGAGAAAGATGAATTAGTCGGACGGCAGAGTTGAAGATGGATTGGAGAGGTGCAAGGGTGTTAGCAGGGAGGCCACAGAAAAGGATGTTGCAATAGTCGAGGTGGGAGATAATGAAGGCATGCACAAGTAGTTTAGGAGATTGAGGGTTGAGTCTTAAGGCCCCATCACACATAGCAAGTTTTGTGACACAACAGCGATCTCACCAGCGAGATCGCTGTGTGTGACAGTGATCAGCGACCGGCCCCCCTGCCGGTATCACTGATCACTCTTGGAAACCTCTGGACATTTCTTCCATCGCTGGTCTCCCGCTAGCCAGCACGCATCGCTGCATGTGACAGGCGGGAGACCAGCGATCAGCTGGTAACTAACGTACACATCGGGTATCCAAGGGATGTGCATCCCTTAGAAACCCGATGTGTACGTTAGTTACCCGCGCGCTGATGCAGGGAGCTGGTAACTAACGTACACATCGGGTATCTAAGGGACGCACGTCCCTTGGATACCCGATGTGTACGTTAGTTACCAGCTTCCTGCATCAGCGCGCTGGTAACTAACGTACACAGCGACGCCACGCGCTCGGCGTCGCTGTGCTGATCGCTGGTGAAGCTGTCTGTTTGACAGCTCACCAGCGATAATGTAGCGACTCACCAGCGATCCTGACACGTTCATATCGTTGTCAGGATCGCTGGTGAGTCGCTATGTGTGACTCCAGCTTTAGTTTATAAATCTAAAATAGGACCTACTAAGCTTCCTGATAAGGTGAACAATGCACAAATGTTAAAAATACTAAGTGTATTAATAACAAAGAATCTGAGATAATCTCATCTGTAATGGAGTGTCAGCCGATCCTGAGGTTTGAACAAAATGAAAATGGAAGTCGTATAAAAATTTTATTTAATTTGTGGAAGGTTCATGGATTGCTGGTGGAGTATGGTTTTGTGATGAATAATAGCATCCCTGGTTCATCATACCATGCACGCACTGAACTATCTTGCAGAACCTCCCTCAGGACGGCATAATAAAAGCACGAATCTGTGGATTAAAAACTATATAACCACACTGTACCGGCGATCCATGAACACAACATATATTTAATGGGATTTTCCATTTGCATTTGTTCCACCACGTTGGATCCACTGACACTTCAATGCAGGTTAGATTATCACAGATTCTTTTTTATTACTGCGTTTAGTATTTTATATTTTTATCTTTAGTGTATTGTTCACTCTCTCAGCAAGCGCGGTGGTTCCTATTTTAGATTTATATTTAATTTTGCGTACGAGGAGTATTCATTGGGCTCGCATTGGACCTCCAACAGCTGCTATCGAATTCATTTATTTGAAGGCGCTGCTTCTTATTTAATTTATTTCTTATTTCTTCATTTTTTAAGAAGGGGATTCATTTTTTTGCAGTATTAGAATTCAAAAACAATTGATTCACTGAAAGTCAAATTGTTAGAAAAAACATTGTGAAACCTTGCTAATTTGAATTTCAAAAGATTCCATCATCTCTATTTGTCAGCTATCCTCATCCTAGAATATCCTTAGAAATTTTTGGTTCACTAGAAATGCTATAAGGTCTTATATAGGTCAATTTACTATATGAAAGTATTGGAACGCTGCTGTTTTACAATATTTGTCTTGCTCTATGTCCAAAGTGCTGAAAATGAAGAAACCTTCTAAAACTATTCTAGAAATTTGCTTTAATGCTTAAATGGGGTTTCCAATACTATTTTAGTTTTTTTTTACTATGGGTCAAAGAAGTGACAGGTAGTTGCTTACTTCCTCTTCTTCCATGTCTTCATTCTCGGCCGGCTCAAAGCAGTCACATACCGCTCCTGACGGTGATTCTGGGGCTTCCGCTGGTATCATATTGACAGAACAGCTGCTTCTCTTGCCTCTTTTCTGTTGATGATGAGTGATTGCAGATGTCATGATAATTTACTGCCGGCTCCCCACTGACTAACTGTAGGGAGCCGGCTGATGATCTGCATTATGCTGGCAGCCTCGCCCCATTAATAGAGCAGCCTGGAAGAGGAAGAGCTGTTCTGTTGACTTAAAGTAGCCGAATCACCAGCAGGGCTGGTGTCAGGTAGAAGAGGCAGGTACAGTGCCTTGTGAAAGTATTCGGCCCCCTGGAACTTTTCAACCTTTTTTGTAGAAGAAGCAACATCAAGTGCAACACAATTGTGAAGTTGAATGAAATTTGTTCGTTATTTTAATTTTTGTGGAAAGTCAATATCTGAAAAGTGGGGCGTGCAATATTATTCAGCCCCTTTACTTTCAATGCCGCAAACTCACTCCAGAAGTTCATTGTGGATCTCTGAATGATCCAATGTTTTCCTAAATAATTAATGATGATAAATTTAATCCACCTGTGTGTAATCAAGTCTCCGTGTAAATGCACCTGCTCTGTGATAGTCTCAGGGTTCTGTTCGAAGCACAGAGAGAATCATGAAGACCAAGGAACACAACAGGCAGGTCCGTGATACTGTTGTGGAAAAGTTTAAAGACAGATTTAGATTCAAAATGAATTCCAAAACTTTAAACATCCCAAGGAGCACTGTGCAAATGATCATATTGAAATGGAAGGAGTATCATACCACTGCAAATCTACCAAGACCCGGCCGTCCCTCTAAACTTTCATCTCAAACAAGAAAAAGACTGATCAGAGATGCAGCCAAAAGGCCCATGATCACTCTGGATGAACTGATAGAGTAGAGATCTACAGCTGAGGTGGGACAGTCTGTCCATAGGACAACAATCAGTCATACACTGCACAAATCTGGCTCTTATGGAAGAGTGGCAAGAAGAAAGCCATTTCTCAAAGATATCCATAAAAAGTGTCATTTAAAGTTTGCAACAAGCCACCTGGGAGACACACCAGGCATGTGGAAGAAGGTGCTCTGGTCAGATGAAACCAAAATTGAACTTTTTGGCAAAGATATGTTTGGCGTAAAGGCAACACAGCTCATCACCCTGAACACACCATCCCCACTGTTAAACATGGTGGTGGCAGCATCATGGTTTGGGCCTGCTTTTCTTCAGCAGGGACAGGGAAGATGGTTAAAATTGATGGGAAGATGGAAGGAGCCAAATAGAGGACCATTCTTGAAGAAAACCTCTTGGAGTCTGCAAAAGACCTGAGACTGGGATGGAGATTTGTCTTCCAACAAGACAATGATCCCAAACATAAAGCAAAATCTACAATGGAATGGTTCACAAATAAACATATCTAGGTGTTAGAATGGCCAAGTCAAAGTCCAGACCTGAATCCAATAGAGAATCTGTGGAAAGAGCTGTAAACTCCTGTTCACAAACGATCTCCATCAAACCTCACTGAGCTTGAGCTGTTTGCCAAGGAAGAATGGTCAAGAATTTCAGTCTCTCGATGTACAAAACTGATAGAGACATACCCCAAGCGACTTACAGCTGTAATCGCAGCAAAAGGTGGCGCAACAAAGTGTTAAGTTAAAGGGGACAAATAATATTGCACGCCCCACTTTTCAGTTTTTTGAATTTCAACAAAAATTTAAAATAACCAATAAATTTCGTTCAACTTTACAACTGTGTTCCACTTGTTGTTGATTCTTCACCAAAAATTTACGTTTGGTATCTTTATGCTTGAAGCATGATATGTGGGAAAAGGATAAAAAGTTCCAGGGGGCCGAATACTTTCGCGAGGCACTGTAGTTAGTAACTACCTGCCTTCTAGTTCTTAGGCTACTTTCACACATCAGGTTTTTGGCGTCAGGCGCGATCCGGCGTCGTGCCGGAACGCCGGATCCGGCAAATGTTTCTTAAAACCGGATGTGACGGATCCGGTTTTCTGCCGGATCCGTCTTTTTCTGGACAGACAAAACCGGATCCGTCTCATCCGGTTCATCCGTTTTTCTATCCGTTTTTTCGACGGATTACGCCGGATCCGGTTTTTAAAATTGACCCTTGTGGCCTTCCGAACGGGATTGGCTACTGGAAAACTATATATAGCATGTTCCTACAGCCCTTCTTTGACAGGTTGTAGAGGAGAAAGTGCAGGTTGGAGAGAAGAGCAAGTTACTGGCGAAGATGGATGTTGTCATTGGAAATATTTTGAAGAATTTGGCGGATTTTACAGCGGAGGCAAATCGTTTGAGGGTGATTGTTCTGGAGAAGGAGAGAGCGAGACAGCAGCGCATCAGGCATCGTAGACGACGTTTGTGGATCCACCCCATCACAGCCAAGAGAATGACGCGTGGGGTCTATTCTACACTATGCATGGACCTTCGACGAAACCCGGATAAATTTTTTGGATATGTTAGGATGAAAATGGAGAATTTTGATTACTTGGTGGAGCGCATTGCACACCTCATAAGAAAAGCGGACACCTATTGCCGCTTCTCTGTTTCACCCGCAGAGCGTCTGATGGTGACTTTAAGGTAAGCCACATTTATTGGATATGATCGCATCAGAGCACACTTTCACTGCAATCTTGTTGGTGGTAATTTGTATCTCCAAGTGTTATAGGTCAGTTTTGGTATGTAATGCTGTGATTTAAAACTAATTTATTGTTTTTTAATTCCCCACAGATTTCTTGCAACTGGAGAATCCCTTTCGTCACTGCATTTCCAGTACAGACTCGGGATTTCCACCATATCTGGAAATGTGAAGTACACATGCCGTGCACTGTGGGACTCCTTAGCTGAAGAGTTTTTACCAGAGCCCACAACAGACAGGTGGATTGAAATTGCTGACAAGTTTCAACAGATATGTCAGTTTCCAAACTGCTTGGGCGCTGTGGACGGGAAACATATCCGCATTGTAAAGCCAGCTGGATCGGGATCGGAATATTTCAATTACAAGAAATATTTTTCAATTGTCCTCATGGCCATCGCTGACGCGGAATACAAATTTATTGCGGTTGATATTGGGGCCTATGGCCGCTCCAATGACTCTCAAGTTTTCAAACTGTCTGCCATGGGGCGTAAACTGTATGGAAACACCTTCCAGTTCCCACCACCTAGACCGCTGCCGCAAACATCTGGTCCACCTATGCCATTTGTCTGTGTAGGGGATGAAGCCTTCCAGCTGTCAGAACACCTTTTGAAACCGTACTCTAGCAGAAGATTGACAAGACCAAAATGCATTTTTAATTACCGCCTCACAAGAGCAAGAAGAATGGTTGAATGTACCTTTGGTATTCTGACAGCCAAATGGCGGGTCCTATTGACTGCGATCAACCTCAAGACAGAAACTGTGGACGAGGTGATCAAAGCGTGCGTGGTACTCCACAATTTTGTTATCTGCAAGGAACCCATTTCCATTGAGGACACCTCTGAAGAAACCACCTTGCAAGATTACCATGACATTACCACTAGAAGTTCTGTGACGGTTTCAGTAATGAGGGACAATTTTGCACTATACTTTATGTCACCTCAAGGCAGAGTACACTGGCAGGATGACAGAGTGTGAAAGATTTGTGCCCTAACCAAACTTGTGTAACTTCTGGACCAACAGTATATACCTTTGCCAACCAAAGTTGGCTATCTTGTCATGGTCTCTATTTTTAGCTTTAGGCCACAGGTGTGTACCTGGTTGTGTTTTATGCAAAGTATTTCACCTTTTAACAAAAGTTGTGTACATTGTTAGGAAATCACCAACAATAAACACAACTTTTTAGGTGAAATACTTTGCTTCAAACACAACCAGGAACACAACTGTGGCAAAAAGATAAAATTTACCCACAGTTATATACCTAGTTTTGAATACCATTTCACCTTTTAAATACCCTGTATTTAACCTTTTTCGCCGCAGAAAGAAATGACAGACAACCAGTGTAAAATAATTTAACTTTTATTGAAAAATGTTTTTTTTAGTAAACTTTTTTAAAATTTTAATAAACTTGTTTAATAAAACTTTGAAACTATAAAACTGAAACCATAAAACTGGTCATTTTTATTTAAATACACACATTATAATTCTGTGTAGTGTGTGGTGGAAATACTGCTGTAGGGGCTGCGGGACACTTCGACACTGGGAGTGTGGAGAGAGGACTGGGATCGTGGTGGGGAAGGAACAGTTAGAGGTGAAGGTGTGGAAAAAACTACAGAATGGGTGGACATGTGGGAAGCAGAAGAGGTGGTGGGTGGTGGAGTGGAGGGTTGGGCAGGGACTGTAGGAGCAGATGATGTTGATGGCAAGTTGTATGGGGAAGGAGTTTGGTACGGGGCAGGTTGCTGGAAGTGGGGAGATGTCTGGTACGGGGCAGGTTGCTGGAAGTGGGGAGATGTCTGGTACGGGGCAGGTTGCTGGAAGTGGGGAGATGTCTGGTACTGGGGAGGTTGCTGGTACTGGGGAGTTTGCAGGTACTGTGGAGGTTGCTGGTACTGGTGAGGTTGCTGGTGCTGGGGAGGTTGCTGGTGCTGGGGAGGTTGCTGGTGCTGGGGAGGTGGATGGTGCTGGGGAGGTGGATGGTGCTGGGGAGGTGGATGGTGCTGGGGAGGTGGATGGTATGTAATAGGAGGGGGAGGATGGAAAGTGGCTGGAGGTGGATGGTATGTAATAGGAGGGGGAGGATGGAAAGTGGCTGGAGGGGGTGTAGATGTAATAGGAGGGGGAGGATGGAAAGTGGCTGGAGGGGGTGTAGATGTAATAGGAGGGGGAGGATGGAAAGTGGCTGGAGGGGGTGCAGGTGGAGGAACTACTGTGGTGGGAGGAGGAGGAGGTTGGGAGGTAACTTGCTGGAGAGCAGCGTGGCATGAATGCATTACATGCATCTGCTGGGCAGGAGAGAGCGTTTCCATGCGCTCCACAACAGACCTGAAAAAGGTGTGGTTTGGCGAAGATCTTGCTTCTGAATGCATGGTTTGCAGAAGTGTCTTCACCTCCAGAATGCTGGAGTTGATCTGCTGATAGCCTGCGGATATTTGCTCTGACAAGACTTCTAGACAGTTCTGGAAAGATGCATTCAGATGCAAGAACTCTGGCGCATAAGTCTTTTCCTGACCCCTCTGCCGCTGCCGCCCAGTACCCGCAGGTGTACTAGAGGTGGCAGGGGCAGAAGGGTGGGGTAAAGGGAAAGCGATCTCCTCACCAGCAGCTTCATGTAATGTAGGCGGCCACGATGCTCCTGTGCTGGTGGATGGGACAGATGGGTCGAATGTGTGGGAAGGTGCAGATGTACCGGGGCGGTCGAAGTGTCCCTCGGTGCCGGTCTCCTCAGGGATCGCCTCAGAAGGGTCCAATCGTGCCGGCTCCCGAGTGCTGCTCACCGTGCTGTGGAATAAAGAGAAAAAAAAACAATTAAAATACTGACATGGTATGGCCCTGGCTGAAAAAAAAATTTACATATAACATTTTTTTTCACATGTGGTGTGTAATATTTACCTTCTGGTGACCATTGTTTCCCGGAGGAACGACAGGGCTTCTGCGTACTTGTACTTGCTCCTGCGTCCTCCAGATCCACTCGGGGCCCGCATCTCTTTATTGAACTCCTTCTTGAAACGATCTCTCACAGACCGCCACCGATTCACAATTCTGTTCCCTGAAACGAGAAAGGAGTGGTTAGTATACAACATCAGTGTTTCCCAAACTCCAGTCCTCATGGTCCCCAGGGGTCATGTTTTCATGATTTCCATAGTAAATAGAAATCCTGAACACATGATCCGTGGGGACCACGAGGACTGGAGTTCGGGAAACACTGGTTTACATCAAGCAACCGGTACTGTATATACTTACGCTCTTTAATCTGGGCCCGAACATCGAGGTCCTCCCAGCGGCCCACAAGGAGCGAACAGATTTCCTCCCAGAGTCGTCGGGTAACGATCAGGTCAGCGTGGCGGCGGTCAGCCATATTCCAGAGCGGCTCCCTTTCTCTGACGAGATCGATGAGGCGGTCCACATCAATCCCTCCATCCTCACCGTCAGAGTCGGGAGCACGCTGTGAAGGCTGTTAAAGAAAAAGACAAAAATAACATAATTAGCCTCCACAAAAGAAATGAAATAAAAAGTGCAAAAAAACAAAGCAAAAATATTTATACTTACACGCTGGTGACCGCCGCGTTGCTGTCGCCGACGACCCTGGGAGGCACTGCGAGGACCTCTTGGCCAAGCACCAGATTGGGAAGACTAGAGAAGAAAACAAAAAATGTTATGTCTTTGGATGTAGGCATTTGTTTGCTGTGTGTGGTCTGCAGAACATTGTTTTCTATGTGTTGTGTGTAGTGTGATGTTGTGTTTCTGCGTTTGATGCAAAAAACTTACGAATTGTGAGCCCACTCCAGGTGTCTGTCCACCCCTTCCTTCTTCTTCTGGGAGCTCCTCTTCATCTTGTGATTCCTGTTTTGAAATAAAAGGCAATTAATAGACATATATTACAGAGAAGATGGATTTTGGAAATAAAAACTTACTGTCAAACGCTGACGATGCGAGGGAGGGCTCCCAGAAGATGATGTGCTGTGGTGGCCACACTCCATGCCTGTGGGTGGTGTTCCAGCTGCTGCCATTGCTGCTGCTGCTGCATCTATTGGGCGGCTGTTGAATAAAAAGAAACAAAGGGCCAATGAATATCTTGATATTCAATAGCCCTAGTTTGGAGGAATGGGTTATTTGATAATTACCGTCTCTCATCTGCTGCTGGCCTCCCCTCCTCAGCATGTTCTATTTGCTGCTCCATTTGGGGTGGTGGTGGTGCGGATGGTGCTGCAGTGGTCTCCTGCCTTCTCCTGCGCCTGGTTGCTGTCTTGGGTGGCATGTTGGGTGTGGCTGTGGGTCCCACTGTCTTGCTTTTATATATGTCTTGTGGGCAGAGCTACTGAGCATGCTCAGACCAAAAAACCGGATCCGGCCGACGGATCCGGCTTTCGCCGGATCCGGCGCATTGCGGCGCTCATAGGCTTTCATTTTGTGAAAAAGCCGGACGCGCCGGATCCGGCGTGTCCGGCTTTTTCGACGGAGACAAAAAACGTTACAGTCACCGTTTTTTCCAGACGCCGGATCGCGACACATTGCCGGATCCGGCGAAAACCGGATGAAACGCATGGCCATCCGGCGCGATCCGGCGCAAATGCAAGTCAATGGGGGGAAAACGGATCCGGCATTGCATTTCGCCGGATCCGGTTTCTGTCAAAAGCGCCGGATCGCGCCTGACGGCGAAAACCTGATGTGTGAAAGAGGCCTTAGGCCCAAAGTAAAAAATTAAAATTGTCCTGGGAAACCTCATTAAGTATGAGTTTACTTTTGATCTTAAAAGAGGCTGGACACTTTGTGCTGGAATTTTTAATATGTCATATTTTTGTTTTGTGCCAAATAGTTCTAATCTCATTGCATACTCCAGAAGTTTCAAAGTTTTCTACGGCTTATGAATGGAAAGTGTAAATATTGGGTGCAGTGCTCCCCACATCCATAGGAATTAGGATGGTGGTGGCCACATGATATGCTCACATAATTGCTCTTTGGCTCTGTACACTCTTGTAAAGGCACTGGTAGAAGAGATTTTTGCTTACGGTATCTCATTCAGAGCCTGCACGGATGGGGACTGAGCTGGGGAAATCCGCTAGGTGCCATCCTATTAGTTCCTGCCTCCAGAATGACAGATTAGGAGTTTAAAGTTGGCATATCTAAGGGTGTTTATTAGGATCCTATTTCTATATAAATCCATGTTGAATTAATCCTAAAAGCCTGTAGCATATTTCAGGGCAGCACTTACAATTCTGCAAATTTTATAGCTAAAAATCTTCCAGCATTGCCTTTTAGCTCATTGTCTACAAATAAGTTGCTAATTTACCTTGTGCAAAGTTTATAGAATATATAGCTGAGCAGTTAGTCATATCCATACTTTCAATGACATGTAGTAGAATTATGAATGCTGCTCTTGACTATTCTAGATATCATAAAGCAGAATTAGGGCAAAGTCAGTAATATAAAGTATTTGCAAAGGAACTCAACTTTTCAGATCAGTTTTATCTATGGATAACCTGTAATATTGGTGAAGTCTTTCAGCTCATTTTTAAAATACTACTTACAATTCTTTATGGATAGTAAAAGGAACATATACACTGATTTTGAACAGAACAGACAAATTATAGATACCTAGGTAGCAGAACACTTTTAGCCCCATAAAGAACAGATGCCGTAAAGTTATGAGTTTAACTGTGGTATTGTAATTTTATGGTGAAATTGTAAAATTTCTGCTCTGGAAATAAGGCAGGTGTCTATTGGATATCCAACTGCCAGACGTAGGCAAAAAAAAACCTGGGGAGAAGATAAAAATGGTTTATTATCCTTTCTCTCTTCTATTTAACCATCTACACAGTACCCAATAAGCGTTATGTAGTGTACAGAAGCATCAGGACTGCATTGACCCAGATCAGTAACTTGTGGGACTCCAGTAGGCTGTTTTCTTCTCTAACCGTGGCTACTGTGGATGCCCTAAATCAGTTTGAAAAAAAAGATCAATGAAAGGGAAAAAAAAGATCCTCAGAGATCTTTAATAAGCTCATTAGGGTAAAAAAAAGTTTTAAAAAATATGCAATTATAAAATATATTAAATTAAAAGAAAAGTAAAAAAGTTCCCATGAAAACAAAAAATAAAAAAACCTTATTTTTTCCATTTAAAATATATTTTATTACATACATGTACTGTAGTAAAAAAAAAACTATATTACGTATCCACTCAGCTGTAATAAACTGGAAAATCCATTAAATAGGCTATTTGGTGTGAAGCATGAGCACTGGCCAGTAAAAAAAAGTATAAACTAAAAAAGCTTAAACCAAAAATGGCTTTTTTTCTATATTTGCTTCTTCAATAAAATAAAAATAAAAATAAAAATGACAATGCAATTTATAAGTAACAAAAGACAGAACTAAAAAGTAATACAGTTTGTCCCGCATTAAAAAAAAAAACCACTTCAATGAAAAATAAAAATAAAATGGTCTAATTACGCTGGCCATTAAGGAGTTAATTCATCTTCCATAGCATGGGGTAATCATTACTGACTGAGCTGTTGACCCTTGACAAAAAAAAAGTTGCCTCCATAACTACCAATGATCGCAGGCAGAAAATGACTCGAACTTTAAGTTTGGCTTAAAATAGCTATTGCGTTTAGTAGCTCACAAAGAAGTCAACAGTTTCAACTCCTTGGAGTGCTGCTGTCAAAAAAAATAGATTCTACTTATTGTTCATTTCCACAGAGAAGAATCATCCCGCTACCCTGTCAGCTGCCACCACGAGAGACCTTTGATCATCTAAGTGAGTCACTGTTGCCAAATTACTGCTCTGACTGATTGCTGCTTTGTTTCTGGAAATATTAGTTCCTTCCAAAATGTGTATTTTGCTGTTGTTGATTAACCCCCCCAGAAGAGCTTTATGCTGTAGGCAACAAGCCATTAATATCTAGGTAGGAACAAAGTTCAACACAACATACATGGTATAGACTGACCAATATCTCCAATCAATAATGTACTATTTAGGTGCAGTCAGTGTATATGTGGGAAAATATGTATGACTGCCCTCAGCCTTTTAAGGTTATTTTTCAGGACTACAATTTGTTATAATAGAATACAATATTCTGAGATACTAGCAAAACCCACAACAGGCTGCAAGGTCACTGGATGGACACACAAATAGATATAGAAAAAACATCTCCCAACTGAGTATTGCAAAAGCATGTTTTTTTCTTTCGAAGTTAATAATCCCGTGCCATACACCTCAGGATATTTCCAGCCAAGAGGAAAGGTAAGGGATGACTTACTGTAACTGCAGGCAGAGCAGAAGTGACATATTTTAGAAGTTATTTGGTCTAAAGGCCTCAAAACTATAGGGAACGACACAAACAGTATTTCCATAGAATGCAGATGTTGTGTTAGCAACATGAACAAGGCAGGGAATTGCATAATCGTTTGTGTTCAGAATTTTCAAAAGTTGGTAAAGCAATCAAGTAAAGTTTTAGGCAACAAAATTAGAGATGAGCGAAAATATTCGAGTGAAATTGAGTTCTAATTGATTTTTTTTTTTTTTTTTTTAAATCTGCTTTCTGCAAAAGATTTTTTGGTATTCACTTCCACTGGCCACAATTTTCCTAAGCTGTAAATGGGCCATCAAAAAGTTAAAGAGTTGAAAATATCCTTATACTTCCCTTTACCGCTCACCTCTCCAGCCCCCACACTCCACACAACCATACGTCTGCCCCTTGCCTTATCTTACTGCTCTGATGAGGCCCCGGAGGGATCTATGCGTGCCGTGTTAAGGCAGGCCCCATCACACATAGCGATCTCGCTAGCTAGATCGCTGCTGAGTCACAAGTTTTGTGACACAACAGTGATCTCACCATCGAGATCGCTGTGTGTGACAGTGATCAGCGACTGGCCCCCCTGCCGGTATCGCTCATCGCTGTAGAAAAGCCCAGGACTTTTCTTTGGTCGCTGGTCTCCCGCTGGCCAGCACGCATCCCTTAGAAACCTGATGTGTACGTTAGTTACCAGCGCGCTGATTCAGGGAGCTGGTAACTAACATACACAATGGTTATCTAAGGGATGCACGTCACTTGGATACCCGATATGTACGTTACCAGCTCCCTGCATCAGCGCGCTGGTAACTAACGAACACAGTGATGCCGCGCGCTCGGCGTCGCTGTGCTGATCGCTGGTGAAGCTGTCTGTTTGACAGCTCACCAGCAATCACATAGCGACTTACCAGCGATCCTGACACGTTGATATCGCTGTCGGGATCGCTGGTGAGTCGTTATGTGTGACAGGGCCTTTAGGTCATGGTGCACATCGTGACGTCATGACTGCAGATGAGGGAACCAGGTAGAATTCAAAAGCACCTGTTTGCATGGATTTTTCCGGAAAATTCAATTCACAAGGAAGTAATTCTCCTTAATTTAATTTACTTTTTTATGCACTGAAGTCTCTCCAGACCCAAGAGCATAATTTGCTGAATTTGCGTTTAATGAATTACAAATAATCTGTTTTCTTCAAAATGCAGATTTCTATAAAATTCAAGGAGATTTTAATTTCACTCAAAAATTGTGCCCATTTCTAGTCGAGACCTGTTGGGTTCTTCCAAAGAACCTTCCCTGGCTTCATCAGAGCTGGGAGTCCCAACCAGGGATTGTAGTGGCGATAATAAGAAGATGCAATGAGGACTGCAAAGGAGACAGTGAGGAGCGGTTGGGTGCAGAGAGGTGAGCGGTAAGGTGAGTACAAGGAATTTTTTTTAT
Source organism: Dendrobates tinctorius (assembly GCF_039654945.1). Taxonomy (NCBI): domain Eukaryota; kingdom Metazoa; phylum Chordata; class Amphibia; order Anura; family Dendrobatidae; genus Dendrobates; species Dendrobates tinctorius. The sequence continues at coordinate 34,849,053 of NW_027361738.1, forward strand.
AACATCTTATTTTTATTATGCTCTGGAGTTTGGAGAGACCCAAGATTATAATAAGGGACATTAAATTAACAGAGAATAATTTCTCTACGAATTAAATTTCCTGGGAAAATCCGTGCAAACTGACAAATTCAAATTTTTGCTTGATCCGCTCATCTTTAAATAAAATTATTAGTATATGAAAATGCTAAAATATACCTATAAAAATAGAAAATATTTTAATTTCCCACATATAGTTTCAAGCATAAAATTCCTAGTGCAGCTTGAAGCATTGCTGGCATGTTGTCCTTTAAAGGCAACTCCAATCCTCATGGCCACCAACAAATCATGTTTTCAGGGTTTCTATAGTATTGCACCAGTGACAGAATTGTTAACAAGGCATCAGAAATTGCCAAAGGTTATTTCATGTGTGCAAAACTTAGGAAATTCTTAAAACATAACCTGTCGGAGGCCATAAGGATTGCAGTTTGGGAAATACTGCTTAGAGCTGTTGTCCGGTACTTTAATATTGATGAACAAGTGATCAATAAAAGATCAGTGGGGGTGCAACATTCATCACCCCCCACTAATTAGCTGTCCCCACTGCCGGTGATTCCTGGATATAATTAGTTGAGGAGCTGCACAGTTCCGTCAACCTTACAGTTGAAGCAGCCGGGTACTACGCATCCGTCCGTCTTCAAATGAATAGGGGTGAATCTGCAGTACCCATTGTGGTCCCTAAGCAGTTGGAGCTATTGTGTTACATTTTGCAAAAAATCACATCTGGCCATCGTCAGCAGCAGGAACAGCTGATCAACCGGGGTGACGGTGTGTCACACTGCTACTGATCTGATACTGATTGCCTAACCAAAGGATAATATTAAATCAATATTAAAGTATCAAACAACCTATTTAATTTTTTTGGAGTGAACTAGTGAAGTTGGAATAATTATTTGAGTTCTGCCTACAAAATGCAATTTGTATGGGATCCTAATGATCATAGTTAAGAGAATTGGTCACTAGGATTTCACCCCCAAACATTTCTCGTGTAGTGCTTTCAAAGACAAGTCCATCAGTAGCTTTACTTAGGCAGTTCATTCCTCTGTTACTGAGAAATCAGAGTTTGAATTGATATTTGATATATTTGTAGATCTGAAGCCTCTGGTACTCCAGCTCTATTTCCCATCCAGCGCCGCCTTGTCCTTACAGCACTTATGCTGTATGATTTTAGGAAAAAGTGCCGTCCGTCATCAGGATTAGACTTATATTTACAAGACTTTAACTAGATCTCTTTAATAATGTTTAAAACTTTTATCATAAGGAGCAATTTATTACACTGGAGAAATTGAGATTTTTACAAATTGGCCTTAGAGCTCAAATGAATTAAAAGATGCATTGATGCAAGGCACCATATCAAGAATAAATGCAAGTAAAATTACCTTCCACCTACGGGCAGTAATTGATTGAAAGACATTGCCTTATCACCTCTGTTAAATGAAATCCATGTGTGTTTACATTAATTGACCAGCGTTATTAATTTTGTATTCCGCTCACATAATTCCTTTCAAGCCTTTGCTCCTTCTCCATAATCTCTATGCTATCTACATATGAACAAGATATTAATGTTCTCATCACACCCACGATTCATATTGATTTATTTCTGACTTTTCTTTTGGTAACGTAACAATACAAATCTCATCTAGGGATGGAGGTTTTTACCATTCAAAAGAAGAATACAAGTCCCTTTTTCTTTAATGAAAAGGCTGAAAAATATCACTGGATGTAGAAAACAATGGAACAGACATAGACAAATCCATGAGAAAAAAAAACCCCAAAATGTTATAGAACAATCCTACCTGGCTGGAAAGAAGAAAAAGCTTATTAGTATCTATCTGCAAAATGGCTTTGGCATAAGAGATTTTCAAAGCTGTTGAGCTGTATCCGGAATCGTGTTCTGTGTGTTAAGCAAACTCAGATAAAAGAAAATTAATATGTATTGAATTAATGAGCCTTGCATGTACAATATTCTTTTCTGCTATTGGCTTTGCTCATTCACTTTTTTATCTCAATGGATTATTTAAAGAGTAACTTAGTTTGTCTTTTTTTTAATTGTTTGCAATATAGTCTAATACCTTATTTTTTTCTTCCCTTTCTCTCAAATAACATGTAAAAAATGCTGTTTTAGCTGCCTAGTTCAAGATTGGGTTATAAGCTGCTTTGAATTACAGTACTGGTCTAGCAAGAATTAGTACTTAAACACTACTAACAAATACTTCTCTGTGTGAGTTCCTACACTTCCCTCTATCATAATCTGATAGTGAGAGCATTTAAAAATACTGTTTGTTTATATATTCTTGGTAGAACAGCAGTTCAAAGCAATTTCTAAAACAGGATGAACTAGGCAGTAAAATCAATACTCTTAGTATGGTGTTTAAAAGCAAAGCATGCAAAATAAGATAAAGAAGCATAATAAAGGGGGTTTCACACATAGCGAGATCGCTAGCGATATCGCTCGAGTGTCACCGATATTGTGACGCAACAGCGATATCGCTAGCGATCTCGCTAAGTGTGAAATGTAGCGGCAACCGGACCCCCTGCTGGCTATCGCTGATCGAGCTAGAATGAGCAGGTCCATTTTTCCATTGTTGCGTCCCGCTAGCCAGCACTCATCGCTGTGTTTGAAGCTTAAAAACGACGAGCAACGTCGTTAGCGACGCAGAGCTCAGTGATACAGGTCTGAATCGGTTACAATTAAGTAGTGTGAAAGGTACTCAACGACCAACGAGGTCGTTATGCAGATTGCTGATCTGTCTTGCGTCGTTGATGAGATTGGACTGTTTGAAAGCTATCTAGCGATCATGTAATGACGCACCAGCGATCTTTGCCAGGTCGGATCGTTATCGTTATCGCTGGTGCGTCGCTATGTGTGAAGGGGCCTTTACTCTGCAATGGTTGTTTAAAAATAAAAAATAAATAAAATAAATAAAATGTTTAGTTGGGGTGATTTCACACTGCATTCTTTGCGACGTTCTGAGATCTTGCCAAGGCTTCGGGCATATGTGCCAACAATGCAATTTACTATAATGGTGCAGATGGAGCCACCATGTGCTCTTTCATGCATCATTTTCTGCCTCCAGTAGGCATATACTTCCAAAATGCATGCATGACAGAGCACACGGTGACTCCGTCTGCACCATTGTAGTCAATGGCCCCATTGGCGAAAACACCTGATTACAGTTTTGTGGATGGATCAGGCATAAGGCTCGACAATACCACTGAATGTGGCGAAGAAGGCAGGGTGAAACGGGCCTTAAAGTTTACGATAAAGCAGAATATTCAGGTATAGTATTAAGGACGTTTTCTTGAGCAACAAGTGATCTTTCCAAATTTAGTCATTCTTCAACAAGGCAATTTATATAGCTACTAAATAATAAAGCCAATGTACCAATAAAGCCTATTTCTTGGTGTCTTGGACTTGTGTAGAAATCATAAGCTATTTACTACCATAGGCTATTGCTCTTGCTTTATATTTTTATTAATACTTGTTTAGTCCATGAAAACATAAACTAGTAAGAAACCTTACAGAGAAATTCTAATCTGTCCCTGATCTGAAAGCTTTCTCTTACGTTCAACCATTGTTACCAACTGTGCAGAACACACAACACAATGCCTTTCTCAAATGTCCTTCATAGTTTTACTCCAAGGGGGCCAGGTCAAACTATGAATCATGGTTTGACATATGAGATAGGAAAGTAATAACGGGAGCTCTGAAACAAAAGACTAATTAATGACTGAGTTTTCTGTCAGTGAACTCAGATATCTACATCAACTTACCACAATGCCATCTCTATGGAATAGACAGCCTATTGACAGCCCAGTGAATCGACTTGAGGTGAATAAAATTTGCTTTGAATTTCACAAAATTCAGATTTGCTGGGAAACCAATTTTTTTGTGATGCAATTTTGTGTAGATCACTTGCTTGCTCTTTAACTTTGGGTTCATCTTACATTATTCTCCTCGCACTTTGACTCCTTTGACACTGACTAGATCTCATGTAGCATCGTGATTATGTGGGCCAATATGCATCATGAATTCAAGTGAGGCATAGCCAGAGATGCCAAAAAGCGAAGATGTAAATGGAAGAGAAGGTCAGAGCTGGACGGAGGGAGCTAGAGAACATAGAACTGGATGGGGAACTGCAGTTCAATACAGCTTTGGTTTGAGGTGAGCATCATTTTTTTACCTCTTCTGTTCATTATGCTTTTGCAAGGCTAAAGGGAGAAGAAGACAATGGAAGAGAAGGCCAGAGCTAGAAGTAGGGAGTGAGCAAAGAAAAGACTGGATGTGGAGCTTCGATGACAAGACATTTTAGGGATGAGGTGAGCATAATGTTCTGGGTTCTTTTTAACCCTTCTGTTCTTTATGCTTTGGGAACTGGAAAGACATCCGAGTAGAGTTGAGCGACTTTTGTTTTTTTAGGGTCGCGTTTCGTTTCGTGAAACCCGACTTTTCCAAAAGTCGGGTCGAGCAAGATCGTCCGATAATAGGGAAAAGTCGGGGTCGTCCCGAAACACGAAACCCAATGTAAGTCAATGGGGAATAAAAGTCGGCAGTGAGAGGAGGACAGGAAACACACCTACAGTGCCCATTTGAATGCCAAAAGCATCAATTCTTCTTTCTTAAGCTTGTCAACCTTAATTAACTTCATGATACAAGTTACGCACTGAAAAATGGGGGTTATTTGGCTACAAACTGGGGGGGGGAGGGCTGGCTCCAGGTTTTCATGTGCCCTGGGTGAAAGAGCGCCCCTTTAACACATACCACAACTCATCATGCTCCGATATGGCAGAGAAATAGCGGTATAGTACAATGAAAAATACCTCACTTTTTACATCTCATGACAAGGCCCATCTATTTCTCCATACAGAATCATTAGTCCCATATAATGTTTGAAACAGCATATGATGAGCTCCACATAATGCTACAGTATATGTTGGTCCCCATGGATGAAGCTCCACTGTCTTATGGGCCCAAATAATGATCCAAACATAATGGGCCCCATTTCTAATGCTCTAGTGTATAATGGGCCCTGTAAATGCTGCTCCAGTGTCTGATGTCCACCTTTGGAATGTTCCAGTGTATGGTGGGCCCCATCTATCATTCTCCAGAGTATAGTGCTCCCCAAAAATTGCTGTCCCAACATTGAAAACAATCAAATAAGTCTCCTCGCTAGGGAATCCCTGTACTTGTCTGGACAGGTGCTGTAGCTTGCTTAACAGCTCGCCAGCCGTTCTCACGCCCAGTATGGATTACACGTGATTGCACAAAGGTGAGAAAGGGTACCGTATCCCCAGATAACATGTATGGATAGCGTACACATTCAAAATATATGTCTCAGGAGGCAGGCTCAGATGGTGTTAGGCCCAGTATGGATTGCACGTGATTGCACAAAGGTTAGAAAGGGTACCGTACTCCCGGATAACATGTATGGATAGCGTACACATTCAAAATATATGTCTATACAGCATGAGGCAGGCTCAGACGGTGTTAGGCCCATTATGGATTGCACGTGATTGCACAAAGGTTAGAAAGGGTACCGTATCCCTGGATAACATGTATGGATAGCGTACACATTCAAAATATATGTCTATACAGCATGAGGCAGGCTCAGACGGTGTTAGGCCCAGTATGGATTGCACGTGATTGCACAAAGGTTAGAAAGGGTACCGTATCCCTGGATAACATGTATGGATAGCGTACACATTCAAAATATATGTCTCAGGAGGCAGGCTCAGACGGTGTTAGGCCCAGTATGGATTGCACATGATTGCACAAAGGTTAGAAAGGGTACCGTATCCCTGGATAACATGTATGGATAGCGTACACATTCAAAATATATGTCTCAGGAGGCAGGCTCAGACGGTGTCAGGCACAGTATGGATTTGACGGCCCAGATTACACAGCGGAGGAGCAGGGAGAGGTAAAGATTGCAAATGCTGGGGCCCTGCCCAAGCAAGGGGGGCCCACTCGTGGGTGTCAGTACTGGCACTGGGCCCCTCATAGTACAGCGGTGTGTCTGACGGCGGGTGTGCACCACCACCGTCAGAGACACTTGATTGCACTATGAGGGACCCTGTGCCAGTGCCCGCGCCCAAGAGTCGGCCTACCCACCTGTCCAGGGCAACGGCACTCGCACGGTGTCGTGCGGTAGGTGGTGACCCCGGCCATGGGGGGGAGGCAGCACAGTTAGGGAGTTTTAGAAAGTGGCATATGTTGATGTTGGACATTCAGCTGATGCAAAAGGCGAAATAGGTGAAGTACCAGGAAGAGGTGGACCAAAGCAAGCCATTTTTCTGTCACCCTATGTGTCATCAGGGGAAGGTGGGACAAAATCCTTGGAAACCCATGCGTGGTTCATTTTAATGAAGGTTAGATCATCCACATTTTGGGTTGACAGACGGGTCCTTTTTTCTGTCAGGATTGATCCAGCTGCACTGAAGACTCTTTCCAATAGCACACTTGCAGCTGGGCAAGCGAGCTCCTGTAAGGCATATTGGGCCAATTCAGGCCAGGTGTCCAGTTTAGCGGCCCAATAGTCAAAGGGGAATGACCTGTGTGGGAGAACATCGATATGGGAGGAAAAGTAGTTTGTTACCATAGTTGACAACTGCTGTCTCCTGTCACTTTCCATCGATGCAGTATTACCAGTTGTGTGAGCGGTATTTGAAAAATCAGTCCACAACATTGTCATGAAACCCCTGTCTCCAACGCCACTTCTGCTGTGTGCACCACGAACACCTCTGCCAAGATGCCCCCGGCCCGTACGGCTCGTGTGAGAACCATCACCGCTGCTGTGTGCTGGGAATGCCTCAAGCAACCGATTTACCAGAGTTGCTTGTTTATTAGCCAATATTAGGTCAAGGTTCTCCTGTGGCATGATGTTTTGTAATTTGCCTTTATAGCGTGGATCCAGGATGCTGGCCAACCAGTAGTCGTCATCGTTCATCATTTTGGCAATGCGGGGGTCCCTTTTTAGGATCCGCAAGGCATAATCTGACATGTGGGCCAATGTTCCCGGTGTCAATGATGCACTGCGAGTGCTGGGTGGAGGAGCACTTTCTGGCAAATCGACATCCCTCCAGTCACGCACAAACCCTGTACCAGACCTTGCCACGCCAACATTTTCACTTGCCCCACGAGATGCATCCTCCTCCCCTAAGTAATCGTCCCCATCATCCTCCTCCTCCTCCTCTTCTTCCTCCACCTCGTCCAGGAGAGGTCCCTGAGCAGACAATGGCTGAATGTCATCAAGGATTCCCTCCTCCTCTTCCTCCTCATCAACATTGGCTGCAGACGCCTGCTCCTTAAGGTGCGTCAAAGTTTGCATGAGCAGACGCATAAGTGGGATGCTCATGCTTAGGATGGCGTCGTCTGCGCTTACCAGCCGTGTGCATTCCTCAAAACACTGAAGGACTTTACAAAGGTCTTTCAGCTTCGACCACTGCACACCTGTCAACTCCATGTCTGCTCTCAAAGTGCCTGGCCGTGTATCCTCCCACAAATGCATTATGGCCTGCCTCTGCTCGCACAGCCGCTCCACCATGTGCAGGGTGGAGTTCCACCTTGTTGCAATGTCGATAATGAGGCAGTGGTTGGGAAGGTGGAGCAATCGCTGCAGCTTCTGCATACGAACGGAGTGTACAGGCGACCGGCGGATGTGCGCGCACAGTCTTCGCACCTTCTGGAGCAGGGCTGTTAACTCTGGATAATTTTTGAGGAAGCACTGCACCACCAGGTTCAAGGTGTGAGCCAAGCAAGGTATGTGGCTGAATTTTGAAAGGGCTGTGGCTGCCACAAAATTACGGCCGTTATCACTAACTACCTTGCCTGCCTCAAGATGTACACTGCCCAGCCATGACTCAGTTTGTCGCTTCAAGTACTCGGCCAGCACCTCGGCGGTGTGTCTGTCGCCCAAACACATCATCTGCAACACAGCCTGCTGACGCTTTCCACTAGCTGCTCGATAGGGGGACACATCGTGTGCAACAGTGGCAGCTGCAGATGGAGTGCTCGTACGACTGCGCTCTGTGGACGAGCTTTCGCTTCTGGAGGAGGTGGAGGAGGAGGAGGGTCGAACGCCTACAGCCAACTGTTTCCTATACCGTGGGCTAGGCAGCACTGTCCCACCACCGCTGTCCCCTGTGGACCCTGCATCCACCACATTAACCCAGTGCGCAGTGATGGACACGTAACGGCCCTGGCCATGCCGACTGGACCATGCATCAGTTGTGAGGTGCACCTTTCCGCTCACTGACTGCTTGAGTGCATGGACAATGCGGTCTTTCACATGATGGTGGAGGGCTGGGATGGCTTTGCGAGAGAAGAAGTGGCGACTGGGTAGGTCATAGCGTGGTACTGCATAGGCCATGAGTTCGCGGAAAGCTGTGCTTTCCACCAACCGAAAGGGCATCATCTCAAACGAGATTAGTTTGGCAATGTGGGCGTTCAAACCCAGTGTACGCGGATGAGAGACTGAGTACTTTCTTGACCTACTCATAGTGTCTGGGAGGGTGAGCTGGACTTGAGAGCTGCATATGGTGGAAGTAGCGGTGGACAGGGCGGACTGAGAGAGGGTTGATGATGGTGATGGAGTTGGTGTTCTTTCTGATGGCCTAGAATCAGTATTTCGTTGATATAACAGTGGGATTCCCTGACTGCTGTGGTCTTGCAACGACACCTCAACATTTGCTGCTGTGCTAACCGGTGTGCTTACAGTGGGGGAAACAATGTAGCGTTGCTGACTACCTTCGTTGTGATCAGTTGCACATGTGGCACTTGAGGTTTGGTGTTGTGTCCACGCTTGCAAGTGCATGCTGGTTAAATGTCTAAGCATGCAACTGGTATTCAAATTTTTCAGATTTTTCCCTCGGCTAAAGGTCTTTGCGCACTTCTTACAGATAACCTTGGCCTGATCATGAGGATTTTGTTCAAAAAAGTGCCACACTGCACTCTTCCTACTTTGGCAGACATTTTGCGGCCTAGCACGCTGTGATCTTTTGACCCTCTGGACAAGCTGTCCAGCAACTCTTTTGATGCTTGGAACCTGTCTTTGGAGTGCTCCGGGCCTGCCAGATAACAGCTGTTGCGATGTCGATGTCTGCTGTGGATGCTCCTCATCTGAGCTATTGGAAGCAGCACCCTCTTCCCCCAATGGATGCCAATCTGGGTTAACAACTGGGTCATCCATCACCTCCTCTTCTATGTCATGTGCACCTTCCTCTGTGTCACCGTGTGTGGTGGTATAGTGTGCGGGAAGGGGCACCTGAGTCTCATCAGGGTCAGAATCTGGCTCTGTACACTGCGAGGACAATGTAGTGCTCTGAGTGAATGTACCAGCAGAATCATCCATCAGCGGCTGTGCATCAGTGTACTCCATGTCAGATTCATCTTGGCCTGGGTAATTCACCATTTGACTTGATAATCTAGGCATGGTATGTGAAAACAGCTCCATGGAGTAATCAGTAGTATGGCCTGCGTCATCCTTCAATCTTGGCTGGGGTGAAGGACACAAGGAAAGGTGTGGTTCATGAACATGAGCCTCCAATGACGACTCAGTGCTTTTACTTTTTACAACTGAAGAAGAGGAGGCGATAGAGCTGGAGGCTGAGTCAGCAATGTAAGACAAAACTTTTTCCTGATGCTCTGGCTTTAAAAGCGGTTTGCCAACTCCTAGAAAACTGAGCGTTCGAGGCCTTATGTAGCCAGACGATGACGCAGGGTCAGCACCTCCTGCATTCGGTCCTATTTTGCTCTTGCCACTACCTTCAGATCCACCACCAACACCATCATTACCAGCTGCCAACCCCCGCCCAATTCCACGGCCTCTTCCACCAGCCTTCCTCATTTTTGGTAGAAATGTAGACAAAATCCAACAAACTATATAGTAATGTAAAACAAGGTACAAGGTGTCTATAGGGCAGGGGAGATTTTGAATTTCTGCACACACTTGTGGACAGTGGACACTTTTGGATTGTGTGAGGCCCACTGATATCTGAGCGCTATGTGACAGGCTCGATGGCACAGCTGTGACCAAAGTGACTAGAGGATAAGGGAGATTTTGAATCTCTGCACACACTTTTGGACACTGGACACTTTGGATTGTGTGAGGCCCAATGAATATCTGAGTGCTATGTGACAGGCTCGATGGCACAGCTGTGACCAAAGTGACTAGAGGATAAGGGAGATTTTGAATCTCTGCACACACTTTTGGACACTGGACACTTTTGGATTGTGTGAGGCCCAATGAATATCTGAGCGCTATGTGACAGGCTCGATGGCACAGCTGTGACCAAAGTGACTAGAGGATAAGGGAGATTTTGAATATCTGCACACACTTTTGGACACTGGACACTTTTGGATTGTGTGAGGCCCACTGATATCTGAGCACTATGTGACAGGCTCGATGGCACAGCTGTGACAAAAGTGACTAGAGGATAAGGGAGATTTTGAATCTCTGCACACACATTTGGACACTGGACAATTTTGGATTGTGTGAGGCCCAATGAATATCTGAGCGCTATGTGACAGGCTCGATGGCACTGCTGTGACAAAAGTGACTAGAGGATAAGGGAGATTTTGAATATCTGCACATACTTTTGGACACTGGACACTTTTGGATTGTGTGAGGCCCACTGATATCTGAGCGCTATGTGACAGGCTCGATGGCACTGCTGTGACAAAAGTGACTAGAGGATAAGGGAGATTTTGAATATCTGCACACACTTTTGGACACTGGACACTTTTGGATTGTGTGAGGCCCACTGATATCTGAGCGCTATGTGACAGGCTCGATGGCACTGCTGTGACAAAAGTGACTAGAGGATAAGGGAGATTTTGAATATCTGCACACACTTTTGGACACTGGACACTTTTGGATTGTGTGAGGCCCACTGATATCTGAGCGCTATGTGACATGCTGTGACAAAAGTGACTAGAGGATAAGGGAGATTTTGAATATCTGCACACACTTTTGGACACTGGACACTTTTGGATTGTGTGAGGCCCACTGATATCTGAGCGCTATGTGACAGGCTCGATGGCACAGCTGTGACAAAAGTGACTAGAGGATAAGGGAGATTTTGAATATCTGCACACACTTTTGGACACTGGACACTTTTGGATTGTGTGAGGCCCACTGATATCTGAGCGCTATGTGACAGGCTCGATGGCACAGCTGTGACAAAAGTGACTAGAGGATAAGGGAGATTTTGAATATCTGCACACACTTTTGGACACTGGACACTTTTGGATTGTGTGAGGCCCACTGATATCTGAGCGCTATGTGACAGGCTCGATGGCACAGCTGTGACAAAAGTGACTAGAGGATAAGGGAGATTTTGAATATCTGCACACACTTTTGGACACTGGACACTTTTGGATTGTGTGAGGCCCACTGATATCTGAGCGCTATGTGACAGGCTCGATGGCACAGCTGTGACAAAAGTGACTAGAGGATAAGGGAGATTTTGAATATCTGCACACACTTTTGGACACTGGACACTTTTGGATTGTGTGAGGCCCACTGATATCTGAGCGCTATGTGACAGGCTCGATGGCACTGCTGTGACAAAAGTGACTAGAGGATAAGGGAGATTTTGAATATCTGCACACACTTTTGGACACTGGACACTTTTGGATTGTGTGAGGCCCACTGATATCTGAGCACTATGTGACAGGCTCGATGGCACAGCTGTGACAAAAGTGACTAGAGGATAAGGGAGATTTTGAATATCTGCACACACTTTTGGACACTGGACACTTTTGGATTGTGTGAGGCCCACTGATATCTGAGCGCTATGTGACAGGCTCGATTGCACTGCTGTGACAAAAGTGACTAGAGGATAAGGGAGATTTTGAATATCTGCACACACTTTTGGACACTGGACACTTTTGGATTGTGTGAGGCCCACTGATATCTGAGCGCTATGTGACAGGCTCGATGGCACTGCTGTGACAAAAGTGACTAGAGGATAAGGGAGATTTTGAATCTCTGCACACACTTTTGGACACTGGACACTTTTGGATTGTGTGAGGCCCAATGAATATCTGAGCGCTATGTGACAGGCTCGATGGCACTGCTGTGACAAAAGTGACTAGAGGATAAGGGAGATTTTGAATATCTGCACATACTTTTGGACACTGGACACTTTTGGATTGTGTGAGGCCCACTGATATCTGAGCGCTATGTGACAGGCTCGATGGCGCTGCTGTGACAAAAGTGACTAGAGGATAAGGGAGATTTTGAATATCTGCACACACTTTTGGACACTGGACACTTTTGGATTGTGTGAGGCCCACTGATATCTGAGCGCTATGTGACAGGCTCGATGGCACTGCTGTGACAAAAGTGACTAGAGGATAAGGGAGATTTTGAATATCTGCACACACTTTTGGACACTGGACACTTTTGGATTGTGTGAGGCCCACTGATATCTGAGCGCTATGTGACATGCTGTGACAAAAGTGACTAGAGGATAAGGGAGATTTTGAATATCTGCACACACTTTTGGACACTGGACACTTTTGGATTGTGTGAGGCCCACTGATATCTGAGCGCTATGTGACAGGCTCGATGGCATAGCTGTGACAAAAGTGACTAGAGGATAAGGGAGATTTTGAATATCTGCACACACTTTTGGACACTGGACACTTTTGGATTGTGTGAGGCCCACTGATATCTGAGCGCTATGTGACAGGCTCGATGGCACAGCTGTGACAAAAGTGACTAGAGGATAAGGGAGATTTTTAATTTCTGCACACACTTGTGGACAGTGGACACTTTTGGATTGTGTGAGGCCCACTGATATCTGAGCGCTATGTGACAGGCTCGATGGCACAGCTGTGACAAAAGTGACTAGAGGATAAGGGAGATTTTGAATATCTGCACACACTTTTGGACACTGGACACTTTTGGATTGTGTGAGGCCCACTGATATCTGAGCGCTATGTGACAGGCTCAATGGCACTGCTGTGACAAAAGTGACTAGAGGATAAGGGAGATTTTGAATCTCTGCACACACTTTTGGACACTGGACACTTTTGGATTGTGTGAGGCCCAATGAATATCTGAGCGCTATGTGACAGGCTCGATGGCACAGCTGTGACAAAAGTGACTAGAGGATAAGGGAGATTGGATTGCTTTTAAAAAAGCAGTTTGCGGAGCAGTGGGTAAACAGCAATGCCAGCCTGTCAGGAAGCCTTAGAAGGCAGCCCAACAACCAACACCACTGATACACCACTATATAGCCTCCCCTTGCACTGCACACACAGTGACTGGTGTGTTGTGCAGGCCAAATTGCTAGCAGCAGAAGCAGTTTTTTTTTCTTCTCAGCAGGACAAAAAAAAAAAATTGGGATTGCTGTTAAAAAAGCAGTTTGCGGAGCAGTGGGTAAACAGCAATGCCAGCCTGTCAGGAAGCCTTAAAAGGCAGCCCAACAACCAACACCACTGATACACCACTATATAGCCTCCCCTTGCACTGCACACACAGTGACTGGTGTGTTGTGCAGGCCAAATCGCTAGCAGCAGAAGCAGTTTTTTTGTCTTCTTCCCTGCCTAACGCTCTCCGTACAGAATCAGCAGCAACCTGTCCCTATACTAAGATCGGCAGAAGTAAGATGGCGGTCGGCGTGCACGCCCTTTTATACCCCCTGTGACGCCCACCAAAGCAAGCCAATCACTTGCATGCCCTTCTGAAAGATGGTGGTGACCCGTGCCTATGTCATCACGTTGCCCACAGTGTCCGTGGATCCTGATTGGCTGAAAAAGAGCGCAAAACAAACTTTTGAAACGCGACTTTGGCGCGTAAGTCGCCGACCTCGTGGCCGACCTCATCCTAGGGTCGGGTTTCGTTTCATGAAATCCGACTTTGCCAAAAGTCGGCGACTTTTGAATTTTTTCGACCCGTTTCGCTCAACTCTACATCCGAGCATAAAAAATATCTTTTACTGACATTTTGATTAGCATACAATAAATTTAAGGAAAATTGAATTTTCCATCCTGACAGCCCTGAATCTGGTGAATTCAAATTTTCTCAGATTTGCTGATCCTTATTGAGTAAGATTTAGTTGAACTTTTGATTTTTATGAAATGGTGGGTAGGTGTCACGATCCATTTTTGGATTGATGTCAGATCTGGATCCTCATATATAACCTTTTTTCCCTTCAGGCCATCAGGGGTTAATGTCAGTTTTTGCCCCCAGTGGCCGCTGGTGTTACTACAACTTTAGTTAGTCTGCTGATGGGTTTCCCCCCGGTGGCCGCTGGTGTTTTTGCATTGTGATTAATCATCTATGCAGGTGGATTCCACTCCCACCTCCCTTTATAAGGCCACCTGCCTGGTGCTGCAGCTCCCTGTAGGTAATACAGTTCATTTGGAAACCAACCATGGTGAAGACTGGACCTACCTGGTGCAGAGGGGGTTCAGCTTATCTGGAGCAGTGATGATGCTGCTGAAGAGAGGAGCTATCAGGAGCAGTGGTACTTCAGCTGAATGTGGTCAAGTGGCTAACTCTGCTGTCCAGGAGTATTGCAGCAGAGCAAGCTAAGTTTTGTTTTTTAGTTGCTTTAACTCCGTGGTGTTGTTTTATCTTTCCTTTCGTGTTATTGGTGCAGTACACTTTTTTCCCTGTCTCACCTCCTGGGGAGGGGGTTTAGCTCAGGGCTAAACAGGAGATAGGGACAGGTCGAGAACTTGGGCCTCACTACCATCAAGTGTACCCCCAAAATAAGGAAAGTCTGGGCACCTCCTTAGCCTGAAGGGCAGTTCAGGGGCCCTGGTTTCTTCCCCCCTGTTATCTGCTACTGCCCTGTGACAGTAGGTTGGTAATGTGACCTACCTTTCCCATATCACTTTCAAGGTTTTCCCTATAGACCCAGGAAGCTAAATTTAAACAGCTTGACTTTTTTTTCTTCATATTCAGGGTCTAGCCAACTTATGATACAATAAATAGCTGTGAAATAAATTAAGGTAGAGAAAGTAGTATTTTTAGTAAACAATTTTGCTGCTGCGACATTTATTATTCTCTGTGGTTTTCAAGGAACTTAATTGTTTTTACATTGGAATATTTTAATTTGAAAAAGTGTTTTTATAAATTACTATGGCCAGGTTTTATATATCTACAGTTTAGAAGAAAATTTCCACAATATATTTGAAAAGTGGCCAGTTTTGATCACCTCCACAGCAATCCCCGTGCTCGCTAATTGTGTTTTCCTTGTACAGGTGTTCGGTGACAGCGGCATGTATATTTAGGTTACAAGCTATTTATAATTCCATAAGAAATTACTGAGAGTGGAAAGTAATCAAAGCCAGTCAGGCACCTTGTTACACAGGTTTTGTTCTAGTGCCTTCACTGCAACTATAACATAGCATAAAATATTAAAATGTAAGTGTCATATAAGTTTCCAAGTTATTAGGAAGTAATTATTGATTCCAGTGCTTGTGTTTTACAAAATTAAATTAAGATTTAAATGATGGAATTAAAATCCAAGTTATCATCGTTTAAGATCTTGGAAACTGTTAATCAAAGATGGGTGAATATCCTGATATTGTTCGTCTCAGATCGGCCAGCAGACTTGAATTGGTCCAAACAACATTTGCTCTAAATAGAAAGAGTTCTGATTGCATTTAAAAATATTTTTATAATGCTCATAGGTATCTGCAGCACAGGCAGCACGGTGGCTCAGTGGTTAGCGCTGCGCTGTAGTCCTCGGTTTGAATCCCACCAAGGACAACATCTGCAAGGAGTTTGTATGTTCTGCGTGGGTGCACTCCGGTTTCCTCCAACACTCCAAAGACATACTGATAGGGAATTTAGATTGTGAGCCCCATCGGGGACAGTGATGAAAATGTGTGCAAACTGTAAAGCGCTGTGGAATATGTTAGCGCTATATAAAAAATAAATATTATTATTATTATTATCTTCAGACCCTAAAGTATAGGAGTGAGGGAGCAGTTAAAATGGGTTAAAAAAGATAAAAAACACAATATACTCACCTGTCCTAGGCTCTCACTTGACTTCTTTATGACACCACAGTTGCTGCTTACCACCTCGATCCACCATGGAGGTATTAAGTTCTTAGGGCACTGAGATCCATAGAGTAATGTGATAGGAATAACATGCAATTAAATTGGTTTTCTCAAGCTTTAAATGTTCTTTAACTAGCAAAAAAATAAGCAAGTTCATAGAATCATAGAAATCATAGAAAAAAAGAAAGGTAGAGTTGGAAGGGACCTCCTGGGTCCAACCCCCTGCTCAACGCAGGATTCACTAAATCATCCAAGAAAGATGTCTGTCCATCCCCTGTTTGACGACTTCCATGGAAGGAGAACTCACCACCTCTCATGGCAGCCTGTTTCACTCATTGATCACCCTAACTGTCAAAACATTTTTTCTAATATCTAATCTGCGTCTCCTCCCATTGCGTTTTATCCCATTGCTTCGACTCTTTCCTTGCGCAAATGACAACAAAGATGATCCTTCTACAATATGACAGCCATTGAGGTATTTGTAGACAGCTATTAAGTCTCCTCTCAGTCTTCTTTGTTGCAAGCTAAATATTCTGAAATCCTCTAACCGTTCCTCATAGGACATGGTTTGCAGACCAGTCACCATTCTGGTTGCTCTTCTGTGAACTTGCTCCAGTTTGTTGATGTTTTAAAATGTGGTGCCCAAAACTGGACACAGTATTCCAGATGAGGTCTGACAAAGAGGAGTAGAGGTCAATAATGACTTCACGTGATCTAGACTGTATGCTTCTGTTAATACATCCCAGAATTGGATTTGCCATGTTTGCTGCTGCATCACACTGTTGACTCATTTTCAGTTTATGAGCTGTTAGTATACCGAAGTCTTTATCACATGTGCTGTTGCTCAGCCCCATTCCTCCCATTCTGTATACGCTTTTTTCTATTTTATTGCCCAGATGTAGTACTTTGCATTTTTCCCTGTTAAAAATCATTCTGTTAGTTGCTGCCCACTGCTCCAGTTTATTTATATATTTTTGAATCCTCTCTCTCTTCTCTAGTATTAGCTATCCCTCCTAGCTTTGTGTCATGAGTAAATTTAATCAGTGTTCCCTCAATTCCTTCATCTAAATCATTGAAAAAGATGTTGAACAATACAGGGGCCAGAACAGAACCCTGTGGTACTCCACTTGAGACATTTGTAGTGAAACCTCCACCAGGGGGAGCTGGTGAGGGAAGAGAGGTTATACACTAAGAGCAGCAACCCTGAGCAACAGCACAGGTGCCACAGGTAACGAGAGAGAATAGTCAGACGAACCGAGTCAGAAACTAACAGGAGCAGACGTACCAGAAGGAGCAGCAATACACGTAGTCAAAATACCTAAGCCGAGAGTCAGAAAGCCAGAACATGAGCATGGGGTCCAAAACATGAGACGAAATACGTGGTTGGGGTACAAGCCAGGGAGTCAGATGCCAGAGAGGGAACATAACAGCAGAGACGAATACCAAGAGACGAGGTCAGAAATCAGTCCGGGTCATACACGTGAATATCAGTCAAAGGCAGGAGGATCACCAGGGTACAAGGGTCAGCGGCTCTAAACTGCAAGCTTGAGCTATCACTAACACTGGTCAGCAGGCTGTGAGGGATTGAAATAGCCCAGCTAGCTCCAGAACGAGGCTGAGGAGATTAACCCCCGCATGACCAGTCCGGAATAAAGACAGCAGAAGATAAACTCCGGACTGGACCATGAGAGTACCCCCCTCTCAATGGGGGGCCACTGGACCCCCAGGCTTCCCTGGATGACGAGCGTGAAAGGCCCGGACCAACCGATCTGCATGGACCGAACGCGCTGGCACCCATGACCGATCCTCAGGTCGGTATCCTTTCCAATGGACCAAGTACTGAAGTGAACGACGGAGCATACGAGAATCCACCACCTGTTCCACCTCGTACTCGGTCTGCCCATCTACCATAACAGGCGGCAGGTGCAAGGGAGACTCATCAGAGGAAGGCACCGATGGCTTCAGAAGCGCTTTATGGAACACATTAGGAATCCGTAATGACGGAGGCAACTGAAGGCGAAAGACCACAGGATTAATCACCTCTAAAATCTCATACGGACCAATAAACTTGGGACCCAACTTAGCAGAGGGAATTCTCAGCCTTATGTTTTTGGTGGATAACCATACCTTATCCCCCACCTGATAAGTCGGCCCCACCGAGCGTCGTTTATCTGCAAAAAACTTATATTTGCCCTGAGCCTCCCCAATGTTTCTCTGAACTTCCCTCCAAACCTCCTCCAACTGCAAAAAGGCTGAATCAGCCCCTGGACAATCCGAATCTAGTCTGGAGAATTCACCAAAATGAGGGTGAAACCCATAGTTGCAGAAGAAAGGAAAAGTACCAGTAGACTGATTGACACGATTATTGAAGGCGAATTCCGCCATAGGTATCATAGAGCACCAATCATCCTGTCTGGAAGTGACAAGACACCGCAGGATCTGCTCTAAAGACTGATTGGTCCTTTCAGTCTGACCATTGGTCTCGGGATGGTAGGCCGATGAAAAGGTCAGACTGATGCCCAGCCTTTTACAAAAAGCTCTCCAGAATTTAGACACGAATTGCACCCCTCTATCAGACACCACACTGACAGGCACACCATGCAACCGAATCACATGCTCAATGAATAGCTTAGATAGAGTCTCAGCATTAGGAAGGCCCGTTAAGGGTACAAAATGTGCTTGTTTACTGAACCTATCCACAACTACCCAGATCACGGTTTTGCCATTAGAGGGTGGGAGATCGGTGATAAAATCCATGGACAGGTGAGTCTACGGTCTATCCGGAATTGGCAGTGGCACCAATTCCCCGGCCGGCCGGTTGTGGGAGGCTTTAGCGCGGGCACAAGTTTCACGGGAGGACACAAAACCAGTGACGTCAGAAGTCAACGAGGGCCACCAGAACAGCCTAGTGATGGCTTTACGAGTGGCCGAGATTCCTGAATGCCCACTCAGAGCTGACTCGTGGAACTCCCGAAGCACTCTTAACCGATACTGGACAGGCACAAAGAGCTTATTTTCAGGTATGGACGGGGGAGCAAGAGATTGGGCCTCACGAATCTCCTGCTCCAATCTCTGGGACACCAAAGCCACCACCACCCCGCGCTGAAGAATGGAGGAAGGAGGCTCCGGAGGCGATACCGGATCTAGGCTGCGAGACAAGGCATCCGCCTTCACATTCTTGGAACCTGGTCTGAAAGTGATGGAAAACTGAAATCGGGAAAAAAAAAGTGACCACCTTGCCTGTCTCGGAGTCAGACGTTTGGCGGATTCGATGTAAGACAGATTCTTGTGATCTGTAATGACAGTGATACGATGGACAGCCCCCTCCAAAAAATGCCTCCATTCTTCAAAAGCCAATTTAATGGCCAACAACTCTCGGTTACCCACATCATAATTCCTTTCAGCAGAGGAAAATTTTTTAGAAAAGAAGGCACAGGGTCTTAAGTTAGTTAATGTGGTGGGCCCCTGGGACAACACAGCCCCCTCTCCCACCTCAGAGGCATCCACTTCTACGATGAATGGTTTAGACAAGTCAGGTTGCACCAGTACCGGAGCAGTCATGAAATGTTCTTTTAACAAAGAAAACGCCGCCACAGCTGGAGCTGACCAGTTTTTAAGATCCGCTCCCTTTTGGGTGAGATCAGTGAGGGGTTTGACCACTTGAGAGAACCCCTTGATGAATTTTCTATAATAATTGGTGAAACCCAGAAATCACTGAAGACCCTTGAGATCTCTGGGTTGCACCCAATCCCCAATGGCCTGTACCTTCCTAGGGTCCATATGAAACCCCTCAGTGGACAGGATGACCCCTAAAAAGGACACTTCTTGAGTTAAAAATGAACACTTCTCCAATTTGGCAAAGAGTGAGTTCTCCCTGAGCCTCTGGAGAACCGCATGAAGATGACCCATATGACTTTGTCTATCAGAAGAATATATCAGTATATCGTCAAGATAAACAACTACAAAACGTCCT
Organism: Dendrobates tinctorius; assembly: GCF_039654945.1. Taxonomy (NCBI): domain Eukaryota; kingdom Metazoa; phylum Chordata; class Amphibia; order Anura; family Dendrobatidae; genus Dendrobates; species Dendrobates tinctorius. The sequence goes on from NW_027361738.1 coordinate 34,869,089, forward strand.
ATAAAATCAGAAAAAACATGGTTAATGAAATTCTGGAATACCGCTGGTGCGGTAGTCAAACCGAAGGGCATAACCAAATTTTCAAACAGACCCTCAGAGGTGAGAAACGCAGTTTTCCATTCATCCCCCTCCCGCATACGGATGAGATTGTATGCTCCCCTGAGGTCCAACTTAGAGAACCACCTGGCCCCCGACAATTGATTGTACAAATCAGGTATCAGTGGGAGAGGGTAGGCGTTTCTTATGGTTATTTTATTCAGTTCTCGAAAATCGAGGCATGGGCGTAAACCACCATCCTTCTTTTTTACAAAAAAGAACCCCGCTGCCACGGGAGAGACAGATGGCCGTATATGCCCTTTACGGAGGCTCTCAGAGATATACTCCTTCATAGCAGCCCGCTCAGGGCCGGAGAGATTGTACAGCCGGGCTTTGGGCAATTTGGCACCAGGAACAAGATCCACGGCACAATCGAATGGGCGGTGTGGTGGTAGAACCTCAGCCTCCTTTTCGGAGAATACATCCTTAAAACCCTTTAGGTACTCCGGAATACCCTCCAGGTTGACGGATGACATAGACACAGTAGCAAGACAATTTTCAGAACACCCAGGTCCCCATTTAACAATATCCCGGGACCCCCAGTCAATAACTGGGTTATGCCGTTGCAACCAGGGAAACCCTAACACCAGGCCAGCAGGGAGGTTATCCAAAACAAAGCATGACATGCGCTCCTGGTGTAGGGCCCCCACCCTGAGGGTAAATTCTTTAGAACTGAAATGGAGACCATCCTTAGGGAGAGGTGTAGAATCAATAGCCACAATTTTTAAGGGAGTCCCCAACCTAACTGTCCCTAATCTACAGCGAGCCACCAGCTTAGAGTCAATCAGGTTCAGGGATGACCCACAGTCTACAAAAGCCGAAGTATGGAAAAAGCCGTTCTCAACACCAAGTTCCACCTTTAGCAGTACTCTTGAAAAGGAAGAAAAAGGTACCTGAGAGTCTGGGTGACCTCCACGATTATCACCCAGACTCAGCCGCTTGTTAGTCTGAGGACAGGAGGGGCAGTCTTTTTTCAATGTCCGGGATCTCCGCAGTAAAAACACAATTTTCCATCACGTCGCCGTCTCCTCTCTTTCTCCTGGGGGTGGGTGGCTCCCACCTCCATAGGTTCAGATGGAAGCAAAACATCAGGGTTAGCAGGGAAAAACGGAACCCCTCGCTGAGTAACACCTCTCTCCCGCAGTCTCCGATCCATACGGATAGCCTGACTCATAGCCTCCTCCAATGAACTGGGAGGTGGATGGAGAGCCAGAGCGTCCTTCAAGCAATCCGACAGTCCCTTCCTGAACAGACATCTCAGTGCAGAGTCGTCCCAGGACACCTCAGTGGACCATCGACGGAATTCGGAGCTGTACCATTCGGCTGAGTGCTTCCCTTGCCCCAGACCCAAAATAGTGTCCTCTGCCACCCTAACACGGTCCGGTTCGTCATAGATAAGTCCTAGGGCCTCAAAGAACCTATCTACCGACATCCGTTCAGGGGCAGTAGGGGGCAACGAAAAAGCCCAGGATTGGGGACCCTCCCTAAGTAAGGAGATAACAATCCCCACCCGCTGAGTCTCATCCCCAGATGATCGGGGTCTAAGAGAAAACCATAATTTACAACTCTCCTTGAATATATGAAATTTATCTTTTTTGCCAGAAAATGTGTCCGGAAGTTTAACTGAGGGTTCAGGAGAGTGCAAAATAACATCTACAGAGTCACCTGGTGGACAAACAATATGAGAGGTGTTTCCCTGCATGGTCTTAATAGTCTCAGTCAGTTCTTTCTGTAAGTGGGTCTGAGACATGACAAGGGACTGATGATTCACAGAAAAGTCCTGCGCCATCTGCGTCAAACTGGACACTTGATCTGCCAAGTTATGCAGCAGATCCATGGCCAAAGAAAAAAAAATGCAAAATCCTGTTTAAATGTGAGGTTAGTGATAATGTAGTGAAACCTCCACCAGGGGGAGCTGGTGAGGGAAGAGAGGTTATACACTAAGAGCAGCAACCCTGAGCAACAGCACAGGTGCCACAGGTAACGAGAGAGAATAGTCAGACAAACCGAGTCAGAAACTAACAGTAGCAGACGTACCAGAAGGAGCAGCAACACACGTAGTCAAAATACCTAAGCCGAGAGTCAGAAAGCCAGAACATGAGCACGGGGTCCAAAACGTGAGACGAAATACGTGGTCGGGGTACAAGCCAGGGCGTCAGATGCCAGAGAGGGAACGTAACAGCAGAGACAAATACCAAGAGACGAGGTCAGAAATCAGTCCGGGTCATACACGTGAATATCAGTCAAAGGCAGGAGGATCACCAGGGTACAAGGGTCAGCGGCTCTAAACTGCAAGCTTGAGCTATCACTAACACTGATCAGCAGGCTGTGAGGGATTGAAATAGCCCAGCTAGCTCCAGAACGAGGCTGAGGAGATTAACCCCCGCATGACCAGTCCGGAGTAAAGACAGCAGAAGATAAACTCCGGACTGGACCATGACAACATTCTTCCAACTGGATGTGCAGCCATTTACGACCACTCTTTGGGTCCGATCGCTAAGCAAGTTATGAATCCACCTAACAGTTGCCTTGTCCATTCCAGACTTAGTCATTTTTTCAATAAGGCTGGTGTGAGAAACTTTGTCAAATGCTTTGCTGAAGTCAAGATATACTATATCTACAACATTTCCCTGATCCACCCAGTCAGTGATTCTGTCATAGAAGGAAATTAAGTTAGTTTGACATGACTTATTAGTTACAAAGCAATGCTGATTCTGGTTAATCACTTCATTCTTATCCAGGTACTTACATACATGTTGTTTAATAATTTGTTCAAAGATCTTTCCTGGTATAGAAGTCAAACTCCAGCCTGTAGTTCTCTGGGTTCACCTTCTTCCCCTTTTAGAAGATAGGAATAACATTTGCTCTTCTCTGGTCTTCAGGAATTACTCTTCTCCAAGAATTTTCAAAGATTATGGACAATGGTTCAAAAATTTCTTCTGCTATCTTCTTCAAGACTCTGGGGTGGAATTCAACTGGACCTGGAGACTTGAATTCATTTATGTTAGCTAAGTGTTTTCTCACTATCTTTCTGTTTATAGATATCCAGGATTCTTCTATTCCTTTAATAGGACAGTGAAGATCAGTCAATGTTACATTTCCTTTCTGAGATAAAACAGATGCAACATAGGAAATTAAAAGTTTGGCCTTCTCAGCATCCTTTCTTAACATTTCAACATTTTTATCCTGTAAAAATCCTATAGCATCTTTGTCTTTTCTTTTACTTTTGACATATCCCCCAAATGCTTTTTTATTGCTTTTGACATCTCTTACAAGCCTTAATTCATTGTCAGCTTCAGATAATCTGATTTGTGCCCTGCAGGTTCTGCAGACAGCATTATATTCTTCTTTAGATATGCCTCCCTCTTTCCATTTGATAAACATTTCTTTCTTTTTAGCACATGTTTTAGTTCTGTGCTCATCCATCCTGGTTTCCTTAAATGCTTTGTATTCTTCCCTCCTTTTGGAATTGTTAATGATTGTGATTTGAGAATCTCATTTTTCAAGATTTCCCATCCTTCCTGGACATTTTTGTCCTTAAGGATATCCAGCCATTGGATCCCTCCAAATCTCTTTCTGAGTCCCTGAAGCTATGTACCCACGTTGCAGAAATGCTGTGGAAATTTCCACAACATTTCTGCACTCCCGCCGTGGGTAAAACGCATGTGAACTCGCATGCGTTTCTCTCATGGAAAACAAGTGTTTTGCAAGCATTTTTCACTTGCGGAATGCTTGCGCATTCCAAGCGATTAGCATAGCTTGGAATGTGATAGGTAGGATGTTAAAATAATAAAAAAATAAAAAATATTGTCATTCTCACCTTCCGACGGCCCTGGATCTGCTCTGCGGCTCTCCCGGCATCTTCCGGTCCCAGTAATGCTTTGCGCGACTGACCGCGATGACGTCATGCTCTCGCAAGCGTGACATCATCGCGGTCATTTGCACAAAGCATTACTGGGACCAAAAGATCCCGGGAGCATGGTGAGAGGCGGGAAGAACTCCGGGGGCCGCTGGAGGGTGAGTGTATTATTATTTTTTACTTTTATTCTATTTTTTTACAGGATTATGGTACCCAGGGCCTGGAGGAGAGTCTCCTATCCTCCAGGCCCTGGGTACCATCCGCACATGATCCGCTTACTTTGCACATGGTGGGCATAGCCACAAGTGGAAAGTGAGAGGATCAATGCATTCCTATGGGTACGGAATCGCCACGATTCCGCAAAAAGAATGGGCATACTGCAGATTTTTCCAATATGCGATTCCGCAGTGGAAAAATCCGCAGCATTATCACAGCATTGCAGAATCCCATAGGATTGCATGGGATGCATTTTTTTGCGTTTTCACGGTGATTCCACAGTGGAAAAAGGCTGGGAAAATGAAAAAAAGCGCAACGTGTGCACACAGCCTTAAAATCTGCCTATCTGAAATCTAACCTTGAAGTCTGAGTCTTCACAGGACTTCCTCCTCTAGTTATTAAAAATTCTAAAATAGCATGGTCGCTGCCTCCTAGGGTCCCAGCCACTCTTACCTCCTCAACCATTTCCTCTCTGTTTACAAGGATTAGATCCAAGGTAGCAGTTCCCCTTGTTTTCTCCCCTACCTTTTGGAAGATAAAGTTGTCAGCAAGAGATAAGAATTTGCTTGACCTGTTAGTTTTGCCTGAGAGAGATTCCCAACAAATGTCTGTGTAGTTGAAATTTCCCATGACCACTGTGTCATATTTTTTGGAGAACTTGGCCATTTGATGCATAAAGAGTTCATCCATATCTTCAGCTTGCATAGGCGGCCTGTAGAAAACGCCTACAATGGTGTCCTTTCCATTGTTCTGTCCTTGTATTCTTACCCAAACAGTTTCCACAGATCTCCCAGTCTCTGAAGCTTCAATCTCTGTGCAGATATATGCTTTTCTAACTTACAATGTGACACCTCCTCCTCGTTTATCAAGTTTGTTTCTTGCAAATAATAAGTTGTATCCTTCTAGCCTTGTATTCCAATCATGTGTATCGTCCCACCAAGTTTCAGTGATTCCAATGACATCATATTTCTTCTCCTGTGTTAGTGGTTCCATTTCTCCTTGTTTGTTGCCCATGCTTGGTGCAGTTGTATAGGAACATTTTCGTTTGTGATTGGTTTCTCTTCCTCCAATACTTTTATTATTTAGATAATAAAAACGGACTTGCTTTTTGTACCTGCTATCATTCTCTAGCAAAGACAGTTTCTATCTTTTATAGTGTACAGCTAATTTCCATGAAGCTCTGCCTCCAGACCTTTGTGTGCAAAGATAGGAGTTAACTCTTATGATACCAGTCATCTCTCTTCAGCCCACTGATTTCTATACAGCTGTTAGCTTCTCACATCTCTCAACCACTATCATATCCCTCTCACCTTCTGAAGAGATGTAGTTATAAATCACTAGCCCACAGCTTGAAAGAGCAAGTCTGCTAATCTCTCCTCTCTGCTCTCTGGAGCTGCATGATTGTTCAAACGTTTTGTTATCACTTTATATTAATACAGTGGTAATTGTGTAGAGTACAGAAGAAACCATTGATGGCTGAATGTGTTAAAGCAGAACTTGTGCTGAGCTTAATAGTTTTACTAATACGTTCGTTCTACAATTAACCAGAGCTGTCACTCAAGGACGAGAGCCCCCCTGCCAGAAACCAGAAATGAATGAGAATGGAAAGCTGTGAGCTGTTAAAAAAGCATCTTGAGAATATCCCTCTAATAATAATGACTTGTGTCATCGCTCCACATGAGACCACATGTACCTCAACGCCAGAAGATAAAAAAAAATGGAGAGTGGTGTGGAAGAGGAGTAATTAGGAGTCAGTTGAAGAATCCAATATAGTAGCAGCCAGCTTGCCACCATTGTTTTGTATTTGTGCAAGAACTGCATTTGCTAGAATTTAAGATTTCTTGGGAGATTCATAACAAACTCTATTAATCATAAGTCAACTGTGTCATCTTTACTGTTATCAAAAGGTATATCCCTCACAAAATGAGTTTCATTCAGGGTATGTGCACACATTGCAGATTTGTGTGCATAATTTTCTGCACAAAAAATGCATCTCCTGGCAGAAAACGCAGCTGCAGATTTCACAAACTTCATCGCGTTTTTTGTGCTTTTTTTGCGTGCATTCTATGCTTTTTTAGTGCGGGTTTTCATTGCGGTTTTCCACCTGCGGATTTCTAGAATGGAGCAGGTGGAAAACTGCAGCAAAAGCGCACAAAAGAAGTGACATGCTGCTTTTTTCATTCCGCACCAAATCCGCGTGGTAAAAAAAAGCAGCATGTGCACAGCGGATTCTGTTTCACATAGGCTTTAATGCTATTGTACATCACATGCAGTTCTGCTGCGTATACGCAGGGCCAGATCCTTGAAATGAATCCCTTAAGCTTGAAATGAATCCCTTAAAGGGTTATTCTAAAAAATGAAAGTTATCAAGCATAACTTGCTGATTGCTGGTGGCCCAGACTCAGGACTGTGGCACCTTGACAAGAGGACTCTACAGCTCTAGCTTGAATGCAGCAGAAGTGCGTATGCTTGGTCTCTGCTCTATTTATTAGCTTTGGGACTGCCTACTACAGCAACTGATGATTTCCAGCAGTCCCGTACACAATGATTGTAGTGAAGGCTAATCATGTGCACCTCCGCTCCATTCAGGATGAGGCTGTAGAGCTCCGCTCTGGGTTCCAGAGCCCTGATCATTATTATTATTATTATTTATTATTAAAGCGCCATATATTCCATGGCTGTTCACATGTGAGACGGGGTATACTGTATATAATAAAAAAAGTACATTAATCTTAATCAATACAAGCCACGACTGGTACAGGAGGAGAGAGGACCCAGCCCACGAGAGCTCACAATCTACAAGGGATGGGTGAGGATACAGTAGGTGAGGGCAGAGCTGGTCGTGCAGCGGATTGGTGGATAGGTGGTTACTGCAGGTTGCAGGCTTGTCGAAAGAGGTAGGTCTTCAAGTTCCTTTTGAAGGTTTCCACAGTAAGCGAGAGTCTGATATGTTGGGGGTAAAGAGTTCCAGAGGAGGGGTGATGCCTAGGAGAAAGCTAGTATAAAATTGTGGGGAGAGGAGATAAGAGGAGAATAGAAAAGGAGATCATGTGAGGATCGGAGGTTGCGTGCTGGTAGGTACTGGGGAGGCGAGGTATTACTAGGTGTCCCAGTGGTCTGAATCCCAGCGATCATCAAGTTACCCGTTATCCAATGAATAGAGGAAAAATAGAATTTTTGAGAATAACTTCTTAATATAATAAGTTATGTGCACAGATATCTATTACTAATTCAGAGTTTTTTTTATTAGCCAAGTTGGTAATCAAGTGATCATCGTGATTACAGAGATGCAGACCAGTATTTAGCCTTTAAGATCAATGATGATGGAGTAAATCCGACAGGTTTGCCTCTCAATCTTAATTGACCATCCTACTGCCAGCATTTTAAATAAGTTATTTGCTTCATTTCACTGAAAGCTCATCACACACATAGGAAATCAATGTGTCCAGTGTAATGGCAGTCGGATTTGGAAAGTAATGACATTTATATCAGACTGGATAATAGGATCATCCAAAATCAAGTCTAGAACAAGGGTCTGCTTGTGCGCACGTTTTATGTTTTACTACTTTGTGATCCCAGAAAAATCATTACCTCTCGGGGTTCAGTGTAGATCCTTGTAATGTTTCTACTAGACTCATATCACAAAACAGTCAATGTCATATTTTTAGACGCCCTGAACAAAAAAGCAAGGCACACAGTGCAATGGGGAAACAGCAGAACAGGGCAGATGGCGGCCATCATTGTAATTACAATTATAATTCATTTAGCAAAACAATAAGTTACATGGTACCTAAATTGACATTGTACAAATCCAGCACAACATTCAGTTGGCAGCATGCTAATGAGATAAAATTCATTCACATCTAAATTATTGTGTCACATCCTATTAACATTCAACTTTCTCTTAAAGTCCATTTTGCTATAGAAAGGCTTATTGCTCCTGTTAAATGATTATGCTACGCTCTGCATCAGCTACGGATTGGATGGAAAGCACTGGGCAAAGAATGTAAAAACAATTATTTGGAATCCATTAAGAATAATCAAAAAAGGAAATTAAGGAATGTGAATGATGCTTAAAATGAGTCTGCAAATTGAAAAAAAGAACTTGTACTAATAGGGATCTGCCATATCCAAAACACAGACACCATGAAGTACCAGACAGATGTTTCCCTCCATATCTTTTGTCTTGGCTCAACATGTCTCTAGATGTGTGTTGGAAGAACAACAATTAAAAAAATGTAGTGATGTGATGCGCTGTCCTCATAGGACTATACTATATATTTATGCAGTAGCTGTGGCCGCCAAGTGGTTGTGATGGGAATCACAGCATTCATGTGTTTTAACAACATGTTGCGATATTGCATTGAACGTATTTCATGAAAAAAACCGCAGTTCTTAAAAGAGAACTGAAAAAGGTTGTTGATATGTAATTTGAGAGCAGCATAATGTAAAGACTTAGACCCTGAATCCATTGATGTGTCACTTACTGGGTTGCTTGTTGTAGTTTCAATCACTAGAAGGGTTTGTTGTCTAGTGCCATGTAGTTCTCATGCTCTGTATAACCACACCCCCAGCACTGATTGGCAGCTTTCTGTCTATGCACAGCATACACAGGAAGCTGCCAATCAGTCGTGTGGGCGGGTTTTTACAGAGCTCAGCATTCAGAGACCTGGTAGATCTGTAGCAGATAAAACTGTGATTTTATCAAAACCATAGCAAGCAGCCTAGTGAGAGACACATCATAAGAATCAGGATCTCTCTGTCCCTACATTATACTGCTTTTAGATTACAAAGCAAAAATCTAGTGATAGAGTTACTATAATCACTGCTAGTATCTTAACCAGTTCACAACCTTTGGATTTTTCACTTTTGCGTTTTTTGCTCCCCTTCTTCCCAAAGCCATAACTTTCTTTATTTTTTTCCATCAATATGGCCATGTGAAGGCTTTTTCTTTGCGGGACAAGTTGTACTTTTGAACAACACCACTGTTTTTACCATATCGTGTACTGGAAAATGGGAAAAAAAAACAAATGTGGTAAAACTGAAAAAAAAGTGAAATTCCACAATTGTTTTTTGGTTTATTTCTTACCATATTCACTAAATGCTAAAACTGCCATCATGATCCTCCAGATGATTCTGAGTTCACAAATACCAAACATGCATAGGTTAATGTTTATTTAAGTGGTGAAAAAAATTCCAAAGTTTGTAAAAAAAAAAAAAATCAAGACACTTTCCAAGACTCGTATTGCAATTTATTGCAATGTGGCGGTGACCAAAAAAATGTAATTCTGACGTTTTGATTTTGTTACGCTGTTTAACAATCATATTAATTATTTTTATATTTTGATAGAGCGGTCGTTTCTGAAAGCAGCGATACCAAATATGTGTATTTTGATGTTTTATTTTGATTGGGGAAAAAAGATGGGTGATTAAAACTTTCATATATATATATATATTTTTTTTTTACTTTTTACTTGTTTTAACAGTCTCCTTAGGAGACTTGAAGCTGCGATCTTCTGCTTCAGCCCTGCTATATGTAACAAAAGTCATCATTTGCTATGAATGCTGGCCACGGGGCAGCACTTACAGCAGATCTGCAATGACAGGCAGGTGGGTGTCCTGCAGATCATGTGACGGGGGGGCGTCATGGGCGTGGTTTGTGACGAACTTCCGGTGCGCTCATGTTGAATGCCGCTGTCAGAGATTGACAGCGGCATTTGATATGTTAATAGCCGCAACAAAGGGAAGGAGGCGACCTTTGATGTACCTATGGGTCATAAACGGGTTAAAAGATCAGGTGCACAAGCTCCAATATATTTTTCTTGCCATGTTTTCTTCCAGCCGCTTAAAATAAAATGATAAAACAATATTCTAGGTTCATATAATACCGCCACATAATGACCGTTATGAATATGACTATGTAGTGGTACAGTAGGTGGTAAGTTTGGTCTTTGCACAGTGTTTTGTCTAGCACTAGTATTTATTCATTATGTAGCCACAGTGATTAAATACTACTGCTATATAAAACACACCTATATCTACCACCTAAGTCCTGTAAGGTAGTAGGTGGGGCAATTTTGGAAACAGACTGGACAATGCAACCTGTCTGCAGATACACTGCCCCATAAAGTGCTGTATGCGCTGTGACAGCTCTCTATCAGAGCCAACATTAACTGATTCATCAATTTGCTCTCCATTAGATCTTATGCGGCATCCAACTATAATGGTTAGCCCTCGCCTCCTGCCTGCGTTAATGAGCCTTAAGCTGCATTCATACATACATGTAACGTGTCTGTGTGCTGTCCGATTTTTTTTATTGGAGAGCACAAAGACCCATTGAGTATGTTCTACTCTGATCCTCAAATTTGGATGAGAAGAAGACATGCTCTAAGTTTCCCGAATCTCATTCTCAGATCCATCATTTCAATGGATGGCTGAAAATATACATTTAACTAAATGAGTCTGTGTGCTGTTCCATAACAAAATGGATGTGTAGATGAAGCCGTAGACACCTATGACCCTGATACCAATTTATCTTCACTTGGACCAGAAGACCTGGTATTTCGGAGATGCTTTGCACAGTTTATCATCCATTACAATCCAGCCCTTGTCAAACTCGTTAGTTACAGGTCCCCATTTTTCAGCTTCCAGCACATCAACTTTAAGAATTGATGATCCGATTGATCAATGGTATATTTTAATGCAAATAAAATATAGTTCAGAATGGTGGAGATACATGCATGGCTGAGTAGTGGAATTCGGAGAAGTGGATGTAAAAGATGGTTCTATATTCAATACATTGTGTTAGTTTGCTACGTAGATGGCGAAACTAATGAGTTGTGTGCTAGAATGAGTGTCATGATCCATGCTGGATCATGTAAGATAAAAACACAAGTAACCTTTTTTTTCTGTGAGCTGTTTGCTCAGGGTTGGTTTTGCCCCCAGTGGCCATTAAGGGTTATTACACAGTGGTGTATTTTTCCTAGTTTTGCCCCCGGTGGTCATTAGAGTCATTGCACTTTTGTAGATTCAGTTTAGTTTGCCCCCGGTGGTGGTTAGTGTCATTGCACATGATAATTAAGCAGGTGTGATTTCTCTGGCTTACTGTAAAGGTGTGTCATGTGCTCTTACTGATTGTTGGTGATAGTCTTCATTTCCAACCATCCTTGGTGGAGGAAGGAGCTAGTGAGAGAGTTCCTTGTAGCTCTGACAAAGTCAGGTGAGGTTGCAGCGAATCTGGAGGAAAAGCTGCATTCCTGTGGTGGACTCTGTTGCTAGGAGCAAGAGCAACAGAGCAGAGCTAAGTGGTGTTCCCTGTTTTGTCACTTTCCCTTGTGTGTGTTTCAGTGCAGTGGTGGGATTAGTTTCTGCACCGGCCATTACACTAGAAAGGGGTAGGTGCAGGGCGAGCTAGGGGTTAAAGGTACCCTGAGCGGCGCCCGGTGCAGAACCGGCCTAGGGATCGGTAGGAGTGTAGAGACACTGACTCAGGGGAGTGCAGGAGGTCTCCATGTCCCCGCTCCCTATCGCAGGGCCCACCATTGTTATTGTTTCCCTTGTGTTTCCCCTTATTATTTAAATTCGCCCTGCTGGAGGCGGTGGATCCGGTTTTACGTGTATTTCTGAAATTCGCCTGCTGGAGGTGGTGTATCCGGCTGCACGTCTTATTATTTAAATTCGCCATGCTGGAGGCAGTGTATCCAGGGTCGCGTGTGCCATAAATTCTCCCTGCTGGAGGCGGTGTGTCCATTCACGCGTCAACCGTGACATTATCACCAACCATAACTTTTTTTTTCTGCTGAGCCATGGATCCAGTTCAGACCTTTGCCCAAATGCTGCAGACCCTTACTGACGAGATTAGGGGGCTGCGCGGTGAGTTGGTGCAGCAACTGCAGCAGTTGGTGGGCTTTGGGGGCTTGGTTCAGAGACAGGCTCAGCCAGACCCCAAGATATCCCTCCCTGACAGATTTTCTGGAGGGAGAGATCAATTCTTGGTATTCCAGCAAGCCTGTAAATTGCATTTCAGGCTGCGCCCTAGTTCATCAGGGAGTGAAGAGCAACGGGTGGGAATCATTATGTCCCTTCTTAAAGGGAATCCCCAATCCTGGACCTTCTCCCTACCGGAAGATTCTCCATCATTAGAGTCCGTGAACAAGTTTTTTGCGGCTTTGGCGCTTGTGTATGGGGATCCTGATGGCGTCGCCCTGGCGGAATCCCGACTCCGTAGGTGTAAACAGGGAGCCCGGGTTGCTGAGGAGTACTGCTCAGAGTTTAGGAGGTTTGCCACTGACACTCAGTGGAATGACCCTGCACTTAGGAGTCAATTTGTGCAGGGTCTGTCTCCAAAGTTGCAGGATACTCTGGTGCACTACACCGCCCCCTAGGTCGCTGGAGGCAGCCATGTCCCTTGCCATCTGGGTGGATAGACGCCTTCAGGAGAGACATACACAAAATGTGCCCTCTGTTGTCCTCGCTAGGGAGGAAGAACCAAGAGTGCGGCCGAGGAACCCTGACAGCCCGGTGTTGTTGGTACAGAAAAGAGGGTGCCTGCGGCTCGTCAAGGTGGGGGTATGCTTTTCCTGGGGGAAGCCGGGTCATTTCATGAGAGCCTGCCCAGTACGTGCAAAGTCTCCAGACGAACCCATGCAAGTAGGAGGAGCTAGTTTGTGTACGGAGCCATCTACGGTTCGGGGAGTGGTGCCGGCATGTTTTTTCTGTGGGCAGACTGGTGATGTCCTGAAGGCTTGCCCAACTCGTGCCAAATATTCTGTCCCATCTAAGAAGCCGCATCCTCCTTGTCGCTTTTAGGGAGGCGACCAGGCAGTGTATATTTTCTCCATTTTGCCCTCCCAAGGTACTATGTCAGCAGAGGTGTTGGCTGGCGGGGTACCGGAGGTGATACCGGTGCTTGTGGACAGCGGAGCAGGAGTCAGTCTGGTGGATGCTCACTTTGTCCAGGCTCATGGCCTGAGGTGTAGGACGCTTGCCCAACCTATAAGCGTCCAGGCCATAAACTCTGTTCCACTGAGCCAAGGGAGCTTGACCCAAGTCGTAGAAAATATCTATCTACATATAGAACAGCATGATGAGTTCTTGTCATGCTACATCTTGGAGGGAATGCCAGTACAAATCATTTTAGACCTCCCTTGGCTGAAAAGACACAACCCGGTAATAGATTGGCAGGAGAGGGAAGTGGTCAGCTGGGGGCAGTCGTGTGAGGGCTGCTGCCTAGGGACTACTG